>NC_134493.1:49956060-50596060 GCF_040206685.1 Ascaphus truei | reverse complement strand
TGCTGGAGTGTTTTAACATAACGGCTGTGATATAGTGGCTAATTCCTGGAGATCCAGAGGGGCCAGCAATGCATTACTCAGATCGTCTAAATAGGACTTTGGAATTCAGCTCTGAAACGTGGGAATTTCTGACTGACTATCAATGCAGTAAGATCTAAAATTCTACAGGAGTTATTGTATTTTCTTCCACTAAGCTTTCAAGCCCAAGTCTGCAAAGATATTACACATAAGTAACATTAGGAGAACACTGTGATAATCCCTGCTGGAGACAAGTTTGCTTCTCTCTGGCTGGTTCCTTTTGTTTGATATCCGTGCTAAACACGAGTATGTTCAGGCAATGCCACCCACTTATCTTTATTGGCCAACGACAGGGTTAAAGAAACTTCACTGATGAACACCCCCCCCCCCCCCCATTGAGAGGCCCTTAGGAAATGCAATATTAAATATTTTCAGAGAAACAAAAAGGAAACTATTTCCTTTTAGAGTAGTGACATTTACTTAAGGAAGCCATTTAGAATCATATTGTTTTCAAACTTGTTTTTTGGCCGATTTGTGGGATTGCACTTGCATGCCAAGTGCTTTACCTTAAAGCAGCAAACGCCAAAATCCGACTTCTTTTCTTTTTAATAATCGATAATACAGTCTGCATTGTTTAATGTAACTCCTGCCATTTTTAATGACCTTTAAACGTACTGATCATCTGTTGCTTGCTATAGAAACCATTTAGAAAGTTATATCCACTTACTCTTCTGAAACAGGCTCAAAAAACTTTTTTGAGCTCTGCCCTTTAGCAACAAAGTATCACAAACAGATCAATTGCTGTTTCAAACAGCAGACTGTCTATTGCTCTGAAAGTTGTAACAATAATACGTTGCACTTAGTAATATAATGTTACATATCAGCTACAGCATTTCACAGATTGCAGAAAAGTAGAAGGCAGACATTTTGTTAGGCACACAATTAGTATGTTTACAGATTTATAAAGGGAGCACCAAATGATTGCCAGCTTAGGGAAGAATTTAAAATTCAATATATTGACACACGACAAAAGGGAGAATGTAGTATTGCTGCTTCAACTGCAACTCTAATTTGTGTTGCTCAGTGATAATCCATATTGAATACCCCTAGCCCAGAGTTTCCATACCTGGGAGCTCCCAGACATACAAGGGGGAGTTCAGACAGACAAGCGGTTTTGCCACCATATGAATTGCTGTGTGTATGGAAGAACAGTTTTTTCTGCATTAATAACACAATTAACATGTACCACCATGTAGAATCCCTATTACATGGGGAAACCATGGTTTTCTTCCTTTGTCCCAAAGTAAAATGCTTTTATGCTTTGGGGAGGTGTCACTCTAAAAATGTACAACATCTGTTATATGCCAAGTGGTTCAAGAAAAATGGAACAGTCTTAAGCTTGATCTCGTTTCTGGTTGTGCCACAGAAGATGACGCATTTACAGCAGTGCAACCCACCTTGACTTCCTTGGGGGGCCGTCCTCTTTTACGTGGGCTCTGGTCGCTGGGCTTTTTAAGGAGAGAGTAGGAGCTGGAAGACTTTTTCTTCCCTTCGCCGCTAGACTTCTTGGTTTTGCCTTCTTTCTTGCCACTGGTTCCTTGCTTGCCTTTCTCCTCGCTGGAGTTGTGCAATGAGTTCTGTGAGGCAGAAGTCACATTTTGCATTTGTAAGCATGTCACAGCGTTATTTGGTCTTGGAGACCATCTGTTCAATGAGACCCAATGACTATTAAAGCAGCAACACGCTACCCATAAACAAAACATTGGGGTTCCTCAGGAGCTGAGCCAAGACTCTGAAAACTCAAGCCTCCCCCCCCCCCCCCCAAGTTGCCCAGATGTTTTTTTTTTCATTTTCCCACTCCTTGCAAAGAAAAACAAGAGATAGCAGAGAAGTCATCCCATCAGAACCTGAAGTGATCTCAATGTGTCAACTTTCTATGGACCAGTGTGACTTTCCCCCATGGCCATATTATTTCTCCTGGACAAGAATTCCAAAATTAAATATCTCAGGAACCTGGGGGTGCCCATAGCCTGCAGTTTATCCCAGGGGACCCTTTGTTTTAAAGCAGGTTAAAAAAAAACGAGCAGTACGGAATGCTGCTTTAAGTCTTGTAGTAGACTTGATATGGAATTGTCCCTTCAGTAGCTCTCCTTAGATCTTCCTGCACTGGGCAGAGAATATTTGATGGTCTTTAGGTCTATTCTGTGTTTGATCTCAAGATGCAAAAATAATAGAGAAACACATTTGCAGGGTATTTATTCACAAACCTAATTCCTCATGCACTGAAGGTAAATACAAGCCAAAGCGGTACTAGCAGTGGGAAACACAGGCAAAGGGACAATCTGGCATCAGCCACATTCTCACATAAATCTCTCTGACATTGCCCCAGCTTCTTGCATACAATAAGGTTGCCCACATTATGAATTCACCTGTTCCTTCGCTTTGACTTTTTTCAGGAAGTCCTCCACAGCATCCACGGCCTGCTGAAAGCGCTTCCCCTTGTTAGCCTTAATCATTTCCTCCTTGTTGACATGATACGGCTTCAGCTGCTCTACTTTGATCCAAGCGCTGGGAGGAGGTAAGAGGATCATTTTAATAGACTGCGATATTCACCAGCCACAAACATTTATTTCCTTGAAATTGCATTATTTGTTAGGGTAAAAAAAAAAATGTGAGCATCATTGATCAAGCTGCGAAATAAAGAAAGTATGACTGCATGACATAAACAAAAACAAGAAAATTATTATTAGGCCTCTACAATAAGAATTTCTCCTGGCCTCCAAGGCACACCCTGGAAAATTCCTCTAACACACTCTAAACCAGGGCTCTACAACTGGCGGCCCACGGGCTGAATGGCCTTGATGTGGCTCTTGGACTCTGAAATTAGCAGGACCAAAATACACATTTTCCACACTGAAACTCACTTGTAAGTTAAGGTACTGTACATATAAAGGGTAATGTCAAATCAAGGGTGCTCAGACTTTAGGTACCTAGAATTGCTTTTGGCAGTCTCACCCCAACGTAATCTACTGCCACTGAAATTGACCAAAAAAAATTGGTCTTACACCAACCCCATCCAATGGGTCCTACCCGTTAAGCAGGAAGTGTGGGGTCCATTAGGGTCCTGTCCGATGGCAGAGAGGGACCCACCCAGGTGCCCTATAGACTTTGAAGGGCCTAATTTCCGGGTTCAAACCGACGGGACGGGACCCCCTCTGTTGCCGGGCCCAGGACACGTCCCACATGAAGTGAATAATTTTTTGTAGATTAAGAAACGTTGATGAGGCAGAACTGAATATTGGCCTGGCCAAATTAGTAGGCCATGTAGAATAATAACAATAAAAAAAAAATCTGACACCTTTTTACTGTAAGGGAAGACTATCCCGCTGGTCATTTTTGCTATGGCTTAGAGAAGGGGTGTGCAATCTTCCCCTGTCTACTTCCCTCCCAGCTCGCGCCCCCCCTCCCTTACGTTGTCTCCGGCTCCCTGCGGCAAATGAGGCCGCGAGGTCACGTGACCTTGCGGCGTCATTTGACGCCACGTTGCCGAAGAGAAGGCAAGGGAAGTTGCAGAGGCCTCACGCGATCCCCCGGCACGAATTTAAATGCCTTGGGGGAAGAGCGCGAGGCCGCTGCAACCGCCGCGCCCCCCAGTCTTAGAGAGCATCATACTATAACTACATGGCAACAGCCTGCAAACACGGCTTACTTTATAGGTGGCACACTACATAGTGGTCTTTGTAAATAATTTAGCAATTGTGGTGGCTTTCCTAAACAATTCTAACTGTGCTAAAAGCAAAGATTTTACAGCTTAATTTTTGGTGGAAATTTATTACAAACATGCCAACATTGTTTATTTTCTTGTATAAAGCACTGACAATGTAAAAATATCTCAAAAAAAATAACCACTGGAAGATTTCACAATGATGAATGTGATCAAGCTGAACAGAGAAAGTAAAGTAAAGACTGGAGTTTTAGGTATGGGTGCCTTTCAAATAAGAAAGATATTTTAGTTCAACTGATTGGGGACATCTTCCAATCACTTAATTACTGTGAAAAAAAATACTCACTGATCTTCAGTTCCAAAAAACTTGACAAAGAAGCATTTTTTCCCACGAGGCTTCTTTAAATCTTTAGGTGCGTTAACAATCTGAAAAGGAGAGGAGATGGCAACTTTTAAAAACAGGCAATGTTTTACAATGAATAGGGAGATTGAGGCTTTAATAATTACAATAAAACGGTGATAACATCATTTAGAACTAGGAAATATCCGGACGTTTCGTGCCCATAAGAAAACAAGCATTTGAATGCTGAGAGAACTGCTAGGTTAATAAGTCTCTGCACACTTTGATTTATAAAACAAAACTTTCATGTTAGTCCTCTCAAAGGTTTAACGACCTACAACGGATCTACAGCTGATTTTTTTAACATTGATTTTAAGTGACCCAATACAAAGTGAAATATTGTATTTTATATTTATTTACAAAAAAATGTCAGTGCCGTTAAAGCCAATAAATATGAAGACATAAATAAAAAGCAGACACAGCCGCATTTAAAGGAGTGCTGGGTTTGGGCAATTACAATGTTAAACTCTTTGGCCGCGGATACTTGGAGGGGTTATTCATTAAAAATTGTAATGGTGCCAATCGGAAAAATACTGCACAGAAACCAGCATTAAAGTCAATGTGTGTGGAATACTTCAACAAGCCGAGTTAAACCCCTTTGTTAATCATAGGAATTACACACGATGCTATCAAAGGTGAAGGTAACTGATAAAAGTTGAAATGTAGTGTTCACGGGGAAAAGAAAAAGGTTTTAATTTTTCATAGAACCCAAAAGTGATGTTACATTATGACAATAAATATTTTTTAGGAAAGACAATTTTACATTGATAAAATTATTTAAATAATATATTGGGGTTTCTATGTACAGTAGGACTGTCCCTTCAGACAGGTATAAATATAAGCAGTGCTATTCCATAAGACACGTTGCAGCCCATTAATTTGAACAGGCTGCAAAGTGTCCTCCAGCTCAGGAAGGAGTCTTTAAAATAGCATCACTTACTAAATATGGGCCCTAATGTTTAAATTAAATAAATATTGTAAAATCCTTCAAATCATTTAATCTCTTTTTCAGTAAAACGGTTTGTGGATCCGAGCAGCCAAAGCTACTTTTTTCCCTTGTTTGTCAAGTCATTTTGACTACATAATTTACCACACGGGACTAGACTGCATCCTATAAGCATACATTTCAGCAGACAAAGAAAAAATGTACTAAGCCACTTCTTTGAACTGCGTTTGAATCAATGGAAGACAGCTACAGTGGTAACATGGCATTTTATTTTTGTCTACACTGAACAAGAGGGGGGGGGGGTGTAAGATCACAGACCCCGCTCTTCTGTATCCATTTTTATATGTTACTTTAATTTTCCATGAAACGCTGTAATGGCAACTACTACTAAACAACACTCACCTTCCCAGGCCACGGAGGATACCGGCCCAACTTTCCCCTAAGATCAAAAGAAATGAGGATTGTGAACACAACAGAAAGAGGGAAAAGCCAACTTAGTCCTTGCTGGGAAGTAATGAGCATGGCTGGACCCTCGGCAAACTCAAATGTACATACCTGCCGGGGCAGCCTAACAATATTTATTAATCACAAACATAATACAGGCATACCCCGCATTAACGTACGCAATGGGACTGGAGCATGTATGTAAAGTGAAAATGTATTTAAAGTGAAACACTACCTTTTTCCCACTTTTGATGCATGTACTGTACTGCAATTGTCACATACGTGCAGAACTGATATAAATAACGCATGTGTAACAGGCTCTATAGCCTCCCCGCTTGTGCACAGCTTGGTACAGGTAGGGAGCCGGTACTGCTGTTCAGGACGTGCTGACAGGCGCATGCGTGAGCTGCTGTTTGCCTATTGAGCGAAATGTACTTACTCGCGAGTGTACTTAAAGTGAGTGTCCTTAAAGCGGGGTATGCCTGTACTCATCACCGTACATTATAATCCCAATGCACTTGTAGTGTATTACTACTGTGAAGCGCTATGTACATTTATGGTGCTATATAAAGACATACAGTACATACTTATATTTACCATTACTTATCCATGCATGTAAACATCTACATCGACATTACACAAACCTAATAACATTTTCTTTGCTTTAACTCATAGCAAAAAAAATATTTTTTTTTAAATGCTGCTTTAAAAGCAGACAATCTATACTGGAAAATAAAAACCCAGTATGTATGCATGCATATATACACACACAAATTAACATTTCCATATATATTTTATGTACATAGAATGTCTGTGTATATCAACACACAAACAAGTTCAACAAAGTGGTGGGTGTCAAGATTATAATACATGAAAAATAAGTGAAGTTTTATTTGCAGATGGGGTTACCTCACTTATTTTTCATTAAGGCGAGTGTGCAGAAATATTGTTCCCAATCGTTACTATTTTTCCCAGGCCCCTCGCAGTATCTAATGCCTTCGAGTGCAGACATTGTGTGAATGCACATATATCATTTTGTCCCCACGTGTCATTTCTTTTATAGACAAAGGAGTCCTCTACAAAAGAGGAAGCCTAGACCTGCCCTGTCGTTTAGGCAGTCAGTGTACTAGGAAGTTAGACACCCGAAAAGACATGACCCTGCCTTAATAAGATGCTTTGATACAACAGATGGATGTGACAGTTGTGTGTGATATATTAAAGTCCAGGATGCATGTCTCAGCAATTAACAAGGCCGGTTATAGCTACAAAACCAGTTAGTTACAAAACCATCACTACTCATGGTTAACAGTGAACAGGAGCCCACATCCGGACAAGACAACTTCCTGCCGGAGGTCACTTCCGTTTATGGGCTAATCTGTGCCCATGTTCTGACAGAAGCATACAAGTTTACTGCTATAATTAACCCAAAACCACTAGATACCATGGTTAACAATTGTGGGTTATGGGGTGCAGTGTGGGTTATGGGGTGCGGTGTATGTTTGTTGTATAGATTTATTTTTGCACAGTGTAAAAAATAAAAGAAATTCTAGTTCTTGGATGTTTCAACATCATATCGGATTATTCTTTGGTTCTTGTAGGAGATTATATATTAGTGCATCATATAAGCAAAGGACTCGAGGGCAACTAACAGCAATAATGTCAATGCTACACATATGCACACAAGTTGTATTTGTGATCATTAAACTATCAAAAAGGGAGGTTAGTAGCAGGCATGCCAATACTGACAAAACCTACATATACTGGTGCTAAGAACAAGCAACATGGGTAATCCGTAAATCCAAACAATTACATACAAATAACAATAACCTGTAGCACTCAGAAAATATGTCAAGGAAAAGGTGGCTCACCAATAAATATTTATAGGATGCCAAGTGATGTGTACAAAAACAGATACAATGTATCGGAATTAACCATTAGTCAAGTGCAGGTTTTTCTCAACCAACAACAAAGTTTAATTCCGATTGGCCTTCATTGTTTGTCTGTCTTTGTACACATCACATAATATTTATTGGCGAGCATACGTTTTCTATTACAATTTTTGAGTGCTCTAGGTTATTATTGTTTGTGTGTCAGTGATAATTAAATAAAGGTCAATTGGATAATAAAACGGTGCAATTGAGATCGAGCAATAACAAAACAAAAAAAACACACCTCACAATAGCGATATTAAGGAATGTATTGTGATAAATGTCGTTATCTGGACAGCTACTTTTCCAATAAAATAAATAAATAAAAATATATCAGCCAATTTAAAATAGGAAAACTTTCCATAATAAAATCTGAAAAAATAGTAATTGTGAAGGTATTGGGGAAAGGAATTAGGAAAAGGGGAAAAAGAGACCAAAGTGATACTCGATGGAATAAGTAGTGATGAGCTCCCATACATGGGGTAGCCGTGCGTTTTTGGGAGCGGTGGCATCTTAAACTGCATGTCCTTTGCTGTCCCTAAATTATCAGTGTCTCAGATGGCTGACATAGGACCAAAAAATCAATTTATAACGAATTTAAACAATCTAAATTTGCTTCTTGCAAAGCAAATAACTGGCGGCTTAGCTTTCGTTGGGGAATAATTCTTGAGAGAGTTTGTCAATCAAGGGTCTTCCTTACCCTTCGCCTACTGTGTCCTTATCAGACATCCAACAAATGTAAGCTAGGGAGAAGAATTGTGCTTTGCCTGTACAAACTCTTGGTAAACACAGTAAAATCAGTCAAAAAGGAGACAGTCGAAATTAAACTCCTCCCTAGTCTCAACATAATGTGTTTATAAACTAACAATTATCGTAAAATACTTTAGGTGTCA
This sequence comes from Ascaphus truei, assembly GCF_040206685.1. Classification (NCBI taxonomy): domain Eukaryota; kingdom Metazoa; phylum Chordata; class Amphibia; order Anura; family Ascaphidae; genus Ascaphus; species Ascaphus truei. Next base: position 50,587,707 of record NC_134493.1, on the reverse strand, counting down.
GATTTGCGTAAAATGGCCAATCACCCATATGTAAATCTTAAAATCTAAAAAAGGTCACTGCTCGAGGACTAAACCGGATCTACGTTATCAAAACATTTTTTTTGCTGACTCACAATCTTGACTAAATTCAGGTTCAATTAAAAGGCATTATAACCTGCAGCAGATATACACTCCACTGCGTTATTATATTGTTACACATGGATCGACTTTAGAAATATAAAACTTGTGAGACTCAAAAAGGTATTATTGGCTTGAATTATTGACCTTGGAACATACAGTATGTAGAAGAACCTGTGACATTCTGCAAATTGTCTTCCGTCTATGCAGCACTTGTTTTACAACCTACCTATTGCTATAAAAGAGATACAGGTTGGAGATTTAAGTACCGGGCAATAGATTTACATCAGCCTTACAAAAAGTCAGACACCCACGTATGGACAAGTCTATAGAAAGTAGGTGTGGGCTACTAGTTGGCATTGGAGCTTGCCTGTACTATTTAATGCTTGCAGTTAGATCTTGCTTCCCAATTCCAGAGCACTTTACAGCTTCATGCAGCCCCCTTTGAGGTGGAATCATACAGATCTGTTTTATATGGCAAACCTTTAAAGTGGTAAGGAAAGAAAGGGACAATATTAAAAACAATCACATTGCAGATTGGTTTGATGCAGCAAAGCAAGGCAACGATTTGTCAGATTACACACTGGCCAATGAGGCAGTTCCGTTTAGCAACTAAGTGTCCTAATGGCAGTGACATGTTTAATTGGCTACATCTGGTTGATTGATGCCTATGTTAACCAAATCTGACACCAAAAATATTTTGAAATAATTTGTTATTGTAGTTTATAAACATGGTGAGCTACGATTTAGGAGAGGTTTCATTTCCCCCGGATGCTCCCTTTTGTCTGATATCACAGTGTGCTGAACAATAATTTGCACATGCAGAGCCCACCTTATCTCCCCCACCCCATATCTTTATTGGTTCGTAATGACAGGATGGGCTTAAATAAAACACTTGTTTGACAAACACCTCTTCAGAGCCCCTAAAAGATTGCAATGTTTAAATGTATTTCTAGAGAAACTTGAGGCTAGGTAGTTGCTTTAAAATAATTTAAGAAAATCGCGGGGCGGAGAGAAAGAAGGGGGGCGGGCAAGAAAGAAATGAGGCGGGGCAGAGAGCTTGAATAATTTCTATTTTTTTAACTCCCATTTTATTGAGAGTTTAAGGGGATAGGGATGGGAACAGAAGTAAAAAGAGGGGGGCAGGGGAAATTAAATCAACAACATGCATCACAGTGGGGAACAATAGATACATTTAGGGATTACATATTAAAATTTGTTTTAATCCACAAGTTATACAGCCTATTCCAAACTAAAAAGCACACGATTATACCCTAGTGTAATATGTAATGGAAAGGTTCAAAGGCCTCATACTCAATGGTGGAGGACCTACGCTGCAACTCATCCGCACAAGGAAACCCAGAGTTTTCTAGTTAATCCAGGGGGCCCATATTTTGTTAAAGGATTTTGTGTTGTAGGAATGCTGTAAGTCTCTCCATCAACATTATTTCTTTGATCTTTTGGGTAGTCTAACTCAGGGATGGGGTTGCTGCCCCACCCCCCCTCCTCCCCCCAGGCGTCAGTAACAGAGCATTGCATTGCTGTTAGTATATGTGAATTAAGGTTAAAGATTTCAAAAAGGTTTGGCTAACAAAAAGGACGTCCGGTCTAGATCTACCTTGGCGTCTAGAACTGACTAAAATCATGATCAAAACTAACAACCTTCGGACAAGACTACCAAATATGAATCATGTCACCAACCTGGCCGCAATTTATACAACATTTATCTGAGGATCAAGGATATTTGAAAGTTAGTTTCTTACGGGTCAGGTGCCACCTAAACCAGATTTTATAAGCATTCTACTTAATAGTAGTACAGATCGATGCATTGGCCGCAATCTCCCAAATATCCTCCCTGTCCTCGTGTGGAATCTCAACCTAGATATCCTCCTCCCATCTAGTCATATAACCACGGGTCAGGGAATCGCCATACAAAACTAGCTCCGGATATAAAGAGATCCGACTCTTAGGATACTGCCAACTTAAAGTTTCAAAGGTTGTAATGTAAGTGAAAGCATGGGAACCTTAAACAAGTAACAAAATTCCAGATTTGCAGATAATGAAATAGTTCACCAGTCTAATTCAAATTTGCCCATGATTCCTTTTAAAATCAAGCAACCTTCCCTTTACTATTAGAACACCCCACTGTTGTAATACCCCTACTCTTCCAATATTCAAAATCTCTGGGTGACATACCTTGTTTTAAATTAGGATTACCAAATAGGGGGAACAATTTCAAGGGTGAAGAGAGCAGTTTATATTGTTTCCTTGTCAGATTAATTATATGCAGGGTGAATTTTATATTCGGGGAGCATAGCATTCTGAAAGTTACCACCCAGATCCGAGAAGGTAAAGAAAGAGGTTTAGATAAGGCCTCAATGTCTACCATCTGTAACATGTAGGTGTATAGTGCCAAGAAACAACCTGTCTTGTATGGGTTGCTATAAAGGATCTTAAGGCCAGATAGATCCCCAGTGGCCGCTGCGGTGCGCGCGCCGCACACAAGGCACAGCCCTCTGTGACCCTAGTCGGCAGGTGTGCGTGCGCACACACCAGCCAAGATGCGCGACCGCCTTGGCCAAAAGACAATATTTGTGTCTTTTGGCGCAGCGGACGAGCATTAGCCACGTCATAGCAGCGGTTCAGCCAATGAGGGCTAACCAGCCACGTGATGTCATGGCCATGCCCCCGCCACCCCCCTGTGGATCTCCTGCTCTGAAAGCACAGCCGCGCTGAAACGGGTGCACGCACCGCACCTGCAGCCGTGACCACTGGGGCCGTGGCCTAAATCAGGCGCCGCAAGGCCACCGCCTGATCTTTGTGGTTATAAAAGTGCTCTGTCTACTCTGGGCTTCTTACGTTGCTAAAAAATATTTGAAAAACCTGTTTTGGAGATATTTGATCTTCTTAATGGGAATGGAAATTGGAAGTGTCTGGAAAAAAAATATAGAAGTCTAGAGAATATTCATTTTTATGGAGCAGATTCTGCCAAACCACGAGATCCGATATTTCCACCATTCCAAAAGATCTTTTCTAATTTGTTAAAATAGGCTAGGGTAGTTATATTCATAAGGTTTCATTGGACTTAGTGAAATAAATTCCAAAATATCTTCAGTGCATTTCCCTCCACTTATAATTCAACTTGGAGGAGCATAACCTCGTGGTGTGGCAAAGTTACCAATAAATCGGCCACTCCTATCAACAGTTTATCTTGTACCCGGAAAGCAGATCCCAATTCTGAGAGTAGGGCAAATTTGAAAGCAAAGTAAACCGATTAGAGATATATATATATATATATATATATATATATATATATATATATATAATCATTTTACTTCCACTATGTAGCATTCCTCTAAATCAAAAAAGGGTCAAAGTTTATGTTGTAACAATCAAGCAGTGATCTTATACCATGCTTAAAAAACAAACAAACAAAAAAATAAAAAACAAACAAACAAAAAAAAAACCACACCACACATACGTATATGAACCAGCTGAGTAAATCAGTTTGGCATACACAGAATGGGCAGGGATCTTATACTTGTATATATCACAACAATGTAATCTCACCAACCCCCTTCCCTCCACCATAACAATCACTTAATTCTCCTCTCTCCCACTTAATCACCACTTCTCTGCGTTACCCTACTTTTCTCTTCACCCTCTTATACCCTCCCCTCTAATCACCCCCTTCCTTCCCCATGTTAGTCCTTACAGTGCCCATATTCGTCTGGATATCCCGATTCTTTTTACTGTATGTATCACCACCCATCTCCATAATCTCCCTCCCACGTCATCCTCTCTGGTAATCTTCCTCACCCACATCCTCCTCCTTTACCGCCAGTCCCATCATTCCCACCTTCCAGATCTCCCTCACCAGTAATACCGCTGCCCCTTTATTTAGATCTTCTCTCCCACCTTCCCCGTCTGTCACACGTCAACTGTTCCCCTCACCAGCTGCACGCGCCCCCCTCCTCTCCGCACAGAAAGGAATATGCCTACTCCCCTCCCGTACTTACCACACCAGGTCTCCTTGTCGCAGACTCACTGTCGCCATTTTACCGAAACAGCCGAGGGGGGGAGGGAATGGACGCGCGGAGGCTGCCGGGAACAGGAAACACCCACCCTCCTCCGCGTGCGCGCTCACCTCGCGCCAACTGCAAGGCCGCAAGACAACAACAAACGGATTCAGCGAGCCACGTGACCGAAATGCACCAATCAGCGAAACCAAACCGCCTGACCAACTAGGCAGGTAGTGAGCGTGACGGGAGCGTCAGTTGGGGGGGAAAAAGGAGGCGCGCGCACGTAAGCAAGTCCCCCCTCTGCTTATTGGACGCTCAGAGTCACGTGCGAAGCTCTTGTGGCTGTCAGGGCTTCTTCTTGTTGTTGTTTTCGTAATCGTCACGTGATTAGGGGAGCAAGGGGGCGGATCAGTGACGTTTCTGACTCGGCGTTCAGCCTCATCCGCACGGGCCCGCGGACAGGAGGGCGCGTGTGTGTGGGGGTGAGTGAGCGGGTACCCGGGGAGGCGGGCGCGGAGCCACGGGGGGGAGACGAAACTGTCCGAGTCATTTGTTTATGGGGCACTTCCGGGTACTAGGACCCCCCCCCTCTCACAGGAGCCGCAATGGGCTGATCCCTCACCCCCGTGTGTCTGCAGTGGAGCGGCCCGGAGGTGTAAAAGGGAAGCGCAGCGGCCATCCTGCAGCTGTGACAGGAAGTGTGTTTGTGCAGCCGTGGGTGCTGGTGGGATAAGGGAGTGCGCACTCTGTAGAGTGGCACAGGCAGGCGAGTGATATGAGTGGGGGTGATCGGTAGGAGAATGTGCTCTTGGGATGGTTAGATGTCAGGTGCGATCGGGAGGAGAAGGGGGCTCTGGTGGGGGGGGGGGGTGTGATCGCTAGGAGTGGGGTGTTCAGGAGGGGGTGGTTGGTAATAGGGAGGGCTCGGATGTGGGGGGAGGGTGATCAGTGGGAGAGAAGGTACAGGTGGAGGGGTGTGTGGCCAATATTACGGGGAGGGCTCAGGTGGAGGTGATTGATAGTAGGGTGGGTGGCTCATGTGAGGAGGAAATCTGTAGGAGTTGGTGTGAGCTGTAGGGCGGGACATTCAGGTGGAGGGGTGTGTGATCCGTAAGACAGGCTGTTCAGATGGATTGGGTTTGTGATTGGTAGGATGAGGGGGAGGGAGGTGTGATGGGGTGTACAGGTGGAGGGAGGTGTGATGGGTGTACAGGTGGAGGGAGGTGTGATGGGGTGTACAGGTGGAGGGAGGTGTGATGGGGTGTACAGGTGGAGGGAGGTGTGATGGGGTGTACAGGTGGAGGGAGGTGTGGTGTGATGGGGTGTACAGGTGGAGGGAGGTGTGGTGTGATGGGGTGTACAGGTGGAGGGAGGTGTGGTGTGATGGGGTGTACAGGTGGCGGGAGGTGTGGTGTGATGGGGTGTACAGGTGGAGGGAGGTGTGGTAGGATGGCGTGTATAGTGGAGGGAGGTGTGGTAGAATGGATTGTACAGGTGGAGGGAGGTGTGGTAGGATGGATTGTACAGGTGGAGGGAGGTGTGGTAGGATGGGGTGTACAGGTGGAGGGGGTGTGGTAGGATGGGGTGTACAGGTGGAGGGGGTGTGTGATCCGTAGGAGGGAGCGGGGGACTAAGGTGAAGGGGTGTGATGGGAAGGAATGGTCTACTCTGTATGGAAGGGTAGGCTTAAGGTTGGGTGGGGTTGGGGACACCTAGTATTGTGCTTTGTAGGTGCTTCATAGGAAGCTGAGCTTCTCCTAGACCATGTTAGATCAATATGTTCCTGGATCAGGTGGGCAGCAGCTTCTTGCACATGCCACTAGTTCCATAAAGTGATCATCAGTCTCTTCCAAATGTGATCTCATTAAGCAGTTTCCAGTTATTTTCTGATACCATAGACTTGTTTTCCAGAATCCAACATCACACACAAGACTGAAAGAAAGGACCACAAAACATGTCTGATAAAGCTGTGCGCTCATTATATATTTACATAGTAGATGAGGCTGAAAAAAAGACATATGTCCAACTAATGCTAAATTTAGATGATACTTATCCTATATTTGCATTTACAGTATTTTGATCCAGAGGAAGGCAATCAAAAATATTCGTCTCATAAGGGGAAAAAATAAACTCCTTCCTGACTCCAATAATGGCAATCAGATTACTCCCTGGATCAACATCCTTCCCATGTTTACTTTTTGGTCTATCCCTGTATTCCTTTCCTTTCTAAAAAGATGTCAAGTCTTTTTTGAACAAATCTATTGTATCTGCCATCAGTCTCCATGGGTAATGAATTCCACATTGTAACTGCCCTTACTGTAAAGAACACTTTCCTTTGTTGCAGGTGAAATCTCCTTTCCTCCAAACTTAAGGGATGGCCTAGGGTATAACCTACTACTACATATGTGCAAAAAGAGTAGTACACGCATGTATAAGGCTACGGCCGCAGTCGCTGTGTGCACGCGCCTGGTGTCGCGAGCACCAGTTTCAGTCGCGATCTGTGGTCTGGGCCGCGCGTCCACATTAGAGCAGAAGAATGGCGGGTGCGCAGCCATGACGTTACGTGGCTGGTCTGCCCTGATTGGCTGAACCGCCGCCGTGACGTTGCCATCGCTCGGCCGCCGCACCAAAAGACAAAAATCTTGTCTTTTGGAAAAGGTGGTCGCGCATCGTGCTTTCTGCAGGCAGTCACTGGGGCCGGCCCCATTGAGGGCCGTATCTTGTTTGCGCAGCGCATGCCATCGAGTGTGCAGTGGGGACAAGGCCTTAGGATCACCCTAGACAGATACAAAGATAAAAGAGTACCTGCAGCACTCATAACCAGCTGTGACACTAATGGAGGTCAAACACAAAGCAATTTAATGTAAAGAGAGCAAACAAATCTCATAAAGCATATTGCACAGGACACTATCAAGATGCAGCAACCCAAACAAATACTCCCCCAGAGAGGGGTAAACCCAGGAGGAAGGGGGCAAGGAAGACAAACAACACACTGATCTACACTACAAATATCACAATACAGTGCAAAAAAGGTGCTACACACTGCCAAAAATGCAACAACACAGAAAAGAAAAACTTGCATGCTGGACGGTGGGGTGATGTGATGTTACACACTCCTCTTGCATGCTGGATGGTGTGGGTGATGTGATGTTACACACTCCTCTTGCATGCTGGATGGTGGGGTGATGTGATGTTACACACTCCTCTTGCATGCTGGATGGTGGGGTGATGTGATGTTACACACTCCTCTTGCATGCTAGATGGTGGGGTGATGTGATGTTACTAACGCTCCTCTTGCATGCTGGATGGTGGGGTGATGTGATGTTACACACTCCTCTTGCATGCTGGATGGTGGGGTGATGTGATGTTACACACTCCTCTTGCATGCTGGATGGTGGGGTGATGTGATGTTACACACCTCTTGCATGCTGGATGGTGGGGTGATGTGATGTTACTCATGCTCCTCTTGCATGCTGGATGGTGGGGTGATGTGATGTTACACACTCCTCTTGCATGCTGGATGGTGGGGTGATGTGATGTTACTCACGCTTCTCTTGCATGCTGGATGGTGGGGTGACGGGATGTTACACACTCCTCTTGCATGCTGGATGGTGGGGTGATGTTACTCATGCTCCTCTTGCATGCTGGACGGTGGGGTGATGTGATGTTACACACTCCTCTTGCATGCTGGACGGTAGGGTGATGTGATGTTACACACTCCTCTTGCATGCTGGATGGTGGGGTGATGTGATGTTACTCACGCTCCTCTTGCATGCTGGACGGTGGGGTGATGTGATGTTACTCATGCTCCTCTTGCATGCTGGATGGTGGGGTGATGTGATGTTACACGCTCCTCTTGCATGCTGGAAGGTGGGGTGATGTGATGTTACACACACTCCTCTTGCATGCTGGACGGTGGGGTGATGTGATGTTACTCATGCTCCTCTTGCATGCTGGATGGTGGGGTGATGTGATGTTACACGCTCCTCTTGCATGCTGGAAGGTGGGGTGATGTGATGTTACACACACTCCTCTTGCATGCTGGACGGTGGGGTGATGTGATGTTACTCACTCCTCTTGCATGCTGGATGGTGGAGTGATGTGATGTTACTCACGCTCCTCTTGCATGCTGGACGGTGGGGTGATGTGATGTTACACACTCCTCTTGCATGCTGGATGGTGGGGTGATGTGATGTTACACACTCCTCTTGCATGCTGGAAGGTGGGATGATTTGATGTTACTCACACTCCTTGCATGCTGGATGGTGAGGTGATGTGATGTTACACACACTCCTCTTGCATGCTGGATGGTGGTGTGATGTGATGTTACACGCTCCTCTTGCATGCTGGAAGGTGGGATGATTTGATGTTACTCACACTCCTTGCATGCTGGATGGTGGGGTGATGTGATGTTACACACACTCCTCTTGCATGCTGGATGGTGGGGTGATGTTACTCATGCTCCTCTTGCATGCTGGACGGTGGGGTGATGTGATGTTACACACTCCTCTTGCATGCTGGACGGTGGGGTGATGTGATGTTACACACTCCTCTTGCATGCTGGATGGTGGGGTGATGTGATGTTACTCACGCTCCTCTTGCATGCTGGACGGTGGGGTGATGTGATGTTACTCATGCTCCTCTTGCATGCTGGATGGTGGGGTGATGTGATGTTACACGCTCCTCTTGCATGCTGGAAGGTGGGGTGATGTGATGTTACACACACTCCTCTTGCATGCTGGACGGTGGGGTGATGTGATGTTACTCATGCTCCTCTTGCATGCAGGATGGTGGGGTGATGTGATGTTACACGCTCCTCTTGCATGCTGGAAGGTGGGGTGATGTGATGTTACACACACTCCTCTTGCATGCTGGACGGTGGGGTGATGTGATGTTACTCACTCCTCTTGCATGCTGGATGGTGGAGTGATGTGATGTTACTCACGCTCCTCTTGCATGCTGGACGGTGGGGTGATGTGATGTTACACACTCCTCTTGCATGCTGGATGGTGGGGTGATGTGATGTTACACACTCCTCTTGCATGCTGGATGGTGGTGTGATGTGATGTTACACGCTCCTCTTGCATGCTGGAAGGTGGGATGATTTGATGTTACTCACACTCCTTGCATGCTGGATGGTGGGGTGATGTGATGTTACACACACTCCTCTTGCATGCTGGATGGTGGGGTGATGTGATGTTACACACACTCCTCTTGCATGCTGGATGGTGGGGTGATGTGATGTTACACACTCCTTTTGCATGCTGGATGGTTGGGTGATGTGATGTTACACGCTCCTCTTGCATGCTGGATGGTGGGGTGATGTGATGTTACTCATGCTCCTCTTGCATGCTGGACGGTGAGGTGATGTGATGTTACTCATGCTCCTCTTGCATGCCGGATGGTGGGGTGATGTGATGTTACACACTCCTTTTGCATGCTGGATAGTTGGGTGATGTGATGTTACACACTCCTCTTGCATGCTGGATGGTGGGGTGATGTGATGTTACTCACGCTCCTCTTGCATGCTGGATGGTGGGGTGATGTTACACACACTCCTCTTGCATGCTGGATGGTGGGGTGATGTGATGTTACATACTCCTCTTGCATGCTGGATGGTGGGGTGATGTGATGTTACTCACTCCTCTTGCATGCTGGACGGTGGGGTGATGTGATGTTACACACTCCTCTTGCATGCTGGATGGTGGGGTGATGTGATGCTACTCATGCTCCTCTTGCATGCTGGGTGGTGGGGTGATGTGATGTTACACGCTCCTCTTGCATGCTGGATGGTGGGGTGATGTGATGTTACACACTCCTCTTGCATGCTGGATGGTTGGGTGATGTGATGCTACTCATGCTCCTCTTGCATGCTGGGTGGTGGGGTGATGTGATGTTACTCACGCTCCTCTTGCATGCTGGATGGTGGGGTGATGTGATGTTACACGCTCCTCTTGCATGCAGGATGGTGGGGTGATGTGATGTTACACTCTCCTCTTGCATGCTGGATGGTGGGGTGATGTGATGTTACTCATGCTCCTCTTGCATGCTGAATGGTGGGGTGATGTGATGTTACTCATGCTCCTCTTGCATGCTGGATGGTGGGGTGATGTGATGTTACACACTCCTTTTGCATTCTGGACGGTTGGGTGATGTGATGTTACACACTCCTCTTGCATGCTGGATGGTGGGGTGATGTGATGTTACTCACGCTCCTCTTGCATGCTGGATGGTGGGGTGATGAGTTGTAGAGCAGCAGAAAAGATGAGCTATAGATCTTTTCTACTTCACCTTCCTAGAAACAAAGTATTCACAGGTTACATTGCAGCTGCGGGACTCATTTTTGCTCCCAAAGGGAAGTACCACTCTTATGTGGGAACAGGCCAAGAAGGACTAAGTGCCCGAGAGGTAGCAGTCCCACTTGATTTTTGGATTGTGTTCCTTTTTTCTTTTTTGCAATTGCAAAACACGTCAGTAGGGCCTCTGTCACGAAAGGACCCTTGTCCGTACCAGGTACATAAGGCCCTCCTAATGTCAAATAATTTATAACGTTTTGGGAACCCACAGTCCCTCCCCCCAAGAGTGTCTTTTTAAAGACTGTATTTCTTATTCAGCAGCTGGAACCATAGGTATCCTTTGGTTGTAAATTCTCCAAGTGGTGTCATTGTAAGAAATAGCTTAGCAAATGATTTTGTTGGCTTTATGGCACATCTGGATCAAAAAACAACACAAAAACACTTCTACCTTCGCTGCGCATTACATAATAAAGTAAAATGATTGTGATATTCTTATTTCCATCTTAAGCATCTGGAGGCATCCATCATTGATTAGTGATTATAATTTATAACGGTTTGGACGTTTTGCCGCGGCCGATTGGCTGAGACCAAAACACCGCCGGCGTTCTGTTGCCGGGACACTTCGCTGCAGAGACACTTCGTCATGATGTTCAATCCTGCGCCTGACCACCCGCTCTGCTCCTGCGCCCGACTGCCCGCTGCATGTCATGACCGCCCGCTCTGACAACTACACGTTTAAATGTCCCGTGTGGGATCGCTACACTGCCTTGACAGGCCGCAGGACATTTAAAGATGGCGCGTCGGAGCGGCCTGTCCGGGCAGTGTAGCGTTCTGTATGGGACATTTAAATATGCAGTAGTCTGAGCGGCAGACCTGGCTTGGCTTGTTGGGTCGGATGCGCGGCGGTCCGGACATTGCATCAAAGTGTACCGTGGCGAGCTGCCCTGCGGCGAAGTGTACCAGCGTCGGAATCCCGGTAGCGTTTTGGTCGTGGCGAAATGTGCCATTCCGATTTATAACGCTGGAAGGGTGAAATGCATTGGGATTCATTACTTATCTGTTTTTTTTTTTCTTTTCTTCTGGACCAACACAAATCTGGAATATTTTATATGCCAGCTTCGAGGATACGGGCACGCCTGTGCTGACGCAGAAGTCAGAAGGAGTAATAATGAAACTTAATGCACTGCAGCTTTCCAGCAGCATAAATTGTTACCAATACAACATGGCTACCTCCTGACCTTGTAGAAGAAAATTCAAGTTGCATTAATAGTTTATTATTCGTACCATTTCGTATAGCTCCTATAATGTACGTATATTAGACTGTAGCCTTAATCTGCTTTCATGTGTAACACTAGACTAGCTTGCATAGAAATTGGGAGCACTTTCCACTGCAGGATCTGCATAGACTGAACTGCTGCATTATGATGGTTATGCCAATCTCTGCTACATTCATGAAACAATATTCCTTTCTAACAGGATACATTGGCAGCGATGCAACTGGAATTGAAAACCTCAGTCACGTGAATTTTCCCATAAAGCAGTGGGGTAGAGGTGAACCTGAAACACTGCTGTGTCATGAGGTCCAGCTAACTGACGCAGGTATTTTGCACCGCAGGGCAGACCACATCTAACCCTGGGGGCCAGTCCTTGTCCTCTTGGTAACCATATTTTCCCTAAACAGCTGCTGTTATCTCATCTATCTGGACTCTGCTGCTGTGATGTCTAGCCCTAAGTCAGAATGGCTGCACTAAGCTGAGCGCTACATCCATTGTCTGGTGGCAATGACGGAGCCCCGCCGGGTGCAGCTGGCCTGCCTGCCGCCCGCTGCTCCCCTGCACCCATCCGCCCCAAAAAGGCCTCCGAGTGAGGAGCAGGAGGCCGAGCCGCCGACAGCTGCCGCCATCCGCATTACACTGACCCTCTTCGAACCAGATCACAAGCGGTGCCCTGAGTTCTGCTACCCAGAACTGTTGAGAAACCTGCGGGGAAGCAGGAAGAAAGGTCTGGCCGGAGAGAAGGTGAGAGGGGCAATGCAGAATCAAAACACTGCTCCACTGGGGACTGCTTTCATGTCCAGTCGTATATGCATCTGTAGATGTCAATGGGATCCCTCCCTTTTTTTGAATTTTTAAAAATGTATTTATATTAACTTGCTCTTTATTTGATATTTCTGTGAAAAAAGGGGTGTTGGGGGGAGGTCCAAGGGATCGCTCTTTTTTTAACCAGTTCACAGTGCATTGCAGGTGCCTTTAAAGGTGCATGGCGTCATAGGACCTAAGTGTACTAATAGCAGTGCCCTGTTTAAGGGGTTACATCTGGTTCAATTTTTATTATTATTTTACACATCTGACACCAACCTACCCAATGCAAGTAGTCTGATGCTTTGCAAATTCTGTCTTTCTATTTTCTCCGGAAACATATAGGCTTGCAAAGTTGGAATTTTAGATGGATATGTATAATGATACTCTGCATCATTATACAGACAGAATACCATGTTATGTTTAAGAAAGATGAAACATTTTTACTCACTTAAACATGATTCTACTTTTTAAGGCTGCGTTTCTGCGTAGGTTTTTGTTGTTGTAGCTGAGAAGCAGGGTGTCTCTGGGGTGGAACCGCGTTAATTTCCGCTCCGAGGACCCCGTTTCCTCTGATACTTCCTCCCTAGGTAATGCCGGTAGCAGCCCCTGCTAGGCTAGCAATATGGCGGTTTAAAGGTCCCACGTCATGCAGGCCAATAGGAAGCCACAACATCATCCGTTGTGGCGTCTTATTGGCCGGAGTCATTCGGGACCTTTAAAAATGCATGAGATACCGGCAGCACCTACAGAGGTAAATATGTTTTATTTATTTATTTATTTAGAGGAAATGCTCCAAAAAAATAGAATCCCATTAATATGAGTTATTTTTTAAGACCTGACTACAATGTAGTTTAAAGTTCCTTTAACTTAAGTGGTAATGGAGATTTGTAGCTGATTGGAGCTGTTTCCCCTACAGAATTCTTCCACCCGTATGGGTGGGTAGCTTGGGGACTCTGGAGTTGAGTCACGTTAATTTCAGCTTCGTGGACCCACTGGTTCCGAGCTACTTACTGGGAAAGGGGCAGCCAGTTTCTGTCCTCCAGGAGAAACAACATGGAAGTATAAATCCCCCATGTCTCCTAGGCCAATAGGAAGCTGCAATGTCATTCTTGGTGGCTTTCTATTGGTCCGCGTGACATGGGCGATATAAACCAGGGAGTATCGTGACATAGTCCCGGTTAGTAATAAAAAAAAAGGTATGCAACTTGGAATGCACCTTTAATTGTAGGTGGTGATACCTTTTACTGGTCCCGTCTCTGGACCACTTAAAGAAGATGCCTATGAGGTTTCCAAAGGCTCAATACTCTTTTAAGTTGTATGTGTGTTGGTTCACTATAAAGCAGCACAATCAATACAAGGCCATAAGAGTATGTCCACTCCCATTGCCATTGGAACGTGCTGGATTCTGGAATAAAATGAAAGTAAGTTTGTTGGGTTTCGTTTCCAGAAAGACCACAATATACGTGGTGTCATATCTAAGTATTAAAAAATATATCAGTCCATGCAGATCACTCTATTAAAGTACTTTAATAATCATTGTATTTCTAATATAATGCTGCCAAGGACTAATGCTGTACATTCAATTATTCGGGCGAGGTGAATCCTAGTTTACAATCTAGTTTTTGGTGCCTGAGGTGCAGGGAGGCAAATCACTTACCGTAGGTCCTAAGAAGAGCCGACACTGGGTTTCAAATGAGATTCCCCTCTTCCAATGTAGTGACATTACCACTTTGCTACTTCAGTCCCGTTCTCTGAGTCACTTGTTTGACATTGTCTTCTCATCTCTTTCCACGTCATGTCCTAATAAAAGGAAAGTCCCATGCATCAACCGAATTACCACCGACCGCGGTGTACCTGAAGGTTACGGTTCATTACTGTTCTTCGTGTCCCATGCAAATGACCAGAATGCAGTAGCATTAAAAATAGAAAACAAGGACTTAATCAAAATCTCAGGAACTGGAGTCACATTGGTTATACTGTCATCTTTCTAAAGGTCCTTGGGGAGGATCCATATGTCGACCACCAATAATTCTTTTGCACTATGGGCCATATTTAGTAGTCAATTTAGTGCCACAAAGACGCCTCCCAGTGCCGAAAGACACCGCAGCCAAGTGAATGTCGCCCGGCTCCAGAATTTGACTTGTGTAAATGTATTCTATATTTCTATTCCTAATGAATGCCAATTACTGAAGATATATCCAATGTTGCATCCGCTACATGTATTAACTGTTCTCTATTCTCAGCCTCCGAAGAAAGTGGTGAACCTTTTCGATGAAGCAGAGAGGAAGGAAGTAGCCGAAATTGCCCAAAAGTTTGAAGAGAAATATGTAAGTGCTCTTTTCATGCCAGGACATTGGCTGGGTACAGGACCTTCACACCCTTGCTGGGGGAAGGGCCTGAAGTCCACTGCTCAAACAGATTGAAAGGGCAAATAAGAACCACTTCTCCAACCAAGTCTGACCAATTTCCATCTATTGTGAAACCAAACCCTGTTTGATCTGTGGCTTTTTTCAGATTTATGCTAAGGTTTCTCCTAGACGATTTTGAATTTCCTTACTGTGCTGGCCTCTTCCACATCTGTTGGGAGGCTTTTCGTATACGCGTGGACTTTTCCAATGGATGTCGCAGACAGGCCGCGTCCTTGTTCTAGGGAGAGCAAAGCAGAAGTGATCTGCTACCAGTGCTCAAGGGCCAAAAAGCGTAGGAATGGCCATAGTATTAAAACACACGTATGAGGCACTAACATGAGCAAATGAACAGTTCTCAGCGGACAGAATAACGCAGGTTGGGGGGAGGGGTGATAAGGGGTGACAATAAGAATCGCCGACTGTCTTCAATGAGGACAGTCTGGCTAATGCTACGTCACCCTCAGCACACTCTGCCAATGAAATACCTGCTATCACGCTGCTTGTATCCAGTGTATCCACGCTGAAGAGGAGATAATCCACCGGAGTAAGTGCCTCCAACTGTGTGTATATAGAAATCCACGTGCCGCCAGTAGGAGTAACCGGAACAACGAGAGGAAGGAGCGGTGCACTGAGGTAAGTAGGTAAACCAAACGCAGTTCTAACAAAGTCCCCTGTGGGATGAAACGCATCAGAGGTTTCTAGCTTTGTGATGTTTTGTCCCTTTTTTCAATAAATAGTCGTTTTTGTTAGAGCTGCGTTTGGTTTACCTACTTACCTCAGTGCACCGCTCCTTCCTCTCGTTGTTCCGCGTCCTAGTTCTATATGCGTTTTACCGTTATATTTTCTGTACGTGCCGTACCTACTCTTTTTTATTAGAATACATACAGTACTATACTATGAGTGGTTGCATGCTGTCTTCTATCCATTGTTTGTAATGTATGTTATTTATCACCTATTGTAATGTTGTAAAGCGCTACGTACATGGTTGGTTTATAGAAGTACAATTATACATGGGGGGAGGGGGGGTTGAGGGTTTACTTGTGCAAGCTCTTGTCTGTGCCTTCAGGCAAAAGAGAGCGGCCGGATGAAATCAAATCCCTCCCAAGTCTCCGCTCACTAAGTTTACTAACGAAATGAAATATATATTTTTTTACTTGATAGGTTTCAGATTTGGGTAAAAATGGCGCCATGTAACACAGGAATGATAGAGCCGCCTGTGCTGACGCAGGGATTGCCTGAAAACCTGACCTGTTGGCGGCCCTTGAAGACTGGAGTTGCCCACCCCTGATGTAACCCCCTTAAACACGTTTTGTCTTGACAGGGCTGCAAGAAGAGGAACCGGGACCGCATGCAGGACCTGCTCGATATGGGGTATGGGTACGATGAGTCGGACTCCTTCATCGATAACTCGGAAGCAGTAAGTTACACGCATGGGATGGACGAGACGGCTTATCTACTTCCACCTGCCAGCTTCACCGTCGCCTTGTTAAAGCAGCAGTCTGGGCCACCGGATTTTTTTGTTGTTGTTTAGGGCAAGGGTGCACAAAGTGGGGGGCACAAGATTTTTCTGGGGGCGCGGCGGCTGCAGAGGCCCCACGCTCTTTCCCATGGCATTTAAATGAAGTGCCGGGGGATCGCGTGAGGCCTCTGCGGCGTCTTCTGCCTTGTCTTTGGCGACGCAGCGCCAAATGAAGCCGCAGGTCACATAACCCAACACGTCATTTGACGCCAGATTTTAGTTAAGGGGGGAGGGGGTGCGAGCACAGGGGTTGACATGCAGGGGGGTGGGGGCGCAGAGCACAGAGTTTGCGCTACCCTGGTTTAAGGGATGGAGGGTGTTGTACTATGTACGTGAACCGTCGGGTCTCTCTGAGATGATCTGTGGTGCCCTGACCTCCAGGGATCCCACCGGTTCCCGGGATAGAACTAGTTTCTCTTGCCCAGCAGACACAATATGTCGACCCAATAGAAAGCACTCTATGACCCTTCTGTCTTTTAACTTTAACAGTGCTGGTAGCCAGACTTCCGGCCATGTGATCACTCCTGGAGCGATCACATGTCCGCGGCTTGACCCCCAGATATCAAAAGTGGAGAGGGCTCCACTTTTGTTTCGAACGAGCTGGCCGCTCTGGTGGACAGGTCAGCCCGATCTTCCTCTAGAAAACATGCCCGTGACGAGCATGCCCGTGACATTCATATACCTGATTAAAAAATATTTAATAATTTTTATAGTTTATAATCGTGGTGCGCTGGGACTTGGGAGGGCGTAAACTTCCTCTAACTGCTCCCTTTTGTCTGATGTGACTCTGTGTTCAACAAGAGTTTGCACAGGCAGTGTCCCCCCCCCCCCCCCCGCTCCTTCTCTAGCCCTTCCCTTTTTTGATTGGCTCTCTGCTGAGGGCTGGGTGGGATAAGGATAAAGAAAACACTTGATTGACAAACACTGCACCATTCAGAGACCCCTAAGAAATGTAACTTGTGATTGTTTTTCAAAAGCAGTTGATTTTGTTTCTATTAGCATGGTTAGATTTGTTCAGGGAAGTCAATTGGACTCTTTAATTATTTAAAAAAAAAAAAGGTTGTTTTCCTGCCGGCCAAATCGCATTGAGCCTGTAAGAAATGCCCCAAATTTGGTAGATTCATAGTGGTGTATTTACAGGTTTATATTTGGTTTTGCGTTCTCTCTCTCTCCAAATTTGTTATAAGATTTTGTTAAAGCTGCTTCAAAACATCTTTCATTTTCTCATTTTCAGACTCGCGATCGATTCGTCGTAAGTTGTCATTCCTGTTAGATGGCAACATTTGAGTTCTCAAAGATGACATTTTAGTGTACAGAGCTTTCTAAACCTCATAGGTTTATTCGAGTGTAAATCAACTGAACTGCACAATGTCCGACACCACATCTCAACCACTGTACTTTTAGAGGGGGTCAGAACGCGGGGAGAGGAACAAAGCAAAATCATTTTGTAAAGGAGGTGGGGAAGACATTTTGGCCTCATGATAAAAGGGGCAATTCTCCCGAATATGACCTCTTTTGAATGTGAACTCCATAGACTGCCCTTTAAATCAGATTACCAACCTTATTTTTAGTTGTTGCTTTTCCGAGGTGTTTTTATTTAAATTGTAAAACTCCCGCCTGCACCAGAATGTCTACTCTGTCAGACAGAACAAAGCTGTCATCTACAATGGTCTTATTTCAATCTTCTCAGATGAGGTTCTTTTGAGTGAGAGGGCCTATTGCAGCCAGATTAATGTAGGTTTGGGGCTACATCCTGTTCGCATTCTACAGTACAGTGGAAGAAATCTTGACCAATAAAAATGCACAGAGAGCTGCCCCTTTTAAATGTTCCTCTTGTTGCGTCATCAAAAAAACAGCTCTTTTAAAAATGTATACATGAAGAGACCTGTGATGTTTCTAAAGTTCTGTATGTATACTTGCATGAATAATTATCTTGTTGGTCTATTAAAACGAATCGCAACCTATGCCAAATCGATGTCTGCCTTTCCAGCTAGTTAAGCCTTGCACTGTATTGTGTTAGCGAGTGTACCCTTGTAACGCCCTTGTTGGGTGTTGCCCTCTCTTCACAGTATGATGAGCTCGTGCCGGCCTCTCTGACCACAAGATACGGAGGTTTTTACATTAACTCCGGCACGCTGCAGTTCAGACAAGCGTCCGAATCGGAGGACGACCTGGTCAAAGAGAAGAAGAAAAAATCACCCAAGGTTGTTTCCCTTTAACTCCAGTAAAAGGTTTCTCTGCTGTTTTAGTCACGCACCACATACGCACACGCAATGCCCACTAACACACACGCAATGCCTACAATAACACACGCAATGCCCACTAACACACACGCAATGCCTACAATAACATACACAATGCCCACTAACACACCCGCAATGCCTACAATAACACACGCAATGCCTACAATAACACACGCAATGCGCACTAACACACGCAATGCCCACTAACACACGCAATGCCTACAATAATACAAGCAATGCGCACTAACACACGCAGTGCCCACACGAGCACACACGCAGTGCACACACGAGCGCACACGCAGTGCCCACACGAGCACACACGCAGTGCCCACACGAGCACACACGCAGTGCCCACACGAGCACACACGCAGTGCCCACACGAGCACACATGCAGTGCCACACGAACACACACGCAGTGCCCACACTAACACACACCGTGTGTGTGACGGTGTTAGGGTGATGGAGAGCAGTTTAGGTGAGCGTGTTGGGATGTTAGGGAGATGGGAGCAGTGTAGGTGAGAGTGATGGGATGAGGGGTGGAGGGATGAGTGACATGGGAGCAGTATAGATGAGTGATTGGATGAGGGAGATTAGGGGAATGGGAGCAGTGTAGGTGCGGAAAGGTGAAGTGCAGACATGGAAAGGGTTTGGGAATTAAGGATTTGGGATTTGGGAATCTAGTAAATCTAAAGAAAAAATAAATGTATTTATTTTGAGAAGACATTTTATTTAGATTTTCAGACTTTTATTTGTATTGCAATATATCTCATTATCGTGATAGATTTCTTGATATCGTTATCGTGATTAAATTGTTAATATCGCCCAATTCTAACCCCGACCCTCTCTAATAGCGCGTCTGAGATCAGATGCATTGTAAGGAACCCCAACTCTCTCTAATAGCGCGTCTGAGATCAAATGCATTGTAAGGAACCCCAACCCTCTCTAATAGCGCGTCTGAGATCAGATGCATTGTAAGGAACCCCAACTCTCTCTAATAGCGCGTCTGAGATCAGTTGCATTGTAAGGAACCCCAACCCTCTCTAATAGCGCGTCTGAGATCAGGTGCATTGTAAGGAACCCCAACCCTCTCTAATAGCGCATCTGAGATCAGATGCATTGTAAGGAACCCCAACCCTCTCTAATAGCGCGTCTGAGATCAGATGCATTGTACAGAAACCCCAACCCTCTCTTATAGCGCGTCTGAGATCAGTTGCATTGTAAGGAACCCCAACCCTCTCTAATAGCGCGTCTGAGATCGGATGCATTGTAAGGAACCCCAACCCTCTCTAATAGCGCGCCTAAGATCAGTTGCATTGTAAGGAACCCCGACCCTCTCTGTGTTTGGTACAATTTTCAAACTGGGAAAGTCCTAGCAAATTCTTACAGACCTGTATTTGAATGTCCTGTGCGCATTGGGCTTAAACCCTTTGTGTGCCTGGGGAGGCCACGGCCCTTCCAGGTCATGTGATCTTTAATGTAGCAGTTGTCACCACTGGCATCACATGACCACGATCTGCCCCTAATGTCAGGAACAGAGGAGATAGTGCTCCTTATCTTCTGTTCGCAATTACAGCTCAGTGGAAGCCACGTTTGCGACCTTGCCTATAAACAAGCAAAACATTAGTGATGTGGGGCACTGAAAGGGAATTTTTTTTTTTTTTAGCTCTTTCGCTTACCTCACTACTGTATTACCTTGTTTAGGAATATTTCAGCTATATTTAAATGACTGCATCTAAAATGTTCCTGCATTTGGGGAAGACGGCTTAAGTAGGGGCCTAAGGAGCCGATTCATCAATTGCTGGTATGGGTTAGCGCACCCGATTCAGTGTTACCACACGATACACTCTGAGTAAAAACCTGTACATGGCAGGGTTTGGATTACAGATTAGCTGTAAAGACTTCGGCCTATGTTTACTAAGCAGCCCATGTTTACTAAGCGATGCAATGCCTTGAGACCCCTTCTATTGCCGGAGGACACCTTGCAACGCATTCACTTTTATGGGCAGAAGATTTCTTCCTGCTGTACAAGGCCGTGCTTATAGTGCCCGTGCTTGACGTCACCGCGCTTGTTGCACGCGCGAAACGTGCACTGAGCTGGAGGATATCGGGAGGCTTGACAGAGGCGTGGCCGTGACGTTGTACCTCATTGACTGAACTGCGTTCGTGACCCAGCCATCATGCGGCAAAGACAAATTCATTTGTCTGGCCGAGAATCGCGTGCTTGGTCGCGCGCACTATGTACGCCTTCATTGCTGTACATGAATTTGTTCCGGTGTCGCGCACGCATGCCACCGCTATAATCGCGGCCTAAGGTGTCTTAAGGCGTTAGTAAATATGGCACTTTGTGCTGCATGCGTACGTTTTTCCCACCGTATACTTATTGCGCCCGCTTTACTTTTCACAGAAAATGAAGGAAAGGGGAGACAAAGCCAAGAAGAAAAAAAGGGACGACGAGAAGAAATGCAAGAAAACCAAATATTCGAAGCCAGGGTAAGAAGGTCGAAATTCTGTTAATCCCATGCGTGCCCTTGTGGTGGTCTCAGTACGTTGCAGATCCATTCAGGGGAACATCATGGCATTTTTTGCCAGTTTCTAGGGGGGATCACGATCGCCGTTGTCCCTAAACGGTGAACACTATGTGAACGAAAGAGCAGAGCACTGAAAATAGCAGAACCACGCATGAAGTCAAATCACTGGGCATGTTATATACATTTGTTATGTTGCAGTGTTACATACAGTTCATCACTAAGCTATTCCTAGTTAGGCCTTAAAACACTGTCGATATAAATCGACTGCTCCCGACACTGCCTAAAGTACAAACTGCTGATACCAATTCACTGGCCAGTACCACTCCCGAATCAACAACAATAAGTGCCCCAATGACTACACCGGCTCTGATCCGGTTACAATAGCTAGATACTTGTATCACCACACCGGTACTGATTGGGTTATAATTGCAGCAAACGTCCATTTTAATTCAGGCTACTACTGCCCAATGGTAACGGCAGAGAACAGCTCTGCTTAATCCCTGTCTGCACGCATGCAGTTTTGATTGGCAGCTGCAGCACTGATCTGCCAACACCACACTCAGGATCACCTGCTTAAGCATAAACACGAAAATCAAAAATAGAGACCAATAACGCGGTGCCCTTACCCCTGGAGGATAAATCCACTGTCTAGTAACTACTAGTCACAAATAACGGGAATATACCTTCAGAAAAGTAGCAATGTTGCTATTCCCACTTCTGACACATTGATACATAGTATCAGGGCGTGGATACAGTTCAGCATTATTTCATCTGTATCCACTGAATCTGCAGTTTAGGCAGAGAGAATACTAACCGCGCGAGCACGTGGCGAACGCCTGTCACTTGCGCAAATGTGAACTGTGCTTCATGAGATGAACACCCCTTTTTAAACCGTTCAGTTATTTTGCGTCTATGAGCACCAGCTGCTCTCTGCGCTGTACTGCATTTATGTTAACTATGCCTATTACAATGTGATTTTTATTGCGGACAATTTTCCCCTCTTTGTTTTTTTGCGGTGGTGCGCAGCGTATGGGATCTCTGCGCTGTGTACACCCTGCTGCAAATTTGAATACACTTTTGTTTCACATTGTGGTGAAGGCTATAATTGGAAATAGAGGTTATAGAATTAGTTTAATTCTTCACTACTATTGTTAATATTCCTGCACATTTATTTGCACTTATTAATTGGGTATACAGTATATTACATGTGAATATTTTATATTTAATTTAGACCCTATTCACCTACGAGTGCCCGGTTACACCCCTCTTTTTGCACGGCAGAGCAAGCAGGTCTTTAAAGTTTAAAGCTCCCGCGTCACATGGGCCAATAAGAAGCCGCACTGCTGACACTACAGCTTCCTGTTGGCCTGCAGGCCGGGAAATCTTTGAACAGTGGCCATTGTGTGATCCCTGGCAGCTGAGAGGAGCTGCTACCGGCACCTAATTCGGAGGAAAGTATCTCCGGAAGCAGGGGGTTCCTGGAGCTGACATTGACGGGGTTCAGCTTCGGAGACCCCCTGCTCCAATCCTATCTATTAAAAAGAAATGGCAAAATAATTTGCAGCCTCGGATTGTCTCTTTACATGAGTGATTTTGGATAGAACAGGAAAGCTCCTTTTTTGGAGTCTCTCACTCTCTCTAATGTTTCCTCTTAGCTTCACGGCCCTGAATGGTATGAAAGACAAGAAGAAGAAGAAGCACTCGGTTTCCCTGAGTGAGATGCTGCAGCGATTCCAACGAGAGAAGGCTGCGCAGAAGGAGGGAGCGACACTACCTTCCTCCGCTCCCAATCTCAAACCCTCATCCACCACGCAGACCCCACCTCCTCTACCGCCCCCTCCCCCACGGGAGGCCGAGCCTACTCCAGATACCCCTCCGTCTAGTCTGGTGCCTGACATTGCGCTTCAGCAGGCAGCCAGCGCTACAGATGCCCTTGGCGAGAAAGAGCTGGAGAATCTTCTTAACAACCCACCCGAAAAACAGGACGGGGGGCAGGTCGGGCCAGCACCCGAACAGGACTTGAAGAAACCACCGTCAATCCCAGACGGGCTACCCGTTCCTCTAGAGAGGCGGATAAAGGAGCTAACAAAGGTACACAAAATGTCATGATCCTAGCACAGCTAACATTTATTTTTAATTTTTTTATAAAAAGTTATTTGAAATACAGTATTATGATAATACAATAAATACGATTTATTTGTACATGTCTATCCCGGTAATGTTCGTAAACATTGGAACCTAAAATTTCGGTTAAGTTTAACTGATATTATTTGAGATCTTCCATATTCCCGCCACTAAGTTATCAATGCTGTCACATAGACGGGAAATGCATAAATATGATCACCTTATCAGAGTCCCAACAAGTTTGGCAATCGCCCTCCTCCTCGCCATATACGGGTTCAGTCAATTGAAATGTAGGGCAACTTTTTAACTTTTCAGAATGGCTCGGAATACATTTTGTAATTAGCTCAGCTAAACATATCTATGGCTTTCAGTCTTAAGGTGCAATCCCAGAACAAATAGCAAACTTTTCTAAACCATTTTACAGTTTAATTGGCTTCCTTAAAAAAAACCTAACCATGCCAGAAGGAATTGTGTGGCTGGTTTTGTTTATCTGATCATTACAAATGTAATTTCTTAGGGCTTCTGACTAGGGGAGTTTTTATCAATCAAGTATTTTCTTTACCCGTTTACTTATCAGAGAGCCAATAAAGGGACAGCGGAAGAAAGGGGTTTTTACTTGTGCAAACTCTTGTCTGAACACAGTGACATCAAACAAACGGAAACCAAGTAATTAACCCTCCCCCCCTTCGCCATGTTTACAAACCGACTTATTTTGAAATAATTTTAAACTACATATACAGGTGAAGCTGAACTTACCTTCCTCTGAGCTGCTATGGAATGTGGGCAGGCCAGTCTTCCCTGTTTCCGCCATGCGGCATTAATCCCCGATTACGGGTTATGCCGTGGTCAAGTTCCCACGTAGTTCTGTGGCATCGAGGAAAGTAAGGCTGACTTTCATCTGTACGTGTCATTTCTCTAAAAAAAAAATCAAATCACCTTGATGTAACCCCTTAAACATATCACTGCTGTTTAGTACACCTTGGTCCTAAGAGGGATTGCCCCTTTAAGGCCACTTAGTAACTTTGAGCTTGATTGTCTTATATTTCTCCAATCTTTTTCAGGCTGTCAAAGCATCAGAGGGTGAAAGGAAAACCATATTGTTTACTCAGGAGATGAACAGTGCTCTGCTCGAGTGCGTATCTACCTCCCACATCCCATACCAATCCCTGCATCGTCTGACACACTGCATCCTTTATTATTCCCACCTCACTCGTCTGTGCATGCACGTTTCTTCATCTTCTAATCGGCTGCCCTACACATACAGGATCCTGGATCCCTCTGCTCCCACACATGTGGTGATTCAAGTTCCCCTTTTGTGCGTGCACACAACTTATGCTGCCGCCTGCTCCCCCTGTACATGCACAACACATCATGTACTCACACTAACACACAGCATCCTATGCTGATCACAGCTTCTTCCCTACACAAACACACACACAGCATCCTATGCTGATCACAGCTTCTTCCCTACACAAACACACACGGCATCCTATGCTGATCACAGCTTCTTCACTACACAAACACACACACGGCATCCTATGTTGATCCCAGCTCCCCAACTGTGTGCTGATCTTCACTTCTCTCTGCGCACATACACACAGTATCCTGTGCCGATCTCCACTCTCCTTCTGTGCACACATAGCATGTTGTGCAGATCCAGCTCCACACACACACATAGGTTACATGAACTGTGTGTACCCAGCATCTCATAGCACATTGCCCTTTCCTGGGGCACAGTCATGCATTGAAGCCCTGCGCTCTCACCTGCACTAACTCAGTTATCCATGATTCTTTCCTGCAGTATTCACCTCTTGTCACGGGATCTGACCTCCTCGCTCCGCTCTGCAGTGTTCACACACCTCTCCTCCATCCTCCCCTGCAGCAAAGACACTCTGGTGAAATGGGCCAGCCGTCTGCACTTGCACAAACAGGTGAGCCAAGCATCTCGAGTCTAGATGCACGTAAGAGGTGCCTATTATTCTTTTACTTGCATCATGCTAACACTGCAGGAATATATGGTACATGGAATGTATGTATACCAATAATCCCAAGGTTACTAAGAAATCGCAATGCCATTTTCATCGTCTCAAGGGGATTAAGAGAAGATTTGAATCTGCTTCTCAGACTCTAATACAGCACTATT
Organism: Ascaphus truei; assembly: GCF_040206685.1. NCBI lineage: Eukaryota > Metazoa > Chordata > Amphibia > Anura > Ascaphidae > Ascaphus > Ascaphus truei. Next base: position 50,562,226 of record NC_134493.1, on the reverse strand, counting down.
ATCAGCGCCCCCCAATTACTATTTTATATAAACAGGGCATAAACTAGTCTGCATTCTGCTAGTGGCAGGCCAGTCATGGTCACCTGTAAGCTAAGCTGACTTACTACATCCCAGTTCACTTTGAGCGATACCTTTAAGTGTGTGGGAGAAAAATCTGAAGACGCAGCTTCATTATTTCATTGTATTAACTTTTTTTACATGTTTCTCAATAAGTACGTCAAATAACTGACCTGTGTGTATAAAATATATATATATATAATATTTGCACGCAAATTCATGAAGCGTTCCATATATTTCCTTCCCTCAAATGCTTATCTCACTGCTTCAATGTGAAACAGGTATTCAGGAAGATGTATAGTGGCATTTGGGCATGTTGGTTTAACCATATCATGAAATCTTGAACAATATACTCGGCTAAAGTGGGGAAAGGTACTTGCCAACATGGAAATTAAATGAGGCCAACATGGCAAGTAAAGCGTCAACCCCTAAAAAAGCATTGGCAGTCATTTTCCAGAGGCTGGACTGTCCCGGGGGTTGAAGGCGTTCAGGAAGAAGGCATGAAAGCAGAGGGTGCTAAGAATCCCTGAAGGTTTAACAAAAGCTGTCATTCAAAATTAAATGTGGCTACCTACAACTGCGGGTGTCTCCAGTGACGCAGCACTGCAAGAAGTGGAAGATAAACGTGATAAGATTAAATGGGATATTGTTGGCCTTGGAAGAAAATATGAAGGTCTCATTGAGCTCTGTTCTATATCTTGCGTTCTTCTCAAGGATGTCTTCTTTCTACCCCCTTTGTATCTAATGCCCTCTCCCGCCTTAAACCTTTCTCACTGACTGCTCCACACCTCTGGAATGCCCTTCCCCTCAATACCTGACTAGCACCCTCTCTATCCACCTTTAAGACCCGCCTTAAAACACATTTGCTTAATTGGCCCCTGCAGAATGCCCTCCTACTGTCTCTGTACGTTCTCCCTACCAATTAGATTGTAAGCTCCTCGGAGCAGGGACTCATCTTCCTTAATGTTACTTTTATGTCTGAAGCACTTATTCCCATGACCTGTTGTTATTTATATTATCTGTTATTTATTTGTTTACCCTGTGTATTCCTACTGTGAAGCGCTATGTACATTAATGGCGCTATATAAATAAAGACCTACAATACAATAACAGAGGTGCAGATAATGGAAGATTATGTGAAGTCGGCTTTATCGTTAACGAGATTGAAAAACAACATAGTGGGTGGGGTATGAAAGCTCATTGTAAAGAGCAGCTAGAACTGTCATTCGGTTGTCAAAGAGATACAGGCATCAAATTAAGGTTATGCCCCAACATCAAGTCACACAGACAATGACGTGGAAGACTTCTACCATGAAATCATCCAACTCAAAAACACAGGAAATTGTCCCCTGAAGATTATTATGGGAGATTTCACTGCAAAGATGGTGCCCATGGGAAATACAAAGTGTCAGTTGGCAAGTATTGTTATGGTAACAAGGAATGAGCATGGAGACCGATTTGGTAGAATTTGTAGAAAACTTCTACATCATTAATTCTACAGAAATGATTCCAAATAGAAAATTGACATTGAATGGACCCAAAGGAATGAAGAATGAAATTGACGACGTCCTAACTAACAAGAAACACGTGATTAAAGATTGCACAGTCCTTAATCGTTTGGAGTGATCACTGATTTGGTTCGCTGCAAATTACATATGCATACGAAGTTAGGAAGACAACCGATTTGTTATTTTAATCAACATCAATAGCCTCAAAAATAACAGCAGAAAACTTCAACTAGAACATACAAATTGCTTTCGTTTGCTCAAAATGCATGGGAACACATGAACAAACATTTGGGAAGGTTGTGCAGTAGTTGAAAGCGCAGAAAAAAATTGAGAAATTGCTAACAAAAAAACAGGATAAGAAAGTATCCAATGAGATAAAACAATGAGGAGATGACAAGAAAGGAAGCAAGGAAATAAGAATTGAATATGCAAGACAAATCTGCAAACTTCTAACCGAAGATGTAAGAAAATGTAACTGATACGGTGAGGACTATTGAAGCTAACTAAAGCTTGAAGAAGACAAAGCAACGACATATGGTTGGGAAGAAGCAAGTCATTGCACTCAAACAGGACGATGGGTCAACAATAAAAGACTGTACGCTTATCATTAAGAGAGTTGCGGTCTTCTACATTAAATTGTGCAGGAACACGGATGACAGAGGGCATAATCCATAAGAGGACAGAAGAAGTAGCAAGAGCCGTAACATTTATGAAGAATAGGGAAGCAGGGGTGGAACAATCCCAGAAGCTTGGTCGCCCGGGCGCCTAAAATTGAGCCCCAAGCGCCTGTGCTGAGCACCACACTGACTGGCCTGTCAGTCACCACTGTGAACGCCAACCGTGCTCTGCAGGTTTCATGCTGTCTGCTTTAATAATTGACAGATTAGCCTCCTGCTGCTTAGTGTGGTGCGGGGTTGGAGCAGAAAGTGGGTGGTTGACGCACGCGAGAGCTAGGATCAAGTTGGAGCAATCAAGAACTTTGCCCATCCCTGCTTTCATATTACACGGGACAGGTGTGTGTGTCTCAGAGTGTCACAGATATACACTGACACGGCCGCAAACGGGTTGGAAGGGGAGCCGGGACACCACTTGTTCCTGCCGCATTTCAATGGCTTTTAAGTAATTCATATTTTTGGCCACCCTTGATGGGAAGGCTCCCAGGGAACATGAAATTACAACAGAAACCTTGCAAGAAGCTGGGGGAAAAGTAGAAAGAATCCTTACAAAACACTACATGCTGCTTGAAGACCAGGAAAATTCCAAAGCAATGGAGCAATGCCATAGTTATCTTCATCCACAAAAAAGACCTCAAGAACTACAGACCATTCGGTCTACTGCCAATCACTTGCAAGATTTTTATTAAGTTACTCCCTAATCAGCTGCAACAGACCCTGGACTTTGCCCAGTCTAGAGAACCAGCGGGATACAGCTCTCTACAAGAACAGTGGCAAACAGAAGAGCTCTATGGCTCAGGTCGGGTTCCACAGATTCGTTCTAAAAAAATAGACTGTGAGATCTGCCCTTCGCAGGCGAAATCCTGTCTGGAGACAGGTTAAATAAAGTAATCAACAAAATTGCAGGTGGAAAGAGCCAGTACCTTCTACAGGATCAAATTATTTCTGGCATATTCTTCCCAGTCATTTAGGGAAGCTAAGGCATACAGACTGGGGAGGTCTTATGGGAGACAGTCCAGTGGTGGACCAATGTCTCAATTCTTTTGTTTCCCAAGATAGAAATTTAGGGGCCAGTCAAGATTCCAAGCCCAATGAAGAATGGAGGACACTACCATCAAGCCAAATAGCAGTTGGAGGAAAGGATTTCCAACTTCATCAAGGAGTTCGTCCAAACTACTACAGATTCATGGATGCTATAGGTAGTAAAAAAAAAGGGGGGTACGCCCCTGCTCCAAGAAACAGGGCAGAGTTCAAGGCACTAGACCAGATTGTTCCCCATCTCCTGCAAGGAGGAGTTATTTCTCAAGTTCCACTAAAATTAAAATAACTAGGGCATCTATTCAAGATTCTTCCTGGTTCAAAGACCATCCGGAGATTACAGGGCAATTCTAGACTAGGGTAAACGAGTTCATAAGAGTAAAGACGTAAAATGTAAGAATTGTGCTCTATTCTTCAGGCTGTTCAACTGGGAAATTTCTTGACCTCGGTGGATTTGAAAGATGTGTATCTACGATTATATATATATATATATAAACCCTATTCTCAAGGCACACCACAAATTCCTCAGGTTCTGCAGCCAAGGTTGTCATTTCCAGTTTGACACTTCCCTTTTGGTCTCCCAACAGCCCCACGAACATTCACTAAAACATTGGTGGTGATTTATAGTAGACCTGAGAAAAAAAAACGAATTGGGATATGGCCATATCTGGACAACCAACTAGCCAGGGCACGGTCAAGTCACCCATCACCCGTCACCATACAGATATAATGGTAAGAGAATTGAGAAGGCATGTGTGGCTGATCAACCGGGAAAAGAGTCAGCTAGTATCAGTTCAGCAACTAAAGTTGTTAAGAGTTACTGCCGTGGGAAAAGCGCTGCTCCCGCAAGAAAAAGTACACTAGATAATGGATGCTGCTTGTTACCTTAGAAAACTGCTGAAACCAACAGCATTAGATTGAATGAGAACACTGGGGCTGTACAGAAGAGGTAGTTCCATGGACACTTCGCTACACGAGACCTCTGGAAAATAACTTCCTGGAAGTGAGGTCAAGAATTCAGAAGATCGGTAGAAGTTAATAAAAAATTCGGAAAAAAACAAGAAACTCCATTTTATGGTGGGAAAATATAAGCAACCTAAACAAAGGCTGTTTATTATACGACCCTCACTGGATAGTCTTCACGACGGGTGCCAGCTCAAAAGGTTGTGGTGCGCATCTCAATGAAGTGTTCTGTCAGGTCCTCTAGGTTTAAGACGGTCAAAGCGACTACACAAACATGTTAGAATTAAAAGCCATCAACCCAGCATTGCAAAGGTTCGTGTTACATCCATAAAAAGAAAAAGGTGCTACCCCGGGTCATTACAAACATCCTATATTTCAATGTTCCGTGCTGGGTGCTGAGCATTTGTCCACAACAATCAACGAGTCTCTATTGGGATCCATCATATGTCATTTTGAGTGTAATATATTACCTTACTCGGACTGCTTTCCCAGACTGAAAATTCTGTGGTTTGTGCTTCCGTGACTCCGTGATGCAGCTCAGCATCTCCAGCCGGTGTTTCCTTGAAGCATAGTTGAGTAATTAAGCAAATCGAGCTCTCCCACTGGAATAGAGCTTCAAAGGAAACTTGAAAAGACCAGGTCCAGTAAAAAGATTACAGTTTATTAAAACAACGACAACACATCAAACATAGAGACCTCTTGCACGTCTCTCACCCTTTGGTGCTTTTGGTCCTTGACAAAGCACTGAAGGGTGAGAAATGCGTAGGAGGTCTCTGTTTGACATGTCGTTCTAATAAACTGTAACCTTTTTACTGAATCAGGTATCCTTCAAGTTTCCTTTGAAGGCTATTCCAGTGGGAAACTTCTATTTGCCACATCCAAAAAAAGGCAGTGAGAGACAACAACCCAACAGCTGCTGCTTACATAAACCTTCATGGTGGAAACCAGGCATTCGCAAGCAAAGAAGATGGCAAAAGAGTTTCTAAACTGGGCAGAGAATGTCTTCTAAATCCCTAAATTGCAAGGCTCCACGTCGCAGAAGAAATAAATATAAAAGCTGACTTTCTCAGCAGGAATAAAATACATCCAGGAGAGTGGGGGGGGGGGGGGGGGGAGGGGTTTGAACAACAAGGTGTTTCAACAGCTGGTGATCGCCAGGGGTGTGCCAGAGATAGATCTAATGGCAGTAAGAAAAAATACATAACGTCCCAGGTTCTTTTAAAAACTTAGGGCGAAGGTGCACACCAAATAGATGATCTAACAGCCCTGTTGACCTAAGTAGTATATGCTTTCCCTCCAGTACTACTGATGGCGAGAATTCTGAGAAGGATCGCCAAGGAAAAAGGCACAGTCATAATCGCTCCCAATTGGCCCAAGAGAGCATGTTCTGCAGATCTCATAAATATGGCAATGGAGGAGCCATGGATTCTTCCTCCAATACCATATTTCCTATTCCAAGGACCAATCCTTCATCCAGATCTGGCAAAAGTACTTTTGATGGCTTGGAAATTGATAGAAATATCCAAGTCGATAAGAACCTCCAAAGAAAGTAGTGAATAACTTGCTAGGAGCGAGAGAAAAAAACCTCTATATCGGAAATATATTACAGAGTTCAGTATGTTTCTTACAGGTTGTAGGCCTGAACAGATAAAAGAAGGTCAAATATCTATAGCCGGTATCGTGAAATTCCTCCAATCTGGGATTGCAGCATTGGGGGTCCTAGTTCAAAAACCTCTAGCTACTAGCGAATTAATTATTAGATTCCTACAAGCCACTAGAAAGGTCAAACCATAAATTAAACCTTTCACAATTATCACCCAGCATACAGCACTTCCACTGCAGCAAGGGATTCTGAGAAATGACATGCAAATGAGCACACAGTGCCACCTTTTGCTTCAAAACCATTAACATGGTTCCCTATAGGCTTAAGCTTGCTGCATGGTCACAGCTTTGAGCACAGCCAGGGTTAAGATGCATAGCCAGTAAACCCACCCACAGACAGACTGTTTCGACCTTAATGGGTCTCTTCAGTGTGGGGTTGGTTATACTGGCTATGCCAAAATGAAGCAAGGGATAGGTTTTACCATACGAAGTTAAAATATATATATATATATTTATTTATTTTTTTGCTTCAAATTAGACCATGTTATGATCAGTTTCCCAAATGTTTCATCACTTGACCATGTGATGCCCCCTTTCCTAGTTGATTCTTCAATAATTTAAGTAATATAATTGTCTTTTAGCACATCCAAAAACCACCGGTTTCCTTTAGCTGTACTTCTAATCTCATTACCCCAGTCCATGTCCAGATGAGCAAAATACCCCATAATTAAAACAAGGCCTAGTTTTGTTGCCTTTACCGTTTGCAAAAGTCGTTTTCGCTTCCTCCGTCTCACAATATTTAGTGGTTTACAAAAGATCCCTACCAAAAATGTTTTGCACTTTTACTTCCTCTGTAAATTTGCTCCCGATTCCTTCGTAAAAGGGAGGAGAGCAATTAACTCGCACTTCCAAACCTACTACAATCGCTCACAGACCAGACAATAAAATAACCTCCCAACACCCAGACAATCAAAATGAATGAGCACACTGTACCCTATATTCAACCCTTGCCGAGGGCTTATCTCCTCTGCTTATAACCATGTCATGCCTGGGTCTCCTTCACTTTAAGGGTGGCCGATTGAGGGAGCCTCTGCGGAAATTGAAAGAAGCTGTGGCCAGAGCAATGCCAGAGCAGATAAGCAAGTACCACGAGGAATGCCAGGTGCACAACCAGGCAAAATATGCCAAGTAAGTGACCCACTGTTTCAACTCTATGAAACACTGAAACCTTCTCCTTGAGCAGGAAGACAAAACTGAATTCCCTCCCCACCCTCCATTTTTATTTGATTTTTTTTACATTACAACGGTGTTGTCCAATTGGAATCTGCAACCTTTGTCATTTAGTGGCAGCAATGTAAGAAGTACTTTACAAATCGGACATTACAATAAAGGTGGAAATAGCAGAAAAAGTGCATGAAACATACAAGCGAATGATAGGAAACAAAATACCTGCCCTGCAGAGCTTACAATCTAAAGGATATGTTGGGAGACTTCGATACAGTAGGGGAAAGAGTAAGCGCATTGGGTGGCAATGCTTGACCACAATGGTTGGGAAGCGGCTCTGTTGGTGTGGGGAGAAGTGGTGATGAGTCCAGACTCCATGCTTCATTCAGTGGGTGTGTTTTTAGGTTTGACATGGTGGTGAGAGAAGGTGCTTGATGAACAGGTATTACGAGGGAGTTTCACATGGCAGGGTGGGGAAAAGGTTTTAGGTGAGGTGAAGTTATGAGAAAAGTATACGAGAGGGAGATCAAAGCTAGGATGTAGGAAGAAGCAGAGACGTCTACAGTAGATCCTTGAAGGTGCGGTGAACTTTGTAGGTGATTTTATGGGAAGCCATGTGAGGGGTTTACAAAGGAGATAAGCAGACTTTTTTCTGGAAGAAAGTGAAATAATTATAGCAGCATTTTGTATAGATTTTAAGGGAGAAAGTTGTGATTCAGGAGTTAAATTAGTACGGGTGTTTCATTTTTTGTGATCTGGATGCAGATTTTGTGTATCAATGGAGTTGTCTCAGAGGAGTATTAAGCATACACACAATACAGAGATAAGAGCAGCAGATATGACCATAAAACATTGAGACGAGAAACATTGATTAACCGACGATCTCCTTGGGTGGATGCTCTTTATTCTTCCCCTGCGTGTGTTCTTCCCAATAAGGATGCTGGAAGAAGACAAGGAGAAGGAGCAGCGGCTGGGCTCGGAGGATGAGGAGGAAGAAGAGAAGGGTGGGAGGAAGCAAGCGGGACCCCGCAAGAAGTTCCAGTGGAATGAGGAGATCAGGTGAAGAGCTGGAATGTGAGAGGTCTAGGTAGGAAGAGCTGGAATGGGCAGGATTGGGAGAGCTGGAATGTGAGAGGTCTAGGTAGGAAGAGCTGGAATGGGCAGGATTGAGAGAGCTGGAATCGGTATGGACATGATTGGGAGAGCTGGAATGGGCATGGACAGGATTGGGAGAGCTGGAATGGGCAGGATTGAGAGAGCTGGAATGGGTATGGACAGGATTGGGAGAGCTGGAATGGGCATGGACAGGATTGGGAGAGCTGGAATGGACAGGATTGGGAGAGCTGGAATGGGCATGGACAGGATTGGAAGAGCTGGAATGGGCATGGACAGGATTGGAAGAGCTGGAATGGGCATGGACAGGATAGGAAGAGCTGGAATGGGCTGGAATGGGCAGGATTGGGAGAGCTGGAATGGGCAGGATTGGGAGAGCTGGAATGGGCAGGATTGGGAGAGCTGGAATGGTTATGGACAGGATTGGGAGAGCTGGAATGGGTATGGACAGTATTGGGAGAGCTGGAATGGGTATGGATAGGATTGGGAGAGCTGGAATGTGAGAGGTCTAGGTAGGAAGAGCTGGAATGGGCAGGATTGGGAGAGCTGGAATGGGTATGGACAGGATTGGGAGAGCTGGAATGGGTATGGACAGGATTGGAAGAGTTGGAATGTGAGAGGTCTAGGTAGGAAGAGCTGGAATGGGCAGGATTGGGAGAGCTGGAATGGGTATGGACAGGATTGGGAGAGCTGGAATGGGTATGGACAGGATTGGGAGAGCTGGAATGGGTATGGACAGGATTGGGAGAGCTGGAATGGGTATGGACAGGATTGGGAGAGCTGGAATGGGTATAGACAGGATTGGGAGAGCTGGAATGGGCAGGATTGGGAGAGCTGGAATGGGTATGGACAGGATAGGAAGAGCTGGAATGGGCAGGATTGGGAGAGCTGGAATGGGTATGGACAGGATTGGGAGAGCTTGAATGGGCATGGACAGGATAGGAAGAGCTGGAATGGGCAGGATTGGGAGAGCTGGAATGGACAGGATTGGGAGAGCTGGAATGGGCAGGATTGGGAGAGCTGGAATGGGCAGGATTGGGAGAGCTGGAATGGGTATGGACAGGATTGGGAGAGCTGGAATGGGTATGGACAGGATTGGGAGAGCTGGAATGGGTATGGACAGGATTGGGAGAGCTGGAATGGGCAGGATTGGGAGAGCTGGAATGGGTATGGACAGGATTGGAAGAGCTGGAATGTGAGAGGTCTAGGTAGGAAGAGCTGGAATGGACAGGATTGGGAGAGCTGGAATGGGTATGGACAGGATTGGGAGAGCTGGAATGGGTATGGACAGGATTGGGAGAGCTGGAATGGACATGATTGGGAGAGCTGGAATGGGTATGGACAGGATTGGGAGAGCTGGAATGGGTATAGACAGGATTGGGAGAGCTGGAATGGGTATGGACAGGATTGGGAGAGCTGGAATTGGTATAGACAGGATTGGGAGAGCTGGAATGGACATGATTGGGAGAGCTGGAATGGACAGGATTGGGAGAGCTGGAATGGACAGGATTGGGAGAGCTGGAATGGGTATGGACAGGATTGAGAGAGCTGGAATGGGAAAGGACAGGATTGAGAGAGCTGGAATGGGCATGGACAGGATTGGGAGAGCTGGAATGGGCATGGACAGGATTGGGAGAGCTGGAATGGGCAGGATTGGGAGAGTTGGAATGGGCAGGATTGGAAGAGCTGGAATGGGCAGGATTGGGAGAGCTGGAATGGGTATGGACAGGATTGGGAGAGCTGGAATGGGCAGGATTGGGAGAGCTGGAATGGGCAGGATTGGGAGAGCTGGAATGGGCAGGATTGGGAGAGCTGGAATGGACAGGATTGGGAGAGCTGGAATGGGCAGGATTGGTAGAGCTGGAATGGGCAGGATTGGGAGAGCTGGAACGGGCAGGATTGGGAGAGCTGGAATTGGAAAGGACAGGATTGGGAGAGCTGGAATGGACAGGATTGGGAGAGCTGGAATGGGCAGGATTGGGAGAGTTGGAATGGGCAGGATTGGGAGAGCTGGAATGGGCAGGATTGGGAGAGCTGGAATGGGCAGGATTGGGAGAGCTGGAATGGACAGGATTGGGAGAGCTGGAATGGGCAGGATTGGGAGAGCTGGAATGGGCAGAATTGGGAGAGCTGGAATGGGAAAGGACAGGATTGGGAGAGCTGGAATGGGAATGGACAGGATTGTGAGAGCTGGAATGGGCAGGATTGGGGGAGTTGGAATGGGCAGGATTGGGAGAGCTGGAATGGGCAGGATTGGGAGAGCTGGAATGGGCAAGATTGGGGGAGCTGGAATGGGCAGGATTGGGAGAGCTGGAATGGGCAGGATTGGGAGAGCTGGAATGGGCAGGATTGGGAGAGCTGGAATGGGCAGGATTGGGAGAGCTGGAATGGGCAGGATTGGGGGAGCTGGAATGGGCAGGATTGGGAGAGCTGGAATGGGCAGGATTGGGAGAGCTGGAATGGGCAGGATTGGGAGAGCTGGAATGGGAAAGGACAGGATTGGGAGAGCTGGAATGGGCAGGATTGGGAGAGCTGGAATGGGCAGGATTGGGAGAGCTGGAATGGGCAGGATTGGGAGAGCTGGAATGGGCAGGATTGGGAGAGCTGGAATGGGAAAGGACAAGAGTGGAGAACTGAGAATAAAAGAGAAGTAGAGAGAAAATAAATATAATGTATTCCAGGATAATTATTAATTAGTATATTACGCTGCAATATTTTTGATATCTGTTTAACAGATGTAGTAAATTGCGAAGGGCACAACTACTGTACATGACATTTAGTCAGAAGTGATAAATACGTTTGAAGGTCTTTTGTTTCAATGGGTATTACAATTTTTTTAAACATACTATACACCTTTACTCTCTTATCTCTGAACATCGGCGTTAGATGTAAGCGAGGGGTTAGGACGTCTGGTTCAAACACAGAGCAAAATGATCCTTTAGGGAAATAGGGGCACAGCTAGGTGAGGAAGTGAGAAGGAAGGGGCACAGCTAGGTGAGGAAGTGAGAAGGAAGGGGCACTGCGAAGGTGAGGAAGTGAGAAGGAAGGGGCAATTCTAGGTGAGGAAGTGAGAAGGAAGGGGCAATGCTAGGTGAGGAAGTGAGAAGGAAGGGGCAATGCTAGGTGAGGAAGTAAGAAGGAAGGGGCAATGCTAGGTGAGGAAGGTGTGCGTGTGTGCACGCGGCACTGCCATAATCAAGTGTAAGTTGCCTGGTTGCTCTAAATAAACAGGTAATTCATATAGTAATAGACTAGGCACTCACAGGTCTTTATAAAGATGCAAACAAGTTTATTACAGAAATATCAACGTTAAGAACCGAAACGTTGATTTTATTTTTGTATCTTTATAAAAGACCTACGAGTGCCTAGTCTCTGTTACTATGTGTGTGTGTGTATATATATGTATGTGTGTATATATGTATGTGTGTATAGTGTGACAAACATAAAATATCAACCCCCTTCTTACACACGCTGTCTTTTATCTCTCCCTCTGTTGTTTACACAGGCAGCTGCTGTGCCAGCTGGTCCGTATCAAGGTCGATATGTACGAGCCAGAACGAAGCGGTATGCAGAGTCTGGAGGATTATCTCAAATCCTTTCTGGATGCAGATGTCAAACCTCTGTGGCCCCGAGGCTGGATGCAGGCCCGGTGCGTGAGCACACAGGCGCAGAATAAGAGCATACAGAGAACAGGCAGCAGATTATTAAAGGGGGTGCAATGTATGACATTTCTGAGGAAAGATTGCTCAAATTAGGATTGTTTCATATTACAAAACGGGCATCTAAAATGGGATTTAATTACTAAACACAAATATATTCAAGGTTTATACACGTAACTCTCAAGGGATCGTTTGATTACAAGGATATGACTCTGGGTTATCATCCCTTGAGACTGGAAGAAAAGAGATTTCACCAGCATCAAAGCAAAGGGTTATTTTTAGTAAACGCAGTGAAATTGGGAATTTACTACCCATGGGGACTGATGGCAGATACAATATTTTTCAGAAAAGCTTAGACATCCTTTTTAGAAAGGAAGTATATACAGGGATATTCTGCATAAGTTAAACATAGGAAGAGTTTTGATCAAGGGAAAAATCTGATTGCCATAACTGGAGTCAGGAAGGATTTTGTTTTCCTCTTATGAGACATAATTGCCAAATAGTATTTTTTTTTTTTTTTGCATCCTTTGGATCAATGTAAATGCAAATATAGGATGAGTATCTCACCCCGTTAGAATTTTACAAAGGTTACAGTAGATTGACAAAAAGACAGATGTCCATCTATTCGACTATGTAACTGTACCCAATTGACACTTTTACAGTTCAATGAGTAACGCCCTATGAGTGGGATGGAGATAAAGCACCAACCCGGCCTACATTTTATTTTCATTGTAATTATAGAATTTGAACCAGGGCTCCTCCGGTTCTGAACTTGGCATGTTTTAGCCCTGGGAACCTTCAGTTCCCAAGATACCAGTATTTCCTGAGGCAGTTTTATTGGCTGCACAACAGGAAGTCGCAATCAATGATTATGCAGCTTCCTGTTGGCCAGCAGGTCCGGTGAGATGTATTTGCCATTTTGTTTACCCTGGAGGGAGGAAGAATACCGGTTAGTATCTTTGGAGCGGGGGGCTTCCCAACTAAAAATAATACAATTCAGCTTGTGGGGTTTCTGTTGTTAAGGGGTTGATCTGGTTGCTACCTAGTTGAAGGTTTCCCTGATTGGTTGGACCAGTCCACGAATTTAAATGATGATACTTGAAACATAAAATGTTAGCTTTATGGCACCTCCTCCCAATTGAAAAATGTTTCTTTAGGGATCTTTTCTTGGAACAGGATTGAGAGCTTCTTCCAAGCATTAGTATTTTAAACACATTTTCAGTGTCGATTATTCATACTTAATAGTTGGACAACCATGTGGTGCCTAGCGAGGCACCTAAAGGAAGTGACAATGTGTCAGGTCCACAATAATATTAGTAATCATAAACTAGCACAGGTCATAGGATCTGACCAGTGACCCTTTGTAACTGCCATTGCTGTGCACATCGGATAACTCCGATAAAACACAACTTTATCTGCAAATCTTGGATGTTGTATTGTATTCAAGTTGAGGTGCAAGGTTTATGATGTGTATTCATGTCCTGTGTTTCCCTTACAGAACACTCTATAAGGAGAGCAGACATGTTTACCAGCAGCTCGGTTCCATTATGTGAGTATCTAACACACGTCTGAATGTTTCACCCCTACTTATGTCACACAACCAGCTTTAAGTATTACACCACTACTCCTCATAGACACCTACAGTGTAGCTCGATGGTTACACCAGTACTTAACACACGCACACCCTGCGCAGTGTCTAACACCCCTACTATTATCTTTCTCACACATGCAGCTGTAAGGCCTGGATTCATCAAGTTCCGCTAAGCAAAAAATTTGTTATTTTTATGGTGCAACACATCGACGTTACACAACTGAAAATAACCCATTTTTTACCGCGGTTGCTAAAAATATCAGGATTGCCATCAAAATGACTAAAAACTGCACATTTTGTCATGTTGATGCAATGCAACAAGTCCCGATATTGATCGAAACCGCAGGTAGCGCCCCAAAATACTGCATTTTGTTACCTACTCCAGGCTGGCGTTAGCCCTGTCTGGCTTATGTATATAATGACCAATATATTGACCATTATAAAGCTGAGCAAGATATCCCAAAACAGCACGGAATAGGGGATGAAAATAAAAAACATTACAGTACATATTAACCCCCAAGTGCTCAGCTAGTCACGGGTTTCCATGACTAGCTAATCAATAACGGCTTCAAAGGGGTTAATATTAACTTTAAGTTACCACCACCCCCAACAAACCTACCCCACCCCCACCGCTCTTGACTAATGGCCAACAGCTCTATTCCCCAAAAAACTTCTAGGGTGGCGCTCCCACAAAAAGTAATCAAGTGGAACAATTAGATAATAGTGAAACTAGTGTGTAGAACTATAAATCTTCAAATGTGCATAGGCAAACCGTGAACCCAGAGAGGCAACCCCAAAAAGTGTGTGTAAAATAAATAAGATACTTCTATCGTCAACCCTTAGAATAGAAATGGTCTCAGAAGTTGTGTAAAACACATAGCCCTATTCGCCAAATGGTGAATTCCAAATTACAAAAAGACATAGTGAAAACTGAAGTGACAGATCTGCGCAACTAATTGTGATAAGTGATATATAGTAAATAAATCAAATTAACCCTTCAACTGTGTAAATATGCGTGTTAAACAAATAAATGCTATATATAACAATTTAGTAGGACGTCCATTGGATGAGGGGACCTGCAGTGCGGTGCTGGTAACGGGCCAAAATACATGTATTGCCTATTGTTATAAGTATTGATGTACGTGCGTTACTTACCACTTTCACCTGACTTCAATATAATTTCATTTAATACACTATGAGAGTCGTGCACTGTTCTTCTTTTTTCTACAAAAAAGGCATGTTCACATTGTGTGTGTATGTGTGTATGTGTGTCTGTGTATAAATATATATTTATATTTACCACACTTATTAAGGTTGTGGTGGGTAAAAAAGTGACAAAAACCCTCCACAGTAAAGCATATAGCAACTGTATATTTTATATACATACACACACCTTGGTAGCTACCAGCATCAAAGGGGTAATGTAACTTCTACCATTGTGTTAATAATAATAATAATAATAATAATAGCATGTTCTTGTATAGCGCTGCTAGTTTTAGCACTAGCACTTTACAGAGATATTTTGCAGGCACAGGTCACTGCCCCGTGGAGCTTACAATCTATGTTTTTAGATGTCTGAGGCACAGGGAGATAAAGTGACTTGCCCATGGTCACAAGGAGCCGACACCGGGAATTGAACCAGTCAGTGTCTTTACTCACTGAACCGCTCCTTCTCCCATCAGTGTTCTGATATAATTTATATTGCAGAAACCTGTGGTAGAAATTGATCACTAGCATTACTGATCGCGATGCAGAAATTAACGGTTGCGTTAATTTCACATCACGACTACGGGTAAAATATTGCACTCGGTAAGTTATTACCACAATCTTGACTTCGGTCATAAAAAGTGATAAAATGTAGATATTATCGAGCTCATTAAAATTGTTTTAAGAACTTTGTGTGTAGGCTGTGTTATCCCACCCATCCTGGTCACACACCTTTCTCTCTGCTCTGAGGCCCTCCTTGTCCCAGAACCCTCACCACAAAAACACAGCAACCTGTTTATCTGTTATAACATCTGTCTGCTTCCTTACACAGGCTCAAAAACAAAGCAGTGGCTCTGCAGAAGGTGAAAGTAAAGGTAAAGTAAGCTCTTACTCACAGCAGTGATACCGGCTACCCACCCAGCAGTGCCCTTTCTTTATCACATCTTCCTTTTCCGTTCTAGGACTCTTCTAACAAGCATGACAAGAAGGCGGGGTCTCCACCAACTGAGGCTCCAGGAGCGGTTTCAACAATATCCATTATAACCAAGGATACTTCGGTTCCTACCCCCACCACCTCGCCTTCCCCCTCCAGAGTGTCTCCCCTCTCCACCTACACCCAGGACAACTCTCTAGATGGAGATCTCATCCACAACCCCCCATCTCTCGACACTGTGTCGGAGCATTTGACAGCTCTCGCCAGCCGCTCGGGAAGTCTCGGCTTTGACTTCCCCTCCCCTCGAGCGTTCTCTTCTGAGAAGCCGACCACAGTGGAGGAAAAGAGAAAGCCATGCCTGCCACCTTCTTCACCTACCCCCACCAGTGCCCAGCAGTCACCTCGAGGGTTCATGGTCGATCAGTCTGTTACGTTGGTGGCGGAGAAGAAGTTGGGCATCTCCAGCCTCTGTGCAAAGCCCTCCTCTGACGTCCACCAGGGGAAGCAAAAGCAAAATCTCCATGGGCAAGCAAAACCTGCCCAGCTCACCAGTCCCATCTTGCAGCCCTCTGTAAAGCTTTACCAAATAAGCAGCCAGCACACCAAGGGAAGCTTCCCCCACCCCACCTACGGCGGGAGCCCTAGGAGTGCCGTTCCGTCAGCTCAACGGCCCCTTACCCCACAAGCCAAACCTCCTTCGAAGTCCCAGAGCTTTCACCCAACACCATCCTCTCCAAGCAACCTTCACAAGCCCTTGATATCACCTGGCTTTGTTGGCAAGCACCCAGGCAATGCCAGCACGGGGCAACAAGTATACAGGCCCCAGGCGCCCAGACACCCGGCTCCTGCCAGCGGTAACTCAGGAAGTGCTAGTGGCCAGAACCCTGGTCCAACTGCCACGCTAAACCCATCTCCAAGTCTCCCACGTAATCCTACTGCTGCCCCAGCTAAGAAGCCTTCTCACCCTCCTCAGAAGCTGACGCTGGTGGCACCTCAAGACTCAGGAGGAGGGACCCAGGGAGTGGCCAAGCTGCTGACCTCTTCAATGGTTGCCAGAGTGGGGGGCAGCACCGCATCTCCGTCCGTCAATGTAAGTGCACCACCTGATGGGGCATATACTGCTCCATGCCCAAATTTATGGCAACCCGACTCCATTTTATTTTTTACGTCAGTGCAGTCCTTGTTTTCTAATTCTCCTCCTAGTGCTTTCATATTTTTGGTGTTCCTACATGTCTATGGGGAGCCAGTTCCAGGCCAGAATCACGGAAAGTATATACAGTATGTGGGTAGTGTCTGTAGCATAGGAACATACGTTTCTTCAGTTTGGGAATGGTCTCTGCAACAAGAAGGATGTTTCTGCATTGTGCATGGGTCCCAATATAAATAGGTTGTCTTTGATATCATGACATTTCTAAACAGGGAGTGGGTCTCTTGATTAAGTGTGGAGTCTGCATTATCAGAAAGGGTTTTGCAACAGTCTGGACACAAAGGGTCGTATATACTAAAAAGTTCGACTGTATAAGACACCTTACCTGCAGGAAGTCACCTTACAGACCATTCACTTGAATGGGACATAGGGGGCATATTTACTAAGCCATGTTAGAAGCAACAATTTGGACATTATGTACAAATTATATTTTGGGTGGGCCTCCTGAGTGTGGGGGTCTTTGGCAATCAAGTTATTTCTTAACCCCTAGCCCACACTGTCTTTATCAGAGAGGCAGTACAGGTCTGGGGATCGGAACAGAACAGTGGGAGGCTCTGACTGTGCAAACTGAAACAACGGAGCAGCCTGAGAGAACCAAACTGCACCCAAGTCTTAACTCCCCATGTTTACAAATGACTTAATGGTAATTAATAGGTGTCAGATGTGGGTAGTAAAAAAAGCTTCCCTGAATTGGAGCTAATTCTTGGTCCCCCAACCTCCTGGGACCCTCTGGTTTTGGTTAAAATGAATACATGTTTTTTGTAGATTCTAAAAAGAAGAGGTTGCTGGGGTCACCAATAGAAGGGCCACGTATTCTTGCCTGGTGGACAACCCAATTGGGCGATTGTAACGCCGGTAGAACACGGTTTAGGTAGGGGAAACCAGCGGGTTCTGGTATCTGGATTGCAGCTTTTAGGAAGTACAGAGCAGGTTGGGTACTACTTCATTAACTTTTCTCTTGTGTCCTCCTAACAGTCACCAAAAGGCAGCACAGGCTCCCCGCTCCTCACGGTCTCTCCATCTCTGACCGTGCTGACACAATCGTACAAACCCAACGGGGGGAATCTCCAGGGACCTGCCCCCCTGGGACTCCTATCCCCCATGCACACCTTCCCACTCCACGTTATCTCCTTCACCGCCGACCCCACGCCCAAAGCTGGAGTCTCAAAGGACGCCATTGTGACGGGGCCAGCCCCAGGCACCTTCCATCACGGACTCCCACGAAGTAAGCAATCTGATCCATATATACTAAATAAGGCAACGTATGTGTGGTTATATATATATATATATATAAAACGATTCCTGCGCTCCTACCAATTAAGCTAAAATAAAATAATAATCTCATGAAAGAGTATTTTGTTAAACCCTTTGGCCAAAGCATTTGTACGCCTGCATGCCACGTCAAGGCATACCCATAATGCAGGTAAATCCACTATATATATGTAATAGTTGTCCCATGGACTGGTGGAAAAAGTTTGAAAGCCCTGAAGAGGTTAAATAAAGCATGAGCTTATGTGAGTAGTGCAATTAAAATCTGGCTAAAGCCAGTATCATAGTTACCTTTACTATAGAGGCAAACTGGATGCACATATTCCCTGGTGTGAGTATAATAAAATTTACACATATTTCTCTGTGTCAGCCTTATACATTCATCTACCATTCAATGGAGGGTGATGTCCAGACTGACACTGGGGTGAATTATACCTGCACTAATTGGAAAATTGGTAGGGACTCAATAACTGCTATGTAAAGCAGATGAGCCAATAAACCTACCTCTTTGACGTTTCAGAGATACTATATTTTAAATGCCCTTGGGAGGCAAGGAAAAGGATTGCCTAATATTTGTGAGAAACTGTACATAATACCGCGCTCCTCCCTATAGAAGTTTGCTGCTGGTAAAAAGATAGGCCTTACATATAGAAAAACAAAAAGAACGATTCCTGCACTCCTGCCAATTAGGCTAAAATAAAATAATAATCTCATGTATATATATACATAGATAGAAATATATCCTGCACCCCTATGGTAGAATAGTAATGGCTGGTGCTATTGTCATAAAAATACACAGCATACAATACCCACAATGAAGAGTTATGGAGACAACAGCACTCAGCAGTTCAAAAAGAATGAATTGTATTAAAGTACACAAATACTTGCACAAATAATCAACGTTTCGATCCCGGAGAGAGATCTTTATCAAGGGGGGTGCAGAGAACAAGTGAGAGTCCGTGACATTTATACCCTAAACACCTACCAATAACAATCAAAAGTTAAAAAAACGCGCGAAAAATAGGTGAGTACATAATCACAAACAAATGAGTCAACAGCTGTGTAAGGAGCCACACTATTGGCTGTAAAGCATGCACATAATGTAAACACAGAGAGCATCCCGTAGCGCCATGGTAATAGAGCAGAGTGACTGATCCTAGACTCTGGAAGGCGGAGACATCGGATAACTATAGCGTGGAGCAGAGTATAAACAAACGGCGGTGATCAATGCGCATGCGCAACAAAAAAAACCCCGCAATACACAAAGGAGTCATGCTATTGGCTATGTTTAAATTATGCACAGCGCAAATACAAGTGGTGTCCTAGGTTGCCATAGAGATGATTAAGGGATATGGTTAACCGGGTCCCTATAGGAGTATTTAAATATTTAAGTGCCTTCGGGAAGCACGCGGGGCCTCTGTAGACCCCGCGCCTCCCAGTTTGCGCACCGCTGGTTAAGGCATCAATCGGCAGGACGTAACAGCTTAAACCTGTCACTAGCTTACTTTTGTCCTAAGTGGGAATGAATATTTAATGCATGAAGCCTCCGGTGAAGGCCTCGCCTTAAGTCAAGTCTCTGAATGTCTCCCCTCACCCGCTCACTGTCTCTCTCCATCTATCTGCAGATCTTTTGGGCAACTTGCACTCTAACACTGCTCACCATAACACTCCAGTCCCACACCCAGCCCTGACTCCACACACACAGCCTGGACAGCCAGGTAAGTCGCACCTACTCTGATAATATAACAGAAGTTACTTTCCATGGACACAGTGCTGAAATCTACGATCAGTTGATCAGCGGTTGGCTCCATTACAGTTCCTATAACATTGGGGACATAATGGGCACAAAAAAAAAGGAAAATAACTCAATGTATTTGTTTTGCTTTGAAATATTCAATCACTCTTAATCCCATGGCTGCCAATGCAGTCACCAACACATTGCTGTGCAGCCAACATTTTAAAGGTGCAATCTCTGATGGCTGACCTAAAAAGTGTGTGTGTGTGTGTGTGTGTGTGTGTGTGTGTGTGTGTGTGTGTGTGTGTGTGTGTGTGTGTGTGTGTGTGTGTGTGTGTGTGTGTGTGTGTGTGTGTGTGTGTGTGTGTGTGTGTGTGTGTGTGTGTGTGTGTGTGTGTGTAGCACTCCAATGTAGATATCCAAAAAAAGCCTGGTGCTAGTCCCATAAATAATGTAAATAGTACATTACAATCCAGCAGGGCAGCCAAGAGAGACAGCACTCAGGTAACTCAGCAAAACAATGGATTTGTGTCTGTTTCAATACATTGTTTTGCTGACTTACCTCTGAGGGCTGTCTCCCTTTGATGTTCTGCTGCAATGCTGGATGGTAACGAGATATCTGAACTCCCTTAGCCTGTGCAAACTCATGCTGATATCACAAAAAAGCGACCAACCAGAGGAAATCAAACCCATCCCAAGTGTCAGCCCAGAATGTTTACAGTGTAACTTTAAAAGACTATTTCAAAATACTTGTAAATATAAGATTGGGGGAGGGGGGGAATGCATTGAACACTAAACAGGTCAATGCCATTAGTATGTATATGCATGCATGTGTTTATGTATATAACGCCCACAGTGTACTTTGTGCTTTACAAATACAATACAGTACAGGGAATTATAATACAATAATTGCAACAAAGTCAGACAATAGGAAAGGAAATCCCTGCTTCGGAGAGCTTACAATCTAAGTGGTATGTTGGGAAATTTACAGAGACAGCAGGTGAGAGAATAAGTGCAGTAGATGGCAGAGTTTGGCAGGAGTGACTGTGGGACAATAGCCATAAATCCAGGCTATTGGGATCCTTCATTTAAGAGGTGGGTTTTCAGGTTGATCTTTAAAGATGGTGCTTGGCGTATACAGAGTATGAGGGAGTTCCACAGATAAGTTGCAGTAAGGGAAAAGAGTTTAAGGCGAGAGAGGGCTGCAGAGGTGAAAAGAGACCGTTATGGGTAGAGCGCAGGAGATGAGCAGGGGCATAGCGAGAGATCAAAGCTGTTATGTAGGAAGGAGCAGATGAGTGGAGAGCCTTAAAAGTAGGGAGGAGAACTTTGTAGGTGATCTGAAATTTGATGGGAAGCCAGGAGAAGGATTTAAGGAGGAAGTTTGTGGATATTGTTTTGAGAGAAACTAAAATTATTCTAGCAGCTGAATTTTTGATTGATTGCAAGGGAGAAAGTTGTGAGGCAGGGAGGCCTGTTAGCAGTATGTTACAATAATCCAGACGGGAAAGGTAAAGGGCATGCAGTAGATTAACAGAGGAAGGGGCGGATCTTGGTACATTAGTACACTTTGGTCCTCGGAGAGACTTCCCCTTTAAGATGCAAATATAATTTGTTTGCTGGGGAAATGCACACGTCTCTTACTATATAATACCACACTCCCTGTGTATGTAAGCATTTATGAAGCACTTATGAAGATGCCGTGAACTACAATCAGTTTCTAGCCTATGTTCAATTCCCGGTGACCTTGGGCAAGTCACTTTATATCCTTGTGCCTCAGGCACCAAAAACATAGATTGTAAGCTCTGCAGGGCAGGTACTAACATTCCTATGTGCTGCGCACTATACTGTCATTGTGAAGCACATTGATTCCCTTTGGGAGAAAAGCGCTATATGAAATAAAGTTATTATTATTATACAGTGTAGGCTCTTTAACGACCTCATATTGTTATCGTGCTCTTTATCATTCTCTGTTCCTCTCTTCCTGCAGATGGGACACACATTCATGGCAAAGGACCAGCCCCCCCACAGAGGAAGCTTTGACTCGCTCCATGCGAGGAACGTGGAGTTGCCCATCAGATAGAGGACGTCACGCCCGTGACGGAGGCAGTGTCTCTGCACTGAACATTTGATAGGCGCTTGCATGACACTGCCCTCAGCACTCCAGAACAAGCACTTATTTTGTATATATCTTCAGCCTGCTCAGCCAACTTGTTGTTGTTTTTTTAACCCTTTTATTGTTGTAAACCTGAAGGCAACTTTTTTGCATGGTTACTTCGTTGTTGTTTTTTTGTTTGGGGTTTTTTTCCCCCCAAAATTCTGTCCTAGCACATTTTTACATTTCTCTCCATTCCAGACTGTAAATACTTCTCTCCCGTTTGGTTCTCATGATGTCTCCTCCTGCTTTCCGATCTCCAGTCCCTCTTCTCTTGCTTTCCACCCGCTTCAGCTCTTCCTCTGTATTTCCTCTTCCTTCTCTCGTCCTGCGCTTCCTCTTTCCTGTTGCAGGAAGTGTAATGGGGGGTGATGAGGACCAAGTTCAGGTTTGTTTGTTTTTTTTGTTTTTTTAGTGTTTATTGCTGGTGGCAAAAGTATGTCGGTTTATTCAGCATGATCATTACTCTTCTCTCCCAAAAGAGACAATGCAAACTCTACTTTTCGTCTGACACAAGGCAAGACAGGATAAAGCCACTGAACGACCCCCCCACCCCCCAATCTTGCAGACCTGTAATTGCCCCATCAGATCAGATGGATTTGGTATTCTCTCCCAGGCCGCCATAATGACAGCGTTTGGTATATGGCTCATAGATGCAAGCGTTGCTTCAACATGGATAGCAGCACTGAAGATCTTGGTGTCCCACACTATACGTATCCATGCAGGGGCTAGATTGCGATGGAAGTTCATAGGAAATCCAATGAGGTTATGATAAGCAAACGAAGACTCCTTCCTAACCCTGCATCACACCCCAAATCAGCGATGGGCAATTTGTAGCCTATTTTTCTACTATGATCCCTTTTTTTTCCCTCCTGGTCTCACCCACCAAACATTATCTTCGACACGTCCAACCCCTTCTGCAGCCCACTCCCTAAAACCTTTGTAAGTCCCTCACAAAATCCCTTCTGCTTTTAATAGAACATGTCTTATGAAGCTTTAGTTCCAGTTTGATGAGGTCACTACACTCACTTGACAGGGGAACCAATAAACCCTGAGCATGAGAGATTAGCAGCATCTGCAACTCTTGCATACATTTCGTATAGTCTTTCAATGTACCCTGTGGCAGCAAATACATTAACCTTTGGGCTGCCCTAGACATACGTACGTCACAGCCCCAAGCACACCAGAGAGCCCTTTTGACATGTCAGGTACGTTGTCATTAAAATGCTCATTTTGTATGGGATGATTGGGCTGCTCCATTCAATTGAAATGGAAGTGGAGCCCTTTTCGTTTACACCAGCTGGGGAGGGAGGGGCAGGCCGGCATCACCATGTAATCACTACCGAATCGGTCACATGGCCACAAATACCGGAAGTGCAGTGGCACTTGGGTGCTGTCGGACTTCCATCAGCAGAAAGGTTAATAATGCTATTTCATATATAGCGCTTTCTCCCAATGGGACTCAAAGCGCATCACAGTTACAGTATAGCGCGAGGAACGCAGCACATAGGATTGTTACAGAGTCGCTGCCCACATGAGCTTACACTCTTATATTTCTGGTGCCTGAGGCACAGGGAGATGGTGACTTGCCCAAGGTCACAAGGAGCCGACACCGGGAATTGAACCAGGTTCAAACTCGGTGTAATTTTATTACACTCCGTGTTGTTACTCACTGAGTCTCTCCTCCCTTACAAGGAGAAGATTTTTTTTTTAAACATTTTAAAGCGGCCTTTTTATATGTGAATGTTTATTATACACAAAAAAGTTTTTCATTTTAACCGTCCCGGTGCAGAATTGTGTGTACATTTTTTTAATTAATTATGGTATTTAAGAATAAATGAAATTTGTGAGATAATTCTCCCATCAATATGACAAATGTTTGTAAATGCTGATACAGCCGCCCTGTATTTTGCTGTTAACCCCCTTCTGCTGCTTAGGAGGCTTGGAACGTCACCCGGCAGGTTCGCCCTCATTGGCTGAACCGCCGGGGGGCGTGCCTAGCCGCTCGACGCGAGTTCCTGCTCTCAATTCTATTGAGAGCAGGAGTAGCTCTCGCGCGAGCGCTGCGGCCCCCCCTCGCAGCGGGCCCGGCGCCGTTGCGGGGAGGGCTTTCGTGAGCGCAGCGGACGCTGTAGCAGGCAGCGGGGGCAAGGCCTAAGTGGTGCTGTGATGTGGGACGCCTTCTGGTGCCAGAAGATGTCTTAAAGCAGTGTTTCCCAACTCCAGTCCTCAGGGAACCCCAACAGGTCAGGTCTTAAGGATATCCCTGCTCCAACGCAGGTGGCTCAATCAGCAGCTCAGTCATTGTGACTGAGCCACCTGTGCTGGAGCAGGGATATCCTTAAGACCTGACCTGTTGGGGTTCCCTGAGGACTGGAGTTGGGAAACACTGTCTTAAAGCATAGCACCGCTTGGTAAGTACGGGCCTCCTATATCTTCTGCTTGTAAAGCCAATCTCTTGCCACAATGCTGCATATAGCAGCCGTACCATTTTGACTTCCTCTTTTATTTGGCAGCCGTTAAACTGAGGGGTTCTTGCAGCTGTATTTCACTATAAGAACGCTTGCTCTAATTCCATTCAACTTTGTGACTTAAACGTACGATCGCACTTAGCTCACAATAAATATTTTTACCAGCTAAATATTGTAGCAGGATTTGGCATCTTGTTTCCTCTACCCTGTTCCCGTAGGGAAGACGATAAAGAGTAGGTGGAGCAGGGAGGGCGTGTGTGCACGGTCTTAGTACAGTGACATCACATAAACGTGAGGCGCTACAGGACGCGGACTCTACCTTCCCAAGTTAAGCGTACCATATTTTACCGTAACCCCTTGGGTGTCCTTATGATATTTTGTGTTCTTCATGCTTATGGTTCAGGAATGGCTTGACCTGTAAGAAGAGGACTTATAGGGGGGGCTAGTTTAAATTCCTGGTTGTGCTGGGTTGTTGCCCTGGGGTAAAACAGCCCTACCCAGGGAGACCACCTACTTCAGGTGTAGCAAATAGTGGGGATTGATGCTTTTAGGCCTCTCACTAATGAAAGACTTGGGTGAATTATTTTAATATCCCCAATGGCAGCCATATTCCCTTAATTAAAATCACAAGGCAACATTCTATATTTAGGGCTATAAGCTTATGCTTACATTTTAGTACAGACATGAACATTTTATTAACCAGACATCTAGAAATAGTGTATGCAGGTGCACTTACAGTGGTTTGCAAAAGTATTCACCCCCTACCAACAATGTCACATTTGGTTCAATTACAAATAATGTATGCATCATTTTTTCAAATGGCCTTTTGTTCAAAGCGGCAGTGGTTAAACTGAACACTTGTATGAGGAGGAGGTGAAATGTCAGCAAAGGAAATGTACAAAATAAAATGGTGACATTGTTGCCCATTCTTCACGGGAAAATGGATCCATATTTGAGCAGGACAATGACCCGTAGCACAAAGCTACACTGGGGTGGTTGAACAAGAAGAGAATGAATGTTCTTGAGTGGCCCAGTCACAGTCCTGACTTGAATCCAATCGAAAATGTATGGCGAGACTTTAATATTGCAGTCCATCGACGATCCCCAACAAACTTATCATCACCGGATCAATTTTCCCATCCTAATGTGCAGAACAAGCAAAGACCTAGAGATCCCAAAAAACTCGGCAGTAATTGCTGCAAAAGGGGCTTCTACCAAGTACTGATCTAAAGGGCTGAATACTTATGCAACCAGTACATTTTAATTTGTACATTTAATTTACTGACATTTTACCTCCTCATATAACCGTGTTCAGTTTAACCACTACAGCTTTGAACAAAAAAAGTTCATTTGAATGTGACATTATTGGTAGGGGGTGAATACTTCTGAAAACCTCTGTATCAGAAATATATACCTCTCTACAAGCTGCCCTTATCTTTTAATTCTCATAAGGTGCTTCAGTGTGAAATGCTTCAGCACATTTCTCATTTGGAGTAGTATGTCTCAAAATATTTTCTGGGCTGGACTTTTAATAGAGGCCCAGATTGGGATTTAGAAAAAAACAAAGAAAACCCACGTTATAACCTAATCCTGATGAATGCAACTTTTGAAATGATTCCTGAATTACATCCGAGCCCCTAGCCAAGGCAACGTTCATTTACACTTCTGTGCAATTTCTGACTGGCTTCCAGTTAGAAACAAGGATTTGCATTTGCAAAGCTATTAAAGCTGCAGTTCAAGCTGTCGTTTTTCCATTCAACATGTGCATCAATACAATCTACAGTCTACACACTGACAAGTGATTAGCCAAATTGCTGATCGATCCATTCTCCTGTAAATCGATCGCTGAAGATTTGGCTCGGGGTTCACTAAGTGCATTCTGCGGCACTGACAACCAAAGTTCTGTGAGGAAGATCACGTGACCAGACAGGCACTAGATTCAATTTGTTCACTGCTAGAGAGGGCAGGGCTCAAAAAGGTGATGCTGTTTCAGAAAGGGAAGGGGATGTGACTTTGTAAATGGTTGCTAGAGGGGAAAAAATGCTTGTTACATTAGAATACATAAAAAAGGTCTGTTACAATGTTTATTTTTTTTAAATGCTACAAGTATTTTCTCATAGTACAGAACTGATTTATTTACATTTAAAAAAACGTAGGGAATTGCTTGAACCGCAGCTTTAAAGCAGAAATTCTGCAATGGCAGAGAGGTTGCTGCATGGCTGAGCAGATACATTTTTATTGTGGCTTCTATGATTGTTCTGAAGTTGTATCGCATGCATCTTTAGAAACCTTGAGTTAATGTTTGGGCCCTCTTGCAGCGAAGGTGTACCTATTCTGTATTCTGCATGGGGCCATAGTACCTGGAAAATGGGCCCCAAGGGTGTACGGTATTTTGCTCATTGGGTCTATGGTAACTGCCCCTTTAATCCATTCAGCATTTCACAGTATTTATATTACTTTTGTCTTACATGGGACAGACCATGTATTGCATTAAACATGTCACTGTCATAATGTCACTTTTGTTCCTAGGTGGGGCTGGCCCTTGAGCCCCTTTGGTCCTAGTTGGGACCCATTAAACCATCTCTGTAGTCTGATTTATATTGGTATGTGTGAGCGGGGTGTTGTAGGTTTGGCTTTAGTGCGAAGGGTCCAGGCCTCAGAATTGCTGGAGGTAGCCCTGGAAGCCAGGATTATGGGTTCAAATATAGAAAGAAGAGATTAAGCAGGACATCCAGGTTTGATACAATTAGATTGGAAGCTCTTTGAAACAATGCCTGTAGGAGATATATACACACACACACACTACTGCATAGCTTTCCAGTGCACCTTTTATATCCTAGCATGGGACCTAAATACCAGCATACGTACCATCCCTACACTGAGGCACTTCATTTTAGAGGCACTTGGTTGGAAAGCTGCTGTTTTTTTATTTTGTACATAAAATCTCGGAGGAAATAGTTGTACAGAGTGAAATGTTTTTGTACCCTTTTGCGGTTTAGATGTGTTTGGATTCCATGGTGATGGCTGTAAGTGTATTTTAGCTTTTTATATAACTTGTGTATAGATGCTATTTTTGTGATTATTGCTAGAATTGATGACAATGATCTATCACCAAGCATCGGAATAATCCTTTTGCTGCTAGAGAGGCAGTCAATGCGTAAGGCTGCGCTTATAGTGCCGGCTATGGCGACGTCAGACTGCGCTTATAGTGCCAGCGACGGTGACGTCAGGCTGCGGTCACTGGAAAAATCAAATTGAGGGGACTTCCAGGTATCGCGACCGCGACGTCGCGCTTACTATAAGCGCACGCGAGGGCGGCAATGCGTTTGTTTTGACGCGATGTCGCCGGCACTGTAAGCGCAGCCTCACTCTGCTTAACGGTTAAAGGTATTGCATAATTTTATTTATTAAGAAATGAGGCTAGGCCCTTCTGATCCACTTTAAGCAAACGCTTCTCTTTTTTTCTTAATAGAGCCAGGTAACAGAGTTCCTTGTACAGTACTATGTAATATGATACTTTCCATATTGCAATCCCAGAGAACGCGACCTCCAAAATGGGACTTTTGCCTGAATTTAAGCTTTGTTTCCATATAAATCAATGGGATAAAGCTCAAGTGATAACTGCTTATTTTAGCATTTTTTTATAATAAATGAAAAATAAAACGGGACTTTGTATACTGTACTTTAATGTTAAGTGTTTTTTCTTTTCATTTTGTGATTTTGCCACTTGAGATCACCATGAGATCTCTTAGGCCGCGTTTATAGTGCCGGCGACGCGACCGATGACGTCACCCGTCACCACTGGCGAAAGTTGAACTTCAGTTTTAAGCGACGTCGCTGGCGACAAGGCCAGTGACGTCATGAAGGGGAGGGCAGCGCTCTCTGATTGGTTTAGAGACAGTCACATGTGGCGACTGTTGGGGACTTTGACTGTGCTGAAGAGGAGATATCTTGAACATATGACCTGTTGGGGGGGCTTGAGGACTGGAGTTGAGCACCCATGGAATAGACAATATGATGGGTCTGATTTCCTCCTAGCGGGGAAATTCCCGTTGATTTTCTGTCGCACTCCCTCCCATAGCATTCAGTGGAGTCTCATTGATAAGTCATAAGCCTCATGTAACTGTGTGCAAATAATGTTGTACCGTTTGTTACTAAACATTGCTAAGCCAGAAGGCATCTTGTAGTCTTTTCAAACTAACAGATGGCCCAAAAGGTACCTTCTTTCTTAACAATGTTCATTAAACAACGCCCTGTAGTTCATAGTTTCCATAGGATTCAGTGGTGGGTGGCACACTGCTTTGTTTGGTCGTCCTGACATTTATGATAGCTGGAGAAAATGAGGGTGAGAAATGAATGCTCATCGAGCATCAGTTATCTGATTCGGGCTGGTACCAGTACAATGGTAATAGAGCTATGAAGTACAATTAGTTTCTTTTTTTCCCCAAACCCATAGTTAGTACAGTACCACCTTTTTATTTCAGGATAAATAAGATTTCTTTATTTTAAAAACTATTTCCCTTTCAGTTTTTAGAGCATGAGTATTGAGTCAAAAAAGAAAGTTTTGGACATTGTTCAGAATGATAATGTATTAAATATGGCACAGTACCACTACTTTTGTAAGGTCCGCTGATGACTGAACAAAACCTTTCACATATCCACTTTTAATCCTGTTGTTTTCTCAGAACCTTTGGTCCCTCCCCTTCTGAAAAGAGCAGGCACTATAGAATACATACATTTTCACACTGTAAATAACATTTGGGTTTTCATTATTGGTTGTATGTAATAAAACCCACTTTTTTGTGTTTGCAATGAACCACAGTATTTTGGTAGTACCACTTTCTCTCCTTTATATGAAGAAAATGCATCACGGTTATTTTGGAGCTAAATTTACATTTTCATCCTGAGTCTCTTAGAATCAGTATCCAGGGCCTTTACTCCAGTTTTACCCTCTTGTGTGTTCTTGTGTGCTCGTTTTGTTATTAGGAAATGTCCGAGAGGAATTACGAGATGTACACATTATATACATGGCACGAATCAAACCCTGATATGAAAAATAAAAGAATCAGGTCCAGCCACTTGGGATGCCCCTACATGGGGTCTAAAGGAATACAAAAAGTATCAAAAGTGGGTGCTAAGACAAAAAAAAACTCAGGTCAGGAAGTAGAAGATCATGAAAAAAAGTAGTCACGCACACCAAAAATTAGAACAGTCAAAAGGTAACAAAAGTCATTTAATGACTTAAAGCTGCAGTTTTTTTTTTTTTTTTTTTTTACTTTAATAGTTTCATGTGGACAATCTCTAATTACCTAAAGAACTGCATAGCTGCCAGTCAGTTCGTTCTCCGTCTATTGATCGGCAAAGTTTGGCGACATCTTTAAATATGGGGAATGTAAATCGTTGCTATAGGAACAAGCATGCTTGTTAAAATAGAATACAAGAAAATTGGTCTTTCAAAGTTGTTTTTTTTTAAAACAGAAAATGCTAAAAGTATTGTTTCTTACTACAGAACTGATTTATTAAAAAAAAACACACATGCAGGATATTGCCTGAACTGCAGCTTTAAAGAAGTAATGGCGGCATCCAACGTTTCGGTGCAGACACGCACCTTCATCAGGCCAGGTTCATTGTGGGTGTGGCCGTGCTAGTGGCGTCACGCATGATTCTAGCTTCAGCGATTTGTGCGCTCTAATTGGACGCAATGAGGGGGCGTGGCCGTGATGTCACGGGAGCCGGTTCGACTCACCTGGCCGTCGCGTGAGGAAACGTTTCTGTTTCCTCGCGCATCATGAGCGCCGGCGCCTCTGGTCTCGCGCTCTCAGGACAGCCTCATAGAGGCACATCATTTTGATCCGCGGTCGCGATAACCATGGACAATGAATTCAATTAGAAGTGTGTGCAATCTTTTTTTTTTTTCTTCATTATTAGTATTCATAGGCTTATAGTTTTACTGTAATGTAAGCACATAGGGCTAATAAACTTTCTATGCCAGGCTTGGCCAACTCCAGTCCTCAAGGGCCACAAACAGGTCAGGTTCTAAAGATATCTCTGCTTCAGCACAGGTCACTCAGTCGTTGATTGAGCCACTTGTGCTGAAGCACAGGGGATCCCTGACAAAGCCCCGGAGAGTGAAACACCGTGTTAATGGTTGTGGCAGCAGAGCATGGAGCACAGGGTCTTCAACAAACCAGCCACCTACTCTAACGGCAGACGCCGGATGAGAAGGAGAGCTGGGGAACTGGATAGCGGTGAAGCCTTCCGCAAGTAGCACGGAAGTGACGGAGGCGAACACTCGCGAGATTTCTGGGCTCCCGGGATCTGGTGCAGGTCGCCAGCTATGGAGCAGCAGATGAGCGAGTTCTTCCAGCACGCCGGGGAACCAGCCTGCCATCGAGGTCCCCACGCCCGCACTCCACTATACCCTTTGAGTCGTACTCCCATGTAAGTGAGCAGTGATTGTTTTATTTGCTGTTTAATACACATTTACACAGGCGGTGCTTGTCTGTTTTTCTTGTTTCCATTTCTCAAGGTTCTCCCCAGCAGGGGGTAACTGGACACTGGACTTTGATACCCTAGTCCATATAGAATGAGCATGCCAGGTACAGTATATGGTCATATATCATCCTATATATTAGTCTAGTTGAGCACGGTTCATATTGTGTGTATAATTAAATCAGGCCAATGAGGCCAATATTGACACCAACTAATAAATACTGACACCAACTCACATCCAATAAGGACTCCACCATTCAAAAGCACCACATTTTTATTAGTTACCATAAATAAAATACATTTTCCACATTCCCCCTATCCCACCCAGAAATAAATGAAAGATATAGATATATCGGAATATAGCTTTGCCAGAAGCACTGTAGCATTGCGTCAGAAAAGGTTTGTGTTAGTAAGGCACCACAGTAGCATGGTAAAGGACAGGATAGAACTATGTCTATAAGTCATATACCAAGGTTACATATATAACATTTTGCCCCTGTATAGCATGGGGAATATGCACCAATAATATCGCTGTGGCTTTCTTTGGCCCTTCATGTTTTTACAATCAACATGTCTATTCAGTGCATGTTCCTTAAATGCTCTCTTCTTAGCTCTTTGGTTTGATAATTACACATAAAGAACGATATAGCAGAATAAATGGGATTTATTGGTAGGCTACAGTATGTGACCACATTGTGGCTTTAACGGTCCTCGTTTTTTATTTACAGCCTTTTGTTACTCCCCAAGGAAGCCACGTTTATGAAGCAGTGTAAAAACTGGTAAGGTCAACAGTCAAGACCGCATAACCATCGTGCTGAAAGGAACGATCACCCTTTCACTGCTAGAGAGGCCTGCAATAAGTTACATTGTGGAGTCAATACTTGCCATCCAAACTGGATTTATTTACCTTGCCATGCCAAGGCTGAGGCCCACAGCTTTTTGCAGTGCAATGTATTGTATGCCACTTCAGCAGTGAAGGACTAAATCTGTCTCGTGTGAGAAAAGTTTGGGGAAGCCTGGATAATGACAAGAGTGGAAGGGGTATTGCAGATGTGGGAGAACGAAGCCCACCATTTTCTCAAGTTTGGAAGACTGTTAGAAATGGAACACCATAGTGGCTGAATGTCACCTGTACCTGGATCAAGGTAAAGACAGAGAGTTTCAATAAGATATAACAAGAGCAAGAAAGTTCTGATATTGGTGTAGGTAACAGGTCAAGGGGCAGCTGTGTCTCTGTTTAATGTCCATATCATATATGTAGTGAGTGGAACGTGGGTCAGCTTACACTTTCTTATTTCTTCCCAGACACCAAGGCTGCAAATTCCTGGATGGACATCTCCTTGTTGAGGTAGCTGTCATATTGGCGTTTGGAGATCATCCCGCACCTAAGGGCATGCTCTATGTCGAATTTTCTGCCCGATTTCCGGTCAAGGATCACAGAGGAATCCCCATTAGGCCCCTTGATGGTGGTTTCTTCCCAGTCACACTCCTGGCTCTGCAGGTTGACAAACATTCTCCAGTCGATCAAGCCCAAGTTGCGAGCCTCTTCTGGTGACATCTCCCTTCCCGTGTCTGGGTCGATGACCACGATGGAGCGACGCAGATGGTTCTCTCTCTGCTCCCTCTTGACTGCCATAGTTTCCAGGCGCTTCTGCAGCTGCTCAATCTCTATGTCTTTGTCCCTAGAGATCTTCTTAAGTTCGTTAAGCTCCTCTTCCAGGGATTTGAAGCGGGAATCTAGGTTAACACTGCTGTCCACCTGGGTCATGCTCCTCAGATCCTGAGCCTCCTTTATTGTTATTTGAATCTCAGATTGCATATGGCGAGTCTCCAGTTGCAGACTTTGCTTATCCATCTGCATCTTGTGAGTGTCTTCCCTCAGGTACTCCAGCTCCTTGTTAGCCTTGGAGTTGCTGAACTCTAATTCTGCCAGTTGGGATTTCAGATGGTCTGACTCTGCGTCAAGCTCCCTCTTGCGCCTGCTCTCTTCATCCAAACTGACTTTTAGCCTTTGTATCTCCTTCTCTGTTTCAGCATCCTTCTCCACTTCTATTTTCTCTGTAAAAACCACTTTCTCCTTCACCTCCATCTTCTCCAGTAAGATGAATTTTTTGTGCAGCGCCTCCAGCTCTGTCTCCAGCATCTGCCTTCTGTGCTTCTCCTCTTCCACCTGGAGCTTCAGAAGATTGTGCTCCTTCTCTTGCTGTGGGTCTTGCTGTAAGACAACTTTCTGCTTCAATGTCACTTTCTCTTTGGTTGCTATCTCTCTCTGCTCCAGCTCATTCAGCCTGATTTTTAGCTTCTGGATCTCAAGCTCTGCCTCACGCCGAGCCTGCCTCTCCCTCTCTAGTTCCTCGAGCTGACGCTCCAGCTCTGATTTACGGTATTGCAGCTTACGCAGTTCCTCCTGTAGAGAATCCTTTTGTTTCAGCTCATTATCAATGCTCTTGGAGAAACTGTTGACTTCCGACTTCAGCACGGGATCCTCTTCGAACTTCACCACCTCCTGTTGAACCACCTTTTCCTTCACCTGTGACAGCTCCCTCTCCTTCTGCCTAATCTTATCTTCCTGGGACATCCTCTCCCTTTCCAGATCCAGGCGCTTTTTCTGCTCCTCAGCCAGCCTTGATCTCAGGGTCTCCAGCTCGTTCTTGGTTTTGGGGTCTTCACGGTATTGCAGGACCTCTTGGACCACTTCCTTGATCTGAACCTGGGGTTTGGTGTCTATCCAACTCTGGATCTCCTGCTTCAGCTGGGTGATCTCCAGTTCTGAACGCTCAACCACCCTGGTCTTCTCCAAGATCTCCCCACGCAGTTTCTCCAGCTCTGCCAAGATCTCTGGGTCAGTCTTGTGCTTGATGACTTCCTTGGTTATCTCCTTCACCTCCACTTGGGGGCCACGTTTCTTCAGGGATACCATTTCATTCTGCAAACTCTTCACCTGCTCCTCAGATGTTCTGTATTTCCTCTCCTGCTCAATCACTTCCTGGCGGAGGTTGGCCAATTCACTCTCAGCTTTAGGGTCTGGACGAACAATCTCCCGCACTTTCTCCTGGACCACAACCTTGGCATTCTCATCCTCTAGGATGGTGATCTTCCGAATCAGTTCATTCTTTTCCCGCAGTGCTGTACGGATCTTGGTGGTCTCCTCCTCATAATGCCGACGGAGATCGGCCACCTCCCTCTCGGATTCCAAGTCCTTCTCCACTTTAAGCACTTCCTTAACTGTGATCTTGCCCTCAGCCATGGCCCTCTCTTTCTCCAGGCGTTTCATTTTCTCCTGGAGCAGTAGCAACTCCTCCTCCTCTTTCTGCCTCTGCGTACTTTCTCTCTGCTTGTTCTCCTGCAGCAGTCTATAATCCATGGCTAGTTGAGGGTCATTCTGCAGCTTAATCACCTCTTTCTCTGTGATCTTCTCCTGCTGCTTGTTCTTCTCTTTTGCCAAGATGCTCATTCGCTCTTGTAAGCTCGCAATCTCACTCTGTTTCGCCCCCTTTTGCCTTTTCAGCTCCTCCAGCTCTTCTTTGAGTCTTAAGAATTCCTCCTGCTGCTCCTTATCCTTCTCAATCCTCAAGACCTCCTTGACTATGTACTGTTGACCACCTTCCTTTTGCTCATATTCCGAAACTCGTACCTTCAACCGCAGGGAATCCAGCTCATCTTGCAAGGACTTGTTCTTGCGCTGCTCTTCTGAAACCTTTTCCAGGACTTTGTGGTAATCCTCTTCTAGCTGTGGATCTGGTACCTTCTTCAACACCTCCTTCTTCACTATGGTCTCCTGGGGCTTCTGGTTCTGGAAAAATATGATTTCATTCTGGGTACTCTTGATCTCCGATTCCAGTTGCTGCCGACGCTGCACCTCGTCATCCAACATATTCTTGATTTTCCAGGTCTCCTCAGTGGGTTTCTCAGACTGGCTCATCTGCACTGACTCCTGACGGACTTCCACCTCCGGCTGCTGTGGATAAGAAATAATATTGATACATTAAACAATTCTTTATAGGGGTATCCAACAGCAATGTATCCTTTCAAGAAGAGCATAAATGAAAGCTTTGCCTATCCATAGTTTCAATGAGTGATTTAATCAATTTAGAAAAAAAGTATTTTACTTGCAATGACTTAACAGTTGACTGAATTCAATGTGATATTTAGGGCTGAAATCACCTATCTTCTGCCTGGCCGAAAAGAAGCTTCTGTAGACAATTTAACAATCTCATTCACTCTAGTTTAACTGTGCTGACTGCAAGTACTTGACTCCTATTGTTCCTCTGGAAATGAATTACAAATTCCATTATTTAGGGGCCTCTGACCAGGGGAGTGTTTTTCAAAGTGTTTTCTTTACTTGATTGAAACAATATATATATTTAGTGTTAAAAGCATGCAAGTTATTACTAACCTGGAGCCATATTTTCAGTTTAAACATGAACAATGTAAAGGCTTTTTACATGAATTACATTTGAATAAAATACAATATTAGCTTCAATGACACTAAAGACTGGTGGAGAAATCAGTACATAAAAACCTGCAACCTTCTTTCCTCCTCAGTCTCAAACCAAATTTTGATGCCTCTGATAAGGCCCTACCCTGTCCTCATCAGAGTCCATCCTAGGCAGACAAAAAGACTGGCCTGGAATTGCTACTCTCCCACACAGACTATAGACTATAGCAGACTATAGCCTTCTGTTCCAACTATAGAGTTGCTGGAGTGTTTTCAGCTGGCTTCGTAACTCACACCTATCCTACATGGTTTGTGTGTGTGTGTGTGTGTGTGTGTGTGTGTGTGTGTGTGTGTGTGTGTGTATATATATATATATATATATTTTTTTTTTTGCCCTCTAGGCTGCTCATGTATTACCTGACGCAAGAGGGTCTGAGCGAACTCCAGTGTCTGCAGCCTCTGCTTATTCACAGCATTGACTTCTGTGAATCTAGTAGCCAATTCTGCTTCCTGTGGAGACACGAGAATATTAAGGATCGTGCATGTGCAGTCAGAGACAAATATGATCATCCTAGAGAGCGTTGTCCCCCCCCCCAAGAGCGCGGGCCCCCGGCCTATAGCTACACTACTGGTTAGAGAGTACTGCCTATTAATAGACAACAATATTAATGTACAATTATAATTGACGTTTAATGGGGAAGAAGTGTGAAAGTGGGGATTAAAAGATGAATATGTAGGTAAAGGAGCTGTCTAATTATATGTACACTGTGCTTTACAGAGCACTTACTATACAATGTTAAAGGACCACAACATTGTATATGAGTGTATATAGTGATAGCTTTGTTTCACCTCTTTGTTGCCCAAGGGGCCAGCAATTCATTGCTCCTCTAGTGTTATGGGAAGAATGAAGTAATGAATTAGTGGTTAAGTAATTAAGTAGGAGATGTTACAGGAAGAATGTCACATACCTCGTCCTTCACTTTGACTGCGGGAGACTGGAGTCTGGCACGTTTGTTAAGAGTATTTCTTCTGTTCTCCATATCCAGAACAGACTTCAACTTCTCAGCTTCAAGCTCATAATCCTGAGACACGGGGGTTATTAGTTCAAATGAAAAAGTGCAGATTGGGGCACTATAAACACAGAGACTCCTATCGCAGTTTAATAAAGAACCTCAAAAGTATCCAGAAACGCATTAGACTGTCCAATGCTGACCCTTGTACAGTATACTAATCCTTTCCTAAAGCTGTTCTAGCTACCAAGGAAGCATTAATCAAAGTTTTCTGCATGTCCAGGCTGAAGGAATAGCTCACTGGTAATATCCCTGTCTGGGAGGCAGGTGACTGAGTCCAAATCTCGATGTCAATTCTCCCTGTGACCTTGGGTTTGCCCCTTCATCTGCCTGTGCCTTGTCCTCCAAAATTGCATTGTAAGCGCTTCAGTCAGGAAAAAAATAAATAGTAAACGGGGTAAATAGTTCAACTCGCAGGAGAGACCAAATACCTACTTGTGTGGCCAACACATATCAAAAAAGGAGGTACCTCTCCTATAAAAGTAGAGCTCCACTTACAGTTGAGTATTCATTAGATAATGGCACGTTTTCATGCCTGCTCTGCACCATCAATGATGAAAGGTCCAGAGAGAACCTCAAATGTTGTGTTCTCCAATGTTCCCATAATAAATTGCACCTGTTAAACTAGTCGCAAGTGGAGCTCTACCAGTTTAGGAGATGGACATTCTTTTTCATATAGTCAGCTCTTCAGGGGAGGGACTCATTGTGTATGCAATATTCTGCACACATTGTCAAAGCCTGAAAAAAAAAAGCATTTTTATTTATGGATTTGTATTCATTTTTTTAAATCTTGTGCTTTGTTTTTATACATCTGTTTCTTCATTCAAATATTTATTTATATATATATATATATATATATATATATATATATATATATATATATATATATATATATATATATACATATACACACATATATATACACATACATATATAATTTTATAATTTCTCACTTCCTTTTTTAATGATGCTCTGATGATTTCTCTCATTAAATAGGATGCTTTCATTTATATTACCCAAGTTTACCAACTCAAGAGGCTTTAATAAATTAATAAATTGCTATGACTAATCCAAGCACACAAATCTTGAAAACACATTAATTGTACATTAATACTGCACTCACAGAATATTACTGAATCATATGACTCCTGTCCTGCTTCTCTTGTAATAAATACGGTTTATGTATTTTCTTAGCACTGTCGGAACCTAAGGTCTCATGATGTTGGAATTCACTACAGAGGAACTTCTTTGGATGTGAAAGACAAAAACCGAGTGCCTTCAAATGAACCTTGCTCTACCAATAAATCCTCTCATCCATGTACTGAAACTACACACGCAGATACACCTGCATCTGACATCATACAGTACATACAGTCAATTCTATCAGTGTACTGACCCCACAAACTTAACTATGGTTAATGCATACAAATATCTAAAGTATAGTGTATTTTCTCACTCCTACTAACTCCTCCGGTTATTCTGTCACGGCTTTATTGTTCCCGCTTATGCTTTCTGTTGGGATATGTTGTGATATTCTGCAGCAACAATCCTATTTAATTGTATGGAAACTCTGTGGTATTCTGCTTTATAACAGGATATTAGGGGAACAAGGTAACACACTACATCTGTACATAAAGCTAAGCCAGTCCATGTATGCCCTTTTGTAGATCCAGTACTAAGCCCCCACACACCTTCTGCTCTCCCAAAACATCCTTGCCACTCTTGTTAGCCTCATCTGCTATTAAAGAAGTGAATGCATCTTTGCCACAGAGATTTGCCTTATGTCGTCCCCTGCCTTTCCTGCACTTAGCCCCTGTACACACTCATGCCTCCACTCTTGCCCGTGTTGCTGTTCTGAGAAAGATAGGGGGTTTGCCGTACCTTCACTGCCTGTTGGTACTGTTGGGCGCCGACAGCCACGTCCTGTACATCCTGCTCTCGGTCTGTGATCTCACCCAACAAGAGCTGCAGGAGAATAAGAGGTCCATAGAAACATAGAATGTGATGGACGGATAGGAACCACCTGGCACGCAAAGTCTGCCCATTTTCATGTCTTATGTAAAACCCCCAGACCCTGCTTGACCTTTTACTCTCTTACCTATTTAGGATGGCCCTGTGTATACCCAAATCATTTTTAAATTCCCTTACTATATTAGCATCTGCCACCTGCGTGGTGAATCCATCACCCGTCACCAAAAGAATGTTCTCAGATTTTTCCTGAGCTTACAACCCATGTCTTAAACATAAACACCCTTCTTGCTTTTCTTTATCTATCCATCCATCTATCTCCTAGTATACATGCCCGCCACATCAGTTGTTCATATATTTCTCTAAACAACTGTATTTCTCTATTTTTTTTAATTCCTCTCTGCCCTCTGCTACCCAAATGTGACCCTGTATGGAACCTGTTATCCTCATGTGAGCCTGTATGGAACCTGCTATCCTCATGTGAGCCTGTATGGGACCTGCTATCCTCATGTGAGCCTGTATGGGACCTGCTTTCCTCATGTGAGCCTGTATGGAACCTGCTATCCAAATGTGACCCTGTATGGAACCTGCTATCCTCATGTGAGCCTGTATGGGACCTGCTTTCCTCATGTGAGCCTGTATGGGACCTGCTTTCCTCATGTGAGCCTGTATGGGACCTGCTATCCTCATGTGAGCCTGTATGGGACCTGCTATCCTCATGTGAGCCTGTATGGGACCTGCTATCCTCATGTGAACCTGTATAGGACCTGCTATCTTGATGTGAGTCTATATGGGATATGCTACCCAAATGTGACCCTGTATGGGACCTGCTATCCTGATGTGAGCCGGTATGGGACCTGCTATCCTGATGTGAGCCTGTATTGTGTGGAGCATGTGATCCAGATATGACCCTATGTGTGAGACTTGTGATTCAGATGTATTATGTGATACATGTGAACCAGAGGGGACCCTGTTCTGGTGTTTATATCATTATGCCTCAGGCACCAAGACATGGATTGTAAGCTTGCCTGGACAGGGACAGTGTCTGTAAAATTCTATATACAGCACTGTGCTCTATATTTTAATTATAAGCGCTTTGAGTCCCTCTGGGAGAAAAGTGCTACATGAATTAAAGTAATTACCCTCTGGTTCTTGAGTTTGGTCTCCACTTGCTTGACACTGTCAGTTTCCTTGGGCTCGTGGTTGGGGAGGTTATGTAGCCATCCATCCACTCGGTCATATCCGCTTCGGTAGCCAGAATATGCCGTCTTGGCTTTCTGCAGGTACTGAGATCTGAGTGAAAAATAACATGTTAACAAACTTATTACCTGCCTACTATTTTGCTACCCATTCATCTGGTATGTCAGAACCTGCCGCTCATAACCCTGAGATCTTCATACCACCCTGGCTGCTGGTTCTCACCTGCTCTGGATCTGCTTGTC
Organism: Ascaphus truei; assembly: GCF_040206685.1. Classification (NCBI taxonomy): domain Eukaryota; kingdom Metazoa; phylum Chordata; class Amphibia; order Anura; family Ascaphidae; genus Ascaphus; species Ascaphus truei. The sequence goes on along the minus strand of NC_134493.1, from coordinate 50,522,410 downwards.
CAGCTGGGTGTATCGCTGGTTGAGTTTGGACACCTCGGTCTCCTGGCGCTCAATGTCCGGGCAGTGCTCCTGGAAGCGGTTGGCCAATTTGTTGCAGCTCTGCTTACTGTTGTGCAGGTTCTGTTCAGCTTCTGCAAGCAACCGCCTGCCTGTTTGAAGCTCTGAGCTCATTACCTGTTTCCGGAAAGATAGAGGCACCCAGAGGACAGTGCCGGAGGGATGAAAGAGAGCGCGAGATTACATTGGGAGCAAGATAAAACGATAAACAAGTTGTGTAGGAGCAAGTAAAAGATAGTGAATGAGAGATAGAAAGGGGTGTGAGACACGAGGAAGAAAGAAAGTTGGGTTGAGAGGAGATGACAGGATCACCTAGTATCCATGGCACAAAGGGTTGATCACCATAAGATCTCTATAAGGATGCCCACTAGAGATGTGTGAATGTCCGTAAATGTGCTTCACAAATTTGTTTTGGTGAATTTCTCTAAAAGTTAGCATTTTTGCAAAATGTTCATCAGCGTGGCAGTACTCAAAACTTTCCAAATTGTTGTCATTTGCACCAGATTCACGTGGAAATGGCAGTATGTGACCTAAGCTCAGGGCCAATTGACTTGCAGAGGACTTTTTGGGGTCTATACACTGTCGGCAATGTAATTTTTGGAGCTACATTGATGCAAAAACCTCACAATATTTTGCGCACAGGAGCGTCTATGTACTGATGGGTTGGGTTTTTTCATTGTGTGCTGTAAGCGTGGAAAAAATGGGTAAAAAGGTGTTGAGGGGCCGAGCAATAGTGATGCCCATGTCATACAGATGTAAATGGCATGTACTAAAATAATTTGTGTATCTTTGTGTCAAAACATTGTCAGCCAAATTAAATCTTCCTGCTTCGAAGGTGTCTAGAGTAATACTGTTGAATAAATATGGTGATTCCCTTGAATGGGGCAGTAAGTTGTCTTCCAGGACTGCCTTATGGAGTAGCACTGTTTAGTTAATGTGGCGTATGGTGTTTTTAAACAGTGAAGCTCTGAGTTATTTCACGTAAATATGAAATAGAGAAACAGGGGAAGTTCAGCTTATTAGACTAGTTGGGTATAACATTTCACGTCTAAAACACGCATCTTATATTTATCTTGGGGTTACACTTGCATCTGTTTGAATCTCATATTTTCTCCCTATGAGCCGCTGGGGAAAACCTACAGTATTACCGGACATCTGGAGGTGCCTGGTAACATTTGGTAAAGAATAGACTGCTGTTTAATTCCCTTTTATTTTATCAACGGTCTATGCTTTTTCTTTATGTTATCTTGTAATCTTTTTCATAAGCGCCGTAACCCGTTTCGTTAAATGTAATAAGCCGTCTTTGAGCTTTGGTGGAATCTGGTTTATTCTGACGGCTTTGCCCGCATTTCCAGACATGTTTCACCAACTTGTTTTGCAAAGTTGAGTTTTGTTAAATACTGTATGTGCATTTTTCTGATAGCCAGGACAGAAGCAACATAATTGGGGCCATGCATGGACATTTTTTGGGTGTACATGCTTATTAATGCCCTGCTGAGAGGAGAGAGACACCTAGGTGGCCAGTTTATTGTTAACCTCTTTGTCACACAAACATCCACATGGGCAAGTGTGTACAGTACGTGACAAATGCATTACAGGCTTCTCCCACACAGCATGGTTAATAAAGGCGCTGAGTAACTGGATAAAGCTCTCCTGTTGATTTGGAGCCTTGAGATGCCTCAAAGTTACTATTAGACCAGGTCCATCTAATAGTATCTGAAAGCCCAGTATCTGAGGGTAACCCAAGTCCTCCAGGCTGTTCGACTCTTGTTCACAGAGAGGGTCAGGTCTTACTTACCGCCAGTTCCTGCTGCTTCTTTTCCACAGCACGAGGGTCTTCTGGCACCGAGTCCTCCTGACACAGTTTGGTCTCATAAGTGCCCAGCAGGTCCCTGCTCTTCTGCAGGCTGTTCTCCAAACGATTTGCTCCCTCAATCCTACAACAAATGTGGTGAGCCAATAAGAGCATATGCCAGGGAATTTTTTTTCGACAATTAGGCCATAACACAAAACGATATTCTCATAAACGCCAATTCAATGTAATGTAATTAACCTGTAAGCATTAAAAGTCGCCCTTTGCAACCAGATGGTTAAAGAAACAGGTCCTATTTGCATCACTTGATAAAAATATATTTTCTTATATTTTTAAAGGCAGTGACAATACCCCTACACCCTCTTGTCCTACAGATCATTCATATTGACGTTTGAATAAGAATTTATTTGACCTTACTCTCTCAGTATTACAGAACTGGGTCAGCAAGCCTATATTGGAGGACTATGAAAATATGGACTGCATTTACTGTAAATCTCATGTAAATAAGGCGTTAGGTTGGTAGTAATGTAATAGTATTAATTAATGTATGCGATGGGATTGTAAGACGGATTGTAGTATCTAGTTAGCTTAGGTTAACTATTTTTGCTTTCACGAGGGATTTTGTGACCTTGCTCCCTGTTTTACAGTGAGACGAGGAGTGTTTTCTCTAATAGGACAGTGTAGAGGCCCATAGATTTATGTTGAGGAACTTGAGTTTACAATAGTGTAGAAAACCATAGATATACATTGATAGAGTTGCAATCTATGGCAATATTAATCCCCACAAGACTTTATGTTGGTGAACTTAAAGTCTAGGACAATATAGATAGACTACGTGTAGGGTAATGTAGAACCCCAAACTTGTATGCTTATGGACTTAAAATCTAGGACAGTATAGAAGCCGTACACCTTATGTTGATGGACTTGCAGTGTAGGACAATGTAGAAGCCTAAAGACTTATGTTGATGGACTTGCAGTGTAGGACAATGTAGAAGCCTAAAGACTTATGTTGATGGACTTTAAGTTTTTTCTAGTCAAACATACTAACAATCCAGGCCACCTACTTGTCCTGAGAACAGGTCAGAAGCTCGTTGACCTTGTCGTACTTCTTATTTGTCTCCCCCACTTTATTTCTGAGGATGGGTCCACTGGAGACATTAGGGGTGTTCACCAGGTAGACCTCACACTCCTGGACACGCTGGGTCTTCTCGGGCTCTATACGTCGTACCTGGTTAGCGATATTCTGAAAGGAGCATGGAGGGAAACCTATATTAGGAGGCGTCACAACTAATGAGGTCAGTGTGTTAAGTTTCTCCATTCATATGAGATTCTAAAGCCTTTACTTAGCTGGCATTACTTCTAAAATTAGTGAGGCATTAAGTGTAAAAAAAACACTTTCGTCTGAGGTAACGAACGATGCCAAATTTGCCATTTGAGTCGCCAACAAAAAAAATGGCTGAATCAGAATTTGCAAGTGACTCGCCATGTATCAAGTCAAAGTACATTGCAATGCTCTGTCTAAATGGGGCTCCAAAAAGAAAGCCTATATCTTGCTGATGAGTCAAGCAAGGAGCTGGTTAATTGCAGCTTAAGACTCCACCTGGCTCATCAGTCAGGTAGAAAACCTCCTGCTTAAACTGCAGAGGTCGCTCTAGCACCGGGGAGGTAGGTGCTGATCAGAGAGAGATCCCAAGGAACCAGACCCTCTATTCCAGGACACAGCGGTCCCTGGAGCCCACCAGAGGGTGCACCCCACGGACACCGACCCAGACTAGGACTGATGTAAAGAGACCCCGATAACAGGTACTTCTTTGGACTTTAGGTTAGAGGCTGGTAAGAGGCCTATCATCCCTGCCATACAGATAGGGACTGGGAAGTGTGAGTCGGCCCGTTCAAAGGGATAGGCCTGTTGTTTATTTTGTATTCTGCCTTAAAACTGTGTTGATTTTGAAATATATGGGTTAAAATAAAGTATGATAATAGTTCAAACAAAAATAGAAGCACAGAAAGGATGCCAGTAAAGTGCAGTATGTTTATTAAACCACGTTTAAACATGTACATGCTACAGATGCAGCCACCAGTATCCGATCACTTGCCTGGGTAAAAACTAAGGCATCTCACAGTAAATGCCTCAACATGTCTGTGAGATTCTGCTGCCAGACTAATGGCCCATCGGATTAACACAGCAGTGGTCCCTGCAGTCCCATTCAGTTTGATTTAGTTTGAATGGGACTGTAGGGACCCCCCACGGTGTTAATCCGATGGGTCATTAGTCTGGCTGCAGAAATCTCACAGAAATGTTGCAGTTTAATCGGGGGATTGACCCAGATTTTCCAAGGCAAGTGATCGGATGCTGGTGGCTGCATCGGTATATATGCACCTGCAAAAGCCACATTGTGCAATCCCACCCTGATGAAGGAGAAAGCTCACGAAACTTTGAGGGGAAAGGGCGCAGTGAGAAGGAGGCAGGATGATCACATTGGGCAATGTGTGATGTGACGACGCAGTTCATAGCATAGTGACATCATTGCACTGGGACTGAGAATCCAATGTATTTCATGCGTGCTTAAAATACTTTTTAGAAATGGATATATAGCCTCATATATTTGTATTCAGTTTAATGAACATAATATAGTATATTGGGATACTTTCTGTGTTTCTATTTTTACTTTACGGGTTTCTGATAACTAGAGAGTGTTTATAAAATACACTGCACGGGCCCTGGAATAAAGCACTGAAGAATCTAAAGGCCTGCAGAAGATTTGGTTTGGAGTGAAACAGACTTTATGAAATTCCATACCTACTTTAAATAAAAAAAAGTATTCTTTTAAGAATTGATTTGATCCTAAGAAATATTTAACAGCAGTGCACAGAATTCATTTTCGGCTACTAATGTTAGTGCATGAATATTTCGTTATAGTGGGATACGTATGTACATCTACATGGTCCTCTGCATGGGTGTCTGTCTTGAAGCAAGTTTTTGTGCATTCTTATCTAACTTAGAGTGGATCTTCTGAATGTTCATTGGCATATGATCATCTGTCAGCATGGATCCTTTTTTGCTTCTGAGTGAGTCTTGTATATCTGTCTTAGACTGGATCCTTCCTGTGTACAGTATGTACGACTGTCTTAGATTTTGTCTGTTGTATGAGCATCTGTATTAGTATGTGTCTTGTGTATGCACTGCTGTCTTAGACTAAGCCTTGTATATCAGTGTCTGTCTTAGAGTGGCTCTTTTGTATACGTGTTTGTGTAAGACTGGGACCTTTATGTACGTCTCTGTCTTAGACTGGTTCTGTTGTATGAGTGTCTGTGTTACATTAGATATTGCGTATGTGTACCTTTCTTAAACTTCTGTATGACCGTCTGTCTTAAGGCAGGTGGGTCTTGTGCAGTGTACAGGTTCAACATTGGTCCAGACACCTCAACAATGTTACCCTTGTTCAACCGGGCCCATTTGTCAACAAGAATAAAACTAATAAAGCTAAACTGAAATGTTGGGTCCCCTGGACCTGACCTGTGGTCCCCCATCTCCAGGGACCCACCGGTTCCTGATATATTTGCGTTTTTTTACACACAAAAAAATATGCCTGCCTTGTCAGCAATAGAAAGCTGCAATTTCAATCTCGCAGCTTTCTATTGGCTGCCCTGGATCGAGCATAACAAAGATGATATTTTCTGCCCAGGTGGAAAATTTCTTCCTTCCCATGAACAAAATGAATAATATCTTAGGAACCAGGAGATATCATGAATGAGCTCAGGGGAACGCCCAGTTCAAGTGATTAAACCCCACCATCCCCCCCTGCTCCCCCACCCCAAAAAAAACCAGCCAATGAAGATTGCTGCTTTAAAATGAGATCATACTGATTAGCCCTCACTCCATTTCCCATGCTCCCTCTTTCCTTTTCCACATTCTCTCTTACGTTCTCACTCGCCACCTCCATCCATTTCTCTGTTCCTGTCTCTCACAACCTTCTCCCCCACACCCCCAGCTCTGACCTTGAGCTCCTTCAGCCGCTCTGAACTGTCCTGTACGCCTCTGTTCTGCTCCAGGGGTGGTCGCAATTGGGAGCTGATAGCCTTCTCCTGCCGGTCCAGGTCACTGTTAACTCTATCCAACCCGGCCAGAAGCTGACGTCCCTGCCCATCCTGGGCATCCGAAGGAGCTATGGATAATAGAGTCATAAGTAGGGTGAAAGTAGTGATGGTGATAACTTTCTGGGTGCCCTAATCTGGAATATTTTGTAGGTCATATACATGCCCATCACTCATTTCTACGACCTCCATTATTTCACCCATGAATGTTAAGGTAAAGTTTGTTTTTTTAAATGAGAATGGAAAAAAATGAGAGCGCTACCATGCCCCCATTGTGTCCCACCTACCCTTGTTGGACTCTTTTTTCAGGTCTTCATAGCGTTGGAGCAGGGCATTCTTGCTTGTGGATGCTTTCTGCTTCACGGCTCGGTACTGGCTGGCAACACTAAAAGGGAGAACGTCAGGACTCAAGGAGAAGATATAGGAGCATTTACAGAAGCAATTAGGGGATGAGCTATAGACAATGTTTCCTGATGCAATTAGTGCAGGAGCTATAGGGAGTCAAAATATGAAGAGTTGGGAGAGGAGTTATAGAGTGGAAGTATAGGAACAGTTAGCAGAGGTGTTATAGGGAGAGGAGCCGTTAGTTATGGAGGTGTAGGAAGAGGATATATGAGCAGTTTGGGGAGATATTATAGGGAGTGGTTTGGGAACAGTTAGGGAAGTAATAATAGAAGCAGTTTTGGGGATGAGGTATAGGAACAGTTAGCAGAGGTATTATTAGGGAGAGGTTATAGCAACAGTTAGGGAAGGAGGTATAAGAATCAATAAAATGACCAGTTACTGTAGTGGAAGAGATATAGGGAGTTGTTATAGAAGCAATTACAGGAGGACTACTGGAAAGGGTTAAGAGCAGTTGGGGGAGGAGTTATAGGGAGAGGCTAGAGGAAGAAGGAGTTATAGGGAGTTTTTTATAAGAGCATTCACTGTATACATAATTACACCCATATCCACTTAAAGAGGCATAGAGGCACACAACAGAAGAGGATATGACACACACACATTCGGACCATATTCTTGATGCATTTACCTCTCGCCAGTGGCTAGAGCATCAGGGTCAGTTGGGGGGATCATGAAACAGACCCCAGGAGCAACCTCCTTCTTTCCATTGCTGTCCGTCACATCCCACTTCTCCCCTTTATTGGCCCTCAGAGTGTACTGCGCCCCGCGGGTTATCTCGCCCTGCAAGACGCAAAACAGAGACTCAGCTGCGTGAAACCCAGGGGAGCACATGGCACTAGTTTCATATGTGTACCTTAGCTACGGGCTCAGCACACGCACACGTTTACTATTATATGGAGAGAGGTAGGTTTAGATCACGTGAGAACATACTTCTTAACTGAAAGGGTAGTGTTTGCATAGACATAAGGACGTAAGGAATGTTTGGCACAGACACAGTGATCTAAATCGCTTCAAAAGTAGTGGTGCGGTGTAGAGACGGGCGAAACTGTCAACATCCGTTTTGTGGAATTCCCCGAGCTTTCCACTCCGCGGTGTAAAATCCGTAGATGGATTGTTCCAGTTTCAATCCGTGCGCATCAAAAAACGCCATTGAATACAATCCCGCTGGCTGAATCCGCGGATTGGATTCTTAAAATCCACCAGCGAATGGCGTAATCCGTGGATTGGAATGTCGGTGGTAAAAAAAAATCTGAAAATGGCGAAACGCGCTTTTTGAGATTGATTCGCCGAAATCCGCTGACCAAAGGAACCAGCTGATTTCCGACGGGTCCAGACCCGTCTAAAAAATTCGCCCATCTCTAGTGCTGCGTCTGATCTACATTTATAAGACATTGGGACAAAGCCTCTTTAAATATTATTTCACAGAGATTTAACCAATATTTATATGACAAAATCTGATGAAGATTCTTCCTAAAACACATCCCTTTTTTCCGTTAGAAATAAAGTACTGTATCATCACGCTGCCACTACTGGATATACATAATTTCCCATTCATCTTCATGTCAAATCGAGACATAGAAAAATATAACTGTATAGTACCAGAAATGATTTTTTCTTGCTCAATATAGTTCCTTCATATTTTTTTAATTTGAGGATTTTTAGTCAAATCTAACAGTTCTTGTACAATAGAATATTGAATGTAATGATTTGGTATTTGATGCATGTTCACAAAGTGATGATTTCTTAAAAAGATCAGAATCCCCCTTCTTAAATACATGCATAGACACACATAGACTTCAGTGGGATTATCCTGTAGTCTTACACATATTTGATGCTCCCGTGACTTCAGTGCTATCACTCTTTTTATACGCATTTGATTCCCACATAGACTTGAATGGAATCGCCGTAATATATGCATCAGATGCACCTATAGATTTGAATGGGATCTTACACACAGCAGATGCACCCATAGACTGCACACATTCGAGCTAGAGAAATCCACACATATCTATAATATATACTGCATGTAGAGAGAGAGAGATTCATACCTCATCAGAAATGAAGTCACACAGAGCTTCCACTGGGATGGGCTTCAGTGGGGTCTCCCTGCGAAACTTTAGGGGCACTACCTGCTGACTGTGCTTCTGCTGGGCACTCACCACCTCTTGATACTTATCCAGAGCCTTCTCCTGATCCTGCAGAGGGAAAGGAAAGAGAGAGACAAAAAAATGAAAGGGTATTATTATCCTAAAGCGTTCCCCGTATTTATATTCTGGAACGGTTAGGGTGGAACGGTTGGGATGGAACAGTTAGGATGGATGAAATTCCAATACAATAACAATATAACATGATATACACACAGACTGGTACAATAGGTTTAGAAGTTCCTGCTTTTAAGAGCTTACAATGTAAAAGGAAGAAAGAGATGGTGGTGTTAAAGTTCAGTTTAGGCTATCTACTAGATATACAGTATTTTCTAAGCATTCTTCTGCCATAATACACATTCCAGTGCTGGAAGACACTATACAGCCCATTGAAGTAATTAATATATGTAAGGGTGCTTCCAGTGCTGGAGGACACTAATTAATATCTTTAAGGGTTCTTCCAGTGCTGGACTATATCTTATGGCAGAAGAATAAATTGAAAAAGGGAGCTGCAATGTTGCCCCCATTTATGGTACAGGAGGTTCCAGGAATTATAGACATTAATGTAATGTCACTATTCACTAATTTAACTATTAAAACCATAACCTTTAAAACAAGTCCTCCCTGCTGTAATCAAAGGTTTCTGTCATAGGCAGAGCCCTAAGTAACAGGAGGTGACAGATGGACAGCAGACAGAAGCGGAACGCTGAACATGGCAGCACGCAGAGGAAAGCCATGAGATTCATTACTTGGGATGATTTACCTGTAATATTTGTATTATTGTATTGATAATTGGGTCTTTCTTGATATATTAAGCAAAGATGGTTATTATCTTACATTAAAAAATGTAATTAGTAGAGGAGTGAGGACTGGCTCTAATATATTCTGCCATTTTTGCGTGAATTTTATGTGAATTCTGCAATGTCACATCATTTTCAGGGGGGGGGGGGTGGGGGGGTTAATGGAAAAAAGAGCATACAATTTTTACAGGAACAGTAAAATTTTAAAATGTTTCCCCAAATTTGTATTACTTTTGTTAAAAAAGCAACCCTATGCTTCATAACCAACACGTGACATTGGTCATGTGACCATGTATATTGGGGTCACGTGAACCAACAAATATTTTCGGTGAAATTTAATCAAAAATGTTGACAGAAAGTGCACGTTTTGCCAAAGTTTGACACATCACTATTCATACTGTAAATGAAGAGCAGGAAGGAAACTTCCAGAAACTTTCAGAGTTTATGCACTCATCAAAAAAGGAAAAAGAAATAAAGAAGGAAAGGAAGAAAAAATACAAATAAAACATGTGTCCATTTTGTAGGTGAAATAAAACACTTATCTGAGTACACTGATAATATACATATGTGATGTCATTTATGGCACAGGAAGAAACATAGTATACCACTGCTCAGCAAACATGGACCCATCTTGATACTATGGTACATATTTACATATTGATAAGCTTGAGCACGTTTTAACTTTCATTCATTTCAATGGGAGTTAGGGCGTGCTGAAGCATTGCACCCTTTAATTAATAGGGGTCTACGAGAGGTCCATGTATTGCTTTCCATCAATTTAGCTCCACTTGCATAGTTGAGCAATTTAGAGAGTGCTTAAAGGGCAGATAGAGGAGGATGTAAGGGACGTGATTGCAGTATCAGGTAGACGAGGAGTTATAGGAAGTGGTCATAGGAGCAGTTATTCATCTTGATAAATATTCCCCATAATCTGGTCTGGGAAGAATACCCCTTGCACTGCCTCTCTTACCTCCAGATCCCGCAGGTGGGTCTCGATCTGATATCTGTCCTTGTAGTTTGGGTTGTACTTATTATCCAGATCACTGTCCACTTTCTTTAACATGTCCTGAGCATCCTTGGTATCTCTGTAGAACTAAAAAAGAGGACTAGAGGTATAGAGCCTATTTGTTGCTATAGGGTTAACCACTTTATAACATCCCTCTATTACCTCTGGAGACTGGTCTACATTCATTTTGACTTAACCTATGGCTATTTTAGCTATGAATTGGTTATCTGGTTTATCTCTGGCTAGTCTTTATGTTCTTCAGACCAAGAAGCATGAACCTTCACATTTCTTACTGTCAATCTACCTTTGCTGAATAGTCACATAACACTTTGCATGGCTTACATGTATTTGGCTAGAGGTATCTTTCTCTTGTAACTTGACCCAAACTGGATAGTAGCCTCATACTATATTTGTATTTACAGTATTTTGATCCAGAGGAAGGTAAACAAAAAAAAACCCAGTGAAACATCATCCAGTGATATCTCATAATGGAAAAATGTTATTCCTTCCTGATCCTAAATAATGGCAATCAGATGTATACCTGGTTTAACTTCCTTCCCATGTTTACTTATTTGGTATATCCCTGTATACCTTTCCTTTCTAATAAAATGTCCAACCTTTTTTTTAACATATCTATTGTATCTGCCATCACAGTCTCTATGGGTAATGAATTCCACACTGTAACTGCCCTTACTGTAAAGAACCCTTTCCTTTGTTGCTGGTGAATGGCCTTAATACTTGGCCACGTCACCCTCTTCATGGTTTATCTTGCTAGTTCCCTCAAGTACAGTTTTGAGCACCTTATCAGAACAAAGAAACACCATAGAACTGGGAAAAGGGCAGAAAATGACTACTAAACTATATATATCGAGTATAGAGGGTCTGATTTGTAAGGAAATACTATTCAAAATCCACATTAGGATTGTTTCCTTTGGAAAAGGTGAAGTCTACTAGGGATATCTTCTGATTACCGATCTCTCAATCAATGAGCCTGACCAGCTGCCCATCTGTACATATTGCATATATAGCTAGTAGCCTCATGGCTTGTTGTCCCTTTAAATGATTAACCTTTGGCTATTGATCTAATGCCCTGGTTGCCTATCCTCTCTCTGCAAGCTTTATCCTTGGCCAACATCCCATTTCCTAGTTTTCTGGTCGCAATGCTCTATCTGCAGCTCACCTCACCTACCTACCTACCTACCTACCTACCTATCTATCTCACCTGGTGATAATCCTCCATGTATTTCAGGTGGCTCTCCTCACAGATCAAAAGGTTTAGATACTCCTTCCAGTCTGCATGCACAGCTTCCATGTGAGCCTGTAAAAGGGTTCAGGGTTCAGGGGTAAAACAAAATAGTGGTGCTCCCTAGTAATAGCACACTTCCATTAATGGTTAGAGAGAAGTCCTAGGTGAAAGGACATTCTTTTAAGACAAAAGTGGCCCTCATCAATTCCAAAACGTTAGTTATAGCCATAATTGATTATTTCTCTCCCCAAGGAGGAGACACTGAATTGAAAGAGGCACAAGTTGATTTGTATGGGGTTTATTGGCCAACATGTGAAATATCCTACAAGGCAGAGATTATTAGCCTCATAAATATTTCAGAGAGAGAAATACTTGGGAGTGAAATTACAGAGATCACATTCCATAAACTTGCAGGAACATTTATCAGAGGCAAAGTAGTCCAATTAAACATCTTGTAGATAAATATTAGGATGTCTACACTATTAATAGATACAGCAAGCGGGGGAATCTGCCGTACTCAATCGAAGGATCACCAAGGTCAAGAAGACATTTAAATATTCCCTGCCCCGAAACAACGTCTACCCAACAATAAAGTACTGAAATGTCTTCTTTATTTCGGTGAAACTTCCACTGATAGTAGCAGAGTTCCTTTGTTGCTGTAGTGATTATTGGGGTTAGGATTCCTTCATACTAGCACCGTCACTCTATACATGCGAGTACCTCTACCCTCATAATTATTTCTTTAAATACCCTATAAATAGAAAGGTCACCAGTATTGTACAGGGGCATCAGCTTTTTTTCTGAAGTTAAGATCTTAAATTAACATTGAATTTGGAGTTGGAACATCATATCATCATTTAGGGGGAATTAATTGAGGTCGTCACAACTCCTAGAGTGCCTCATTACAAGAGATGAGAGAATCTGCCCAGATCTGTTTCCCGGATTTTCTCGCATTTTCCCCCCCAAAATCCGTTTTGCGGTGTAAAATCCACGGAGGGATTTGGTCGGTTTTAATCTGCGCGGATTCATCAAGATCCGCCATTGGATACAACCCGTGGACGGCTTTGTGGGATCCAATCTGCGCATTCCGCAATCCGTTGGCGGACTCTTAGGAATCCGCCAACGAGTTTGCTGAATCCGCTGATTGGATTCTGCAAGTCCGACCACCCGTTGCGGAATCCGCTGGGTATATCGGTAATAATAATTAAAAAAATCTGCCAAACACGAATCGCCCTTTTTGAGATTGATCCACGGACCAAAGGAACCGGCCGATCCGCTGCGGATCCAAATCCGCCAAAACAATTCACCCACCTCTACTTATTACCACATGTACATAACATATAAACCCAAAGTTATCAGGTAAAGTCCCAGCATTATACTGGCCCCATGGATAAAACATTTCAAGTGTCAACAAACTCAATGAGTAATGGTATACAGGCGCGCCCCGCTAACACGGCGAGTTCCGTTCGCAAAGCGAAAATCGCCGGAAAGCGGAACCAGCGATTTTCAGTGTCTCCTGCAACCCCACCTTCTGCGCATGCGTGACCTCCATTCGTTCTGCGCATGTGCAACCTCCGTTCTGTGCATGCGCGACCTCGGTACCCCCTATTCTGCCCATGCGCGACCTCGGAAGCCCCCTATTCTGTGCATGCGCAGACATAGCGGCCCCCTTGTCAGTACCGCTGTATGAGCGGAACGCCGAAAAGCGGGGCCATACTGTATTTAAAATACACGTGTAGAATAAGAAAAGGTGAGCTATATATGCAACCATTCTAACTCCTGCAGTGACTCTACAGTATTGTGAAGTTCGTTACCTCTATGGGGATTTTGGCTGGGTGTCCAGCTGCAATCAGTTTTTCCCCCTCTTCCTGAAGTTTGCTGACTTCATCTTCTTTTGCTTCCAGACTTCGTTGGATGAAATTCTAGTAAAAGCCATTTAAAGTGAGAGTCCCTCAAGAATAGTTATACACAAAGTATAAAAAAAAACGTATGCCAAAGAGTGCCCTATGGCTTCCAGAATTAGTTTTGTGATAGATCATTTATAATGTATATTATATAGATATATATGCAAACACAACACAATCTGTATTAGATTAACACAGGTTAATATAAATCATGTTATTTTTTGACACACTATTCAAATATTTAAGTGAGCACTGCAGCGCTGATTTTCTCATTTTGTGGGTGATATAAATGTGTGTGTGTGTGTATATAGAGAGAGACACACCTCATACTGCTTCCTGCGACTTATGTAGTCGGTGTTACGATCGCTCCAGTCATACTCCATGCGCTCCTTCTCTTGCTGGTCCAGCCAGTACAATTCATTGGTGCAGCGTTGCATGTAATCCTGCAGGGTATTCAGGTCCCTCTGACGCTTCTGGGATGCAGACTGTTGGGGATGGAGAAAGAACAGAGGCAGGGGGAGGTCAGTGAAATGCAGGCAATCCAAGGATCCACTATAGGCCACTATATGCAGCCAAGCCCAAGGTCAGCTGAGGAGATCACGGACATGCAGCCAAGACCAGGATCCACTACAGGTCACTGTTATGCAGCCTTGATGAGGGATCTTGTGCAGTTTACCGACATGCAGCTTTGCTGAGGGATCCACTATGGGTTACGGACATGCAGCATAGCTCAGCATTGACTGCAGATAACTGGTATATAGCACTACTGAGGGATCCACTGTAGGTCCCTGACATACAGTACGAGAGCAGATTCAATGCAGGTCATTATACACAGCCTGGGGGAAGAATATACTGCAACCTATGAGCAAAAAGTCTGGGCAAAGGGTCCACTGCATGTCAATAACATGCTTCTCAAGCAGGGGATCCACTGTCTTTCACTAAGACTTGCAGCCCGAGACAGGAATCTATAGGATGCGATCCACTGCAGGTTATATACATGCAGCATGGGATCCACAGATCAAATACTGTTTATATTATTGCTGGGGGAAGTAACTACCTTTCTGTTCCTTGAGCACCCCAACATGGACTGCAAGTTCCTTGGAACAGAGAACCATTGTGCCTGCAATACTTATATTACAGTGTATTTGCAATGACTCTCTGTTCCACAGAGCTTACAATGTATTTTTGTTGCCTGAATAAAAGGGAGAGGAAGGGACTTGACCATTAGGCTAGTCCTTCATACTCGGACCATTAAAGAATTCTTACCATGAGCTTCTGGTATTTCACCTGCAGTCCACTGATGTAATCCTGAAAACAGAGAGATTTTAAATTGGGTAAACTTTAGAGGCTCTATATGAGTAGGGAGTGCGGTAAAAAGCGATTTAATACAGGCAGTACTGTGTGAGTAGGGTGTGTGATATAAGGGTATATAGGGGTATCTTTGTGAGTATAGGGTGTGTTGTAAGGATGTACAGTACAGGGGCTTTCTGTGAGTGCGCGGTGTGGTATAAGGAGGCCTGTATTTTATATAGAAGGTGTCTAATACAGTGTCGTGGGATGATATCATGGCGTCTAATATAGATCTGTGTAGCTGTGAGGTGTGTTATAAAGGAGTTTGTGTGATTATATGGAGGTGTCTAATATAATGCACTGTAGGTTATGTAAAAGGTTCGTCTAAGACAGGGATCTGTGTAATTAATGCCACTGTGTGAGTGTTTGTTATAGGTGTATTTTGTACAGGGGTCTGTTTGTTTACAAGGGTTGTCTAAATACACAATGTGAATACGGTGTGTGTTAAATTGATGTATAATACAGAGGCCTGTGTTGTTGTAGTTGGTGCCTGTAATCCTAGGCACAGGGGACCTGGGGGGGGGGAGGGAGGAGGGAGGGGATGTCTGTGACACTGGCCGGTGTGACCATTACCTTGTCACTGTCCTTGTTCACATGGTCCCCGATGGCCTTGACCTCATTATGGAAGATGTTGTGTTCCTCAATATCGCCCTCCAAGTTGGGTAAATCAGTGGCAAAACCGCGACTGTTTAGCACATCCTGTAAAAGAGACATACAACTATGTATATGACATATGTAAAATCGGCACTCCATGTATCTCTATAGATGATAAGATTCACCTATGGGATCCTGCACGTTAAAATGTGATTATAGGGTTATCGGTGAGAGCATTTACATTACTTGTACATTTATGGACATTTTACATATATGAACACTACCGTTATCATAGCACCTGGGGGATGGATTTGCAGAATAGCCTCTCAGAAGAGGTAGTGGAGGCTAATACAGAAAAGGGAACTAAAAAAAAAGGCTTTTGGATATACATAAAACTATCCTAAATATGGAAGAAAGCCAAGGAAAATGGGAAAACTAGGTGGGCCAAGTGGTCTTATCTGTCGTCAAATTCTAATAACAGGGATTTTTAAAAATGCGGAACACTTTAAGAATGTATTGTGACTTCATGACTTCCTATACTATGTACCTAAAGCTTTTATCGCTGTAATAGGCTTACATTTTTTTTAATGTACTTACATCTAACAATATTCAATTTATAATATGACAAAATATAATTGAATAACATTTGAAAACCTTTTTGAATCGTTACGCTCAAAAAAAAAATATATAATTATTAATGAAACCATCATTTACACCATTTTCACATATTTTTAGCCAGGGTCCCAAAGAACACCAACCGAAAATCGCTAACCTACAGTATGATACTTGGTTCACTTTCTCCTGTGCACGGAGTTTCATACCGTTTTGTCATCAATGACTTTGCTCCAGTTGACTCTGGGAGCTTCTCCCACCGGCACCGTCTGGTTGTAGATCTGAGCATGCCTCGATCTTTGGTTCTTGAGTCGCTCTTTCAGCTGACGGATGCTGATGAACAAAAGAGAGGGAGTTGGGGGCTATACATTAAGGGAAGCAAATATATATGCATAGACAAACAGTATATCCAAAATAACGGGGTTGTGCCACCATGTGAAGCCTCACGGTCTTCATCATGGCATCAACATTTTGGTTCTAGATGTGGAAATGTATCAATGCTATAAACTAAGACAAAGGACAACGCTAGGATACATTCATGATTTAATAAACATCTTGTTTAAAAGATCCACGTGAGTGCAAGCATTTCATTTCTATTTGTATTAAAGATGCTCACTTCTATCACCTTTTTTGGGCCAAAGGGACTTTTATCCTGTTTTTCTATGGAAATAAGTGTTGCCTGTGACTTGCTCACTACACTTAATTTTCTCTCGGTTGTGTCCATAGTACGAAACTTGTTAATTGCGTTTTTACATTTTGTGAGGATTGTTACCCAGAAAGATTTATCACTTTGGAGGTGGAAGGAGAGAGAGAGAGAGAGAGGAGAGAGAGGAGAGAGAGGGGAGAGAGGGGAGAGAGGGGAGAGAGGGGAGAGAGGGGAGAGAGGGGAGAGAGGGGAGAGAGGGGAGAGAGGGGAGAGAGGGGAGAGAGGGGAGAGAGGGGAGAGAGGGGAGAGAGGGGAGAGAGGGGAATGAGAGAGAAGGGGGGGGAGAGAGAGAGAGAGAGAGAGAGAGAGAGAGAGAGAGAGAGAGAGAGAGAGAGAGAGAGAGAGAGAGAGAGAGAGAGAAGTGTGAGGGAAGAGGGGAATGAGAGAGAAGGGGGGAGAGAAGGGGGGTAGTGAGAGAGCAGAGGAGTGAGATAGAGAGGAGGGGGGAATGATAGGAGAGATAGACGGGAGAGAGAGGGGGGAAAGAGAGAAGGGGAGTGAGAGAAAGAGGGGGGAGTAGCGAGAGAGAGGAGGCAAAGAGGGAGAAGTAAGAGAGGGTGGGAGAGAGAGAAGAGGATGGGACTGAGCAAATGATTGAACCACCTGTGCTGAAGCAGGGATATCATGAAAACCTGACCTGTTGGCGGCCCCAGAGGACTGGAGTTGGCAACCCCTGCACTTTAGCATATTTTGTTCCAGAAATAGCAAACGAGCATTTACTCTCTCGCTGTGACCATTACAGTATGAATCCATGCCAGCTGAGCCTGACACCTGCTAGGGATCAACTATTATTACATATGCTATTTGTGTATAAGGCTGTGCAATCCCCCAGTGTCCTCTCTGCTGCACACTTGTAGTCCATGGAAACAAATAAGCAAAAGAGATTGCAGATGTATAGTGTGGGAGGGTGGGGAGGGGGGGAATCCCCAATACAGGTTGGAATTGCTGTTTTAACCCCTTTGCTGCCAGAGGGGCTGGCAAACTGGCAGTGAAGGGGTTTGAAGTCTCAGGACACTCACTCCTCAGAGATCATTTCTCCCTGTGGGTGATTCATCTGCCGCGCCATGACAGCGTCCGTCTCCAGAACCACGATCATCCTGTCCGACTCGGATATGGTATGGGCCGTGCTTTCCTTGTAGGTTACAGGCTGGGAGCACCGGACCTTCTCCATGTCCTGAGTGACACAGAAGGGGAAACATTGGGATACACGTAGACGTTTGTATATTCAGGTCAGATAGAGGAGATACAGTACGTGGTCGAAATGCCATGAATAATTAGTGGTCCTGTGCTAGTCAAGAGGAGACTAGCTCAATCCATTTGTATGAAAGGCAATCATTATCAGTATATGACAGAGTTCCTCAGATCTCCCCAAAGTATATGTGCAGGGACGTGTTAAGTTTAATCTTTTCTGTACTGTGGAGCCCTTAATTGAATCCCTACTGACTCTACAAACCCACAGCATAGCTATTTAACAATATTATTGCTGCAGTATGTACAGTAGTGTGTGTAATATATATATATATATATCCGGGGAGCAAAAAGGTTGTGGGAGATTCACAGCCCGACGAATGGACAGATGTTTGAGATATCCCTTTGTGCTACCCGGTTATGTTATACATCAGTGGAGAGATCTTTGCTAGGACTTTACAGAAAATGGTTTGATTTGTGAATTTAGAAACATTTGGCCCCGGGCGGGGTTTATTCCATGCCTCCTCTGAAAGTCTTGTAAACTGTTTAAAGCTTACAATTTAAAACAGAAACGTAGCGCCATATTTACTAAGCAGTTGAAAGACTGGAGCTGACTTTAGTGAGCGCTGAAAGACACCTTATAGCGTATTCAAGTCAATGATCTCGAAAATGGCACCCAGCACTACAGCTTTGTCATAGGGCAGAAGGCTGATTAAGTAAATATGGGCCTTAGTAACTATGAAAAGCCCAGGCCGGTCATATTACATGTGTATTTCTCGTGATTCACTTGTGATTCATCCCACGCATATGCATAGGTAAGGCTTGTGTGTGTGTGTGTATATATTAAACATATCACTTGTGAGCACATTCACATGTCTTAGACAGATCTGCAACCCTGCTTTTCACCATTATCGCTTAGCACAGGGGCGCGCAAACTTTTTTTGCGAAGCCCCCCTGCCTTACCTCCTCTGTTTGGCCGCCCCCTGCCTTACCTCCTCCGTTGGCCGCCCCCCTGCCTTACCTCCTCTGTTTGGCCGCCCCCCTGCCTTACCTCCTCCGTTGGCCGCCCCCCTACCTTACCTCCTCCGTTGGCCGCCCCCCTACCTTACCTCCTCCGTTGGCCGCCCCCCTACCTTACCTCCTCCGTTGGCCGCCCCCCTACCTTACCTCGCGCGGCGTCAAATGACGCAGTGGGGTCGTGTCACATCACGTGACCTGCGGCGTAATTTTATGTCGCGTTACCAGGGCAACCGTGACGTCACATGACCCTGCGGCGTCATTTGATGCCGCGTTGCCATGGTCACGCGTCCTGAAGCCGACTGAATCCCAGTAAATAGAAGTTGCAGAGAACTTGCGCGGTCCCCCGGCATTTAAAAAAATCTTGACCCCCCCCCCCCCCCAGCTGGTTATACTGGCTGTACATTTTGAAGCTAGGATATGTTTCAACCACACATATACATGTGTAACGGGGGGGGGGGGGGGGGGGAGGGGGTGAAATTAAATCCTGGCTGTATTGCGCCTGGTCCTCTAACAAGGCAAAACAAACAAAAAGAAACTAAATAAAGATCTCGTCCACTTTGGAGAATAACTAAACCTTTACTCCAGCCCTTTCTAACTGGGTGGCTCGCTAAGCTGGACACACACACAAGTCTTGTATATGTTTCTGTTGTTACTGTAGGGGAAGGCCTCTCTGTTCTCCTGGGTCAGCGCCCTTGTGTGCTATGGCACTCTCTGTGTCCAGGTATAGAGGTCTTGTACCCTTGTCTTGCTGTCAGCATACAGTCCTTCTGTGTGCATCAAGACATCTTTTCCTCAGGTCAGCCCAGTTGTGGGCTAAGGAAATCTCTACAGTCCTCCTTCTCCTTATGTCAGTCCAATTGTGAGCTAAGGAATCTCTTTCCTGTGTCTCACATGAGGCTTTTTACAGAGCTCTCATTAGTCCAGGTGGAGACCAGCTAATTGAGTGGCTGCAATTAACTCTCTCTCTGATGGATTCTCAGAGCTCTGAGGATGCTTTATTTAAACAGGGATAAGTCCCTGTTACAGTGTGTGTGTGTGTTTATGTGTGTGTGTGTGTGTGTGTTTATGTGTGTGTGTGTGTGTGTGTGTGTGTGTGTGTGTGTGTGTGTGTGTGTGTGTGTGTGTGTGTGTGTATGTATGTATGTGTGTGTCTGTGTCTGTATATATATTACACACACACAAAGAAAATACTGCAATCAAAACAACCGTATAAATGCTCAGATATCTAATACCAATCAAATAGTCCCTAAAAATAAAGGAAAGATTGGCGGTGCTAAGGGTCAGGAACCAATATGAAAGACACAAAGAAAACCCTATAGTAAGCACTCAGATATATCTGTAAAGAATATTAACACAAAATGTATAGAATAATCCAATTTTATTTACTATACATAATGTTACCACAAATAGTTAAAAAATGACAATACATAAAAAACAGGCAGACAGAAGAGAAAACCTCTTGGAAGTAGAAGGATGAATTAACAGATCTACAATTGGTGCAGATAACATAAGAACAACCAGGTAAGGGAAAACAAGGGGGAAATGAGGAGCTGCCCTAAATATATAACGGAAACTCCCAGGACTGAGTCCCGAGAGAGACCACTGACTGGCCGGTCCAAATACCAAGAGTAAAGGGGCCCCACATCCCCCACAACATATCCCTATACCAATATCAGCAGACCAAAGGCAAATATGTGGAAACCAACCACAACAGCTAATCCCTATATGTGTAGAAGTCCAAACGCAAGGGGATCAAGGGGAGCATCCGGAATGGACTAATCAGGAGAGGGGTGGGGTCAATGCCTTAGGATAGCCACTCAAGTGGTGAGGCAGCTGGATCTGGCAACTGTCCGAGTTTCGTTTCGGTGACTGGAATGGCAACATCACATCCAAGCGCCCTAGACCGTTGCCAAAAACACCTCATGGTGTAAACCTGGCATCACTCCCACCTTCCTGTAACCGTGGCCGCTCCCCAGTCAAGGAACAAGTGGGCCTAAGGATTGGTGAGCCTGGCTCCATCAGCCATTAGAACATCGGTGTGCTTGTCAGGCAGAATCTTCTCTGACTGGCCAAACCAGGGAGCACTAATATCATAGTCATAATGTCATAGCCATAATGTCATCAGTGTCAAGCAGACTGGCCGACGGCATGGTGTCTACGGTCACTGGTTGGAGGTGGTTGTCATGCTGCTCCATACCCACAAGGGCAATGGGCTGCTCTATTGGGATGATGTCTAGATTGGGATTCGCTGACCCCGGCTGTTGGTTGCACGCTGTGTGGTCTGGACCGTCTGGTGCCATTCTCCTGCTGTTAGTACCCCTCACATAAGCGAACGGGTGCGGATTAGTGGGACTTAGACCCGGACCGGTATTAGGCAATCGAGTTGCAGAGGGACAATTGACCTGCATATGCCAACCCCTGGAACTCTGTTGGCCGGAGGTGGGAAAGTTTGGTGCGGGTCAGCTTGGATGTCTGATTGGGCTGCAGGGGCTCTGCCGCATGGCTACATTGCATCTTGGGGCACAGGTAATTCGGCGGCGGTCAGCGGTGGAGATGAGGGCGAGCGTTAGGAAATCATTAGTCATTTTGGCTGTAAGCTGGGCAGTTGCAGACTTTCTATCCAGGACCAATTCATGGACTTCCGGAGGGAGTTTTTTTAATTTTAAATTCAATATGTGTGTTGAGAGACCAAAGCTGCAAAACCTCCACCAATGAACATCAGGCAGCCAGTGGAGGCGGCAGATCTTCTAGAAAGATCTGAGAATCCATCGATGTAGTCCTTAGCCTCATCGAACTTGGGGAGGCTATTGTATGTTAGCCACGGGAATCAGCTGGAGGCAGAGTCCCAACTGCCTAGATAGCGTTGAGATCGGGGAGACCCTGCCTGGTCAGAGCACAAAGTAATTTCCACACAACGGTTGAGGGCCATTTGTTCCTCCAAAGTTGTATTGGGCCCAAGACTGGCCAACATCTCTCAGATGGATTTCACAGGCCTCTATGGGACAACTCGTCGCTAGGCTCGCTCACTGAGTTGGGCGACCTGACAGCGTCCCGAGGGGGCCGATTGCGCCTTAGCATCACCTGGTACCTCTGCCTCATACTGCAAAATTGCGGAGGATGTCTTCTTTGGATAGACCACCTTTGGGCAATCCGACTTACAGGCATCTGGACACCAACCTTGTAATCGGCTAGCCATTTTTCACTGGTACTCGGTCGGCTAAGGCTAACTAAGGGGGGAAAAGATATTGCTCTGCAAGGTGCTCCTGTAACCTGGAGTTCTGAGGTCTTGAAGCAGAGATCCCGCAAGTATTTCAGCACTGAGCCTGGTGATGCCAACAAGTCTGCCACGTTAGGGGGTTCACCAGCACCTTGGGATCGCAAACACCAGGCAGAACGCAGAGGTTAATAAACAAAAGTTTATTTGGCCGGAGCCAACAGGGCCCTGCCCATGCAGTCACAACAGTGTTTAGAAAAATATATAAAAAGTTCAGGTAATGTGTGCCTAACTAAACAAAATGTATATTTATTAACCCATTGGGTGCTGTACAGACCATGACATCAGAGGGCAACAGCCCCTCCGGCAGTGCAGATTACAACACAGCACAGGACTCAATCTGCCCTAGAAATCGAGCATTCATGCGGGACGTAGCAACTGGGGCTCTCGGAGTACGAGACCCCATCAAGTAGTGGCTATGTCTTGGGGCAACCAAAGGGTTAAACAATGAAGCAAAACACAAAGTTGTTTAGGTTTACATTCAATTCAAATTAGAGGTGACAGGTGAACTCAGGACTCACTTTTTCCCTATATTGGGGTTATTTGGCTGTACCTCTTATGTATACAATTTGAAGCAGCACAATGATCAGCAGAGAAGTCCCATTCGAGTCAATGTAGCAAAATGATTCTTAAGTCAGGAATCCTTTTAGCAGGGCACCCTCTTATCATATAACAGGCAGGTGCCACTAGCAGTATAAACTTGCTGTATATCAGGCTAGAGGTTAGAAAGGGTATCACTGAGATTGTATAAGGTGAATGCCCCCATTGACTGTGGGTGATGTGACACGCCAGTTATGGAGTTGATATATTAATTGTTTCCCTGACAGCTACCTTAGGCAATAAGAGAGTCCCATGTCTGTAATCCATGCTTAGGCACTTATTAGATGAAAAGAAGCATGCCGCCAAGAAAAAGCAAAATTGAGTTTTCTGGATCTCAGCTCCCAGATTTATATGGGATATATTAATTTCTCCTGGGAGTCCTATCATTAAAAAAATGTACCCCCTCATCCCCCTCAGTGTTTGGAGTGTCAAGGTACCTTCTGCAGCTTGGAGTCTGTATCCACCACATTACGCTCCACCTGGTCTGCATTTTTCTGAAGTCTCTCTATCAGATCGGATAGTTCCCTGTTGGAGATGCTGGAGGGAGAAAAAGAGGGAGATGTGCTGTCAGCCAGGCACAACATATTGCGATCTCAGCTATCAGAGCCCTCTCAACTTCTCCACCCCTAAAGTTCCCACCCCTTAGTTGACTAAACTCCACCACAGAACTGTGTGCCAAGGGGGAGCATGGAGCATGGACAGGCAAGTTGCCAGCTCATTAGCCGGTGACTCACCGTGGCCTTTTGTGTTACTTTCCAAACTATGTGTGTGCTGAGCCAGAGGAGGCTCAGAACACAGTAATATACCAGTGTTTCAGTCCTGCTTTGGAATACACGCCCTGCAGCATCCCTGGTATTTCTGTGCTATGTGCCCACACACACAGATCTGTCCACAACCCAGTACTGCCCTGCTGCTCCCCTACTATTCCAGTTCAGTGTGCCCAAACACACTGATCTGTTATGCAGTGTGCCCAAACACACTGATCTGTTATGCAGTGTGCCCAAACACACTGATCTGTTATGCAGTGTGCCCAAACACCCTGATCTGTTATGCAGTGTACCCAAACACACTGATCTGTTATGTACATAAACCCCTATACTGTCAGAAGGGTCCCTCTACCAGCAAATGGATTCTTCCTGCCCTGCCGCATACCTGCTATTCCACTGATCTGCCATGCATTTCACAACATCTTTGCTGCAATTTGTTGAAAGCCCCTCTTCTATTGAAGGGGTTAATTCCACCCTGCAGCACCCCTGCTATCCTAGTGCGGTGCCTCCCAACACACAAACATTTTCTTAATCTCTGTCCTGCAGTTCTCTGCTATCCCAGTGCTGTGAAACTCCACTTCCCCCCCACTCCCCTTTACTAACACTAGCAAACACACAGAGATCTGTTAGTCATTCCTGCTCTGCAGCACCTTGTATTTTGTGTCTGAAAACACACAGATTAGCCAATTTACCTACACTGTGCCCCTGCTATTATGTGTGGCTTCCCCCCTCCCATTATACCTCACTTGAAGAAGACCATTACAGCAGGTCAAAACGTTGTTTCTTTTTGCCTCAATAAATTAGATATTCTCAAATCCGTTGTGCCATGCGTATCCTCTCTTCTTCCCCCCTCCCAACCACTACACTTTACCATGGTCATAGGGTCTCCCTCTGCTATTTTAGTGCTAATATAACCTTATAGCCTGGCATAGCAGGGATGAGCAGGGGAATTGAGGTGCAGAGACAGAATGGTTTGTATGTTGGATGGAATAGCATAATAAATGGTAGGACTGAGGTGAAGTGACCACAAAGTGTGTATGCTGCTGGTGGAGTTCTGGAATAACTGCGGGCGTTGAAGGATAGGATTGCAGTGGTATAATTGGGGCAGTATGTCATTGACTGATCTGTTAATTCTGTGAAACCCCACCAATTTATAAGATCTCTATTTTAAGTCTCACTTTTTGACAGGACGGTAGATGCTTTGGTCCAAAACACCCAAACTCCACACGTTTGACTCTTGTGACCTTGACAGCTATGGATGTGTGCAGGGAAGGAATGAGGTGTATTGAAAGCTATGTTTGTGTGGAATGGGATCAATTTTGGAATACCAGTGTACTGTGGGCAATGCTGAGTTATATTGGGTTAGTCACTGCATAGGGTTAGCAAGAGCGCGGCATTAGGATACACTGGTATATATTAGCATGTAAGAGACAAACTGTACAAAGCATTGGAATAGCATTAGCTAGTATATACTGTAAATGTCAAGGATACACTACTAGAATTGTACTGGGCTACAGCACATTATAACTGCATTTCTAGTCATGTACTGTATGTGTGAGATGGGGCAGGAGTGCAGGTGAGGAATAATAGGAGGTACTACAGGGCAGAAATCAGGTGCATTTAGAGAGATGGCAGCGCTGGGATAGCAGAATGGGCAGCTGAATATTAAAGTGCGTCTGTAGATTTGTATTTGTAGGGGGGGGGGGGCACTTAAATAGCAGTGAAACTGCAGGTCAGGAATGCCCTTTACCCCCCTCCCCCCAACCATACACACACAGATCTGCCAATGCATCAAATCCCTGCTATACAGCACATTTAGCAGTACTAACATCCCACACACACAAGTACCATCCAGTACCTCTCCGCACACTGCACTCCCACATCATATCTGTACAGCTCTACAGCATCACTACTACACTGCACTGATGAAACAATCTCTCCAACCACCACACTCTGGTTTCTAAGCGCTGTCAATGTACCCTAGTGCTGGCCTATGACATGACATCCCAATACAGATCCCTCTAGACAGAACCATTCCTCGATTTTGCTATATTGCCGTATAGGCTCAACAATGCACACAGGGCTCTACCAATGAACTCATGTCTAGGAGCAACTGCTGCTTCTGGTATCTACGTCTCAATCTTCCACCAAAGAAAGGACAGCAGGTTTCACAAGCTTTATCCCATATAATGCAGATATGCATTTATATGGGGTGGGGGGGGGGGGTTACTTCATTGGATTTAATAGTAACCCATGTTATTAGACCGTTTTTTTAATTGGAATTTTATATATTTTTATTTTTAGTTATATTTTATGTTTCTATCGTTTGGCAATCTGGAGTGCGTGATTTAAACTAATTAAGGTGTTTTTGTATAAATTTCCTACTTTGTTTTAAACGAATTAGGAAATAAATGTTTTGCTTAATGAGGAACGTTTTCAATCTTGTTCCTGTGGTTTTCTGTTCTCTTCTCTGTCTTTATATATTCAAGGGAGCTGTTATCAATCATGTTCTGTATTATGCACCACCTCTTGTGCCACTACCTGTAGCATGGGTATATCTGGATTCTGCACCTATACATAGATCACACTGTACAGTACACTGACACTACGCGGGCTGTTCACAAACGTGTGATCGCTGTTAATTATTGCTTACAGCGAAATCATTTACACTTTTGTAAATAGACCACTAAGAGAGGCATATACAACGATAATATACTCCTTTCGTGCCCAACAGCTATTGTACTGCACCGTTCATCAGCCAACGATGTGGGGAAAAGGAGAGACTAATATCTTCACTGCCAGAGGGGTCAGCTCTGGCAGTGAAGGGGTTACATAATGGGATGTATAAGATTCTAGATCTTTTACATCTTTCTCTGCATCAATCAACTCCATGACTTATAGGCCGCGTCCATGCTTAGCGCGATGCAAACCAAAGGCCGTGCATCAAGGAGGGCGGCCATAGGGCGCACGTGCGACGGCGCGGCCAATTTATCGCGTGCCAAAATATTTGATTTTGTCGTGCGACGGCCGGGTCACGTGAGCGGTTCCGCCAATGAGGGCGAACCAGCTCCGTGATGTCACGGCCACGCCTCCGCCACACCTGCCCATCGCGTCTCCCCCTAGGCCAAAAATCGCCGCTGCTGCAGGCGCGCGCAGTGCCACGCTTTGCGTCGCGTGCCTAGCTTGGCCTCGGCCTTAGGCGGCAAAACCTTTCTGAATAATCTATGTTGTGAAAACATTCTTATAACCGTTTGCCTAACTGCTCCTAAAATCCTTTTCTATAACCATTCTCCTAACTGGTCCTATAACTGGTCCTCTAACCACTCCGTATAGCTCCTCTCCTATCTCTTCCTATAACCGCTCCCTTATAACTCCTCCTAGAACCACCCCATAATTCCTCCCCTAACTGCTCCAATAACCACTCCCTATAGCTCCTTCCCTCCCTGCCCTTACTACTCCCTATAGCTAAATTTCTCCTATAACTTTTCCCACAACCACTCCCCTAACTGCTCCTATAACCACTCCCCTAACTGCTCCTATAACCACTCCCCTAACTGCTCCTATAACCACTCCCCTAACTGCTCCTATAACCACTCCCCTAACTGCTCCTATAACCACTCCCCTAACTGCTCCTATAACCACTCCCCTAACTGCTCCTATAACCACTCCCCTAACTGCTCCTATAACCACTCCCCTAACTGCTCCTATAACCACTCCCCTAACTGCTCCTATAACCACTCCCCTAACTGCTCCTATAACCACTCCCCTAACTGCTCCTATAACCACTCCCCTAACTGTTCCTATAACCACTCCCCTAACTGCTCCTATGACAGTCTGCCAGATTGCTAACATAGTATCACCACAGCATTTCTAGGCACCGTTATACATAGAAACGCAACAAGAAATGTACTCATTTCATTTGTGACCCTTTGTTCTTATCCTCTGTGTGTCCCTATTCAGTGCCCAATCTTTGTAATAGTGTTTTCCCTAAAGCTTCAACTTGCTGCTCCAAGAAGATTATACAGCCAAGCTTGGGTCAAGGAAGTACGTTCCCTTACTCATGATCAAGGAATGTTTCTTGTGAAAGAATTTCAGATAGAGGACCTCTAACTGTATTAAACCGGGCATCTCAGACTCAAATACATGGGGCTATCAGCACCGGGACTGGATAATAAAACATACATAGCGATGTATGATAAGATCTGATAGAATAGGTCAGTGGTGTTGCCAACCGAAGGGGCACAATAAAGAGGCAGTGATGCAGCTTTACAAATCATTACAAAGACCTCACTTGCCCGTGACCTATTAATGACAGGGGCTGTAGAACTGGCCACATTAGGATGAAAATGGTACAAAATAAGGCAACCAAAATGGCGCAGGTGTATACATCGGACCCCTACAGATAGACTTAACCGTGCACTTGTATCAGGTACCAAAGTAAGCCAAAGTCATTTACATTTAAGGGGTCAAATATTGGCAAATTGAGACTTTGGTTTTACAAAAATACCTAGAGTACGTGACTTTGAGCAAACACATCATTGACAAGCACCCCTAAGTTCCAATTCATATTTAGAAAAAATGTCTTTAATTTCAAAAGAGACCAAAAGACCAAAAGTTTTTGACTTGGTGGTCTTGATTTTGTAAAAGGTAGTGAACATAAATAACTAACTCTTATAAATCTCTGTACCAAATTAACTATCCGCCCCTATTCGACCAAATCAAAAGAGACCTAGACTCATGGAATACCCACCAAATCTCCTGGTTTGGTACAATTGTTTACTCTAAAATGAATATTCTCCCCCGTCTACTTTATTTTTTTAAACTCTACCAGTCCCACTACCGCTATCAGAATGAAGAAACATAAAGTCTCACATTCTTCGCTTTATCTGGAAACAACGCAAACCTAGGGCCCCGAGGTCGGTCTTGCTGTCCTCAAAGACAAGAGGGGGTCTGGGGGCTCCTGACGTGGTCAGATACTACCAGGCAGCTCAACTGAGACAGGCAGTTGTCTGGAATAATCCCCCGACTTCCAACTGTTGGCTGGCGATAGAGTCTCGCCACGCATCCCCACCCCCCTCCCAGTAATCCTATGGTCCCAGGCATACAAAGAAACGAGACCCCAGAAACTCAAGCTTGGGGCAATGAGATGCACATGGACCACCTGGATCAAAAACAAAGGGAAATATGGCCTATCTTCATCCCCCTCCCAACTCACCCCCATCTTCGGAAACCCAGAATTCCCGCCTGGGTGCTTCCGTAACCAAGTTGGTCAATTTCAGGACCTAGATATTAGAATGGTTGCAGACCTGCTGAAGAATGACGAAGCTCTGTCCTTCCAGGAGCTCAAAACTAAATACTCCTCCCCCGACCTTCACATCTTCAAATTTCTACAAATAAGGCCTTTCCTTCGAGCTCTATCCCAAAACTCCAAATTTCCCCCACGGACCAAATTCGAATCTCTCTGCCTAAAAGGCGAATATCAGAGAGGATTAATTTCCGAGATTTACAGAGCGATTGAGGCTAGTCCCATACCTATATACAAAAATGGAACGCTGACCTAAACCTGCAAATGGACCTTGAGGACTGGGAGGATGTCTGGGAAGCAGCTTCCAAAACTTCGATTTGCTCCATAACAAAAGAAAATATCTATAAAATCTTATTTCAGTGGTACCTGACCCCGAGCAGACTGAGCCAGATCTTCCCCGGCACGACAGATTTGTGCTGGAGGGGATGTGGTCAAAGAGGAGACATAGCCCACGTTTGGTGGTCATGCCCGGAGATCCAGAAGTTCTGGTCCAGAGTCCAAAGACTCCTGTATGAAACCCTAGGACTGGAAGTTCCCCTGGACCCTCTGACATACGTGCTGGGAAAACCACTAGAGGACCTCCCCGCCCCACTAACCAGGTTGATCTCCGCTATCCTAACAGCCGCTGGGTGCTCAGTTGCTGCGGCCTGGAAACAAATAAAAGCCCCCTCCAGGAGAACAGTAGTGAACAGAATAGACATAGTCATGAGCATGGAAAGGCTCACAGCTATGTTAAAACCGAAAATGCCCCAATTCTATAAAACCTGGGAACCATGGCCTGGCTCGGGAGCCCCGTCTCTACTGCAGGTTCTGGCCCAAAACTGACCCTCCCAGGGCGTGAGGGATCGGAGACCCCCCGAACCACCTTTGTTAACTACCCCCCTCCCCTCGCCCCCACCCCCCTTCTCTCTCCTTGTCGTTCCCATCTATCCCCCCGTCCCTCGTCCCCCCCTCTCCTTACTTTAAAAATAGAAAATGGTTTATTGGATTGTCTTATACCTAATACAGTCATGTGCCTATGACTTTACTGTCAAGCTTCTACTGTTGTT
Organism: Ascaphus truei; assembly: GCF_040206685.1. Classification (NCBI taxonomy): domain Eukaryota; kingdom Metazoa; phylum Chordata; class Amphibia; order Anura; family Ascaphidae; genus Ascaphus; species Ascaphus truei. The sequence continues at coordinate 50,492,478 of NC_134493.1, read as the reverse complement.
ACTTTCTGTATTTCTACTGCACGCTTCCAATAAAGGAAAAAGATTGGTAAAAAATAAAAGGTAGTGAACATGTATATGTATGATAGATAGATATATATAAGGTGTTGGGCTATTATTATTGTGGGTCAGAGGGGGTATTGTGGGGCAGGGGGTATTGTGTATGTATTGTGGGGGAGGGGCAGGTGTGGGGCTATTGTGGGGTACAGTAGCAACCTAATATATATATATAGTCCCAGAACCCTTGTCTAGCCCTTAACTGTGTCAATACTGTAGAGATTCCTTGCCAGCTAAATGCCAACAATCCAGTGTATAGATCCCATACTTTCACTTGTGACAACAATCCAAATGTATAGACCTTAAAGCTGCAGTTTAAGCAATATCCTACATGTGTGTTTTTTTTGTTTGTTTTTATTTTTTTTAATAAATCAGTTCTGTACTATGAGAAAAAACTTGTAGCATTTTTTTTGGAAAAAAAACTATTTTAAAAGACATTTGTAATGTATTCTAATGTAACAAGCATTTTTATTTCTATAACAACCCTCTACAAAGTCACATCCCCTTCCTGTTCTGAGACGGGCTCTGGCATACCCCTTGTGCCTGCTCTCTAGCAGTGCACCAATTGTATCTAGTGCCTGTCTGGTCACATGATCTTCCCCATAGAACTTTGCATCTTGGGTAATCTTTTGCTGTCCTAACAGTGATTTAAAGAACCCCCGAGCCGAATCTTTGCCAATCGACCACAGGAGAACGGATCGATCGGCAGCTTAGCTAATCACTAGTCAGTGTGCAGATTGTATTGATGCACATATTGAATGAAAAAAACCCCATTTAAACGGCAGCTTGAACTGCAGCGTTAAACCTTCTGGTGTAAATAATCCAGTTTAAAGATCCCCATCCTGCCCCCAGTGCTAATAATCCAATGATTAGTCCCTTCACCAATAATTCAATGTATAGACCAGCCAGCGACCAGTGTCAACAATTACATATATAGACTACCCACCAACCAGTACCAAAAATGTCATGTATAGACCAGGGCTCTCAAACTCGCGACTGCCCGCACACCGGAAAGAGACTGTGCAGCACCGGAGGCTTCTCCACGGTAAGATGTGGGACTATTATGGGGGAGAGGGCAGGTGTGGGGCTATCGTGGGATAGGGGGCCAGGTGTGGGGCTATTGTGGAGGAGGGGGAAGGTGTTGGGCTATTATTATTGTGGGTCAGAGGGGGTATTGTGGGGCAGGGGGTATTGTGTGTGTATTGTGGGGGAGGGGCAGGTGTGGGGCTATTGTGGGGTACAGTAGCAACCTAATTATTCGCTAACATTCTTAACAGACATTTTAGGGTTTATGCCAAGTTGAGCGATTTTGACGCACTTTCTACTTGTTTTTGGGCACACAGAAACATTATTTATAAGTATACACCATAAACCTCTCTGCACAAAAAAGAAATAACTGAAAAAAATTAAACTTTGACGCTTATAGCGCAGATGGTGACATTTCAAGTTAGTACATACATGCCCACAAGCGCAATTTTACATGAGATTTTCATGTGCCAATTTCACTGCCAAAAAACCCCCTCTTCGCCGCGCTTATAACATAGGCCTCTTGCTTGCCAAACACTCCCCCATTCAAAAGCCCCGAATAATGCAATTAGCACGTAACGTTTAAAGAAAATCACAGGTTAGTTTAAGGAAACCAATTAGACTGGCAACACGTTTACAAAAAGTAGGTTTTTTTGCCCAGCTATATTGCAGTTTTATTTTTAATTATTTATTTTATATTAAAAGGAGTTGGTTTTAACCCAGGAAACTTGCATCAAACGTAAAAGCAGTTTAAGATTTGAATAATAAGAAATGAAAGAGCAGTATAGTAAATCACACCCTCCAGTTTTACTCGCCCTTTTGCAGAAACTCAAAGCCTTGTTTATTTTATACATGCGAAAGATTTCAAGTCTGTTGTCCCTTTCACTGCCAGAATAGGCTCGCATTAATCACAAGAGCCAAAGCTGGTCTGCACCTGTTTTAACCCTGTCAGTGCCACACAGCCTGCACATGTGGTAATCTGCAATATCTTGGTTTGCACTCTATTCAAAAGCGATATTTTCTAAAGTTGCTCGGGGGGGGGGGGGGGGGGAAATGTTAACGAATAGTTTAAAAAAAAGGTAAATTATTTATCTTCCACCCCGTCTCTAAGATATGCTGAAGAGTTCCCTAAACTATGCTGAAGAATTTCAAACAAACCTAGGACTATTACGGCTTCAGGGCATTGAGACAGGTAAAGCCAGTTTTGCATTAACTCTTCCTCTCCTACTGAATTCTGGGAAGCACGAAAGCAGCAAGCTGAAAAGAATGGGAGTAAAGAAACTGCGGAAGACCTGTAGGCATTCGTCAACATTAATAATGTATAAAACACCGCCCTCAAAATTACGCCTACTGCACATTGAGCTTAAAATTACGATGGCAAGAAGTATAAACCGTGAAATGTGAAGCACGGGCATAAAAATTCACATCAACTTTATCTTGAAGACAGAATAAGAAAAACATTCCAATTCCTTTCAATAAGATTCCATTTCTCTGATTAAATCTGGTGCTGTTTTGGCGTTGGTTTTATCCCAGTTTTGTGGTCAGGAGACTTTAGGAAATAGACCCCTTTCTCTCATGAGAAAGATCCTTGCATATCATCTACGTACCCGAGAGTGGATACTTGACATTTAGGGAGTAATTCAATATAGTCCGAAGCGACCATTCTCTGATGAAAACTCTTAATAAATTTATGGGGATTTTTTTGCACTATATGGCCACTTCAGACCATACTGAATTAGTCCTTAATTTTTTAATTGTACATAATAAACTTGATGAACACAACAATGGTACAGGGATTCAAAGCAAACTTTTGTTTGCCTGAAAGTATAAACCTCCAGAAAACTTCAATGTGTCTCACACAGGTTCCCCAAGCCAGTCTCAGTTTCTAAAACATCACTCAGCTTTTAATCAGCAGCTTTTCAGACCTTTGTTTTATATGCTGTGAAGCGTTCTTTACTGAGCTGGAGAAGAGTCAGTGCAAATACACAAAATGAAATGTTCTCCTCTACTGTGGAGACAGCTTCCCAGTATACTGAACAAGCATTGGATTCTGGGAGAGGATATGCAAATGCTCATGCCATGTGTGTCCATTTTTAGCTTCCAAATTGCTTTTTAACAGTAACCTCCCTAAAGCTTGCATTTAAAGGACAGACACATGTTTGTTTTTTAAACAAATTTTCAGTGCACTGTGTTGCTTTAAAGATAGTACATTTTCAGATATTTGCTTTCTGTGTAAAAATGAGCCTGTTTAATCTGATAATTATTGTTCTTTCTCGTTATCTCGTACAACCAAATATGCTGCCATCATTTGCCAAACAAAATATCTGGAGAAGCAGTTTACACACAGTCCTATATCACCAATGAGATTAATCACGAACATACTGCAAAATGTTTGTTTACTGTGGACACATTAAAAGTTGTAAAAAAATATTTCAAAATACTTACACTTCTATGATTGATCATAGCTCATAATCTATTGATTCATTCATAGGACCAAACTGTACTTATGGCAGTGACATGTTTAGGGGTTACAGCTGGGTTATTGATGCCTTTTATACCCGAATCTGAGACCTATAAGTATTTTTAAATATTTTTAAAGCTGGTTTATAAACATGGTGAGCCGACACTTGGGTGGGTTTGAATTTGTCTGGCGGTTCCCTTTTGTCTGATATCACTGTGTTGCACAAGTGATGGCTCTTCTCAGGTCAAGTGTATTCGGGCAACAGAGGTGTGTAACGACTGTGATCCCAGCTTTTAAGGTGCTGATCACAGTCAAGTCTATGGGGCAGGAGGGTGAGTCTGACTTCTAAGAAGAAGAACTCACTAAAGTCTACAGGGGGCAACTGATGTGCATAAGAAGACGATAGCAAGCAGAGGGAGCCAAGCGCACCAAAAAAAGTAAAGGTAGAATTAATGCAAAAGGATCATTTAATGACTATCCAAGTCAAAAGTAGCCAACGTTTCGGTGCGATGCACATTCATCAGGGATGATGAAGCTCCCTCTGCTCGTTATGCTATTCCTGGACTAGGATTTTTTGCCTATAGCACCCACTCTCTTCAGTTTTTTACCCAGTCCCCATGACTCTGGAGCATCCCATGTTGCTTTTTCCTGATCCCTTTTTCTATTTGACATCAGAAGACGATCCCATTAAAGTTTAGGGGGAAGATTAAGTATGTAAAAGGTGAACACTGGCTTCATCTATTTTTGGGTCCATGATGGGACCCGTTCTCCATGACTGGTCCTACAACCAACTTACTGCATCTCTCTCCCATACATATAGTATATAAAAGTTAAATAAGGCAACTGTTTAATTGGTAAAAGGGGTCAGTCCCATGTAGGACCCACATGGGCTAATCCTAGTGTTACCCCAAGATTTAAAGGGGCCTAAAAAAGGCAAGCAGAGGGTGATTGAAGTCTATGGGGTAAATTGATGTGTGTAAGAGGGTGTGATGGTAAGGAGGGTGACACCATCACTATTATGGCGACTTGAACATTGCATTAACCCAGCTTCTCCAGCACACGATGCTCTTATAATCAAAGTGTTTTTTTGAAGCCTCCCAGCACTGATTTCATTTAATCCTCGGCAGGTTGTAGCCTGCATGATGAATTCTTTTCAAATATTTTTACGTTGCCTCTGTTCACTTTCAATATCCCAAACTGTCAGACGCCAATAAGAAGAACAGCTCTCCCAGCTGCATGTTCTTACACAAACCTACAAATGGAAGGGCCATTTTTCGTAATCTGCATTTACTACATGTTTAGTGGTTGGATGAAAGCAGCATAAGGCAATAAAATGCGACTGAAACGTTATTAAACAGTTACACCCACGTTCTAAAAGAGAATACATGGGCTAATTAGATATGGATGAAAACTGGGAATGGTTTTATGTATTCACTTAAAAGTGGCTTGCTTGTTTGGGTGAAAATATTTGAATTCCTATTGCAGGTTAAAGGTTTATTTAAACAAATAATCTATGGGAGCACCTCAGAAAGATTCAGTCCTTCTTACAGGATTGGAGCAGGGGGTCTCTGGAGCCGAGCACCACTAATTTCAGCTCCGAAGACCCCCTGCGGCTGAGCTAGCTGGGGTTTAAACGTTTATACGGTAGCTCCTGCATCACGTGGGCCAATAGGAAGCCAGACCTGATGATGTCACAGCTTCCTATTGGACGCGGGAGATTTGAAACGCCGGCATAATGTGAACCCTCACAGCCGAGCAGCCACCGGCACCCCCTACTGAGGTAAGCATCTCCGGAAGCAGGGGGTCCCTGGAGCTGAAATGAACGGGGTTCAGCTCCGGAGGCCCCCTGCTTCAATCTCCTGTAAAAAAACAAAAACAAATATTAAATGCCCTGGAATGCCCTTCCCCTCAATACCCGACTAGCACCCTCTCTATCCACCTTTAAGACCCACCTTAAGACACACTTGCTTAAAGAAGCATATGAATAGCACTGTGGATTATACTGAACACATGATACATAAAGCTTGGCCCCCTGCAGACGCACTTACCAGAACTCCCTCCTCCTGTCTCTGTACGTTCTCCCTACCTACCAATTAGACTGTAAGCTCCTCGGGGCAGGGACTCCTCTTCCTTAATGTTACGTTTATGTCTAAAGCACTTATTCCCATGATCTGTTATTTATATTATCTGTTATTTATTTGATTACCACATGTATTACTTCTGTGAAGCGCTATGTACATCAATGGCGCTATATAAATAAAGGTATATAAATCGGAGAAGAAGAATCCCTAAATGATGCACTCTACTCTACTAATCAAAACAATAAATCTTTATTCAAAAATAGGTAAACACTAGAAATGATTAAAACCTAAAGGAGTGCGCTGTGAGAAACCAAATACAAGGGCTTCTCTGTTGTCAAATGGCATAGGTATATTAACCCTAAGAAGCTATATAAATAAAGACATACAATACAAAGACATACAATTAATTGGATTGCTGCTTTAAAAGCGAAATCCTATGTAGCTGACCAGAAAACAAAATGTAAAGAATGTAACAGTCTAATTGGCTTCCATAAACAGGTATAACCATGCTAGCAGCAAGGATTTGGCTACTTTCATTTTTGTGAAATTAATTAGAAACTGAATTTATTAGGGGCATCTGATGGGGAAGTGTTTGTCCAAAGTGTTTTCTTTACCCTTGACCCATCCTGTCCTTATCAGAGAGCCAGTACAGATAACAGGAACGTGTTATGGCGGCCAGTGTCTGTGCAAACTCAAACTCTTCCCACAATGCAGCTCACCATGTTTACAACCTAACCTCAAAATAAATATTTTAAATGGATCAAAAACCCCAGCTGTATCCCCTTAAACACGTCACTTTGGCCCTAGGAGAGATGGAAAATAAAACGAGGAACTATAAATCTCCTTCCAAGACACACAATATCTAAATGGATTGCTCTCTCTGCATAGAAAGTATAAATGTGAGAGCTCCCATACATTTATTATTAAATCCTTTAGGTTGTGAGATCTTAGGAGGAGACTTGGCTTCCTTTTTTTTTTAATATTAGGGTGTACACAATCAGGATTAGCACCTCTATTTAGCTTTTAATTATTTTGTTCTCATGTAAATTAATGAGGCTGAGCGGTGTCAATTTTAGCCTCGTAATGACACATATAGTCACGTGCCTAGGAGGGATTGCCCTTTTAAACTACATTTTATACTGATAAACTTCCTCTGGGGAAAAAAAATGATAGCTTTCTGATTTCTTTCGAACCACACATTATATACATGATGGTGGGTAAAAAGGTGATAAAAACCCTACACCACACACGGCAGGAATAAGCTTAAAGGGTCCAATGTTAAAATGGACATGAATCAAAAGGTGACACTGTGCTCATTTGCATGTCATTTCCCAGAATCCCTGGCTGCAGTGGAAGCACTGTATGTTTAGAGATAACGGAGAAGGAGTGGCTCAGTGAGTAAAGACACTCACTGACACTGAGATTGCTGCAGGGGAGCCTGGTTCAATTCCCGGTGTCGGCTCCGTGTGACCTTGGGCAAGTCACTTTATCTCCCTGTGCCTCAGGCACCAAAAAAAACACAGATTGTAAGCTCCACGGGGCAGGGACCTGTGCCCGCAAAATGTCTCTGTAAAGCACTGCATACAACTAGCAGTGCTATACAAGAACATGCTATTATTATTATTATGGTGAGAAGCAGCGCTGCAGACCTGTCTCAGACGTGTGAATCTGCTCACAAGTTGGATTTTTATTTGCCGATTTCTTTTGGTAATTCTACTCTTATTTGGCAATTGTTGCACTTCCCTTTATCTCTTTGGCCAATTACATCAGAATAACTACTTTATACGAAACAACACAACGTGAGAAAACAAGTACAGTATTCCATCAACAATGTCCCTGTTTATACACCAGTTTAGAAACAGTCTTCCCACAAAAGAGACTAGTTCAACATTGTGTTTTTACAAACATTTGGTTCTATGAAGACAATAAAATATTAGAAATACTGAAATAGGGTGATCCTACTGAAGTCTGTGGGGGCAACTGGTGTGTGAAAGCGGGTGAATGCATTCAAGTCTATGGGGGTGATGCATGTTTGGCCAGTGTAGTATGTCCTCTGAAGATAAAAAAAGAGGCAAAGTAAATTGACCAAGATCGCATGTAGTGTAAGAGGCAGGAATTCTCTGCACAATGAAGTGTATTTAAGAACAACACGCTAATCAATAATCAATGCATATAAACAAAGCTCTGCCGCTACATTTCCCCATGCCTCTGTCTCACTAGAACTCCTATTCAATGTAACCCCCTCCTAAAGGATTACTAGAAGGTTGGAGTGTTTTGGTCCCCACCCTGTGTTGCCATGGGATCATGACGTCACGGAGAGTATATTAGAGAAGGGAAAGGTTTGTGAAGGTTAGGTTCCTGGAGGCCAAGAGGAGAGGAGCCTCAGGGAGTGTAGATAAGTAATGTTTATAAAGTAATAGCACCGACCGGCCCTCCCCCACTGTTTATTATGTTATAGATAGGGACAGTAACCTTTAAGTTAGGATCCCCAAAAAGGAGGAATGGAGTCCTGAATAGTTTAGCAAAAGGAATACGGCACGCCACAGAGGGCCTCAGGAAAAGGGGCTCACGGGTGTCGACGGATCAGCTCTAACCCCCCTACCACTTGCAGCACTTATCACCTGAGATCAGACTCCAAAAGACTATTCATGGTCCCAAGGCTCAACAAAGTATCCGGACGTTCCTCCTTCTCCTTCCGTGCACCCCAAAACTGTAACAACCTACCAGAGACTCTCACATCCACCACCAGTTTAAGTTCTTTCAAATCTAAGGCTGTCTCACATTTTAATCTGGTCTGTAACTGTTTCATACGCTCATAATATATATTGTCTTTAACTGTGCACGCAATGTCTTGTATATAATGTATACCCTGTTCATTTATGTAACTGTACTTGAAACCATGTATTATTTGTTTTACTCTGTGCCCAGGACATACTTGAAAACGAGAGGTAACTCTCAATGTATTACTTCCTGGTAAAATATTTTATAAATAAATAAAAAAATAATAACCGCAAATTTGTGCTAAAAAATCAACATCAGCCTGTATGGAAGTGGCAGTTCCCAAACAGGCCGAAGCTATTGGGTCACGTAAGAAATACCAACCAGGAGTCCCATAGGGGCCTAGATTAATCGGATTAATACTGATTATGATCCCAAAGCAACAAGGGATCCGGGTCCCACATCTCCATAGAGCAACTTAGTCAATGTACCTCCATTCGAGTGTTAAGAGTGGGCACTGATGGAAGAACCGTATTCATGTCTGTCTGATATAAGATACAATGTAACGTTGTCAATATCTGTATGAGCGGTCCCTGTGCTTGGGGGGCCCACATAACTGACAGTTATACTACAAAAGTTCCCGGCACCCACATTTATACATCCTTGCTACATCAATGCCCAGCCGTCTGAATCCAGCACCCTGAGTCAAGGTAATTAATGTTGAATAGTCAACCTTTGCACACCAATGTAATCTCCCTAGTATTGGGCCAGGGAGGGTTACATCAATATAGTAACAATCAAGGTAATGCAAACTTAATTACTTGTATTCACTGGAATGGAAATGAATGCATCATTAACTGAAGTGCCCTGCTTCTCTATATTGAATAAAGGCATAAGCTAGTGTGTGTATGTGTGTGTGTGTATCACTCTTCTTCTCTCTGTGGACCACATTTTATCCGGACACAATTAGGTTATGATGAGTACATTTACAATGCACAAAGTACAGCAAATATGCCCCTGAAAGACAGATTGAAGTTCCAAGCAAATACTCTCATGGGCTCTCATCGCTATACTTTGAATGGTGAAAGGTTCTTATCACTTTGATGTGCCACTACTATCCGCCTCACAATGCAGAACACTGGCCAAGCTCAAACGGATATGTCATGGCACAAGCTGTTTAATACAGCATGCAAAATATTTAGGAAATCCCCCATAATAAAGTGGTTAGGTAGCTAAAGGGACGCGTCCAATGGGTGCTCATCTGCATGTCACTTCCCAGAATCCTTGTCTGCAGCTGAAGCACTGGTGATGAAGTGAACAAAGCAGGATTGGGGACCAGTGAAAAAAATGCAAGTACTCTTATGGACCAGCAAAAATAGAATATTATTATGGGTATTCTATCTTTGATGGCCAGATTTAAACTGTGCTAAACCTTAGTGTATGTTAAGGCCATTCAGCACAGTAGGTCTTTTAAGCTCAACACTGTTTTCAAAATCAGTAAGGCTATGGATTCTGGGGCGTGATGTTAGCTCTGCCGAAATAGGGAGTATGATCGAGCACATAACAATAATGAGAAAAATTACTTGTATAACTCGGTAAAGAAGCGTAGTGCCTCCAGTGCCAATTGCGATCGTACTGGTGAACGCCAACTATAGTATGTACAAGATAGGACTGGCACATACTAAATATACAGATCACGATTTATTTAATGAAAAAACTCATGTTTTGGTTTGACATGAACCTTCATCGGAGTATAACATACATTGATACGTCGGTTCTCATTTACATCTTTTAGGGCTATAAATGGTGGTCTTATTTCATTGTATGTTATAGTCCGATGAAGGTCCATGTCGGACCGAAAACGTCAGTTTTTTTCATTAAATAAAATGTGATTTTTATATAAATTTTAAATAAATATATATATAAGTATGTGCCCGTTCCTTCTTCTATGTTTAACTCTGATTGACAGCTGCTGAGCTGTGAAGTTCTGCGCAGCAGAATTATTAGCGGCGGTGCAGGCATTGCCGCCTTAGATCCTAAGGGAAGATTTAAAAAATCCAATTAGCACAGGATGAATGCTGGCGGGCTAGTGCGACACAGACGAGGCTTAAGGGGCTACTGCTAAACATATAGGATGTGTGTCTGTAATACACATACATTGTCTGGTTCCATTCAAGGTACTCACTTATATACTTATGTATATCAAAAATAGAATAGTGACTGAAAGGAGACAGGAGACAGTGAGTATCTATGTGGAACCAGACAATGCATGTGTATTACACACACATCCTGTATATATATATGTATATACACAAACTCAGACACATACACACACACACACACACACACACACACACACACACTAATCCACCCTATTGTACATTGTAACATCTCACATCCTCTCCTTATCCATTGTAACTAGATACCATCTCTATACAATACTTTGTATATACCCTTTATCTCTGTACTGTCATAGCTGATGAAGAACCCGGTGTTTACGAAAGCTTATATTATCAACTATCTGTTGGTCCAATAAACTACAATAAAAATATAATGTCATACCCAGTATTTACTCTATCCATTATGAGCTAACTGTACCATACTTAGGGATTCATATCCAGCCGAGGAAATTAAATTGCATCCGTTACAAAGTTGTCACTGATATACACAGATACTGATACACTTTGCATAAAAAGTGATATATATATATATATATATATATATATATATATATATATATATATATATATATATATAATGATTAGTGGTTCAAGAGTGATGGTACTAGGGGACAGGAAGTACCACTACATTTTAATTTACAAACCAGAGTACCACCACTAATTGAAAGACTAATCATTTCACTGTATATTTAAGGATACGTTGATTAATTTTAGGAATCATCTCTCTTTCTGCCAGGGTCCGACTAGCTTATCCCCAGTGTTAAATATATTTCGAATTAATTTAAGTCAATCACAATACCATTACTTTTGTTAGTCTCTTAGGCAGACCACTGACCATATAGTGACCACACTGATATACACACACATTTGCACAGGTTTATATACTGTTACAGTAAATATTGCTGGCTTTGGAAAACCGTGCTTCTTTGCTCATACAGCAGGCGTGCAACACTCCTGTCAATTCTATGTCCAGCTCTATCTAGCATGTCCGCAGTTCATTCACGTGCTGTTTATTAACACTACAGCACACCACATTTCGCTGTACAAGAAGCACAGTCCCTTTCATGAATAATGCAGAATCTGCAAGCTGGCTCAGCTTGTTCTGCAGGGCGTTGGCGGGGTGAAGATCATGCAAGCACTAATGAAGTTTATTTTTTTTACCTCTCTGATACAAAACTCCCTGCAAACCTTTAATTTAAAGCACTGGCTAAATGTAATTGAGTAGTGACACTCCTTTGTTTTTTTTAATCTGTTTTTTCCTGTGGCCATCAACACTAAATACTTTCATTAAAATGAATTTAATTGGAAGTGTTTTTTGTATATATTGTGCAGTATACAGTGAGACATTGGTGCTTTGGGTGTAAGAATGGCATGAATTGTCCCAATGGATTAATTGAGGCGACACAGGAAAGTCGATAGCGATAAAGCAACATATTACTTGTTCTACATCATCAGTCGTATATTTAATTCGCTGTCAGTGCAGCTTGGTGTATGTGGGCAAGACGGACAGGACATTTAAAGACAGGATGAACGAGCATCGTTCGAGTATCCGACTCGCGCTATGTAGGGGATGACCTCTGGAGTGCTGGTCCCTCCTTGTTTTAGGAGGGCGCGTCCTGCGTTCTAGGTCTCCCTGATGGGGGATGATCTCTGTGCACTTGAGGCAGTTATATACTCTAGATCCAGTGAGTGCATCGGGCCATTTTCTTCAGTACATGTCTCTGACACTTCAAAAGTGCAATCCACTTTATAAACACAGGGAGTCTGTTTACTAAAAGTAAAACTAGTGCAACCCCCCCCCCCCCTAAAAAAACACACAACCCAGATTTATCAAAGAAAGCAAATGCTATTGAAATCAATGTTTTCATTCTGGGGCAATGCTTTTGCACTGGTTCTGCATCCAAGAGACTTCAGTAAATGACACCCACAGCCACATAGAAATGGATGGCAAATTTGAATCCCTGCCTGTGCCCAGACCCTATTAAGTACTTTGATTTATTTAAATAGCAAAATATATTAGCGCTGCAACAAAAGCAGCAAACTGCACAAACAGCACTGATACTTTTTCAACTTATACTGTTTTTAAAGGTCCGAACATGTTCTGTGGAGATAGAGAAGTTTAAGACAGCATTTCTGCTTTAATATCCATAAAACGATATACCCTATATAGGCTGGGAGTCGTCAAAGCACGATCCGTGCTATCACAGCCAAATCAGTGATGCCTACCATGAAAGCAGGCGCCGATATCTATGCAGGTAGGAAACTGTGTGCCTAACATAATGGTGGCTTTAAATGTCACGCGGGCCAATAGGAAGCCGTGACATCATGCGTTGCAGCCTCCTCTTTGGCCCGCATGCCCGGGACATTTAAACTTCACAGGGATACCCGGCACCGCTCCGGAGGTAAATATCTCTGGAAGCAGAGGGTCCCCGGAGCTGAAATGAACACCGTTCAGCTCCGGAGTAGACTGTCACTGGCAGACATCGCCACAATCCGGTTCAATAGCGTGGATCCCACTTTGATGTATCTCGGCCATATATGACAGTTTAAAGTGACCCATCCCAGGATTCCTCTAATTGTCTACTTTCAGGAAATATAAGTTGTGTCTTTGTGTACAACTGTAATTACATAAGAAAATAGTGGTGCGTCAATCTCCCTGATGCTACTTTGGGACCCACCACCCTTTATAATGTAAGTTTAGATTGTGAGTTCTCCAGGGCGGGGTTTGGCCTGTTCTATCTTTTGCTTTTATGTCTGATGCGCTTATTCGGGGTGACGTACCCAGGCAAATTGCACAACCTTCATCTTGCTTCTCTTTGCGTCAGTGTATCAAGGTCAATTTTATACCTTGTACAGCTCAACCCCCTTATAACGCTGGGCTTGGGGTCCAAAGAATCACATTGTGCTATAAGCGGATCACGTTAGACATAATGTACAATTGTACAATAAAGTATTTAAGATACCAATAATCGTGTTGTAAAGCAGGGGGGCGCAAACTTTTTTCCCTGCGCCCCCCTGCCGGCTGTCCCCTCACTCCCGCGCCCCCCCCAACCCCAACTTACCCTCGCACCGGCGTAATGACGTCACGTTGCCATAGCAACGTGACGTCACATGACCTCGCAGCGTCATTTTGACGCCGCGTTGCCATGGCGACGCCGGGAGGAAGCCGCCGGAGCCACGGGTAAGTATGGTTTACAGAGGCCCTGCAGCTCCCCCGGCACTTAATTTAAGTGCCTTCGGGAAGCGCGCGGGGCCTCTGTAAACCCCGCGCCCCCCGTCGGCAGTCTCGCGCCCCCCCTGGGGGTCGCGCCCCACAGATTGCGCACCGCTGTTGTAAAGTATTCATAAATACGAAAATTGGGAGCCACGCTTGCATCGCATTATAAGTGGATTCGCGTTGTAGCGGATCGCGTTATAACGGGGTTGAGCTGTATTTGCATTTGAAAAAGTCTGAGATGGCGTAAGCCTTTCTGGCTAACAAATAAATGCCACTCATAAATAAATGAACTGCCAGGGGATCTGTTTTCAGATATTTCATTTGATGCTGGATACGAAGAAACACACGGTTACAAATAAAAGGAACAATTATTTTCAGGAGGAAACACTTTGTTACATCTGATGCAAACGCAAACAGACTATAGAGCGATGTGTCAAAACAAACTTCTATTTGCAGCCTCTTTATGTTGATGCATCTCCCCCAATTACTTCTATGCTAATCAACGTTGTGTAAAGCACGGCATACATGGTTTGCCTTATATAAATACAAATATACATACTGTACACACAAAGAAACATACACGCCCGGATTAATTAAACAGTGCTAAATCTCACATGAAGAGAGAAACCCCGGGCTCTCACCCAACACAACGTGTCAATTGCTTTCGCTTTTAGCCATCCTATGTGCTGGGCTGTAGAGAATAGTGCTAACGCCAGAAGTTGCTGTCAGCCATCTTGTTCTATCCCAGGGGAATGGCATGTGGATATAGGCAGGGTGGTCTATATTTTTAATTAAAATGTGTTATCACATTTTAGGTCAATTCCCTATAACAAGACTCAAGTGCGCTAATGCTAAGCATAGTTGGGTGTATCTCGTAGAAAAGATGTTAAATTTCAAAGTGCTTCCACTTTATTGCAGCTGAAACATATGCTGCGGAAATGCGGTTGCAATTCTGCCCCAAATCAACTTTGAGCTGAACATATCATATGAATCTCCAAATATACTGATACATAAAACATGTGTACCAATAGCAGTGACATGTTACAGGGGTTACATGTGTACCAATAGCAGTGACATGTTACAGGGGTTACATGTGTACCAATAGCAGTGACATGTTACAGGGGTTACATGTGTACCAATAGCAGTGACATGTTACAGGGGTTACATGTGTACCAATAGCAGTGACATGTTACAGGGGTTACATGTGTACCAATAGCAGTGACATGTTATAGGGGTTACATGTGTACCAATAGCAGTGACATGTTATAGGGGTTACATGTGTACCAATAGCAGTGACATGTTACAGGGGTTACATGTGTACCAATAGCAGTGACATGTTATAGGGGTTACATGTGTACCAATAGCAGTGACATGTTACAGGGGTTACATGTGTACCAATAGCAGTGACATGTTACAGGGGTTACATGTGTACCAATAGCAGTGACATGTTACAGGGGTTACATGTGTACCAATAGCAGTGACATGTTACAGGGGTTACATGTGTACCAATAGCAGTGACATGTTATAGGGGTTACATGTGTACCAATAGCAGTGACATGTTATAGGGGTTACATGTGTACCAATAGCAGTGACATGTTACAGGGGTTACATGTGTACCAATAGCAGTGACATGTTATAGGGGTTACATGTGTACCAATAGCAGTGACATGTTACAGGGGTTACATGTGTACCAATAGCAGTGACATGTTACAGGGGTTACATGTGTACCAATAGCAGTGACATGTTATAGGGGTTACATGTGTACCAATAGCAGTGACATGTTACAGGGGTTACATGTGTACCAATAGCAGTGACATGTTACAGGGGTTACATGTGTACCAATAGCAGTGACATGTTATAGGGGTTACATGTGTACCAATAGCAGTGACATGTTATAGGGGTTACATGTGTATCAATAGCAGTGACATGTTACAGGGGTTACATGTGTACCAATAGCAGTGACATGTTATAGGGGTTACATGTGTACCAATAGCAGTGACATGTTATAGGGGTTTCATGTGAGTGATTGATGCCTTTTTGTTTAACCCAAATCTGATGCCTACAGGAATTTGTAAACAATCTCTTAAAGTTACTTTGTAAAGATAGACTCGGATCCACACAAGGGTGCTAAGCTTTAGCTCCCATGGGCGTAAAGGCATTCTATAGCTTAGCACCCTTTTGTGGATCTAGGCCATTGTGAGCAGCAACTTGGGTGAGGTTGATTGCCTCTCTGGCTGCACCCTTCTGTGTAATGTCACTGTGTGTTCAACAAGAGTAACTTTGCACACATAAAGCCACCCTCTATCCCCTCCCCTTATCTATACTGTATATCTGATAAAGACAGGTTGGACTACTGCTAAACAAGTCGACACCTTAGTTTTTATAATAGCTTTGAGGCTAGGGGTCTCCGGAGCTGAACCATATTGATTTCAGCTCCTTAGACTCCCTGCGATACTTACCTCGGAAGGTGACGTCGGTATCTGCGCAGTTTAAAGGTCCCACGTCACATGGGCCAATAGGAAGCCACAAGGGATGACGTCACTCCCAGGTGAGGGCAGTGACTTTACCAGAATATAAATAAAGCTTTGGCTGATACTATATATCATCTTGCAGAATGGATTCTAGTAAGGACTCACCCCCACTTAGAAAGTGAGGGAAGAACAGTCGTTTCGATGAATTCCCTTTTAAATAGTTCAGAAATACATATATCTGTAATTATTAGTATTATCATTTATTTATAAACATATTCTACAGTGCAGATATAAAGACTATTGCACCGTGTAGAAATTGCAGGATTCCCCTGTATAATCGAATCAAGATTTTCAAGATATTTTATTTTAAAGGACCACAGATTATTTAAAAGAAAATATAATTGTTGGACGGCGACTTTCCAGTTTGAGCACCTTGGAACGCGCCCTCCGCAGGATACAACAACCACACAATGCTACGAGGACTGCCAAGCTTCATTACACATACAAGGCTGCTATTATTTGAGTGACTATGGACAAGATAAACACATCACAAAGTTTAGATTATTCTTGGCACTTCCATAATTGATTGTAATAACAGTAATTACAGGCACAATCTGTCCTAGGACCAAAGTTTATCTAATGGGCAAAAGGGGCAGTTGATAAAGGCTGCTGAGAGGGGGGGGGGGGGTGCCGGAATCCACAGAGGCACCTGTCAGAGGGGGGCCTGCTGGAGACCGGTGGAGTGAAGGTACCTTCACCAGCCCCACCACAGACCTCTAGCAGACACCCTCCATCCTTAGCCTCAAGGTAGGCACACTAGGCTAACCCCCCCCTCGCCCCTCTGTTGTGGCCGTTCCTGACCATACATTACCCCCAGGCCCATACCTCCTTCACCTCCCTCCCCTTAGGACCATAACTACCCCCAGCCCACCCCAGGCCTAAAATGTATTAGAGAAGATGAGGGGTACAATGGTTTGTACACCAAAAGAAATTCACTTATATGCACACTAACCAAAATTTAAAATCTAACCTTTAATAATCAATCCTTAAAACATATATTACCAATATATAAATGTGAAAACATATAAAAATAAATTAAATAAATAACTAGTGCAACCATACAGTCTTAGTATATATGCTCAATGCTGGAAAATAAGAGACTGCAGGGATGCATATCAGCCTGAGTGAGCAAAAAAGCCCACTACTGCATTGATCAGCCTAATAGATAATAACCTACATAAGGGTGGTTGGCTAAAAGTCTTGAACAGGACCTTGACTAGTACTGCAAGTCCTGCCTGGCCACTACCCTATTTTTATATATAATTGACTGATCTAATGAATGGCTGCCTAGTACTGTATTAAGACACCCCCATGAAGGGGGCTGACATCACCAAACACGCGTCCAACGCGCGTTTCCCTCCTACTACGGAGCTTCCTCAGGGACAAAATTAAATAGAAAGCCGTGATACTTTGTTGCTGTACCTTTTAATAATAAAACCTATATCTCGGGGTAGCCCATATGGCATATAGAAGGGTTGGGGCTGTCCTGCAGGCTCTGGTGGCAGCAGACATTACTTAGGCACAGATAGGAGATCTCTGGCAGTGAAGTGCCCCGTGAAGTGACAAGAAGATTCAAGTCAAGGTGTCTTCCGGCGCTGGAAGGTGTCTTCCGGCGCGGCAGGTGAATGTTTAATAAATATGGGGTTGTTCCAATACTTTTCACTTTCCTGTTTTTCATAAATGCTCCAGTTTCCAAAATTCCTACGCACACACATAATATACAGAATAAGTGTCATTGTTTATTTATTTTTTGTTTTGTTAACCCTTTTACCGCCAGATGGGGCCCTGCAAAATGAGCAGGCCCCTCTGCCAGTAAAAAGAAGGTTAACAAAAGCAACACGTGTATATGATGTGATATTTGGAATTCAGCTTTTTGCTGTTCAGGTCAAAACTTGCCAAGCGATTAAAAACATCTCAAATTCCAAAGCAGACAATCAGGGCCAAAATAACTAAGGAATGCTGCTCCATAAGACGCCTCCCAACATGGCTTTGTAAACATGACCTATTGAAATGATTGAGCTGGTTATTATATATATATATATATATATATATATATATATATATATATATATATATATATATATATCAGTTTCAAAACTCCCACTGCACAACCCAAATTTGCACGTCGCATCGCCTTCTGTCTGAGCTCAGCCTAAGGCCTCGCTGCCTTCCCTGCACGCGCGCCTGCGAGGCTGGCGACGCATGCAGCTGAATTCCCCGGTCTGCAGGGAGCCAAGACAGGGGGAGGCGTGATGGGGGAGTGGTGGGGGCGTGGCCATGACGTCACCCGGCACGGTCGCCCTCATTGGCTGAACTGCCGGGGGCGTGGCCTCGCGCGCCGTCGCCCGTGGCCATCTCCATTTTCAGGTGTTCCGAAAAAGCTTGGCGCGCGGCGGCCTCAGCTCCATTGAGGAAAGGGCTCTTGACCCTGCAGCGCCCGCCACAGCGGGTGCTGCAGTAGCCAGCGGGGACTGGCCTTGTGAAATAGCGTCGCTTAGTAAATATTCCCTTTTTACAGCCCATTTAAGTGAATCCGCTGTAAGCAATCTTCCAGCACAGAAGGCGTTTTATAAAGTAGCACCATTTAGTAAATATGCCCCTTGGGCCTTTTTTTCAATAATCTGTGAAACCTGTGAAACAGCTCCATTCAAAGGAATTTAACTCAAATCTTCTCCAGCGCAGAGAAGCATAATGAATAAGGGCCTGGAAGGGGTAGAGAAGGTGTTATACAAGAGACTGCTTTCATTCCAATGCATGTTGCCAAGTGGGACTGGTTCTCAAAGCTTAGAAAACAGTGCAAATAAGTTATGCGGAGCTGCGATAACCCTGTAGCCTTTAAAACAAAGAGAGTGCAACCCAGAAAGCATGTATCCACAGAGCCACAGAGGACTGGAGCCAAACTGCATCTCAGCCAGGGAACAAACCCTGCCAGGTAAACAACGAGACATATCCCTGGTCTATTACACGCAGAGAGACGTTCCAGCCCCACTGGAAGAGGCCGTTACACGTGCATGCTTATTTTCTTTAAAGACGTACAATAGGATGACTGTTTTCACCTCTGTAGTTTTTGTTTTTTAATTAGCGTATTGCATTTCTAAAACTTGTGCAGTATAGAAGTAAAACATCGGTGGAGTGGTGACCAGAGCGAGTAAGAAATGAGTTCACATACATGTCTATGCAGTAGATCCTCAGTAGGTTGCTAACCTTGTAAGGTTATATTATCTCGTTGTATCCAGATCTGTAATGTAATCCCCAAAAGCTGCTTAACTCTGTGTTGACATTTTCCTTAAACATAAGGGAACCTTACATTTTAACGGACAATAGGCTACTTCATATGCAAATCATATGGTAACGAGCACCTTACCAAGCAAGGGATTTCCTCAGACTAGTGTTAAGTCTATGCTAATAACGTAACCATACTTAGCGCCTGCTGAAAGCTGCCCTCACTCACTTCTAAACCCCGAGCAGCATTGTGGTATTTCACCATACAGCCTACAAGGGAAAAGGGAAGTGGCATCGATATGAATGGACAGAGTGGAGGAATTAAACCTTTCATGACGTGTTATACTGTGAAACATATAAATGGCTGAAACACAACAACAAATTCATGTTAATAGGTTTTTTTTAAGGAATAAACTATAATATGTTTTTTTTAATGATGAATGTCAATGTTAGATATGTTTACTTGGTCTACTATTGTATAGGTAATTTATGCTATAAAGGATGAGTTTACCAGAATTAATCTACAGATTGGAAAATTATTTTCAAGGACACAGAAGTAACCAAAATAATGATTAATTACACACAGTTCAGGCGCTGTGTGTGTTAAAAAAAAAAAAAAAAAATGGAAAATATAATATTCTAACTTGTATAGTTTATTAGCGTTCCCTTATAACTTTCTTTCCTAAGGCGCATGCGTAGTGTATTATTTTAGGCTATGTTAATCCCCCTTTGTCCAGGTAACGTTACCTTGGCTGTTTTACTAAGGGACCTTACTTTTGCATATAATTAGCCTTGAGGATACCTGTTAATAAGTAGGAAAATAAGGTATGGTACCTAATTAAGGATATCCCTGCTCCAGCACAGGTGGCTCAGTCAAAATGATTGACCCACCTGTGCTGGAGTAGGGATATCCTTAAGACTTGACCTGTTGGGGTTCCCTGAGGACTGGAATTTGCAAAGTTGTATCCACAAAGGACAAGCACATATTTAAGTCATGTTTCTCCCGTAAAGAGCATAGCTTTAATAGATCATGAGATGCAAATGAAGTGTAATTATATAATCACCTATCCACTACAGTCTGTTAAAGTTAACAAAGAGACTTCATCTTATGTTATTTTAGTTATACCTAAACCCCATCCAGACACGGAAATAGGGCTTTTGCAGGGTATGGATGGCTAAAACGTCCCAGTTAGACTTAATTTACTTAACATAGCATGGTTATCCCGATGTTTATTTCCTTCTACTCTCTCTCTGCACTTCAGCAAAGGTCCTATTATGGGATCTGAATAGGACTAATGCCAAGACCGACACAATGGTACATTATTGGAAGATAATGCACCGTTATGCAATGCATAGGATGCGTTTTAAGAATACCTTGTTAGGTCAGGGAACATGGCATCTGATCATGTTTTAGGTGATGTCACATTATATTCCCTGACTTAGGCCTGGGACATAGAGGATTAAACAGCGCTGAGCCGTGCTCCTGCTCTGCCTCACCTGCTCCAAAATGGAGCTTTTTCCTGTCCTTGCAGCGGGGGCGGGGAGGAGGTGGAGCGGAGGCGTGTCCGGAGGCGGGGCTAGTCCCTCGCTCCCATTGGATGTGAGCGGTCATGTGACCGCTCACATCGCTTCCCCGAGCGGCAAATTTGAAACTTCCCTGTCTGTTCCAATTTTCTCAGCCTCCGCACGCATCAGCGCGCATGCGGAGGGGGGAAACTATAGCCGCGCTGATGACAGATGCAGGGGGTTTGTGCATCTGCTCAGCGCGGCTCAGCGAGCTTCAATTCACTATGTCCCAGGCCTTAACGAAGCTCAGTGCTTTTCAGCCTTAATGTTTGTCTCATAGATTAAAATACTGTATGTTTAACAGCTTCTCGGGTTTACGTGCAGAATCTACATTTGATCAGCACAATGCAATATATACAATACATAAGGGATCCTTTCTAAGTGAGGTAAAACTGACGCAATAATTATTTTACATTACTTGAATTATTTTACATCAATATTTCTCCGAAATGTACATTTCCTGCAGGATGTGACAGTCAAGTTTGTGATTAGGATGAAAAAGGAAAAAAAGGGAAAGTGATTTTGATCTCTAAAGGAAACACTGGATGTTGTAACGGATACTGTGAGTTTGGAGTGAATAAAGAAGCCATCATGTTTAAAATACTCTCGTGATGTTTATTATACATAACATTTAGGGACCTCTTGATCAAGTCTCGTAAATTTGATGCAGAGCAGTTAGACTGAGCTACGAGGGCAGCCCTGAAAGGCTATGTTATGAATATAGGGAGATAATCGAGATAATCTAATACATTGTATTTAATATGAGCCCACCCACTTAACTGTTCCCAAAATCCTTTTATTAACACCCCCCCACAATACCAGATAATAAGATCAGAGGCAAATTGTTGCACATATTTAACAAAAAGAGGCCTCCATGTCTAAATATCAGCGCACTAAGGTATTTTCACTTATTTTGCTCTGTGTACTGTATATCAGCCTGAGATTTAAGGGTTGGTACAGAAACAGTTACACATCAAATTCCTTAAATTCCTCTCTTCAACATGCTTTAAAATTAGTCTTTAACATTATTCAGGACGATTTAAAAAGCCCCATTTAAATTAAGATACTTAAATCTCCCCAAGAGGAACATAGTTTTTTTTTTAAAACATATGGTGCAGGCACACGCAAAAATAAATATCTCTGTACTGTGTCCCTAAAAGTAGTTTTGGGGGGAGTTTAATATAGTAGGCTCTACTATGAGCCAATGACAGCGAGCCATTCCATAGCCATATCTTTGTATCATCTACAGTAGTGTGTCTGCTATGTACTTGACACTTTCTGTTTTCAGTAAACAACCCTCATATACACAGTACTCCAGTTTCCCGCCACTGGGTTGGTGAAACAAGCTTGACCTGAAGTCGGGGCAGCACAGGTCACAAGGAATGTGAGAGGTGGTCTGACATCTTTCGCAGCCTGTGTCATTAATAGTCATTTTTGGACCAAGACTGTTATTGCCGACGTATGTTACAAAAGCAAGGGAATAACATTCACCCAAGTAATGCATACTCTTCTGTCATCAAATTATACTGTACACGTATACTCCTCATATTGGTTCAAGTTCCCACAAATCCACCCTCGGGTATAATTTAAGGTGTGATCCCATGGAGCTGGTCTGGGAACCACATACCGGAAAGAATCTAACAGTCTAAAAAAAATCTGCAAAACGCAAAATCGCCCTTTTTTGAGATTGATCCACTGAAATCCGCAAACCAAAGGAACCGACCGATCCGCTGCGGATCCAAATTTGTCAACAAAAAAAAAAGTGTCCATCTCTATCAATAAACATAAGGGGACTCTGCTTGTGCAAACTCTTGTTGAACATTTCTCTCCCTTCCGTCTCTCTTACCCCCTCTCCCCCTCTCTACTCTCACTCTCCCCACTCCCATCAATTACTCCACTCACTCTAAAAATCCCCTCCTCACACTCATTCCGCCCCCCGGGACACACACACACACACACACAACCCCCCGCCCCTAAATACATACAAAAAAAAACCCCACTCCTCAAATACATACAAAAAAACCTACCCCTAAATACATTTAAAAATCACCCCCTGAATACATACAAACCCTCCTACCCCCAAAATACATACAAAAGAAACCCCCCACTCCTCAAATACATATAACCCCGACCCCCAAATACATACAAACCCCACCCCCAAATTTATACAAAAAAACGCCCCCAATACATACAACCCCCCCAAACCCTCAAATACAAACAAAATAAACCATCCCCCCAAATAAATCCAAACCACCAACCCCTAAATACATGCAACTCCCCACCCCCAAATATATTCAAACCCTCCTACCCCCCAAATATATACAAGCCATCACCCCTCAAATACATACATACAAAAAAACACCCTCCAAATGCATACAAAACCGTCCCCCACCCCCCAAAAACATAACCCCCCAAATTCTTTTTTTTTTTTTTTTTTTTTCATATTAAACCCCCCTCCCCCAAATAAATACAGACTTACCTTGGGGATGATCTCAGGCCTCTGACCAGGCCCGGCTGCCAGTCCTCTCATTGCCGCTGGGACCCAGCTGCGGGCCTCCCTCATCAACACAGTCCCACGGCAAGCCTGTGACGCCGGCGTGCGCCAAGACACTCATGCTGGAGCGCGGTGGAAGCGGAGCCTAGCTTGTTTCCAGCGCGTGCCAACGTCACAGGCTCGGTGTGGGACCAGCGTTGGTGTCAGTGAGGGAGAGGCCCGCAGCTGGGGCCTGGCGGCAACGTGGGGACCAGCAGCCGGGCCTCCCACAGCCACCGGGCCTGGAATACTTGTCCCAGCTCTCCCCCCCTGTGGACGGCCCTGCCTGTTCAATCGTGTAACCCAATAAAGCAGGACACAGACCCCAAGTCCTGCATTTTATAGCCCGATGACCCAATTACTACAGTGTTTAATACTATGTACTGCACGTTACATTTCAAGAGTTTATGAAGGATTGCAATGAACAGGCTGAGTGTGTATACCGGGTAGCAAAGGGACCCCATGGGTTAAAGTGAACAAGAAAGAATGACATGGGACGCCTGTTAAAATCAGATCAGACGAGAACCACACCCTGCAGAGTATCATTCCCGAACCGTGTCACCATTCAACCATCAGACATCTGAGACACAAAAGTGACACTGAAATATATGCTATTTAATACCTGAATGCCTCCATCCCATTGAAAAATATATACTGGATCTGTAATAAAATGAAAGTACTGTACACAGCTTGTTTAGCATATTTTGGTCCATATTTGTAAGCAGCTTTCTGCTACAAAGACAGAAAGCGCACAGAGCGCACCGGGGGTTAAAAACCAATAGTAATAATGAGCAGTGCTCAGCTCACAGGGTTGCATACATACTATGAGTACCTGTGACCTACCAAGTAATCACATAACACCTAATAGTTGTAAAGAGCAATTGTATTATTAATTAATAGAAGATAAAAGTTAAAAACATACAAGAGTTAAAATTGGGGTCCCAGTGGACCGCAACACCTCAAAGCAGACGGTTACTAAACTGCTGCTTGAATACTAAGAACTAATGCTACAAGGCACTTTCCAGCCCTGGAAGTCTCTTTCCGGCACACGTTAAGTTGTCTTCCAATCCTGAAATGTGTCTTATTGCATAAGGCTGCTGAGTACATATGGGCGTTAATGTTTACTTCATAGTTCAAGATATCTTAAAGAGTGAGCCTAATGCCAAAGCGCAGCAAGACATGCCATATAACATACGTCCCAAATGTTACTTTCTTTAGTGGCTACTGTACAGTGCATACGAATCGTAATTATATGAATGATGCGATACTTCAAAAATTATAGTGACTGATGCTAAGTTACAAGACAATTTTGAGAAGTATCAATATGGCGGCCATATTTCACAAGCCCCGCCCAAATTATTTGACATTAGTATTATACTATTGACTATTAACTGATGGTGTATACGACCTCTCAATGTTTTATTCTGCACGGAACATCATATTCTCAACAGAAATTGCCTCTTCGTTGAAAGAGTGTTGTTTCCATATGATCACACAGACACCAAATATAAGTTCACGTATTACCTTGCGTCCAACACAATGATTGGGTAGGTGTGAGCATGGGGATATGTACCTGCCAACTACTGTAGCTCAATATTGAGATAATGATACAGCCCACGACTTTCAGATGCTTCCATTTCCCGGCTATTCCACCCAAATACCAACCGCAGCCGAACCCCAGTTTGGATGTAAAATGCCCACAGCATTTATTATCACCCAAACTTTCCACCAAGCTGTTTCCATAACCAACAGTCTAAGCACATCATGCCAGCCATTGACCACTGGAGCCAAAGGGAACGTTATCATCGTAGTGTCCAAAGGTTACAGCAAGCCCTGCCACACCAATATCGGCATTGCGACTACCTTAAAGCAGCAAAACATGTGAAATCTTCTACGTTTTTATTTTAAATAAATCAGTTCTGTATTATAAGGTAATAGTGACTGTTTTTTTTTTTTGTTTTTTTACATAGTACAGCAGTGTGCAAACTGGGGGGCGCGAGACTGACTGCGGGGGGGGGGGGGGGCGTGGGGTTCATAGAGGCCCTGCACGCTTCCCGAAGGCACTTAAATTAAGTGCGGCGGAATCAGTGAAGGCCTCTGTAAACCTCACTTACGTTGGCTCCGATGGCTTATTAGACGTGTCGCCATGGCACCATGACGCCAGGGCCGCAGAGAGGGGGTAACTGCTGGCAAGGGGGCTCAGGGAAAAAAAAAGTTTGAGCTCCCCTGACATAGTAGATGAGATTGAAATGCTATTTTTTTTAATGAGTTTTAATAAACTGAGCATTCTTTCATTTTTATAGCAGGCTTTAGTCCAGGCAGTGCAATATCATTGTAACAGTTTCCTGTATGATAATTTGTCGCCAATATTCCCAGCAATTTTGAGCTGTAAACTGTAACAATAGTCAATGTTATCTTAGTAACATCAGGATACATTGTAGCTGCTGAGTTACACTGACTGAAGGATTGATTGGGGATAGGAAGGCAGCCATTTAGTTAGGCACACAATCAGGATTTTTACAGATTTGTAACAAGAGCACCAAACGATTGCCAGCTTGGGTAAGGATGTAGAATGATGCATTGTCACACGCTTTGCATTTTAAAAAAAGAAACAAAAAGGGGTGGAGGGGGGTGTGTGTGTGGGGGGGGGGGGGGGGGAAATGTAGTATTTCTTTCACCGTACCCCCTTAGGGGAACCAAACTCGGTAAACTTCCACCAACTTCCACTGGCAAGCAACATCCCGCATGCTGTGACAGTAATTAGGGCAATAATTACAGCACACACATAATTAAAATAGACAAAAAAAGGTGAGGGCGGGAACCTGTTCACAGTGTTATAAAATGGCTGCCATTGCAGCCTGTTACCTGCCTTTTTGACACTCTGCTAGCCCTACCCCCAAAACCCTTTGCCCAATCCCTGGCAACCTCCTGCAATATTAAAAACCGTAACCCCTTGAACCACCCCAGCAGGGTTCCGTCACAGAAGTCATGGCCCCTATTCGTTAGCACCCACGGCCCAGCTGTCTTTACTCCAGACTCTATTACACAGATCAGCCAATGGGAGGACAAAACCAGGGCCAGACTTATCTAACTTGCACCCAAAGTCTAGTCTTTTTACTTTTTTATAAAGCAGCCTTCTTGGATTCCGAGTACAGTTTAAGCTCCAGTCCTACTTAGAAAGCAATGCATTGCAGACCATTGGCAGTGAAAGGGATCAAATATACTATATTCTAATACCTATATTAGAAATGACCTCTTCGTTTCCATCCTAATCACATACTTCACTGTCAAATCCTTAAACAGTTTTTCTAATGACATTAATACTGATTTAAAATCCATTTTTTGCCAGGCTTCCTGAACTGGCTGTCCTGTCTGCTCGCAATTTATTTATTTAGCATCACTGAAGCGAGGGATTATGGGAGAGGATCTGTAATCTCCTGAGACCTCCAGGGATTACCCGGTCCCAGAACGACAAAGTGTTTGCCCGGTGGACACAAAATGGCCCCTGGGTTAGGGCTTCGGTGAAGTTTAAAAGATGATTAGGGGAAACTGCAGCTCTAAATTCCTATAAAACAGGATTTAATATTTCCGAAAATGAGCAAGCTACTTTGTATAATTATACTTGTTATTCCTAATAGCACTTAAAGTAGCAATTCCACCCATTCATTTTTTTTTTTTAAAAGTAGTTTGCCTACTAAAATTCAGGACCTTTTTGCTTTGCAGGTGCGGCATTTCCTTTTTCTGGAACTAAAAATGGCCCCCGGGTCAGCTTCACTTCCTCAGCCCCAAAAAAGAAACCGTAATTTCATCAGGGCGTAGGATAACCGCGACCGACATCTAGCTTGTATGTGTCATTTCACCAGAAGATTAAGAGGTGAATTTCTCAGGGACCATGGGGCTTCCTGGGTTGAGAGATGAGTAGTTAAGCTCTGACTCACCCCTCCCCTATCCCACCTCCCATTCCGATATTGATGCTTTTAAAGAAACAACTTCCCACAGGCTCTTGTAACATCGTTCACATTTTGCTGCATGACAAAAGTATAGACATACATACAAGCACAGTGTCCATGCAAAGTGAAGAGTGCATACCGATGGGTGCTGTCAGCTGAAGCCACACACCACGCTTCAGGGCAGACGGTTATATAGGCGTTTCCGAGATTCCCATGCAATCCGGTTTGGTTACTTATATTCCTCATGCCACTGCAACTCTGTGCATGAAAAGGGGTTAGAGATGCCGAAGACCAGTGGAAATTCAAACATTTTGGCCCATACATACTAGCAGCGTATGCTATGTGCCATACAACACCTTTGTTAGCCAGGAGAAACTTTACGGCCTATTCACATAAAATTTCTTCTTAGCTCTGATAGATGCTTTATGGACCAGAGGAAAATTGGAGCAGCGCTCCATAACTGTGCTACAAAAAAGCGAGCATGAGACATCTTGTCAAAAGAGATGTCAATAATTCAGGTCATAATAGTATAACCAAATTCCAACCGTAGATACAGGTATGTAATCAATATGAAATAGCTAACCAGTGTGTCAGTCATATGTTGCTCCTATTATGGGGAAATGTATCGACAGAGACTGAAGGATAAACGGTGGGATGACCAAGTGACCGATTTATAAATGGACAAATAGCCCCCACCAACTCCTAATGTCTTGAGATATTCCCCTGGTGCTAGACTGATAGAACTGCAAATAGTTAACACATGAGAGTTGATTTGTAGTTCAAAGTACTCACACTTGGTAGCCAAAAATCCTGGGAAACCACCCTCCTGGGAAACCACCTTCCTGCTTTATGGAATAGCACTGCTTAGTAAATATGGACTATTGTGGACTGTACTACTGTATATTTTCTAAGTCTAAATGAACATGCACGGAAATGGTCTTAAGGCTGCGGCCCGGCAACCATGAGTGCGCTCATGCTTGAGAGCGGTGATGTCAACAACTCTCCAAGCATGAGGTGTCCTGCATAATTTTGCAAGGGTGAGAGGGGGGTGGGGGGGCAATCACTATTTCTGGGTGTGTTTGTGTGGCTGCGTGTGTGTGCTGTGTGCATTGACTGCGTTTCAAAATCAATTTTCTTTGTCTCCCCTAGCGCCGAGCTTGGGAGAGCGTATGTGCCCGTGCACGAGTGTGCGCGCGCAGATTCACATTCACTGAAGTAAACGCGTCAAGCCCCAAGCGCACTCAGCGGCAGCATGGCCGCAACCGAAAGCAACAGTGATTAAACTGGGATGTTACTAGGCGTTAAAGCGGCAAACTACTTTTATTATTTATAAACCACTATTTCATTGATAAACATATCACACTTTCTGTTCAAAGAATTGTTTTTCATCTCTTAGAAATTATCTTTTTATTTCAATAACAGACACATTATGTAACCCTTTCTAAATGAAGTCAAACGTTGCCACCATAATGCTTTACATCTTTACAATTTGTTGGCATCAGAAATACACATGTAACAGTGAATCCTATATGGAGAGGTGTTATCTGGAGGAACAATGTCCCATGCTATCTGTAGAACCACTACTTTTTAAGCCAGTTCTACCACTGTAAAATAGCAATCCCATGTACTAAGACCACCCTTTCTGTAGGACCTGGGGGAAATTGGAAGCAAGGGGTCTCCAGGTGAAGGACCTCAGAGGCCAATCAGTCATTGATCAGCTTTCCGGCCATAACTGTCTATTATGAATATGTTCAAACTTCTTGGGCACAATACAGTTTTGGAACAAGGGGTATCTCCAGTGTTGAACTGATACAATGCAGTGAAGACCGCCCCAAATGTAATAATGGCCAAGAAGTGCAGATTACTGCATTAAATAAATGGCTAATAGACTCAAACATGAGGATAGCAGCAGTGCAGACTCCCGCTAATCATGGGATCTAAGAGCCGGTTGATTTCTACACAACTGGCACAGTGTGGGCAGAGCCCCCATATCTTCCCCTACCCTTATCTCTATTGGCTCTCTGATAAGGACAGAGTGGACTATGGCAGGGGGGCTAAAATCCAGTCCTCAAGCCCCTCCCAACAGGTCAGGTTTTCAAGATATCCCTGCTTCAGCACCAGTGGCTAAATCGGTCCCTACTTCAGCTCAGGTGGCTCAATCAGTCCCTGCTTCAGCATACTGTAGGCGGTGAAATCTTCGACTGAGCCTCCGATTGAGCCACCTGTGCTGAAGCTGGGATTTCCTGAAAACCTGACCTATTGGGGGGAGCTTGAGGACTGGAGCTGAGCCCCCTTGGACTAGGGGTAATGAAAACACTTGACTGACAAACACTTCCACAATGCAAAAGCCCCTAAGAAATGACGTTTAAAGAAATTTCCAGATAAACACAGAAAGCCTGATCTACAGTATGCTAGTCACATAGTAAGATCAGCTTAATAAAGCCAACTAGATTGATACCTTGTTTACAATACAGTAGGCTGTGTGTTGGCCAGCTACATGAGATTGACCCAAAGATGCTTCCATAGGACAGGGGCATCGGCCCCAGTATACAAGCTAATTCAAGAGCGAGCAGATGCCTAGCAAACACTGCCTTGTTGACAAATTATCTTACTAAACACCATGCACATCACTCCAGGACAGTGATACAGTCAGTAAATATTTTCTGACAATTGACACCTCATACAGCCTCCATTAAAGCTGTATCACTGCCACACCCCTGTCCCAGCTTCTTGTCGAACCTGCTCTACCTCTATGTATTGCACTATGCATTTCACTCACACCCTTTGGGTATCTGACATCCGATACTGTAGCTATGGGACACTTGCCATGTTCCTCTTAACATGGGAGCAAACAACATTCATGAATCTCGTACTATCCCAACCCATCATACTAGCCAACATGTGAAATATCATCTATTAGAGATAATGAGAAGTGAAATTATTAGATATGTGCTAATGCTTGATTTGCAGTCTGGTGGAGACAATGAGCCATAAGTGCTAGTCCAAAAGATACCTTCCATGTTAGAAGACACATTCCATGTTAGAAGACACCTTATGGTCCCATTCAAGTGAATGAGCCATAAAAAGTCATATTTACTATGCAGTGTTACTCCAATGGCCATATTTACAAAGCAGCCCTTTCCATAAAACACCATCGGGCACTAGAAGACACCTTACCAACCATTGACTTTATTGGACTGCAAGGTGTCTTCCAGCTCCAGAAGGAGGCTTATGGCAGAAGACTTAAGTAATTATAGCTCCATGTTTTCTCAAAGGTGCTGGAAGGTGTCTTATGGAGCAGCACTTCTTAGTAATTATAGTCCAACAAGTTTGTATTGTTAGACTAGGCATTTACTGTATTTGCCACAAATTATAATCCCCTTATTTCACACAGGGACAAATTTACCAAGCAGTGCTGCTACATAAGACCCTTGTGCTGGAAGACACTTTATGTCTAATGAGTGAATGGGCAAAAAAGGGAGACATTTACTAAGCGGTGTTGATTCATTAGACACCTTCTGGGTTGGCAGACACCTTACAAACCATTCACTTGAATCTGCTGTAGAAGGCCACAAGTATTCGTCCTTGCTGGAAGGTGTCTTATGACTCAGAGTGGGAAGCGAGGTAACATCGTTAATGATGCATTAACCTTCATTCACTTAAATTAAAATTGCTATATAATTTCCTACACATTACCCAGCTTCTCATCATATTGAGGAAATATCACTTGAGATCATTGATCAAAGTCTCCTAGGTGCAGAGTTGGGGCAAGACTGGTGCACAAATGCTGCACCAAACTGATCAATGAAGTATATCCAATTGGCTTTGATGGGAATGTTTTTCCTTACTAAATTTGGTGCCATTTCTTCCCCACCCATCCACCCACCCCATTTTGCAGCCAGGAGACTTTGATACAGTACTGTGGTAGAAAGATTGATATTTCCTCTTAAATTGGGATTTTCTAAAAACTGCTTTACACCTCAGCCCTGAAATGGCTGCTCCTGCCTCCTTTCTGTAAGGGTTGACACTTCCACTGGTGGTTTGGTTTTAGTTCTGAAATTTGTAGTGTTTTGGTTTTAGTGGAATTCTATTGGTTTTGGATTTGTTAAAACATTTTTGGGACATGCAAACATTTGTGCATATACAGTAGGTTCACAGGTTGTCCATTCGCAAGCCTAAAAAATCAGCCAAATTTGATTTTTTTAAAAATTCTAACTTTTTTGTGAAAATTTACTAATTTTACTTTCTCAAACAAAATACGTTTTTTTTACGACAGATGAGCTTTTCTCGGATTACATCTCGTATTTCAATTGAATGTGAAAATTCCGGAATATTACTTGGATAATGGCAGTTAACATGGGATCACCTTCTGATAACCCTTATAAGAGCTTATTAATCTCGCCCTAGAATTTTGTAGCAAGAAGACACCTGATCAATTTGGAATTAGTCTACAGGTAGGAAGTATTCATGTTGGTGCATTAAAGGGTATCACAGCCTGCAATGTAGCAGGAAGGGGCAATGGGTGATCCAAACAGGTACATTACGTCTGCTGTCAGTGTACATACTTCTTGGAACTTACTATCCACAAAAAAAATGAGAAGTGCAATTCTTGGAAAGTATGGTTAGCAGCAAACAAAATATCAAAACACTAACCAGGTTCAGTCCCCAGTCCATACTCCCAAAGCTTCCTCCTCTGATAGAGGGAAAATGTTTGTCAGTCAAGTGTTTTCTTTCCGCTAAATCTGTCCTGTCAATGTCAGAGAGCCAATAGACATAAGGGGAAGGGGAGAGAGGGGGGACTCTGGCAGTGCAAATTTATATGTGTCAAATTAAGGTAAAAAAAAAAAAAATAAGCATCCATCACTGAGATCTAACTCCTTAAACATGTCACTGGCATTAGTACTCGTCCTCGGAGTGATAGCTCCTGTAATACCAAGTGTCCCTGTGACATTATCAAAGTCTACCAAAGTATTGTTTTAATCCCGTTGCAGTTATGAAACCAGGCATGTGGCTCGCTATGGCACACTGGCGATTGTTTGCCAGACAAAAGATCCCTTTTCTAGAACAGTGAAGGGAGGTACTCTCAGAGAAGAAAGCCACCGGGGACAGGCAGCCAGTGATGAGTAAGGTACAAATTCCAGGTGTCACATACTGCTGCTGGCACTCGCTTCCTGGACATCTTTATGTCCTGCTGCTGCTGGCCTGAGTGTAACCAGACATCTCACATCTGAATACTGTGTTACATTTTAAAATAGCACATGCAAGAGAGCATGAAACTCAACACGTCTGGTGCTGGAATTCCCACGGCACCCTAGTGTTGTACCATTCTGGCACTGAACACATGGTGCCATATTTACGAAGCGGCCTTGTACCATAAGACACCTTCCACTGCTTGAAGCAGTGCAGTGGTGGAAGTGCGATGATACTAGGTAGGAGTATTTTATATTGATAGACTTGGTTCCACTTAATATTATATTGTATAAATGTCATGCCTTGAAAGTGGCTCGCAGGCTTATACGCTTTGGCCAAAGGGTTAACTAAATGACCCTTTTTTCAAGAGATATATAGGTATTTCACTGTGTATTTTTGTCACATTGGCTGTTTCTCTGGACATCTTTGTTTCTTGTTTTAGGGTATAAATGGGCTAAGCTGAGAGGTGACTGCCAGTTTCGATGCTGCAGAGCGGTGACCTCCCTACTGTGAATTAATTTTCTAAGTATTAAAACTGTGCCGGTTTAGCCCTTGAGCAATTTGGTAGCCCGGTAAAGTAGTGTAGCAACCCCTCTGTTTGAGTTTGAAAAAATACATTCATTTATTTGTTTAACTTTTTTGAATTATACAAGTCTCCCTCTTGGGAGACCCCTCAATCAGGTTAAATTTACATCCAAAGTCTTGGAACATTTGGGAGTTTAAAATGGCCACTAGCAAGTCAGCGAATATTGGGGGGAAATATTGCGACATATTAATGCATCAAACGGTTATATTATGGCCATCCACAGCTTGCTGAAAAGTCATGAGAACGGCAGATTTTGCCAGAATCTCTATACTCCGATATCTTACATGTAATCCCTACATTTGTAAATATTTCAATGCACTAATTAAATGACACATTTTTTCCTGGAGTTTTTGTAAAACTCAAATTCAATAATGCTGCAAATGTTAATTTATGTTGAAAAAGAGAAAAAAAAATATTACGCAAACTTAGTGTGCAAAACAATTGCATTTGCACACGTTTTCTAAAAATTACATTTTATAAGAACAAAATAACACAAATTATATTTGGGGGATCCCAGCTTTAAACAGCATAATATTTAGTGACACCAATGTAGTTCATAAGGACACCAATCTATTTACTGTATCGGAGGCTCCTTCATTAAGAAACAAATCGATAATCACAAAGTCAGTTCAGAGGTGGGTGGTTACCTTATAATCTACAGCAAGGAATAAGGTGAAGATACTACCCTTAAAATACACACCCTAAATTGACTGGTTTGTGGTAACTGCACCCAGCTGTTTAACACATTCATTTTGAGGCTTATATACAAAATCACCTCCATGCTGGGCCATTACTCTACAAATACAGTACTGTATATGTTCTGTACTGTATATAAGTGGAGTCCACACAGGGGCATGGTAATGCTGAACAGGTTATGCGACATACAGCAAAACCTGTTAAGGAAAGGTTCAGATTCACCATAAAAGTGTATTCTTAGTCAATGGCCTAAATCAAACTAAATGTTTAGCTTCCAAATGATTAACAAATCCCCAAACCTCAACCTAATACAGCAATACTGATGCAGGAAAAATGTCGTCATGTGTGGCATATATTTTATTAAATGAACATACAAATAGTAGCCTACAGTATATAGGTATTGCTATTTAAGTAAAGGAGAAAGTAGCTTTTTGCAAGCTTAGAATCCCATGTACTGTATGAGAACAATGATATATTATGGTAAATAAGAAGGTATTTTAAAAGTTGTCTTTTAACTTCTTGTTTCACCACAGGACCTGTGACACCCCCATACTCCTT
This sequence comes from Ascaphus truei, assembly GCF_040206685.1. Lineage (NCBI taxonomy): Eukaryota > Metazoa > Chordata > Amphibia > Anura > Ascaphidae > Ascaphus > Ascaphus truei. The sequence goes on along the minus strand of NC_134493.1, from coordinate 50,457,909 downwards.
CCTGCCAATCCTTACTCTCATTTAATGACTTCAATGTTCATTCCTCAAAACCCAACCTCAATGTAAGGGTGGTGTCAACCTAATATTGATAACACTCAGTCTTCTTACATATATGAATTACTCTACAGGGTTTAAACGAATCACACCTACAAATCACCCTCTTACACATCTCAGTGAAACTTCTGTGTGATTGCCCTCTTACAGTTCAGGATTATCCTCCTACACACATTAGTTGTCTCCATACAAATCATAGAGACCAGGCATTAAAAAGGAACCAATTAGATCAGCTTTTAAAAGTTAGAAGGAACCTCTTGCACACATTAATTGCCCCTATGGTCTTCAATGGGATCACCCACTTATACACACATCAGTTGCCCTATAAACCACTATGGAATTATCCTCTTACACACATCAGTTACCCTGTAGATGACAATATGAGCGCCTTTTACACAAATTGGGAGTTATTCATTAAACTGGGATAATGACGATTGGGGCCCTATCTCATGGAAACACAATGCCTGGATCATTTTATTGAACAACCCCATTATGTGCCCCTTAGACTTATATGGGATCACGCTATTAAGTCCTGAATCTTGTCTATAAACAGATCTATGGTTTGGCAGTTAGGATGCATCAATGCATTAAAGGGACTGATTATTTGATTATTTATTGTGGTGAAGACAGAATGGGTTATCACTAAACTGAACCAAACGGAGAGATGAATTTGCACCACCATGGCAAAAGGGGACTACACCCAGAGATGAGAGATTTGACCACGTAAACCTGATTGCCAGGCCCAACCAGTGTTGGTTTAACACCTCCCATTACAAATAGAATTACAATGGGCTCCATAACTCCATAGAGCAGCGACCTTGGGTTCTTGTCGAATCTATGTTAATATTGTAATACTTCTTTGCTTTACTTTGAATTGCCTTTTGCAAACCAGAGTATGGTGCTTTGGAATATATTGTTGACGCGCTATTAAAAAGTAGTGGTGTTGTCCATCATTTCATGCGACTACTTCTCATGAGGGAGAATATATAAGGGGGTATAAGGGAGAATATATAAAGGGATTATAAGGGGGAACATTTATTTTTTTTTCTAAAGGTTTCTGCCATTTATACTTTAGGAGCCAAAACCTAGAAGCCCTTTTTAATATAAATCCTTTTTTTTTTTTCTTATAGAGTGGGTTAGGAAATAAAAAAAATAATGTTGAGGTACTCATTACGATCATACATTAATAACTGGAATGCAGTAAAACCAGGATCTTCTTTAGGAGATGCCTGCTACTCAGGGCAGGTGGTCTATTTAAATTAACTTGTATTCCCCGACATGTAGGGACAGAAACACTGACTGAGAAGGAATACAGTATGAAGGACATAGATAGGGAACAGTGTTGGAAAAGGGACATTTGCAATGAGGAGGAGCATTAGGGACAGAATTATAAGGACAGGGGACAATTACATAAAATGAGTCACAGTAATAAGGTGCATAAGGGACAGTAAGACAAACAGAGGACAGTAACCAAGCTATCTGTAATATATCATTTGGGGAATGTAATTAACCCTTCCAATGCCAGGAGCCCCCCCCCCCCAATGCTTTTCTTAATGTACATAGTGCCGTACATAATTGTTTCAGCCACATGCCCCCTGCCCCGCAGAGCTTACAATCTAATTTTGTTTCCAGGGCACAAGAAGATAGAGGGGCTTATCCAATGCAAGGTCAGAAGGAGTGAATACTGGGAGTTAAAACAGGTTCTTCCAATTCAGAGGCAGTGAAGTTACCACCCCCCTACTCCTTTTCCAGGTACAACACATTGCAGTCACTGGGTGAGATACTCACAGTTTGGGTTGAAGATTCGGGCTGTATTTGCCCGTAGTTCGTTTCTTAAACAAGGAGCTCATGTTGCTGATGCCCTCAGGGAAGTGTGAAGTCTTGGGACAGCAACTGACGTCTTGAGCTCTTCTTAGATCCTGCTTCAGGTATCCAGAGCAGGCTGGGGCTTCCTGGAGCCTGGGAGCTGGGGCTTCCTGGAGCCTGGGAGCTGAGGGTTCCTGGAGCCTGGGAGCTGAGGGTTCCTGGAGCCTGGGAGCTGAGGGTTCCTGGAGCCTGGGAGCTGGGGCAGGTTTATGTTCTATTAGGTGCTACAAGACAGTGGGATCTCCCTCTCACTCACTCTCTAGGTGTTATGAGGCAGTGGGACCTCCCCCCCTCTCTCACTCACTCTCTAGGTGTTGGCTGCAGGTTTTGGGAACTGCAGGTACTCAGTGTCTTCAGATCTTGTTCTGCAGGTAGAAGGAAGGGGCGTGAGCTGAAAAGGCTGGGTATACTGTGAGGTTATAAACACACCTACTGTACATACCGTATCAGGGAGGAGCAAGCCACAGCCTGGCAGTGTGTGACACACAGAGAGAGACAGGGTCACAGCCTGGCAGTGTGTGACACAGAGAGAGACAGAGTCACAGCCTGGCAGTGTGTGACACACTGAGAGACGGGGTCACAGCCTGGCAGTGTGTGACACAGTGTGTGACACAGGCAGAGTTATATGTGACAGCTCTAAATTGGGTTGAAGATTCAGTCCATTTAATTTAAGCTGCAGTCTCTAGTCTGAACCAGTGATCATACTGTAGCATAAGCAACAAAGCACAAACATTCAATCTCAATAGTATATAAGCAGGTGCGGGTCTGTGTTTATTTTTGTACATGTGTGAGTGTGCATGGAGGCCAGCGGCTATAAATGGCAGAGGGCACCATTATTAACTCCCCAGTTGTCAGCGGTTTCCCCTTCGGCAGCAAAGAGGTTAATAAACTGGGAAGTTGGGAGAGGGGGAGAGAGGGAGAGGGGGAGAGAGGGAGAGAGGGAGAGGGGGAGAGGGGGAGAGGGGGAGAGAGGGAGAGGGGGAGAGGGGGAGAGGGGGAGAGGGGGAGAGAGGGAGAGAGGGAGAGGGGGAGAGAGAGCACACAGGCGGAGCTTCAAATGACAGCTACAGGCTGAGGGAAGGAGGAGTTACATCTGACAGCATGAAATGCTGATATGCCAATAACACCAACATGATTTGCTGCTACACTGTGTGATTTTATATTTACTGCTACACTGTGTGATTTATATTTACTGCTACACTGTGTGATTTATATTTACTGCTACACTGTGTGATTTATATTTACTGCTACACTGTGTGATTTTATATTTACTGCTACACTGTGTGATTTATATTTACTGCTACACTGTGTGATTTATATTAACTGCTACACTGTGTGATTTATATTTACTGCTACACTGTGATTTATATTTACTGCTACACTGTGTGATTTATATTTACTGCTACACTGTGTGATTTATATTTACTGCTACACTGTGTGATTTTATATTTACTGCTACACTGTGTGATTTTATATTTACTGCTACACTGTGTGATTTTATATTTACTGCTACACTGTGTGATTTTATATTTACTGCTACACTGTGTGATTTTATATTTACTGCTACACTGTGTGATTTATATTTACTGCTACACTGTGTGATTTATATTTACTGCTACACTGTGTGATTTATATTTACTGCTACACTGTGTGATTTATATTTACTGCTACACTGTGTGATTTTATATTTACTGCTACACTGTGTGATTTATATTTACTGCTACACTGTGTGATTTTATATTTACTGCTACACTGTGTGATTTTATATTTACTGCTACACTGTGTGATTTATATTTACTGCTACACTGTGTGATTTATATTTACTGCTACACTGTGTGATTTATATTTACTGCTACACTGTGTGATTTATATTAACTGCTACACTGTGTGATTTTATATTTACTGCTACACTGTGTGATTTATATTTACTGCTACACTGTGTGATTTATATTTACTGCTACACTGTGTGATTTATATTTACTGCTACACTGTGTGATTTATATTTACTGCTACACTGTGTGATTTATATTTACTGCTACACTGTGTGATTTATATTAACTGCTACACTGTGATTTTATATTTACTGCTACACTGTGTGATTTTATATTTACTGCTACACTGTGTGATTTATATTTACTGCTACACTGTGTGATTTATATTTACTGCTACACTGTGTGATTTATATTTACTGCTACACTGTGTGATTTATATTTACTGCTACACTGTGTGATTTTATATTTACTGCTACACTGTGTGATTTATATTTACTGCTACACTGTGTGATTTGTATTTACTGCTACACTGTGTGATTTATATTTACTGCTACACTGTGTGATTTATATTTACTGCTACACTGTGTGATTTATATTTACTGCTACACTGTGTGATTTATATTTACTGCTACACTGTGTGATTTATATTAACTGCTACACTGTGTGATTTATATTTACTGCTACACTGTGTGATTTATATTTACTGCTACACTGTGTGATTTATATTTACTGCTACACTGTGTGATTTTATATTTACTGCTACACTGTGTGATTTTATATTTACTGCTACACTGTGTGATTTTATATTTACTGCTACACTGTGTGATTTATATTTACTGCTACACTGTGTGATTTATATTTACTGCTACACTGTGTGATTTATATTTACTGCTACACTGTGTGATTTATATTTACTGCTACACTGTGTGATTTATATTTACTGCTACACTGTGTGATTTATATTTACTGCTACACTGTGTGATTTTATATTTACTGCTACACTGTGTGATTTATATTTACTGCTACACTGTGTGATTTGTATTTACTGCTACACTGTGTGATTTTATATTTACTGCTACACTGTGTGATTTATATTTACTGCTACACTGTGTGATTTTATATTTACTGCTACACTGTGTGATTTTATATTTACAGCTACACTGTGTGATTTTATATTTACTGCTACACTGTGTGATTTTATATTTACTGCTACACTGTGTGATTTTATATTTACTGCTACACTGTGTGATTTATATTTACTGCTACACTGTGTGATTTATATTTACTGCTACACTGTGTGATTTTATATTTACTGCTACACTGTGTGATTTTATATTTACTGCTACACTGTGTGATTTATATTTACTGCTACACTGTGTGATTTTATATTTACTGCTACACTGTGTGATTTATATTTACTGCTACACTGTGTGATTTATATTTACTGCTACACTGTGATTTTATATTTACTGCTACACTGTGTGATTTATATTTACTGCTACACTGTGTGATTTATATTTACTGCTACACTGTGTGATTTTATATTTACTGCTACACTGTGTGATTTTATATTTACTGCTACACTGTGTGATTTATATTTACTGCTACACTGTGTGATTTATATTTACTGCTACACTGTGTGATTTTATATTTACTGCTACACTGTGTGATTTTATATTTACTGCTACACTGTGTGATTTATATTTACTGCTACACTGTGTGATTTTATATTTACTGCTACACTGTGTGACTTTATATTTACTGCTACACTGTGTGATTTTATATTTACTGCTACACTGTGTGATTTATATTTACTGCTACACTGTGTGATTTATATTTACTGCTACACTGTGTGACTTTATATTTACTGCTACACTGTGTGATTTTATATTTACTGCTACACTGTGTGATTTATATTTACTGCTACACTGTGTGATTTATATTTACTGCTACACTGTGTGACTTTATATTTACTGCTACACTGTGTGATTTATATTTACTGCTACACTGTGTGATTTATATTTACTGCTACACTGTGTGATTTATATTTACTGCTACACTGTGTGATTTATATTTACTGCTACACTGTGTGATTTATATTTACTGCTACACTGTGTGATTTATATTTACTGCTACACTGTGTGATTTTATATTTACTGCTACACTGTGTGATTTTATATTTACTGCTACACTGTGTGATTTATATTTACTGCTACACTGTGTGATTTTATATTTACTGCTACACTGTGTGATTTTATATTTACTGCTACACTGTGTGATTTTATATTTACTGCTACACTGTGTGATTTATATTTACTGCTACACTGTGTGATTTATATTTACTGCTACACTGTGTGATTTATATTTACTGCTACACTGTGTGATTTTATATTTACTGCTACACTGTGTGATTTTATATTTACTGCTACACTGTGTGATTTTATATTTACTGCTACACTGTGTGATTTATATTTACTGCTACACTGTGTGATTTATATTTACTGCTACACTGTGATTTATATTTACTGCTACACTGTGTGATTTATATTTACTGCTACACTGTGTGATTTATATTTACTGCTACACTGTGTGATTTATATTTACTGCTACACTGTGTGATTTTATATTTACTGCTACACTGTGTGATTTATATTTACTGCTACACTGTGTGATTTTATATTTACTGTTACACTGTGTGATTTATATTTACTGCTACACTGTGTGATTTTATATTTACTGCTACACTGTGTGATTTTATATTTACTGCTACACTGTGTGATTTTATATTTACTGCTACACTGTGTGATTTATATTTACTGCTACACTGTGTGATTTATATTTACTGCTACACTGTGTGATTTATATTTACTGCTACACTGTGTGATTTATATTTACTGCTACACTGTGTGATTTATATTTACTGCTACACTGTGTGATTTATATTTACTGCTACACTGTGTGATTTTATATTTACTGCTACACTGTGTGATTTATATTTACTGCTACACTGTGTGATTTGTATTTACTGCTACACTGTGTGATTTTATATTTACTGCTACACTGTGTGATTTATATTTACTGCTACACTGTGTGATTTTATATTTACTGCTACACTGTGTGATTTTATATTTACAGCTACACTGTGTGATTTTATATTTACTGCTACACTGTGTGATTTTATATTTACAGCTACACTGTGTGATTTTATATTTACTGCTACACTGTGTGATTTTATATTTACTGCTACACTGTGTGATTTTATATTTACTGCTACACTGTGATTTATATTTACTGCTACACTGTGTGATTTATATTTACTGCTACACTGTGTGATTTTATATTTACTGCTACACTGTGTGATTTTATATTTACTGCTACACTGTGTGATTTATATTTACTGCTACACTGTGTGATTTTATATTTACTGCTACACTGTGTGATTTATATTTACTGCTACACTGTGTGATTTATATTTACTGCTACACTGTGATTTTATATTTACTGCTACACTGTGTGATTTATATTTACTGCTACACTGTGTGATTTATATTTACTGCTACACTGTGTGATTTTATATTTACTGCTACACTGTGTGATTTTATATTTACTGCTACACTGTGTGATTTATATTTACTGCTACACTGTGTGATTTTATATTTACTGCTACACTGTGTGATTTATATTTACTGCTACACTGTGTGATTTTATATTTACTGCTACACTGTGTGATTTTATATTTACTGCTACACTGTGTGATTTTATATTTACTGCTACACTGTGTGATTTATATTTACTGCTACACTGTGTGATTTTATATTTACTGCTACACTGTGTGATTTATATTTACTGCTACACTGTGTGATTTATATTTACTGCTACACTGTGTGATTTATATTTACTGCTACACTGTGTGATTTTATATTTACTGCTACACTGTGTGATTTATATTTACTGCTACACTGTGTGATTTTATATTTACTGCTACACTGTGTGATTTATATTTACTGCTACACTGTGTGATTTATATTTACTGCTACACTGTGTGACTTTATATTTACTGCTACACTGTGTGATTTTATATTTACTGCTACACTGTGTGATTTTATATTTACTGCTACACTGTGTGATTTTATATTTACTGCTACACTGTGTGATTTTATATTTACTGCTACACTGTGTGATTTTATATTTACTGCTACACTGTGTGATTTTATATTTACTGCTACACTGTGTGATTTTATATTTACTGCTACACTGTGTGATTTTATATTTACTGCTACACTGTGTGATTTTATATTTACTGCTACACTGTGTGATTTTATATTTACTGCTACACTGTGTGATTTTATATTTACTGCTACACTGTGTGATTTTATATTTACTGCTACACTGTGTGATTTATATTTACTGCTACACTGTGTGATTTATATTTACTGCTACACTGTGTGATTTATATTTACTGCTACACTGTGATTTATATTTACTGCTACACTGTGTGATTTATATTTACTGCTACACTGTGTGATTTATATTTACTGCTACACTGTGTGATTTATATTTACTGCTACACTGTGTGATTTTATATTTACTGCTACACTGTGTGATTTATATTTACTGCTACACTGTGTGATTTATATTTACTGCTACACTGTGTGATTTATATTTACTGCTACACTGTGTGATTTTATATTTACTGCTACACTGTGTGATTTATATTTACTGCTACACTGTGTGATTTGTATTTACTGCTACACTGTGTGATTTTATATTTACTGCTACACTGTGTGATTTATATTTACTGCTACACTGTGTGATTTGTATTTATTAGTTGAGCTTCCTTTTATTCTGTACACAGGTGAACTATTAGCAATGTAAAGTAGTGCTGCCTCCCACAAACAGGTCACATGTGTAGTTGCAGAATAGAGTTGCTAATCCTTCTATTTGGGGATACTGTCCTGAATTTGTAGGAACATGTGCAAGCTTTGGCAGAAAAATGTCCCACATTTGGTGACGGCCTGCATGTTTATGCATTTGAATGCGTTAAGAAGTCACTATGGACTTCAAATGTGCAGGGTGTGCAGGTAAAAGGAAGAGACTGGAAAGAAAGTTAACTCTGAAGGTGGAAGAGTAATACATTCATATACATTATATGCTTCAAACCATCTATTAATACACTTTTTATTAATTGTGTTATTGTCATGGACCAAGATTTCATATTTCTCTGTCTCCCTTTGCAGCTTATGGGATTCATATCTCCCTAGTTTAGCTGCCTGTTATTTACCCTGTCCCAGCAGCTTGCTGCATGTGAAAAGGCAACATTTTTGATACACATGTTGTTTTATTCAGTCATAGTCAGTGAGTTGCTATAGCAACCTCAGCCTTTCCCTCAGAATGGGCTAGTCCTGCCTCCCCCTCTGCCTTGCTGACAGGTAATCTGTCCCCAGACTATTCCTGCTACCCAGTTTCCCTCACACTTCCTTTTACTTCCTACATTGGCTGAGTGAGTACGTTTCTGTTACCCCTCTACTGGCAAGGCCTTATCCTTTTCACCTTTCCCTACTATCAAGCACATTCACTATAGAGACATTCTCTCACAACACCATCTTCCACAAGTGCCTTTGTGTATCTATGCTTTCCTCAATAAAGTGAAGAAAGACAAAGAACTTGTTGTGCTTGTAACAGGAATGAGTTGAAGCTATCTGGGCTATTCATACCACACGTGACTCTGGCCTCAGAATAGTTATAACACATCAACCGAAGAGTCTAAATATTGAACCCTTTGTCAACAATGACTTAATAATTAATATATAAATATATTATATTCATATATATATTTTTATTGACATTTATTATTGAATACATAATTAAATGGTTACACATTGTCTGTGATTTTAATGAATACCATAATAGTTATTTATTATTCCATGTAACCAAGGTAACCACGCTGATTCTGGCACAACGAAACCCTCCACCTCCTGTGCTCCATGCTACCCAGTGCTCTGCAATGGAAAATGAGAGATCGCTGTCATTTTCATACAGCTGCAGTGCTGCGGTTGGTCGCGTGGCTGCGAGAATGGGCTGGTCAACGGTGTGCAATTACTTGACAGTCCGCGGCACACCACCTGGCAGTCGGTAATGGCCCACCGGGATTAACACAGCGGGGGTCCCTGCGTCTGGATGGAACCCGCGCTGTGTGAATCCTACTGGGCTGCACCTGTCTGTAAGGGACGCGCAGTAATAGGCTGAATCAGTCACTCGCGCTCTAACAGGCGATCGCACGGCTTTTATTTATTTATTTATTTTAAAAACCTTCCTTAAATTTTACCCCACAAATCAAGCATCCCAATAGCCTGCCCTCTGTCACTCCTACTACCCATTGTGACCAAGCACTGCCATCTACAGCACTTACTCCCTCACCTGCTGTCTCTGTAAATGTCCCATTAAACCTCTTAGATTGTAAGCTCTTCGGGGCAGGGATTTCCTTTCCTATTGTCTGATTTTGCTGCACTTATTGTATAATTATAATTCCCTGTACTGTATTCTTTATGAAGCGCTGAGTACACTTTTGGCGCTATATAAATAAAGACATACAATACAATGCAAAACACAGTATTGTAGCAGGGGTTCTCCGGAGCTGAACCAAATTAATTTCAGGCCTGGGGACCCTGTGCTTTCTGAGTTACAGGCCCCTTTATGGGGTGCCGATATCTCCGCCATATTTAAATTCTCCCGCGTCATGTGAATGGGACATTTTAAACGATGCGGGGAGATACCGGCACCCCATAACGGGCCTGTAACTCGGGAAGCATGAGGTCCCCAATACTGAAATGAATGTGGTTGAACTCTGGAGACCCCCTGCTTCAATACTGTGTTATCAAAATAAAATGAAAGCAACTTTGTTACCTTAGCGGTGGAAACCTTCTCCCCACTGTGGCAGGAGTCTTTAGTGCTGTCTCTGTGGGCCCCTCATACTGGGAAACCCTCCCTAACTCTGAAAACAAAGTTGCTACCCTTTCACAGGGCTGCGAGAGTCCTGGAGACCCCCTCCTCCTGTTCCTCCTGGGATCTGAGGAAAATATCCAAATCCCAAACATTTATAAACTTGATTCTCACCCCTATTGCTGGGCAGAAAGGAGAAAGCTATTTAACTAAATACTTCCCTAAACCTAAAGGGTTGATCTTTCCAGTACCTTCTAGAAGGAAATAACTGACCAATCACTGTGCTGAAGGATTTGCAACATAGCATTGGTTACTTCAAATAAGTTAGAGGAAAGTAGTTACAACTAGGGCCCGAAAAGGATTTAACCCCTTATTTCCCCAATCAGTTTTAGCTCCTGGAGGGAGGTCTCAGACCTCGGAAGTATTTTAGTTGAGGAAGGCGGTACCATTCCAGGCTGTTGCGGACAGAATGATGGTGACCTTCTGGATGGAATTAATGAAGGCGTTAGTGTGCCAGGCTGGGTGCGGTTGGTACAGTAGTGACCTGATGGGGTCTCTGTGCCATCTGGAATGGCTAGATGAGCACGAGCTGGGGGTATCCCTCGAACTCCGGTAGATGAGCAATCTGGCTGGGTCCCTAGTTGGGGATAAATATTATATATTTTTATATTATATTATTAATTAAATATTATATATATTTGCAATAAATAAAAGCTGTGGCCATTAATTTCTCCCAAGAAGTTGTATGGTATTGTAGCCGTGACCCTTGATTCACCCCACAGAGCGGGAGGTTGCGCTTGCAAATAGTGGTTGCAAAAGCCCGCGAAGGAGGAGAGTGCATTGGGTGGGAGAAAGCAGTCCCTTGACCCAGCAGCCCTGCGGGGAGGGTCAGGTGATGAGTCTAGCCAATGGGCGGAGGAGGTGCCAGAGATATAGGCAGAGGTTGCGCGCACGTGGAGCTTGAGCTGATTGGAGAGGAGATGGAGAGTCTGTGAGGGGAGGTTAACCCGCCCCGACGCAGGCCAGGTGCCCCAGGCCCAGTTTGCCCTGAGTCACCTCAGAGACAAGCTGAGCTAGGGATCGCCTTAGTAAGGTTCCTGTTCCCCTAGTAATTGTAAACCTTGACTGGGACTATACTGTCGAGAGGGAAGTCTGGGCTCAGACCCCCACTGGTGTTGCCGGAGTCCGGGTGGGAGCGCCCAGGACCCTAGAGGGAGCGAGAGAGAGAGAGCGGTGTCGACGTATCGAGACCCTTTTTGAAGACCGTGGCAGTTCCGAGCACCGGAGTGCTCGGCATGTATTTCATCAAGTGCACCAACGGTACCATTCATTCACCCGAGACACAGTGGCTGCGCAGTCACCCATACACACACATAGGGCCTGCTGTGAGCGGGAGGACTAATCCGTAAGGATCGGACACGGGGTGGGATCACCCGGTGGCGGGTGTGGGAAGTATTTGTTGGCGTCCGCCGTGGCGCAGGTTGTGGGGCATCCGCCGTGGCGCTAGGTAATGTTGACGTCCGCCGTGGCGTGTTACATAACGTATACCCATATATAGGAATGTTATGTCATGTAATGTACTGTGAGATTGGTCTGCAAGTAAAAGAGATTGGTTTTAGAACTTGGCTGTGCAAGTGTATTCTTGCATATACGTCCTGCGAAGACCCACTCCCCCTTTGGCGGAAGCTGTCGCAAGTGGAGGCGCTGCACCCGTTATAAATATTGCGCGCACCCCAGGCTCTCCGTGGCAGAGACTTAGGCCCTGTGAGCCAGCAGGTAATACAGCACATAGTAGCAGCTTGCTAGTGATAGGAAGCAGGGCTACAGTATGTTTATTGGGAATGGGAGAGGGGTCCCGCTTGAGGCACGGGGATGTCAAGCTCTGATCTCTATTCATTTGGCTTTACTAATATGGAGAAGATAACTTCACAGCATATTGTATAGGGACCTAGATTATGTTGGGTGGGACTGATGACAGAAGGTATTGTTGAAACGCCTTAGGTAAACCTGAAATATTTTTAGTGTAAATTCCAGGCATGTCTGAGTGTCTCCTCCTGCAGGTACCCTGAGACAAATGAAACCTTGACCAAACCAGTTTTGGAACCCACAATGCAGTGTGAAAAGCAGAAACTCCACATTCCTCAGGGGTTGTAAAGTTCTTTTGGAAAGAATAAGTGTTTCAGGTATCGCTCCCCATTTCAATTACACGTAAAGAGAAATGCGGTAAGAAGATCGATTTTGGAGTCATTTAAAGAATGCTCTGGCAGGTAACATGGATTCCTGCACCTGAAGAGCTTACAATCTAGTTTGTGCTTTTAGATGGAAGAAATTCCCCTGCCCCATGTGCAGGTCAACATGGGGTGATGAGAACCATGAAATGTCCCCCAATCTTTATGTGGCATTTAAGTGGGCAGTTTCCCCTGCACGTTTAATTTTTTTAAATAGATTTCTTCCGAATGCTGTACTGTAGGATTTCCATTTCCACCTCTAGTTTTTTCCTAGTTCAATAAAAAAATTTTTAAACTGTGTACTATTGAGCCCAAACCTAAATGAATATGGTAAAAAAAAAATTCTGCTAAGACCCTTTGTGAGTATACAAAGCAGGACCGTGTGAGCACTCTACTGCAGGCTGTGCTTGCAGAGCAGGACCGTGTGAGCACTCTACTGCAGGCTGTGCTTGCAGAGCAGGACCGTGTGAGCACTCTACTGCAGGCTGTGCTTGCAGAGCAGGACCGTGTGAGCACTCTACTGCAGGCTGTGCTTGCAGAGCAGGACCGTGTGAGCACTCTACTGCAGGCTGTGCTTGCAGAGCAGGACCGTGTGAGCACTCTACTGCACGCTGTGCTTGCAGAGCAGGACCGTGTGAGCACTCTACTGCAGGCTGTGCTTGCAGAGCAGGACCGTGTGAGCACTCTACTGCACGCTGTGCTTGCAGAGCAGGACCGTGTGAGCACTCTACTGCACGCTGTGCTTGCAGAGCAGGACCGTGTGAGCACTCTACTGCAGGCTGTGCTTGCAGAGCAGGACCGTGTGAGCACTCTACTGCAGGCTGTGCTTGCAGAGCAGGACCGTGTGAGCACTCTACTGCAGGCTGTGCTTGCAGAGCAGGACCGTGTGAGCACTCTACTGCAGGCTGTGCTTGCAGAGCAGGACCGTGTGAGCACTCTACTGCAGGCTGTGCTTGCAGAGCAGGACCGTGTGAGCACTCTACTGCAGGCTGTGCTTGCAGAGCAGGACCGTGTGAGCACTCTACTGCAGGCTGTGCTTGCAGAGCAGGACCGTGTGAGCACTCTACTGCAGGCTGTGCTTGCAGAGCATGTACGGCCGGGAAGGGTGTTGACATACGGCTGCTTCCAACAATGCAGCCGTGTTGTATATAAATAATGGGTGCAGCCAATACTATGTAGGGCGGCTCGTACTGTTGCTGCCCACGCAGCCCCTGTCCTGAGCACAAATGTAAGTTTTTCGTAAAGGCGCTGTGGCTTGTGGGGAAGATTGCACCAATGCTGCCCTTGTTGCATATGCCCTGCATACAGTATAAAGGGAGCTTGCACTGCCAATGTGGGAAAATATCTCTAACTGAAACATAAATCCACTACTTTTATTAGCATTTGAATCGCAGTTTAGCCAAGACATCGGGGCCCCATGGCCTGAAGGAGACTACTGCCGAGGCCTGCATCTCATTGACTTTTTTTTGTATTCCTAATTTCTTAATTAACTCGGCTGACAACCGCTGCCGAGCAGGGAAATATTGTGCCCCAGACTGTATAACCTGCGGCAATGCACTACAGAGGAAGGGGCTTAGAGGGGGCAGGCGGAGGCAGGGGGTCCGGACATTTGTTGGCACGTGGGCCTATTATTCTGGTGTCCACGCCCCTGCGTCTCTCTATTCACTGCCTGGCACAAGGCACATTATAACCAGCAAAATAAACAAAGGACAGTGTGTGTGGACACAGTGTAAACACAGCAGTATTAGACTGTCCTTGTCACTCAGCGGCAGCTCCTCTGCCAGTGCTTGGAAGGCCCTGTTGCCCTCAGCCTGGAGCAGAGGGGCCTACAGGGAGTGAAGTCGGGGTGGGGCATGAGCAACTATGCAGGGTGTGTCAGAAATGTGCAGAGAGGAGCTGCCAGAAAAACAAAGCAAACAATGGAATGCAGATGAAAGGAACATTATTGCTGTCACTGCCTGCTCCTCTCTGTCACAGCATACTTCCTCCTCCTCCTCCTCCTCTGTCACTGCCTCCTCCTCTGTCACTGCCTCCTCCTCTGTCACTGCCTCCTCCTCTGTCACTGCCGCCAGTGTTGTATTCCTCTTTCCTTCCTGCTATCCCTTGCCAGTTCACGCCTCCCTTTTTAATTCCTTCTTCTTCCTTCACATTTCCTTCACTTTGTCACTCCATGTATCTCCCCCCTGCCCCCTCTCATGACTGATCAGACAAATCAACGTCTGTAACTGTACAATAGTATTCTCACTCCCTGTGTAATGCTCATTTCATTTCTCTTTCTCAAATTCTCTATTTTAATCTCTCAGACTCTGAACCTGTGTATTCGTCTCCCTTCCTACTCTTTCCTCATCCTCGCTTTCACTCCCTGCCTGTTTATGTAGTAATCTCTCATTTTCTATCTGTTTCTAGGCTCAGTTTCTCTATCCCTAACTTTCACTGTTTTCTACATACTAACCCACGATCTATCTGCCTGTGTCACTATGTCACCCTGAGGTGGGATGGACACACTTAGCAAGACTTTGTTTTGTCTTGCTCTTGTGTTAGTGGGGTGCCACTGACTGGATGGAACATGGGCCATATTTCCTAAGCTGTGCTATATCCTTACGACACTTTCCAGAGCTGGAAGACACATTACAGCCTATTCACTTGAATGGAGTGTAAGGTGTCTTCCAGTGCCGTAAGGTGTCTTATGGAGTACCACCGCTTGGCATATATGGCCCTATATGTCTTCTTTTCCACTGTCGCCTTGCAATGGGTGGTCGTATGTGAATAACTAGTGGGTCTCTTCGGTCTGTCGCCATGTCACTTTTTCAATAACTTAAGAGCTACTGTAGTTCTCTTACGTTTGTTTATCTCCAAGAAATCTTAGGTGGGACAGTGTAGATGGGATAGTAGACATGCTATCTGCTTATGTCATAAAACACATTCTACTGTTGGAAGACACATCCTACCTAGACCATTTGCCCTATAAGGTGTCTTCCGACGCCATAAGGTGCCTTATGGTAGAGGACCACTTAGTAAATATGGCCCTAAGTACTTTTTTGGACTGGCAGTGGTAGTGTTAATGGGCAAACGGTGAACATTTACGCTTGAAAGTATAATATATACATAATTATATATTATAATCACTAAGTGGAACTGCACCTCTAAAGGTGAACCCAACAGAGGCAAAAGAATCCGCCCTTAAATATAATCTTAGGAGTACTTACAGCTGCCCACTTTTCTAAGTAATTACAATACATCCCAGGCCAGCTCGGTAGCTAAGCTAATAAAAAGAGCACAGAGATGACACACCGCACCCTTAAATGTTGAAACACTAGCTGTGCCTTCTTGGGTGGGTGACCGTCACCTTGTTTCGGGATGAGTCACAGACACAAGGGTGTGTTGACAATGATCAGGCACCCTATCGTAATGTAAACGTGCATCTAGTGCAGTAACGTGCAGTCCTACAATCTCATTTGAAATAATGTTTACTAGACAAATTAATTAGAACAAGAAAAGATATTTGTTTAATATCTCAACCAATCACAGCGTGAATGCTGCACGGGAACCAATCAAGATGCGAGGGCTCACCTGCATTGGCCAATCAAAGCTGGTGATGGGGCGGAGCAGAATTAAAAGGTTTGGAGGGAAATATGAACGGGCCAATGGGAGGAGTACCTACTAGCGGGCGTTCGGCAAAAGCTTCCCCGGCTGGCAGGATATCCCCCGCTGGGCTTGGGGCCACGATGGCTGGGGAAAAAGACAAATGCTATACTTTTTGGGATGGATGGACCCCCGGCCCGATCTCCACCCCCGGCCACTCTCTTTGTCTTGTCTCCTGCCTCTCACCTCCCCCTGCAGCACCAGCATTAGCCAGTTCTTCGGACATGCGGGCTACACAGAGTTTCTCAGCGCCGCTTGTCCAGAGACCTTGGCAATGCTTTATATTGTGCACAGCCACACTTTGACTGTGGAATCCAGTATCTCACATATATTAAATGTTTATACATACATTGATATACAGGTTTTTGGGTGGATGAATCACCGCTCACATAATCCATTAGTTTGGGGATGGTAGGGAGCAGTGCAAAAATTGTTTAACCCCACATTCAGCCCAGAGACACTGCACGTGTTTGAACAGCGTCCTCATAATTTGTCTCTTGGTACACTTCAGTGGCTCTTCCAGTGTGTTGGGACAATAGTAATTTCACCCACTCTCCCTTGGGTAAATGGTGTAAGGGCCATTGTTTTTCAAAGGACCGCAAGTAACCATCTATTGGCCCTCCACGAACCATGGAAACGTGTTGTATGTTAGGTGCAGGGTAAGGGTCCCAGGCATTAGAAGCAGTCTCACTGGGTTGTAAGTGGCTGTTAGACGTAGACATGCTGGTATTGATGCCTTGAATAACTGTCACCTGCTCATCTGGCATGGGGTTTGGCCCCAAACTCACCAGTATGTTCCGGAGAATCTCAGAATGATTCAGGGCTGGCTCTGCCTCGCTGGCCTCACTGCTGTTGCTAAGTGCATGGCTCCGGGAATGGCTACGAGGAGTAGTGGACTAGATGCGCAGGGCTCCGTGACATCAGCGGCTCTATCAGACTCCTGTGGCAGGAACTGAGCTAGTAGCTTGGCCCTGGTTAGCCACTCAGTCGGTAGACGTTGTACCAGACATTCTGTGGCTAATTTCTCTTTCGTCCACCCATGGAATTGGGTAGTCATCTTCTCCTGTGTTCAGTCGATTAGCTAACTGAAAGCGTGACAGGCAAAGTATTGCAAGTACCCTGTACGGGTTTGCCGTAAGCTGTGGTTCTGAGTTCTCAGAGTATGAAAACTACTCTACTGAAATGCCCACAAGTCTTTCAACCCTGAGCGTAGCAATCCCACTTCAGACACCAGAAAATGTGTGTTACGATCAGGATATCAGTTCTGCAGTGGGTATATCCACAGGGAGAGTCAGAAGTGTAGAATCACTTGGTAATCACGGATAACTGGAATAAGGAGTCCGAATCAGCGGTGCAATGGGCAGCAGATAATTTCTGGGAGGAACAGGCAAAAGAGGTAATCTTTCAAGCCAAGGTAAAGGCGAGCAGATGAAACGTTGGACGAACTGGGGTCAGGGCAGACAGCAAACAATGGAATTATCAGATGGGTCAGGGCAGCAGCAAGCAGTGGGAAGTCAGAGGTACGAAGATCAGGAACAAGGAAATCAAGGAATAAGCCATGAAGGCCATGTGTTGTAGCTGAGAGCTAAAGGTATGTTTTAGAAGGAAGCAGTCCCTGTTCGTGGGTCCTAACAGTCCCCTCCCCTCCCACGTGTATGTGGCAAGGCGCGGGTAGGTTTTAAGGGATACCGGGCATGGAATTTCTTTACCACGCGCAAAGAATGAAGTTGAGTGACCAGTTCCTGCGACTACTCCTCCGTTCCGTAGCCCTTCCAATCTGTAAGATAAAATAGACATCTGTCAACCCTCTTAGCATCACAGATCACCTGAATGTCATGCTCCAGATGTCCACAGATTTTCACGCGATTTGGGGATCTCTGGACTGTTAGGGAAGGTGTTTGAAACAGTGGGTTTCAACAGAGATACGTGAAATACCGGGTGTATCTTCCAGGATGCAGGTAATTGGAGATAGTAGGCCACAGGGTTAATTTAAATAAAAGTGGACTTCAGGCACTTTTTGGACTGACAATCCAAGAGTTTACAATCCAATTTTGGTTCTTGAGCCACAGAGTCATAAAGTGACTTGCCCAAGGTCACAAGGATAGACACCACGTACATCTCATAGGATTCACCTAGAAAAGATCATTCGACCCAGCTTTGGAAAGATAACATTTGATGTTTGAAAGACCCACAGATTGGTTTATGAAGTGCGCAAGATGTGGCCAAGTAATGAAACCGCTGAAGTCAACTGTAGTTTGCGACCCAGCTGAAATTGAGCGCTATTTTAGGGACTGAATGACATAACCCCCCCAATGTTCGTCACCAAGTCCGGTAATTTTTGGTTTTAATTAACATGGCGGTGCCGACCCATGGTCCTACAACACAGGACTTTCCTGGCTACATCTGTAGTTTTTGTGTGGACTAGATGATCGTATCAGTCTTACAACACAGGACTTTCCTGTTTTGGCTTATTGCAAAATGTTCTCATCTCTGGGTGGCATAAAATGTCCACCAATAGTAATAGTTCAATAATGCCTCAATCTCCTAGTATTATTAAAGGATGTACAAACCTAAAAAGAGTCCTCTTTTGTAGGGTACTCATTTACTAATATACATCCAAATACAGTCACTTATACTCCCCATGGAGAGATACCTGTGAACACACCTGTGAAACCCAGGAAATATGCAAATTTAAATAATTGTAACATAGTTTGCATATATAAATTAGCATATTTTTCAGGTATGTATGTTCACAGATGTCTTTAGAGTGACTGAAGGGGGGGAGTAAGGAAGTGTTCTTAAATATGCAAATGTATACGTTAATGAGCATTTCGTGACAAATTAAGTACGCACATGCTATTTAATAAACTCTGAAGAAAGATTACCACTGGGCAACGTGAGATATTAATCTCATGTTTTCTCCACATCCCCGTACTGTGGTGAGTTGACCTGTAACCTGTCAAGATTAGTGGTTGTCTACCTTTTAATAACTGCTGAACCATTTGAAAATGTATTGTGTGTTTGCAGAACCCCAGGCACCATATCCTATGTACAAATAGAGAATCAATCCAGGAATTGGTGAAAAAAGTGGAGCACCGCATGCAAAAAACTGGGGCTAAGCACAATGCTAATCAATTAAAAGCAGCTTTATTTGGATGGTGACAGCATGGAAGGTAGCAGGTAAGACACTCTGATGCGGTTCGCGCTCACGGCGCGTTGTCAAAGAGTGTGTATCTCTTGCAGGGTTGGTATGTCCACACCATAGGAGGAGAACAAGCCATAGCTGCCCTTACAGAAAGAGATTGGCTCTATTACCCTCCTTGCTTGGGCCTCATACATACCCCCCTTTACTGAGCCTATATGCATCAGAATTTATATACAAGACACTCACAGGTTTATGATGTTTATATCTTCAAGCAACTGTACCCACCAGCTTTTCATATACGTGCTGTTCTGTCTATACTCTGAGCACTGATACTTGGAACTTTATTCTATTTCCTCTATGTACAAATAGGATATTTTTATACTACAGGCATACCCCGCATTAACATACGCAATGGGACCGGAGCATGTATGTAAAGCGAAAATGTACTTAAAGTGAAGCACTACCTTTTCCCACTTATCGATGCATGTACTGTGCTGCAATCGTTATATACGTGCATAACTGATGTAAATAACGCATTTGTAACAGGCTCTATAGTCTCCCCGCTTGCGCACAGCTTCGGTACAGGTAGGGAGCCGGTATTGTGACAGGCGCATGCGTGAGCTGCCGTCTGCCTACTGGCCGATATGTCCTTACTCGCGAGTGTACTTAAAGTGAGTGTACTTAAAGCGGGGTATGCCTGTATATACTAGCAGCTTTGTATATACTGCACATAGTACAGTATGTATAACATTACAGCATAATATTTATTAACCTTTTTAGAGTAAGCAGAGGTGGCTGATAAGGACCATACGGCTGCAAGCAGATGCCCATGAGGTGAAACAGGAGAACGACAGACCGTAAAGGTGACAAAGGGGAGAAAGAAATACCAAAGGCAAGAGAGAAGCACAATGGGGCAATGGGAAGAGACTTGAAGAGTCCTCTCTGCCAGCGAGCACATGAGGAGTTAAAAATAAAGGTGTAATCAAATGTTGATCAGAGCAGGGTGATGGTGGGGTGAAAAAAATAAATATAAAAAATTGATTTTGAATTGGTAATAGATACTGTAGATCTTGTTTTCTTACTTCTAAGGACACAGCTACAGATGGAGTAAGGCTGGGTCCCCGCGGCTCAGCATGCTACGCCGTGCGCGATGCACACGCAGTACGGGCCTCTATGGGGCCGGTCCCAGTAACTACCTGCGCGCCTGAAGGAAGCGCGACCGCCTTCACCAAAAGAAATGTGTTTTTTGGTGTAGCGGCCGAGCGTTTGCCACATCACGGTGCCGGTTCAGCTGATGAGGGCAAACCAGCTGCGTGACGTCATGGTCACGCCTACCCGTCGCGAGTTGCCTGCAGTCCATCAGATCGCCCTGATGCAGGGAACCGGTGCCGCCAGGAACCCCGTCACCCGCGCAACGCGTGCACTGCGGCCGTAGCCTAAGTAACTTTCTCCCGAGGTGTAGCAAACGACACAGCTAATCACGGCTGCTTTACTCTGTGACCACAGTTTGCCTTGGTTCTGCTTTCATGGCGAACTACAGTCACAGGTAAAGTTAGGCCCGATCCCTTATTTCATCTTTAAAGTGGGCTTCGATCAATGTTATTCACAATATCTAGTATTGGGCTGCACCAAAGCCAATAAAGACTAGACGAGGTAATACATAAATAAATAAATTTTGCCCGTGCAACTTTTGTTGAACTCTGTGACATCAGACAAAAGGCGGCAGCCAGAGGAAATCCAATCCCTTTCACGTCTCCGCTCACCGGGTTTACTAACCAACTTTACAAATTATTTAAATCCTTATCTGTCAGATTATTGTTAAAAAAAAAAAAAATGCATCAAAAACACAGCTGTAACCTCTCAAACGTGTTAGTATACTTTGATCATCGGAGGGATTGCCACATTAAACATACTGTATCATTATACCTGTACAGTGAGGAGTTGGGTATTGCCCCAATCAAGTAAGGTTTGTGTATGGTAATCTAACTGCTGCAGTGCAAAGCAGCTTTCAGGAGAATGTGTTATGGTCTCTAAGGGGGAGTTGATTTTCTAATGGTAACCCGTGCTGACTAACGCTTTGAACTGTGGAGGGTGTTCCCCTGTGCTCCTTAATAAACACAGCTGCTTGCTGTACCACACACTGAGCCAGGGCCCTGCCTCTTTCCCAGACCTTTGACAGGAATGTGGTGACTTATTTAAAAATATGCGCTTCGTTGCAAAACAAGCCTCTTCTCAACAAGCCACCTGTACTCCAGCTTATAGGACACAGCACTAACGGGGAAGCGCTCACTGCTCGCCTATTTTTAGTTAAAGATGTATTTTAGATTGTAAGCTACTTTTAGCAGCAAACTCAGTACCTGTTGTATGTATTTAATGTGTTGTTCTTGTCCCTACCCCTACATTGTACTACGCCGAGAAAATGTGGCTCAACAGCAGGCATTGTTATGTGAACACGCTAAGCTGTGGGCCTCCATATACAGCTGCGGGCCTCCATATACAGCTGCGGGCCTCCATATACAATGTAACAAAATAAAGGGGGAAAAATGAAAGGTTGATCATCTCCTTTTTTAAAGGGCAAAGAGCTCATTTTGTGACATTAACCGGGATTTACTCTTGTTACGAACGACAGTAGCGTTATGAGTAGTCTTGTAATGAGTTAGTAGCCTATGTGGCCAGCCCAAACATGACTTAGAAGTACTTATAGATGTGTGTGGCCACTTAAATATGCCATTAGTACACTTTGGTCCTACGAGGGTTGAATCCGTAATCAAAGAAGCTGTTTTCAAATTCAAGGCTGTCCCTACCAACTTATGTTGGGACACTCCCAATAATTTAAAGAACGCTGGCATACCTTGTAGTAGTTTATGGGACATCCCTGTTAGGAAATTATAGCTACAAAATGACTCTAGGTCTGCACTGTGGCAATTAACGATCTACTCCGCGTAGTCTCATTTGCTGGCCAGTTAGCAATCTTTCTATAAAAGAGTAAGGCTGCGGCCATACTGCCGCTGAGCGCGCTCATGTTGGAGAGTGGCGACGTCACCAACTCTCCAAACATGAGCGATCGCTGTCCTGTATAATTTTGCAAGTCCTAGTGGGGGTGTGTGGATCGGGGCTATTTTTGTGTGTAATGTGTGTGTGTGTGGCTGTGTGGCTGTGTGCATTGACTGCTGCTGATCGCGCTTCAAAATCAATTTTGTTTGCCTCCCCAAGGGCCGAGCTTGGGAGAGCGTACCCGCCTCGTGAGCATGGCCACACCAATTGATTTTAGTTGCAGTCAGTGCGCCAAACGCCAAGTGCGCTCAGCAGCAGCGTGGATGCAGCCTAAGGTTGCGGACAGGCTGGGAACACTGGCGCTCGAGCGCCGTGACATCATGCGCTCTGCTCGGCCGGGCGATTTCTGGCCAGCTAGTTGCGCAGACGGGGGGCGTGTAGGGGGGCGTGGCCATGACATCACAGAGCTGGTTCACCCTCACGCACGCACCCTCACCCTGGACAAGGGCATTCAGAGTTATCACTCTGATCGCGCCGAGTGAGAGCGTGCGTGCGCGGTTCGCTCCACCCTGGCCGCAGCCTAAGCGCTATATAGACATAAATATATGCACACACACACACATTATTATTTTCTTACATACACAATTTGTAAAACCAACATGAATTACTATCATACATGCTCAGCAAATACTTAAACACAGCAAATATGCATTGTCCTATGAACAAACATAGCTGCAAGTGCGTACTATATAACATTATAAAAACTGACAGCAACATATATGAATCGTCCCCACGTACACACCTACTGCAGCAAAGATCTATTGTCGTTCAAACGTGGCGCAAACAGCGTGCCAGAAAAAGATGCATTCATCTTATGAATATATATGTTAATATATATTGTATAGCAAAACATCGGGTCTCGTTCAAATCTTAACATAAAGTTACAGCGCACATCATCCAGTGCCCTATTCGAGAACAATTGTGCAACCTCAGTTCTACTTGGCAACATATATTTGGTCTGAGTGAAAGCACTCGGGTATGTATCAGCATCTTGGCATCCTTTTTAAAGCTGCAGTTCAGTCTTTTATTTATTTTTTTAATTTTTTTTTTTTACTTCAATAGTTTCATGTGTGCAATCTCTAATTACCTAAAGAACTGTATAGCTGCCGGTCAATTCATTCTCCATGTATTGATAGGCGAAATTTGGTGACATAATTAGATCTGGCATATGTTTTTATTTGCTTCTGACAGTCAGTGGAAGCTCATGAATATTCATGAGCACTCCTGCACTGACATGTGCTAGAGGGAGGGCAGGGCTGACAAAGGGGAGTGCCAGAGCTTGTGACAGGACATGAAGGGGCAGTGCCTTAGCAAATGGCTGTTAAAATAGAATACAAGAAAATTGGTCTTTCAAAGGTGTTTTGTTAAAAACAGAAAATGCTAAAAGTATTTTTTCTTACTACAGAACTGATTTATTAAAAAACCCACACATGCAGGATATTGACTGAACTGCAGCTTTAACAGCTTCATAATGTAGAAGATGCTTAACCCCTTGACTGCCAGACTGGCCTGCAACGCATTGCAACACAAATAATGTTTACTTGCATTAAGAGATAGGTAACAGATCACACCTAAATGAGGTAAGAATGTTGCAGTGATTCCAAAACTGCAGTTATTTCATCTAAATTATAAACCATTAAAATATATGTTGGCCATATTTAAAAATCCCTGCAAAAATATTTTTTTCATCTTCATTTTGTATGCATTTGAAAAAACGACGGGAACATTTGATAAGCTTGGTTTCTGTGCAAGAAATGGGGTCCTAAAACATGTCTAAGCTTTCATGTACTTTATGAAGATTCCAACTGGAGCAAGAGATGACAAGCTCCTGCCAACAAGTTTCTCCCTCTCTGAAACTGGTTAGTCTGGCTCTCTGGCATGGCGCCTACGGCATCCTCCCCCCGGGGTGTGTCGCTTCCTAAATCTCTACCGAAACCAGTAATGCCAATAGTGCAAGACATAGAGCCGGGAAACTATAGGTTCCTGCTCTTACACATTGAGACATAGCTCCCTGGTGGTACAAGTTGGTCGAAAATCTATACATCAGGACTCTTCAACTCCTCCTCATCATCTATTTTTAAAGTAAGAGCACGCCTCCAATTAAGGGAGCACCGCAATACTTTACAGTCAGTTTAAGAACAAACAAATGATATGCAATTAATTTTGTTAGACAGGAAAAGCCAGAAGGAAGAAATAAGTCTTATACCATGCCCAAAACAGTGGTAAAGTCGATATACACCTGAGCTCTGGAAGTAATGAAATCCAGGCCTCTAAGGCTGGTTCTATAGTGTGCGCGACACTTTTAGTTGGCTGAGGTTAGTCAGCCATTCTATAATGGTGCCGCGCGCGCACGGCAGGGAGCGTGGAACCGGCCGACGGTGGAGAGGATGAAGAAAAGAAAGAATTCGCACCGCTACCGCCGCTGAAAATTATATATATGTGTATATGTATCCAGGACTATTGCCTGTTTTATGTGATTCTCGTGATTATTCACTTCCTTCTTATCTATTGTGTCTGATTGAGGAGAACTGTGTGTCTTGTTGCACTAGGACATGTGTGTAAGGGGTCCTGTTGCCAGTGTGTGGCATGGGGTATTCATTGGACAACCTGGCTGCATGCCTCCCTCTCCTCGGCTCCAGTAATGCATGGGCGAGAGGGTGGAGGTGCGCTGCCGGGAAGCAAGCATTTGGGTTGAGGAGGGAGGAGTATCTCCATCTCCTGTTTTCATTCCGAGGATTGAGACTGTTCATTGCTCTCATCGGTATTCCAGACAGAGATTGTCCAGTTGGAAACCAGAGTGCAGCTGTGAGCAAACTGGAGAGGCCCGCTCTGGATATAATGCTTATAAATGCTAGGTCTGTTGTCCACTGTGCCCAGTTCATGCGTAAGACGATTGTCTTGGGTCAATCACATCTAGGGTGTTTTTGTGTCTCAGTTTTCAGAAGTGGTCACTCCCATATTACTGAAGTTCCCTCCCTCTGTGGTGCTGGTGGACCTCAACATGTGAGTTGATGATCCAGACAGTGCTGAGGCTATGTATCTATTGGATACTATGGGATCCATAGGATTTAGTAAATTTGTTCATGGCTTGACACATAAGCAGGGTCATACACTCGGCTTGATCTTCGCGTGGGAAGTCATCTCTCTATTTGATTTTCCAGCGACCATCGCCTGACCGTCGCCGGCACTATAAGCGTAGCCTTAGTGGAAATGCACCTTTAATCTTGATGTTCTAATGCCATCTGGTGTCCAGTGAGAGAAAAGCATGGGTGCGTAGAGACAGAGATTCACTTCTACAGGCATACCCCGCTTTAAGTACACTCACTTTAAGTACACTCGCGAGTAAGTACATATCGCCCAATAGGCAAAAGGCAGCTCACGCATGCGTCTGTCAGCACGTCTTGAACAGCAATACCGGCTCCCTACCTGTACTGAAGCTGTGCGCAAGCAGGGAGACTATAGAGCCTGTTACACATGCGTTATTTACATCAGTTATGCACGTATATGATGATTGCAGTACAGTACATGCATCAATAAGTGGGGAAAAGGTAGTGCTTCACTTTAAGTACATTTTCGCTTTACATATATGCTCCGGTCCCATTGCGTACGTTAATGCGGGGTATGCCTGTACTTAGTTACAACAGGATTTACAATAAAGTTAAAGCACTCTGTTTACTACTGTTGTGATAAAGCTATGCAAGAATTAAGTATCTGGGCAGTTCAGCAGCCAAGAGGTTAACCTTCTATGTAAAATTTAAAAAAAAATATGTTTCTTGCAGGTTTAACATGGGTCGATGACTTAGGAAATAAAACCATTAAGGACAGTCATGTTTACGTTAAAATGACACAACGGTTTACAGATACACCACCAGGTGCAGTGCTATCTAAGTTTGCTTTGGGCACAAGGAAACTGCTGATGAACGGAGCCTGATCACGGCCTGATTGCAGCTTCCCCGCGCCCAGAAGCCCAGTAAACTGGCTGCATTGAAGGGATTAATGCAGTGGGGGTCCCTGCTTCTGAGTGGGACTCCTGCTGCATTAATCCTACCGGGCAGTCACCAGAGCAGTCCCTCTCTCTGTCTCCCTGCACAGCTATTACAAGCGATCACGGCAGAACAGGGCAAACGTACACAATGGCAATGATATCAAGTGTGAGAAGATTCCCTCTCAAGTTTAAAAGTGGGACTGCCACTATCTATTTATTCATCAGACTTTCTGGAATACCAGGATATGGGTATCAATACTTTGGGGGTTACAGGGAGAGAGTTATGGGGTCTTTTATACTCTCCGATTCAATGGAGATGAAATAAATTCCCTTTACCAGAGGAGTCAGTCTTAAAAGTGTCACAGGGCAGAGAGGGTGATACATTGGAGATAAGACACCCACAAGAGGCGCTACCGAGCATCGTTCTAGGATACACCCTAGGCTCTCACAGGCCTCCTGTGAGCCACCAGGTATTGCACCCTACACACACCATAGTTACACATCTCCCAGGGGGGGGGGGGGGAAAGTGCGCAATATATAGTTAAATACTATAATAGTGAATTGAAATACTTTTAAAGAGGTCTGGATGGTCCCTACCCCAACGGAGTGTGGAAGCAAGCCCTGTGTCATGGAACAGGTATACCCCTGTCTACACTTCTGTTTCACCCCCCCTGTTTCCTCGCAGCCCTGCTTGTCAGCTTTTTAGTGCCAGCTGTATGTGTTTGGCTCTGCACACAAATACAGTGCCATTTCCCCTCACCCAGCAGCTTGCTGTATTAAAGATGCAACATTATTGATACATGTTGTAGCTCCCCCAGACACTCCTGTGAGTTGTCATGGCAGCCCCAGCCTTTCTCTCTAATGGGCTAGTCTGCTTTCTCCCCCTCTGTTCTGCCCACAGATGGTCTGTCCCCAGACTATCTTACTGCCCAGCATACATTGCTTTTTCCTTTTCCACCATTGCTCTGGACTCGTGAGTACCTCTCTGTAACCCCTGTAATGGTGCTGCAGGATTATCTTTTCACCTCCCTTTACTACTAAGCACACACAGAGATTTAGACCTACACCTCTACACAAGATACTGTTTTTACCTGCTTTCTCCAAAATAAAGTAAGAAAAGAAACAGACCTTGTCGTGCTTGGAAAAGAGGGCGAGTTGACACTATCTGAGCTAAGTCATCACCACGTGACCCTCTGGCTTCCAGAATAGTGAAAAGATATTGTGTGCCTTACAGACACTTACAGGAGCTGCTACTCCAGACTCCATTATATACAGAGCGGCCTCTACAGCAGTACAAGCAAGCAGCTTACACAGCTAATACAGAGCAGCCTCTACAGCAGACAAAGGAAGCACCAAGTAGCGCAAACTGCAAGCAGCCTGCAGCCTTAACAGACAAGCAGCAGCCTACACTGCACAGCAGCCTTGCAACATACAGTGCTTCTTACACAAAACCTAACTGCCTTTTTCTCTGTCTGAGTTCACCCTCTGCACAGCCCTATAGTGAGGAGCCACCTTCCCACCTACCCCTGCGCACGTTCCCACGGCCAGCGCCATCAAGGGCCACGCCGCCGGACACCCGTGCAGACCACTGTCACTGAGGCCGAAGACCACAGAAAGGACCTTTTGCTGGAAACTGCATCACAGCGCTCCAGCACATCCAGACACTCATCAAGGTCAGCAAGATCAGCGCAATCTAACGCGTCCAGCGCAAGCACAAGCGCTACCAAGGCGCGAGCCACCGCAGAGGCCGCACGTGCCAGGGCCGAATATGGTCGAAGAAAGGCAGCCGTAAGGGCAGAAAGAGCGCGCATAGAAGAGGAGGAGTAGAACGCCGCCGCTGCCAATGCCGCTGCCAATGCCGCTGCCAATGCCGCCGCTGCTACTGCCGCCACTGCCAATGCCGCCGCCGCTGCTACTGCCGCCGCTGCCAATGCCGCCGCCGCTGCTACTACCGCCGCTGCCAATGCCGCCGCTGTGCGCAAAAAGGCCGAATTAGACGCGGATCTAGAGGCACTCAATCAAGAGAAGAAAGCCGCTGCCGCCATAGCCCAAGCCGAAGTCCTAGAAGCAGCTGCGAGACAGGACAGTGGGGAGATACCGTACAGACGGATAGCCTCAGAGGATCCAGCCCGACGCACTGAAGACTACGTAAGGAGCCTCTTCAGCGTAAACACCAGCGCACCATCTCAACACGGAGGGAGTGACACCACAGACACCAAAGACTCGCTAGGACCACGAGGAGAAGACGCTGCTCCATCAATGGCACATGCTGCCTGGGATAGCCACAGCCGCAACAGTGATCCACATGCCAGCGTGCACACGGATGCACCACAACAGGCTCGCAATCCAGGTACACCCACGCGGGAGAAAACAGCCCCTCACACTAGCCAGCAGCCATCACGCATCCACGCCAAGGAAGAGGTGACCGCACAGACCGTCCCAGCAACTACCTCAGAACGGGACAAACACGCCGATGCCTCAGGTCTGACAGACATAGCCAAGTACATGATCCGGCGCGACCTTGTACAAGCAGGGCTCATCTGCTTCGACGACCGCCCTGAGAACTACCGGACGTGGAAGTTCACGTTGAAAGACGCGATCAACAGCTTGGACTTCTCAGCAAGGGAAGAGCTCAACCCGTTGGTCAAGTTCCAGGGGAACGATTCCAGAGAGTACGCAAAAAGACTGCGGGCAGCGAACGCGCATCAACCCCAAGTAGGTCTGGACCTAGTGTGGGAAAGGCTGGAAAAATCCTACGGCAGCCCCGAAGCAGTCGAGGATTCGCTCTTCAAAAGAGTCGAAAGCTTCTCCAAGATCACAACTAAAGACTACTCGAAGTTACGAGATCTTGGAGACCTGCTGCAAGAACTGGAGTTTGCAAGGAAAGACAATTCCTTAATAGGTCTCAACGTCCTAGACTCGTGGAGTGAGACCCATCCTGGAGAAGCTACCCTTCAACCTCCAAGAAAGGTGGATTTCACAAGGTTCCAAATACAAAAGGGAGAAGCAAGTCGTCTACCCCCCATTCTCAGTTTTCTTGAGCTTCATTCGCGAAGCAGCAAAAACAAGGAACGACCCCAGCTTCATCTTAGGAGCGCAAACCACATCCAGCGCCAGCCACCCGAGGAACAAAAGGTCTCCAGAACACCCATCTCGGTCCACAGGACGGACGTGCCCCCACGACCCACGCGAGTCCCGGCCAGGCGGCCGACAGGAGCAAGAAACCAAGGGACCTCAACAAAGAATGTCCTATTCACAAAAGGCCGCACCCGCTCAACAAGTGTGTCGGATTCAGAATGAAACCCATAGAGGAGCCAAAGAACTTACTCAGGGAATGGGGAGCTTGTTTCAAATGTTGTGCCTTCACAACTCATTTATTCAAGGACTGCAAAGAAGCTATGAAATGCACAGAGTGCGATAGCGACAGGCACATAGCCGCTTTACACCCAGAAGCTATGAAGCCCAAAGCAGGCAAGGCCCCTAACCCCCCGACGAAGCAGGGCGGGGAGGAAGAGGTGGGGGGGACACACCCCACTACATCGGTAGAGTCCAAATGCACAGAAGTATGTGGAGAAGGGAACGACGTCAGATCTTGCTCAAAAATATGTCTGGTAGCCGTGCACCCAGAGGGACAACCCCAAAGAGCTAGAAGGATGTACGCGATCATCGACGACCAGAGCAACCGTTCACTGGTCAGGTCAGAATTCTTCGACATGTTCAATATTCAAGACAGTGCTTCTCCTTACACTCTCAGAACGTGCGCAGGACGAATGGAGACTACAGGGAGAAGAGTGAATGGCTACACCATATGCTCGATAGACGGCAAAGTGAGCATGCCCCTTCCCACACTCATCGAGTGCAATCACATGGCAGAAGATAGGAGTGAGATCCCCACACCATATGTGGCGCGACACCAACCCCATCTAAAAGCTATTGCCGATCGTATCCCACCACTAGGCGAAGGTGCCCAGATCATGCTGCTACTTGGCAGGGACATTATGACAGCACACAAGATCCGCGAACAGCGAAACGGGGACCACAACGGCCCAACCGCTCAAAGGCTCGATCTAGGATGGGTGGTAGTGGGAGAAGTGTGCATAGACAGAATACGAGGACCCGACAACTTAGGCGCCCTACGAACAAACTTGTTGGAGAACGGACGCGCATCCCACTTCAAACCCTGTCCGAACCACTTCCAGGTCCACGAGAAGCTCGAGACCAAAAGGAACTATGGAGACGCGCCCGTGGCAGGAAAACACCCCAATGGCCTAGGAGATACAGTGTTCCAGACCACAAAAGACAAACAGGCGCCATCAATGGAAGACAAAGAATTCTTGAGGTTAATGGATAAGGAGCTCTTCAAGGACGAATTAGGCAGTTGGGTGGCCCCACTACCTTTCCGCTCGCCAAGAAGACGCCTCCCAAACAACAGAGACCACGCCATGTTTAGGCTCGCTTCGCTCCGCCGTAACCTACAAAGGAAACCAGAGACCAAGGAACACTTCGTGGCCTTCATGCAAAAAATCTTCCACAGTGGCCATGCAGAGTCGATGCCCCCGCTGAAAGAAGGCGAAGAATGCTGGTACCTCCCGTCATTTGGCGTCTACCACCCCCAGAAACCTGGCCAAATTCGAGTGGTATTCGACTCCAGTGCTCAGCATCAGGGAGTCTCCCTAAACGATGTTCTCCTCACCGGGCCGGATCTGCCGAACAGTCTTCTGGGAGTGCTGATCCGCTTCCGCAAGGAACCTATCGCCGTAACCGCAGACATTCAACAGATGTTCCACTGCTTCCTTGTGCGAGAAGACAACCGTAATTACCTAAGATTCCTGTGGTTCCAAGATGACGACATAGATAATGAAATCACAGAGTACCGCATGAAAGTACATGTCTTCGGGAACAGCCCATCGGTGGCTGCCTACGGCCTCAGAAGAACGGCCCAAGACGGAGAAGCAGAGTTCGGGAGAGACTCCAGGAGCTTCGTCGAAAAAGACTTCTATGTGGACGACGGGTTAAAATCAGTTCCCACCGAAGAAGGAGCCATAGATCTACTCAAGAGGACACAAAAGATGTTAGCAAAGGCCAACCTAAGGTTGCACAAAATAGCTTCCAACAGTGCCACAGTGATGAAGGCGTTCCACGCATAATATCAAGCAAACGATCTCAAAAATTTGGATCTGGGGACCGATATGCCTCCCATACAGCGGATCCTGGGGATAAGCTGGAATCTTAAAACAGACACCTTCACGTTCCAGGTAGCCATCGAAGAAAAACCCTTCACACGTCGCTGAGTCCTGTCCACCGTTAACAGTCTCTACGACCCGCTAGGATTCGTGGCTCCTTCACTATACAAGGGAAGTCTCTTCTCAGAGAAATGTCCTTCGAAAAACAGGAATGGGACACCCCACTACCTCAAGAAAAACGGAAAGAGTGGGAAACGTGGAAGCACTCCTTGAAGGCCCTCGAGCAACTTCAGATACCACGCCCCTATTCACCTATATCTCTCGCCATCACACACAGCAAAGAGCTTTGCGTGTTCTCAGATGCCTCCACCAAAGCTATAGCAGCGGTGGCCTACCTAAAAACCATGGACGTGGATGGAAGTTACCACATCAGGTTCATCCTCGGCAAAGCTAAGCTGGCACCACAACCTGACCATACTATACCCAGACTCGAGCTGTGTGGCGCCGTGTTAGCAGTAGAATTGGCAGAACTTATCGAGAACGAGATGGACAGCAAACCAGATGCCGTCAAAACTCTACACAGATAGCAAGGTGGTACTGGGATACATATACAACAAGAAGAGGAGATTCTACGTATACGTAGCTAACCGTGTAGAAAGAATCAGGAAGTCAACCCAACCAGAACAATGGCACCACGTGCCCACAGATCAAAATCCCGCAGATCACGCCACCAGATCAGTACCCGCATCTCAACTGCAGAATACGTCGTGGCTCACAGGACCAACGTTTCTTGCGCAGCTCGCGGAAACGCCAACAACCCCAGTTGGCGACTTTGAACTCGTTGATCCCGAGAAGGATGCGGAGATGAGGCCTCCACAAGTATCCGTGGTACTCACCAACGTATCGCACAAAAACGCATTCGGATCACATCGATTCCAACGCTTCTCAAGGTGGACAGCTCTTCTGCGAGCAGTAGCACATCTCGGACATATAGCCTCCTCCCGCCAAACACCAGATGGTAAAACTACCGGCTGCCATGGCTGGCACATCTGTAAAGAGCTGCGCACTGTAGAGGAAATCACAAGGGCTAAGGAAACTGTTCTCAGTCATGTTCAGAGAGAAACGTATGCGGAAGAGATCAATTGCATTCGCGGAAAGAAGAGTGTTCACAAAAACAGTCCACTTTGGAAGTTGAATCCCTTCATCGACAACGACGGCCTCATGAGAGTAGGAGGCCGCCTCAACAAGTCCCAACTGAGCAGGGAGGAAACCAATCCACTTATCATCCCTGGCCGACATCACATCGCTACTTTGTTGGTACGCTACTACCACGAACAAGTCATGCATCAGGGACGACACTTCACCGAAGGCGCTATTAGGGCGGAGGGCGTTTGGGTCGTTGGCATGAAAAGGTGCGTGGCCAGTAATCTCCACAAATGTGTTAGGTGCCGAATGCTGAGAGGCAAAAGCCAAGACCAAAGGATGGCGGATCTACCTATCAACAGACTTAATACAGAACCCCCCTTTACCCATGTAGGACTCGATGTATTTGGGCCCTGGATGGTCATCTCACGTAGAACTAGAGGCGGACTAGCAAACAGCAAATGATAGGCGGTACTCTTCACCTGCATGAGTACCCGAGCTATACACATCGAAGTTATAGAATCTATGGATGCTTCAAGCTTCATAAATGCCCTCAGAAGGTTCTTTGCAGTCAGAGGACCAGTTAAACAAATACGCTCCGATTGTGGCACCAATTTTGTTGGATCATGTAAGGAATTACAAATAAACACTAAGGACAATAGAGACAATAGTATCCAAAGATACCTGCGCGACCAAGAGTGCACGTGGATATTCAACCCTCCTCACTCCTCTCACATGGGCGGAGCATGGGAACGCATGATCGGAGTGGTTCGGCGCATCTTGGATTCTATAATGCTAAAAACCGATCTGACTCGACTCACTCACGAAGTGTTAACCACATTCATGGCCGAAATATCAGCGATAGTCAATGCTAGGCCCTTGATCCCAGTGTCAACAGATCCAGAATCGCTAAGTATTTTGACACCAGCAATGCTGCTGACCCAGAAAGTAGGGAACATCCCCACCCCAGTCGAAGGCTTCCACTCTAAGGATATGTACAAACGACAGTGGAGACAGGTGCAGCGCTTGGCCAATACATTTTGGGATCGCTGGAGACGCGAGTATCTGGTGACACTCCAAGAACGCCATAAATGGCAAACGGTAAAACCAGATATTCAAGTGGGAGATGTGGTTCTGTTGAAAGATAAACAGGTGGCAAGGAACGAATGGCCCATGGGACTTATAATCAGAACTATCCCAAGCGAAGACGAAAAGGTTCGCAAAGTGGAAGTACGAGTGGCCCAGAATGGGATCGTTAAAACCTTTTTGAGACCTATTACAGAGACTATTCTCCTAATGCCCAAATCGGACTGTGATAGGGAAAAACTGATTACCAATGCCGTAGACTTTTGAGAAACATTGTGGTGCATCAAGCTAACCAAGAGCTGTGCAACCACCTGGCTTCCTTTACTGGAAGGTTTGGCCAAAGAACTTTGATGCCAGTGGTACCGGCCGGTATCACCTTGCTATGGGAATATGGACCTTTGCATTGTTATGTTATGTTTGCATTGCACATATGTTCCACATAGCCTGTCATATAGTGGTATCTACAGATACCAGACGGGGAGTGTCATGGAACAGGTATACCCCTGTCTACACTTCTGTTTCACCCCCCCTGTTTCCTCGCAGCCCTGCTTGTCAGCTTTTTAGTGCCAGCTGTATGTGTTTGGCTCTGCACACAAATACAGTGCCATTTCCCCTCACCCAGCAGCTTGCTGTATTAAAGATGCAACATTATTGATACATGTTGTAGCTCCCCCAGACACTCCTGTGAGTTGTCATGGCAGCCCCAGCCTTTCTCTCTAATGGGCTAGTCTGCTTTCTCCCCCTCTGTTCTGCCCACAGATGGTCTGTCCCCAGACTATCTTACTGCCCAGCATACATTGCTTTTTCCTTTTCCACCATTGCTCTGGATTCGTGAGTACCTCTCTGTAACCCCTGTAATGGTGCTGCAGGATTATCTTTTCACCTCCCTTTACTACTAAGCACACACAGAGATTTAGACCTACACCTCTACACAAGATACTGTTTTTACCTGCTTTCTCCAAAATAAAGTAAGAAAAGAAACAGACCTTGTCGTGCTTGGAAAAGAGGGCGAGTTAACACTATCTGAACTAAGTCATCACCACGTGACCCTCTGGCTTCCAGAATACCCTGGGTAAGCCTTTAATGTGGCACTCAGAACCTAGCCAGCTAGAATGTCCCCCATATGCCCCTGTCTTCATGAGTTTCTGTTGTACTTGCTGGCTCTGGCTGGAATAAAAATGATTTATGGAACTGCTTTCGCCTGATGTAAAGGCTATGCGTTCTAGTCTCCTTGTATATGCAATAAAATCAAGAGTTGCTGCACTTGCCACTACAAACACACCCTACGCGTTTCATCAGGGATGACTTCGTCAGGGGATGCAGGTGATTATAACCTAGCCACTGCAGCAAGGGATTCTGGGAAATTACATGCAAATGAGCCCACAGTGCCACCTTTTGTCTTAAAGCCATTATTACATGACGCCCTTAAGCCAATGCTCGGTGTTTAAAAAACAAGTTTTAAACATAGCCTGGGATGAGATGCAAAGCCAATGAACCCACTCACAGACAGACTGTTTCGACCTTGTGGGTCTCATCAGTGTGAGGTTGGTTGTACTGCCCTATATATATATATATATATATATATATATATACTAGTTATTATGCACTTAGACTGTAAAGAAAACATACAATTACTTGATAATAACACATGGTAATATAGTAGACATGTATGTAATATGTCTGTTATATGGCTCAATGGCCTGCTTTTGTTGCATCTCCATTCTATGTGTAAATATATTTTAAGTAGGACTAGGGCTTTGGGATGTCAGCAGTAATTGTTTGATAGTGTCTCCCCCGATTACCAACTCTCTGCATCTGCCACATACTGTAGAAGCTGCTGTTATGTCTGGAGATAATGCCACAAAAGGACCTTGGACAGCAGCTCTGCCCTTGCTTTCCTGCCACTTGGGATTAGCTTTAACATCTGTCCATAGCATACTATAGTATAGAATCACTGAGACAGACAGGGAGAGACGGGCAGGGAGCAGAGCAGAGGAGGAGAGAGAGGGAAGGGAGAGATTAGATAGCATTATGTTCTATGAGAGGGGGCGGTAAAATCGGCCTTAAAGAGACATGTATGTATGTATGTACTGTATGTATTATTTATTTATAAAAAAATTTTTACCAGGAAGTAATGCATTGAGAGATACCTCTTGTTTTCACGTATGTCCTGGGCACAGAGTTATAAAAAATACATGGTTACATTAAAAGAACATACAGTTATACAGTGAGTTCACAGACATTTCATGGACAGATAGAGTTGGAAAATTGGGTACAGGGGATAAAGGGCTTGTGATTTTCCGATTGAAATAGAGCAGCATTAACATCACCAAACATCAGAGAATGGCAGCAAACGGCTCACACCCTTTGGCTGCCCTTCGGCATGTGTATGTGCGTGTGTATTGTGACAAACGGCTTACTCCGGGGCTCCGCCGTCTGTCCGGGACTGTTAGAACACGGTCTTTTAGGGTAGGTTAAATGATGAGACGTCACGTACTGTTCCTTTAAACAGGCTATGCCTGGTTTATTCAGTCCCAGGCACTGAGACTGCCACAGTTTAAACAGAAAACAAAGCCAAACAAAAAGCTGCTCGTCTGAGCGATAACTTAAACTTAGATGTCCCTGACTCAGAGTTGGAAGTGGCTTGTCCACTTCCACCAACAAAATAAGTACCTTTGCAGTCTTTAGACAAACTAACAGAATGAATGAAGCGATTTGGGAAAGAGGCTTTCTCACCCCTCTGCAGTTCAGCAGCCTTCCAGGCTCTTGGGCGGGGCCCAGAGGAAACAGGAAACAGGTCTTATATACCTGAACTCTAATCAGCATGACAGGTGACAGAAAACAGGCAGCAGACAAACTGTGGAATGGAGTGCCTGTACCACGAGGCTGCCCTGTTCAGCTTAGACAGGACAGAAACTGTTCAGTATCCTGGGAGCCCTGTATATGGAGTTTATTACCAACCCCTGGTTTCTGTCACATATCCTCCCCCCCAGCTCAGACCTCGAGGGGTGAGCGACCATGGATATTAGGGAGTGCATCCTTGACAACCCGTCGGCATTGCCATGTTTGTGCCCCGACCTGTGTTCCACAGAAAATTTAAAGGGCTGTAGGCTTAGGAACCACCTGGTCACCCTAGCGTTCTTCTCCCTATTTTGACACATCCAGGTAAGGGGTGCATGATCTGTGACCAATCGGAACTTTCTCCCCAACAGATAATACTTGAGTGTCTCTACAGCCCACTTTATTGCGAGACACTCTTTCTCGACTATGGAGTAATTTTTCTCCTGGGGATTTAGTTTCCTACTTAAATAAAGGATGGGGTGCTCCTCCCCTTGAGACTCCTGGGAGAGTACCGCCCCCAGCCCTACCTCAGATGCGTCGGTTTGGACTACGAACTCTTTGGAGAAGTCAGGTGTGACCAACACTGGTTGGGCACAGAGAGCTTCTTTCAGGCTTCTAAAGGCCTGTTCGGCTTCGGGGGACCACTTTACCATTAGCGGTCCTCTTGCTTTTGTGAGGTCGGTTAGTGGGGTTGCCTTAGTTGCAAAATTGGGAATAAACCTCCTATAGTAGCCAATTAACCCCAAAAAGGTCCTTACTTGTTTTTTTGTGACTGGCCTTGGCCAATTTTGTATCGCCTCTACTTTGAGTGTTTGTGGTTTGAGTAACCCTCTACCAATAGAATACCCCAGATACTTGGCCTCCTCCAGACCAATAGTGCATTTAGCGGGGTTAGCAGTTAGTCCAGCAGACCGAACTGCGTCGAGCACAGCTTGGACCTTTGGAAGGTGGACCTGCCAATCTTCACTATGGATTACCACATCATCCAGGTAGGCGGCAGCGTACCGAACATGTGGTTTTAAAATTTTA
Organism: Ascaphus truei; assembly: GCF_040206685.1. Classification (NCBI taxonomy): domain Eukaryota; kingdom Metazoa; phylum Chordata; class Amphibia; order Anura; family Ascaphidae; genus Ascaphus; species Ascaphus truei. The sequence continues at coordinate 50,419,942 of NC_134493.1, read as the reverse complement.
TCCATCATTCTTTGGAATGTGGCGGGAGCTCCATGTAAGCCAAAAGGCAGCACCTTATATTGAAAGAGGCCGTCTGGGGTTGAGAAGGCTGTTTTTTCTTTTGCCCTTTCTGTGAGGGGAACCTGCCAGTACCCTTTTGTTAGGTCTAGGGTTGTGAGATATCGGGCTTTGCCCAGTCTCTCTACAAGTTCATCCACCCTGGGCATAGGATAAGTATCAAATTTTGACACTGCGTTTAGTTTCCGGTAGTCATTACAAAACCTTGTTGTACCATCTGGCTTTGGGACTAAGACTATAGGGCTGTTCCACCCACTTTGGGATTCCTCAATTACACCTAGTTTTAGCATTTTTTTAACCTCTAAACTTATAGCCTTTCTCTTGGCCTCTGGGATTCGGTACGGTTTAAGGTTAACTCGGACCCCCGGTTCAGAGACTATGTCATGTTTAATTACGTTAGTTTTACCTGGCTGTGTAGAGAAGATTTCTTTGTTCCTTCTCACTAAACTCTGGACCTCTCGTTTCTGATGCACGGACAGTGTTTCAGCTATGCTAACCTCTGGGTCAGTTTCTTGATTCTCTGACGGACCTGGGGGTACTAGGGTTAACAAGACCTCTCTATCTTTCCAGGGCTTGAGTAGGTTTATATCGTAAATTTGCTCAGGTTTCCTCCTACCTGGCTGCCTTACCCTATAATTTACTTCTCCCACTCTTTCCAAGACCTCATATGGCCCATGCCATTTAGCAAGGAATTTACTCTCCACGGTGGGAACCAGAACTAGTACCCTATCACCTGGAAAAAAAATTCTGACCCTAGCACCCTTATTATACGTATTCCTTTGTGCTTCTTGAGCTTTCTCCATGTGTTCCCTCACTATGGGTAGGACTGCAGCAATGCGGTCCTGCATTTGGGCAACATGCTCTATTACACTTCTGTAAGGGGTAACCTCGTGTTCCCAAGTTTCTTTGGCTATATCCAGTAAGCCCCTTGGATGTCGGCCATACAATAGTTCAAACGGGGAGAAGCCTGTGGATGACTGGGGAACTTCCCTAATGGCAAATAACAGGTATGGTAACAAACAGTCCCAGTTTTTCCCATCCTTATCGACCGCCCGGCGTAACATGCTCTTTAAGGTTTTATTGAACCTTTCCACTATACCATCTGTTTGTGGATGATAGACTGAGGTTCTGAGATGCTTGATTTTTAGGAGTTTACATAGCTCTTTTGTTACTTGGGACATAAATGGTGTTCCCTGGTCAGATAAGATCTCTTTAGGAATTCCGACCCGGGAAAACAGAAGTACTAACTCTTTTGCTATGTTTTTAGCAGAGGTGCTACGTAGGGGAACTGCCTCCGGATATCGGGTAGCATAATCTAATATTACCAATATATGCTGATGTCCCCTAGCAGACTTTATTAGGGGTCCTACTAGATCCATAGCAATCCGGTCAAATGGTACCTCTATTATGGGAAGGGGTACCAATGGGCTGCGGTATGCTTTGAACGGGGCGGTGATCTGACATTCTGGGCATGAGGAACAATAGTTTGTAATTTCTGCCAGAACCCCAGGCCAATAAAAGCTTCGGAGAACCTTTTCTTTTGTCTTTTCCACCCCTAGGTGTCCCCCCAATGGATGACTATGTGCGAGGTGTAATACTACGTTACGGAATGTCCGTGGTACCAACAATTGTTTAGTTGTAACTGATTTTCTTTTATCAACCCGATATACTAGGTCGTTCTCTACCTCGAAGTAGGGGTAAGCAAGTGACCTATCTGGTTGGCCATGAGTACTATTCTGGTCCCGTATATTTCCCCTTGCTACCGCTAATGTGGGGTCCTCCCACTGGGCCTTCTTAAAACTCCCAGGACTGACCTCTAGGTCAGCGAGGGTCTTATCCTGTACTGGGGTGGTAAGTGCCTGATCAACATCTTGATTTGGGGTATTCCCTACCAAAGTAGTGATGGGGAAGGGAATTTCACCGCACTCCTCCTTTTCCCCTTTCTTATTTGGGCCCTCGTCAACCTCCATTTCTGAAAAAGGGAAAGGATTTGTTTCTTCTAACACTTCGTTATGGTCTGCTATTGAACTCTGGGCGCTATTCTGAGCTGGGGACCACATTTTTAGAAAATGGGGAAAGTCGGTCCCTATTAACACATCATGTGCCAGTTTGGGTACAACACCCACCTTGAAATCTAAAGAACCAAATTCTGTTTAAAAAAAAACATCAACAGTGGAATATTCATGATTATCCCCATGTATACAACAAATTGCCACTCTTTGTGAACTGTTTACCTGTTTCTTCTTAATGGGCAATAGGTATTCGGACACTAGTGTGACCATACTCCCAGAGTCAAGAAGTGCCCGAACCCTCTTACCATTAACCTTTACAAATGCCCACAGATGGTTATTCAAGGGGTCCTCTGGGCTAGGGCCCATACATTGGGACAACAGCGAATAAGGTTCCACGCTGTTGCATTGCATGGGCTCATCATTTAGTGGGCAGATTTTTGCTGTGTGGCCCCTCTCATGACAATTTACACATTTAGGTACATAGTCTGTGTCCCACTTAGAGCCTTTTCCCGGCTCCCCATGTTGGCTATTGCCCTTAGTGTGCGAACCACTGTTGCTGGTGCTGCGTGAAGGTGGTCGCCGCTCTTCAGCTCCCCTTAACCCCGGTACCCTTTTACCGTCTCTGGAAGAGTCCTGGAACCTCGGGTAGTGGGGTTGCTCCACGACTGTGGGTTGCGGGTGCTCTCCTGCTGCATTGTACCTTTCTACGAGGGCCACAAGCTCATCCGCATTGTGGGGGTCACTCCGACTGACCCAATGGCGTAAGGCAGAGGGAAGTTTCCTCAAGAACTGGTCCATGACCAACCGTTCCACTTTGTGGCTTGCTGAGTTGATCTCGGGTTGTAGCCACTTCCGGGCGAGGTGGATGAGGTCATACATCTGGCTTCGGGTGGATTTATCCATCGTGAAGGACCATGCGTGAAACCTTTGGGCGCGAACAGCCGTGGTTACGCCGAGGCGGGCGAGGATCTCGAACTTCAATTTTGCATAGACGTTAGCTTCGGCTGGCTCTAGATCAAAGTAAGCCTTCTGGGGTTCGCCGCTTAGGAAGGGTGCGATTAGACCAGCCCACTCAGCTTCTGGCCATCCCTCTCTCTGTGCCGTGCGTTCAAACGTGAGAAGATAGGCTTCCACATCATCCGAGGGTCCCATCTTCTGAAGGTAGTGGCTTGCCCTGGTCATTTTCGGAACTGGGGCTGCCGCTGCCAGTGGAAGGTTACTGATAGTCTCCCACAGGATCTCGAGTTCCTGCTGTAAGCCCTGAGCGAACCGCTGTTGCTCCTCTTTCAGCAAGCGGTTTGTCTCTTGCTGGTTTGCATTCGCCTGTTGCAGGGCTTCATTCGCGTCTCTCTGGACAGCGACATTGCGTACCAGCGCACTCACCACGTCTTCCATCTTGTTTGGAGAGAGAGAAAAAAAACCTTTTTTTTTTTTTTTATCTTTAAAGTTCTTTAACCCCCAGACCTTTTAGTGTTCTGCCCGCATTCTCCACCATATGTGACAAACGGCTTACTCCGGGGCTCCGCCGTCTGTCCGGGACTGTTAGAACACGGTCTTTTAGGGTAGGTTAAATGATGAGACGTCACGTACTGTTCCTTTAAACAGGCTATGCCTGGTTTATTCAGTCCCAGGCACTGAGACTGCCACAGTTTAAACAGAAAACAAAGCCAAACAAAAAGCTGCTCGTCTGAGCGATAACTTAAACTTAGATGTCCCTGACTCAGAGTTGGAAGTGGCTTGTCCACTTCCACCAACAAAATAAGTACCTTTGCAGTCTTTAGACAAACTAACAGAATGAATGAAGCGATTTGGGAAAGAGGCTTTCTCACCCCTCTGCAGTTCAGCAGCCTTCCAGGCTCTTGGGCGAGGCCCAGAGGAAACAGGAAACAGGTCTTATATACCTGAACTCTAATCAGCATGACAGGTGACAGAAAACAGGCAGCAGACAAACTGTGGAATGGAGTGCCTGTACCACGAGGCTGCCCTGTTCAGCTTAGACAGGACAGAAACTGTTCAGTATCCTGGGAGCCCTGTATATGGAGTTTATTACCAACCCCTGGTTTCTGTCACAGTATATATATATATATATATATATATATATATATATACAGTGTTCGACAAACCTATACATTTGCACGCCCCGGGCGAGTGGATTTAACATCGTGGCGAGCTCCTATTGGCTCAGGCACCACACGTTTGATACTAGGCGGCGAGTAGATTTTTTTGTTGGGCGAGGAGATTTTTTGGTGATTTGTCGACCACTGTGTGTATATATATATATATATAATAATAATAATATATATATATACAGTGTTCGACAAATCACCCAAAAATCTACTCGCCCAACCAAAAAATCTACTCGCCACCTAGTCCCGCCCCCAACCCCGCCCCTAGTCCCGCCCCCAACCCTAGTCCCGCCCTCAACCCCGCTTTAAAATAAAATATATAAATAAAATACATTTAATAAATTCCTAGCCAGAACAACATTCGTTTTTGACATAAATGTCTTTATTGTATTACATTATACTACAATTAGTCCTTGTTACGTGTGTGTGTGTGTGTGTGTGTGTGTGTGTGTGTGTGTGTGTGTGTGTGTGTGTGTGTGTGTGTAAATGTCGATCTAGAAATAAAAGCCAGGTGTGAATGACTAGTTTCCTGAACCCCTTAACCAGTGTCTGGACGTCCCCGCTTCACAATATCTAAAGCAGCAATCCCACCTGGGATCTTACCTGATCCGCAGTTCCTCAATGTCCAGGTACCCTCATTCCCGCAATGTTAGGTGTTCCCTACCTGTCTTCTGGGTTAGGGGGGGTTCCGATGTCTTCTGTGTGAAGCTTGATCTAGAAGAAAGCAGTATAGGTTATTTTGGTGTAGTATAGGGCAGTTAAGATATATAGGGTAAATAAGAGATCCAGAAACAGAGTGTGAGACAGACACAGGGAGAGGGTGAGAGAGAGAGAGGGGGTTTGAGAGAGAGGGGGTGAGAGAGAGAGAGAGAGAGAGAGAGAGAGAGAGAGAGGGTGTGTGAGAGAGAGAGGGTGAGTGAGAGAGAGAGAGGGTGTGAGAGAGAGAGGGTGTGGGGGAGAGAGAGAGGGTGTGAGAGAGAGAGGGTGTGGGGGAGAGAGAGAGGGTGTGAGAGAGAGAGGGTGTGAGAGAGAGAGGGTGTGAGAGAGAGAGGGTGTGAGAGGGTGTGAGAGGGTGCGAGAGAGAGAGGGTGGAGAGGGGGCAAGAGAGAGAGGGGGAGAGAGAGAGAGGGCAACTGGGGTAACTGGGTGACTGGGTGGGGTGACGGGGTGACTGGGTGGGGTGATGGGGTGACTGGGTGGGGTGACTGGGTGGGGTGACTGGTTGACTGGGGTGACTGGGTGGGGTGACTGGGTGGGGTGGCGGGGTGACTGGGTGGGGTGGCGGGGTGACTGGTTGACTGGGTGGGGTGATGGGGTGACTGGGTGGGATGACAGGGTGACTGGGTGGGGTGACGGGGTGACTGGGTGGGGTGACGGGGTGACGGGGTGACTGTGTGGGGTGACTGTGTGGGGTGGTGGGGTGACGGGGTGACTGGGTGGGGTGACTGGGTGACGTGACGGGGTGACTGGGGTGGGTTGGTTGGGTGATTGGGGTGGGGTGGGGTGGTGGGGTGACGAGTGGGGTTACTGGGTGGGGTGACACTTCTGGTATCACACACACACACACGCATGCACGCACACCCATGCATACACATACACTCTCCCATGCATGCATGCATGCACAGACACACATACACACACTCTCTCCCATGCATGCATACACACACACACTCTCCCATACATGCATGCATACACACACACACACACACACACACACACTCTCTCTCTCCCATACATGCATGCATACACACACACACACTCTCCCATACACACACACACGACAGGAGGAAGAAGAGGAAAGGCCGCGCGACCGAGCACCACCACCACTGCCCCCCCCCCCCCCCCGCGACAATCTCCCGCCCTGCGCGGACAGTCACGGGACCGCGGGGAAGCGGAGACCAAGGAGGTAAGAGGGGAACACCCCCGCTACCATCTCCCACCCCGCGCGGGGATCTGGGAAGCGGGAAGTGGCGCATGAAGCCGGGAAAACACCCACTACCATCACCTGTCCCGCGCTGGTATCGTGGGAAGCTGGGGTAAGCGGGGACACCCCCCACTACCATCACCCATCCTGCGGGGATCGCGGGAAGCCTGGGTAAGCGGGGAACACCCCACTACCATCACCCGCCCCGCGCGGGGACCGGGGAAAGCTGGAAGTGGCGCGGGAAGCTGGGGGGAATAAGGGGGGGACACCTCCGCCCCGCGCGAAGACCGGGGAAAGCTGGAAGTCGCGCGGGAAGCTGGGAGGAATAAGGGGGGGACACCTCAGCCCCGCGCGGATTAGCGGGGGCCGGGGAGAGAAGGCGGAACACCCTCGCTACCATCTCCAGCCACGCGCGGGTATTGGGGGGGGGGGAGTAAGGGGGAACTGCAGGAGGCAGGGAAGGCACAGAGGGGATGGAGGATTGGAGAGTACTTACTCTAGTACTCTCCAACAGATCTCTGGCCAGAAAAAATGGCCGTTCGTTGGGGGCGGGCTCATATAGAGCCTGGCCGCGCGCCCACAAAGCCTGGGAGCGCGCGCCAATCAGCTGTCAGGTAGGGGGAGTTATTTATTTATTTATTTTTCAGCGCGAGCAGGGAAAATTCAGCGCGAGCGGGGAAATTTAAAAAACAAGCACGTGTTCTGCTTTGGCCAATAGTTACTCGCCCGGGGGTTAAATCCACCCGCCCCGGCATGTAAATGTATAGGATTGTCGAACACTGTATATATATATATATATATATATATATATATATATATATATATATACAGTGGTGTGAAAAAGAAAGTACACCCTCTTTGAATTCCATGGTTTTACATATCAGGACATAATAACAATCATCTGTCCCTTAGCAGGTCTTAAAATTAGGTACATACAACACATGACATATTACACCGTGTCATGATTTATATATAAATAAAATAGTAGCACCAATTAGGTGATACTAATTAATCAAAAATAAGATTCAAGTGTGAATTATAATGTGATAATGATTAATTAAATGATGAATATTCTAATAATATTCAAATCTAAAAACATGAATGGTGTAACAACATAAATAGCAATATAAAGATATTACTAATAAATGACAAACAATGCAAACAAAGCATAAAACATATACAGAACCCCTCTTCCAAATGAAAGTCCAATGTGCAAATCTTTCAAGGTGAAGATAGAATGAAAGGAGTCCAGGCTGCTTCCTTTTTAAAGGATTCTTTGAAAAAGTCACTGCTGTGTGACGAAACGCGTTAGGACGTTGCAGCGGACAGTACGTTATCACGCAGGAGCCTGTGTTGGTCCGGACAGACTCGGAGCGCATGCTAAAGACCAAGGGATTTTCCAGCAAGCAGTCTGACAAAGCACCTTAGCTGCATCACGCCACCTCCGGGGGTTAATTAACAGCCGACTGAATCCCCCTGCTCACGCTGTGAGCTCGCCATCTGAGGAAGATGGACCCCGATCAGTCACGTTGGCGGTGATATTATTTTCACAATTGCTGTTTTTATTACTCTTATAAGTGTGCCTGTCCCCCCCCCCTGTCCATCCCACTTGATTTTAATAAATGCACATTTATGCACTGTGCGCTTTTTGTATATGTGTGTGTATATATATATATATATATATATATATATATATATATGTGTATATATATACAGTGTATGTATATATATATATATATATATATATATATATATATGTGTATATATATACAGTGTGTGTATATATATATATATATATATATATATATATATATATATATATATATATTGTGACAGAAACCAGGGGTTGGTAATAAACTCCATATACAGGGCTCCCAGGATACTGAACAGTTTCTGTCCTGTCTAAGCTGAACAGGGCAGCCTCGTGGTACAGGCACTCCATTCCACAGTTTGTCTGCTGCCTGTTTTCTGTCACCTGTCATGCTGATTAGAGTTCAGGTATATAAGACCTGTTTCCTGTTTCCTCTGGGCCCCGCCCAAGAGCCTGGAAGGCTGCTGAACTGCAGAGGGGTGAGAAAGCCTCTTTCCCAAATCGCTTCATTCATTCTGTTAGTTTGTCTAAAGACTGCAAAGGTACTTATTTTGTTGGTGGAAGTGGACAAGCCACTTCCAACTCTGAGTCAGGGACATCTAAGTTTAAGTTATCGCTCAGACGAGCAGCTTTTTGTTTGGCTTTGTTTTCTGTTTAAACTGTGGCAGTCTCAGTGCCTGGGACTGAATAAACCAGGCATAGCCTGTTTAAAGGAACAGTACGTGACGTCTCATCATTTAACCTACCCTAAAAGACCGTGTTCTAACAGTCCCGGACAGACGGCGGAGCCCCGGAGTAAGTCGTTTGTCACATATGGTGGAGAATGCGGGCAGAACACTGAAAGGTCTGGGGGTTAAAGAACTTTAAAAAAAAAAAAAAAAAGAAGGTTTTTTTTTCTCTCTCTCCAAACAAGATGGAAGACGTGGTGAGTGCGCTGGTACGCAATGTCGCTGTCCAGAAAGACGCGAATGAAGCCCAGCAACAGGCGAGTGAAACCCAGCGACAGCTGTTAATAGCCCAGCAAGAGACTAATGCAAACCAGCAAGAGACAAACCGCCTGCTGAGAGAGGAGCAAAAGCGGTTCGCTCAGGGCTTACAGCAGGAACTCGAGATCCTGAGGGGGACTATCAGTAACCTTCCACTGGCAGAGGCAGCCCCAGTTCCGAAAATGACCAGGGCAAGCCACTACATTCAGAAGATGGGACCCTCGGATGATGTGGAAGCCTATCTTCTCACGTTTGAACGCACGGCACAGAGAGAGGGATGGCCAGAAGCTGAGTGGGCTGGTCTAATCGCACCCTTCCTAAGCGGCGAACCCCAGAAGGCTTACTTTGATCTAGAGCCAGCCGAAGCTAACGTCTATGCAAAATTGAAGTTCGAGATCCTCGCCCGCCTCGGCGTAACCACGGCTGTTCGTGCCCAAAGGTTTCACGCATGGTCCTTCACGATGGATAAAGCCACCCGAAGCCAGATGTATGACCTCATCCACCTCGCCCGGAAGTGGCTACAACCCGAGATCAACTCAGCAAGCCACATCGTGGAACGGTTGGTCATGGACCAGTTCTTGAGGAAACTTCCCTCTGCCTTACGCCGTTGGGTCAGTCGGAGTGACCCCCACAATGCGGATGAGCTTGTGGCCCTTGTAGAAAGGTACAGTGCAGCAGAAGAGCACCCGCAACCCACAGTCGTGGAGCAACCCCACTATCCGAGGTTCCAGGACTCTTCCAGAGACGGTAAAAGGGTACCGGGGTTAAGGGGCGCTGAAGAGCGGCGACCACCTTCACGCCGCTCCAGCAACAGTGGTTCGCACACTAAGGGCAATAGCCAACATGGGGAGCCGGGAAAAGGCTCTAAGTGGGACACAGACTATGTACCTAAATGTGTAAATTGTCATGAGAGGGGCCACACAGCAAAAATCTGCCCACTAAATGATGAGCCCATGCAATGCAACAGCGTGGAACCTTATTCGCTGTTGTCCCAATGTATGGGCCCTAGCCCAGAGGACCCCTTGAATAACCATCTGTGGGCATTTGTAAAGGTTAATGGTAAGAGGGTTCGGGCACTTCTTGACTCTGGGAGTATGGTCACACTAGTGTCCGAATACCTATTGCCCATTAAGAAGAAACAGGTAAACAGTTCACAAAGAGTGGCAATTTGTTGTATACATGGGGATAATCATGAATATTCCACTGTTGATGTTTTTTTTGAAACAGAATTTGGTTCTTTAGATTTCAAGGTGGGTGTTGTACCCAAACTGGCACATGATGTGTTAATAGGGACCGACTTTCCCCATTTTCTAAAAATGTGGTCCCCAGCTCAGAATAGCGCCCAGAGTTCAATAGCAGACCATAACGAAGTGTTAGAAGAAACAAATCCTTTCCCTTTTTCAGGAATGGAGGTTGACGAGGGCCCAAATAAGAAGGGGGAAAAGGAGGAGTGCTGTGAAATTCCCTTCCCCATCACTACTTTGGTAGGGAATACCCCAAATCAAGATGTTGATCAGGCACTTACCACCCCAGTACAGGATAAGACCCTCGCTGACCTAGAGGTCAGTCCTGGGAGTTTTAAGAAGGCCCAGTGGGAGGACCCCACATTAGCGGTAGCAAGGGGAAATATACGGGACCAGAATAGTACTCATGGCCAACCAGATAGGTCACTTGCTTACCCCTACTGCGAGGTAGAGAACGACCTAGTATATCGGGTTGATAAAAGAAAATCAGTTACAACTAAACAATTGTTGGTACCACGGACATTCCGTAACGTAGTATTACACCTCGCACATAGTCATCCATTGGGGGGACACCTAGGGGTGGAAAAGACAAAAGAAAAGGTTCTCCGAAGCTTTTATTGGCCTGGGGTTCTGGCAGAAATTACAAACTATTGTTCCTCATGCCCAGAATGTCAGATCACCGCCCCGTTCAAAGCATACCGCAGCCCATTGGTACCCCTTCCCATAATAGAGGTACCATTTGACCGGATTGCTATGGATCTAGTAGGACCCCTAATAAAGTCTGCTAGGGGACATCAGCATATATTGGTAATATTAGATTATGCTACCCGATATCCGGAGGCAGTTCCCCTACGTAGCACCTCTGCTAAAAACATAACAAAAGAGCTATGTAAACTCCTAAAAATCAAGCATCTCAGAACCTCAGTCTATCATCCACAAACAGATGGTTTAGTGGAAAGGTTCAATAAAACCTTAAAGAGCATGTTACGCCGGGCGGTCGATAAGGATGGGAAAAACTGGGACTGTTTGTTACCATACCTGTTATTTGCCATTAGGGAAGTTCCCCAGTCATCCACAGGCTTCTCCCCGTTTGAACTATTGTATGGCCGACATCCAAGGGGCTTACTGGATATAGCCAAAGAAACTTGGGAACACGAGGTTACCCCTTACAGAAGTGTAATAGAGCATGTTGCCCAAATGCAGGACCGCATTGCTGCAGTCCTACCCATAGTGAGGGAACACATGGAGAAAGCTCAAGAAGCACAAAGGAATACGTATAATAAGGGTGCTAGGGTCAGAATTTTTTTTCCAGGTGATAGGGTACTAGTTCTGGTTCCCACCGTGGAGAGTAAATTCCTTGCTAAATGGCATGGGCCATATGAGGTCTTGGAAAGAGTGGGAGAAGTAAATTATAGGGTAAGGCAGCCAGGTAGGAGGAAACCTGAGCAAATTTACCATATAAACCTACTCAAGCCCTGGAAAGATAGAGAAGTCTTGTTAACCCTAGTACCCCCAGGTCCGTCAGAGAATCAAGAAACTGACCCAGAGGTTAGCATAGCTGAAACACTGTCCGTGCATCAAAAACGAGAGGTCCAGAGTTTAGTGAGAAGGAACAAAGAAATCTTCTCTACACAGCCAGGTAAAACTAACGTAATTAAACATGACATAGTCTCTGAACCGGGGGTCCGAGTTAACCTTAAACCGTACCGAATCCCAGAGGCCAAGAGAGAGGCTATAAGTTTAGAGGTTAAAAAAATGCTAAAACTAGGCGTAATTGAGGAATCCCAAAGTGGGTGGAACAGCCCTATAGTTTTAGTCCCAAAGCCAGACGGTACAACAAGGTTTTGTAATGACTACCGGAAACTAAACGCGGTGTCAAAATTTGATACTTATCCTATGCCCAGGGTGGATGAACTTGTAGATAGACTGGGCAAAGCCCGATATCTCACAACCCTAGACCTAACAAAAGGGTACTGGCAGGTTCCCCTCACAGAAAGGGCAAAAGAAAAAACAGCCTTCTCAACCCCAGACGGCCTCTTTCAATATAAGGTGCTGCCTTTTGGCTTACATGGAGCTCCCGCCACATTCCAAAGAATGATGGATAAAATTTTAAAACCACATGTTCGGTACGCTGCCGCCTACCTGGATGATGTGGTAATCCATAGTGAAGATTGGCAGTCCCACCTTCCAAAGGTCCAAGCTGTGCTCGACGCAGTTCGGTCTGCTGGACTAACTGCTAACCCCGCTAAATGCACTATTGGTCTGGAGGAGGCCAAGTATCTGGGGTATTCTATTGGTAGAGGGTTACTCAAACCACAAACACTCAAAGTAGAGGCGATACAAAATTGGCCAAGGCCAGTCACAAAAAAACAAGTAAGGACCTTTTTGGGGTTAATTGGCTACTATAGGAGGTTTATTCCCAATTTTGCAACTAAGGCAACCCCACTAACCGACCTCACAAAAGCAAGAGGACCGCTAATGGTAAAATGGTCCCCCGAAGCCGAACAGGCCTTTAGAAGCCTGAAAGAAGCTCTCTGTGCCCAACCAGTGTTGGTCACACCTGACTTCTCCAAAGAGTTCGTAGTCCAAACCGACGCATCTGAGGTAGGGCTGGGGGCGGTACTCTCCCAGGAGTCTCAAGGGGAGGAGCACCCCATCCTTTATTTAAGTAGGAAACTAAATCCCCAGGAGAAAAATTACTCCATAGTCGAGAAAGAGTGTCTCGCAATAAAGTGGGCTGTAGAGACACTCAAGTATTATCTGTTGGGGAGAAAGTTCCGATTGGTCACAGATCATGCACCCCTTACCTGGATGTGTCAAAATAGGGAGAAGAACGCTAGGGTGACCAGGTGGTTCCTAAGCCTACAGCCCTTTAAATTTTCTGTGGAACACAGGTCGGGGCACAAACATGGCAATGCCGACGGGTTGTCAAGGATGCACTCCCTAATATCCATGGTCGCTCACCCCTCTAGGTCTGAGCTGGGGGGGAGGATATGTGACAGAAACCAGGGGTTGGTAATAAACTCCATATACAGGGCTCCCAGGATACTGAACAGTTTCTGTCCTGTCTAAGCTGAACAGGGCAGCCTCGTGGTACAGGCACTCCATTCCACAGTTTGTCTGCTGCCTGTTTTCTGTCACCTGTCATGCTGATTAGAGTTCAGGTATATAAGACCTGTTTCCTGTTTCCTCTGGGCCCCGCCCAAGAGCCTGGAAGGCTGCTGAACTGCAGAGGGGTGAGAAAGCCTCTTTCCCAAATCGCTTCATTCATTCTGTTAGTTTGTCTAAAGACTGCAAAGGTACTTATTTTGTTGGTGGAAGTGGACAAGCCACTTCCAACTCTGAGTCAGGGACATCTAAGTTTAAGTTATCGCTCAGACGAGCAGCTTTTTGTTTGGCTTTGTTTTCTGTTTAAACTGTGGCAGTCTCAGTGCCTGGGACTGAATAAACCAGGCATAGCCTGTTTAAAGGAACAGTACGTGACGTCTCATCATTTAACCTACCCTAAAAGACCGTGTTCTAACAGTCCCGGACAGACGGCGGAGCCCCGGAGTAAGTCGTTTGTCACAATATATATATATATATATATATACAGTGTATGTATATATATATATATATATATACAGTGTATGTATATATATATATATACAGTGTATGTATGTATATATATATATATATATATATATATATATATTCATGTAGGATGGGGTCATATTAGACCCCATCGCAGTTCCCATTAGTTGCAAGCAGTGTTTTTTCTCAAACTTGAAAAAGTTTTCATGCAACACAATTTCTGTGAGTTAAAGCAAGAATTCCGGCGGTGGACCCATGTGTTCGCCAAAGTTACTCAGTGTTTGTCGGATGGCCTTTATCCCCTCTGTGTGAGAAATATTGCTGAACAAACTGGCCACATAAAGTGTGACTAAGATGACATTGCCCAAGTTGAGCGACAAAGTGGTCAATTTATTGATAAAGTCTGTCATGTCCCATTTTGGTGACCATGGGCTGTAAGTAAAAGGCTATAAACTGTAAGATGGAATGACAGAGTATGTATTAAATGACTGTATATGTATTAAAACAGTAATACACTATGGGGCATGCACTTCTGCTTTTTGTGTGTGTGTGTGTATATATATATATATATATATATATATACACACACATATATTTTTTAAATCTATAAGTAAAACAATATTTGTTGTTTACATGCAGGTCTCATGTACCGATAGTTGGCAACATTCCGTCTAATAGTGATACAGCAAAATGAATTGTGAGGTTCTATGTAGACAATAGTACAAAGGCACCATAATTAATCCAGCTGCAAGGAGAAATCCCATGTTTTCATCAAATTGGTTAGTAGTATGCTATTCAATCATTAATACAATAAAGTGTTTCTTTAGCAGTATGGCAGGACAGCCTGTAGGCGAGGTCAGACAATAATCCACACATGCAGTTTCAGGTAAACCAAATGTTGAGTGGTTTTATTTCTCCACAACCCAAATAAACATTTGGGCACACTGTCCCTTTAAGGCAAAACAAAACTCCTAAAAAGAACGCCTATTCCCCATACGGAGATCTTGCTAAACATTCCAAGCCCTTTCTATCGGGCTGGCTTGCTTTGTCCAGTTCCCAACCCCTAAACATATACCACAGTAGTTATGGAACAATATTAAAGTCCTTACTGTATTTTTGTTTGGAAATCTCTGTCCCTAGAGAGTTTAGGAAATCCTTGCGGATAGGAGCTTGCACAGGACAGCTCTGAGTCAGCCACCTACTACAAGCAGTAGCCGCCTTATCAAGCTGGTTGTCAGCTGTCTCAGCTTAGTTCCTGATTGCACAAGTATTCTTAATGGGTTAGCCTTCTGAGTGCTGGATGAAGGACTCAGATGTATGTTTCCCAGGAATAATTATCAGTACCTTTACTTCACCCTGTCACAAGCAGTATGTCAGTATTCTATAAATAACTGTCCACAGTTATGTCTCAGTCTAAAAAATAAAAGTATTAATATTCCATTCAAATATTCCAAAAAAGGAAGGCAGAAAGAACAGGGTTCCCATTTCCTTCTTTAATGTTAATCCATTTATGGCTGGAGGCAGAGAGAATTATGTAGGGTCCATGGATTGATTGCCACAGAGAAGGGGGAGAGGAGACACTGCCAGCTGGTCCAGGGAGGGACAAGGAAAAGGGATGCAGAGGGAGGGTTGGGGTGTTGAAGTCATATGCAGAGCTGAGATTAGGCCTGCCTGTCTGTGTCTGAAATCCTCTGTGATTAGCACAGTGAGAGCTCAGATGATAGGACATTAAGAAGGGACAGATTGCTGGGGCATGGACTGGATGTTCTAACTCACTGAGTGAGGGGGTCCTTTAGCCTTGAGGCGGGGCAGGTGGTTACGTTTGGGTCTGATGAAATGTCCTATCTCAAACCTTCTGGGAAGGAGCTGGAGAGATTTGATGGTCTGTCCCTCATATACTGGTGAGTACCACAGGCAAAATTATATGGACTAGATTCAATAAAGGTCTATATTGCTGCTTAAAATGTATCGGTAAAGAAATGGGATAGTTGCGATATTTTTTTTAGAATGAATTACTGTCATATTCACGAAAAATTATTCAATCACAAATATGTTCTGATATGCAGCTCATCTGCATACATGAAAATGTGCTAACTCTGCGGTAAACAACGCTGGCGGTACAAATAAGCGCAAACGCATTGAAATATGCGTCAGGTAGCACTAGTTGTGGAGGGAGAAGGGAAGATATCACCCTTTTTTACCATAGGGTTATGTAATAGGATTTCTTAAACACTATAGCAGAAAATAATTTCACCCCCTTGATGCCCAAGGCAACCAATTCATTGCAAAGGAATGACTTCAAACACAGTGATTGCCCTACAAATAAAATACCAACAGCATAACATCCATACAGTATGTGCAAATATTAAGCTTTCTAGTAGCCCAAGTGGACAGCCACTCATGTTAATATAGATGACTAGCTGGCTGCTTGGGCTACTAGAGGTTAATATATGGATACGTTATACATTGTTAATATTATATAGTTGTATCACCTACAGAAGTTCTAGGCTGGCTTGTACTACAGTATCTTAGCGAGGGAGGGACGTATTTTAGTAGCGTCCCAATCACTATATAGTATATATCCCCTCAAACAACATATGGAGAAACACCTGTGCGCAAAAAGGAGCACACCTTAGATACCTGGAAGTTATGCTAAAGGACTCACACCTCCTCAAAGATTTCCGTAAAACCTACAGTATACTGACAAGCCTTAGGTCCGTTGTGATGAAGGGAGTAATACTGCCAGTCCCAACAGGATCAGAACCCCAAACCTCTGCTGTTCAGGGTAGCAGTTCTAGCATGGAATTATCTGAGATGCTGGATAGCTCCGCTGTCACAGCGTACCTTAGAGCTCTTCTGCTCTAGTGCTCATACCCGTAGCTAATCATACCCGTGGACACTCTCCTGTCTCCCTTTAAAGGCAAACCACTTCCAGGTGTGAACAGTAGATCTCCAAAGTGTGCTGTCACTGTGGTGCTATCCAGCTCCTGCCCTGAGTAGCAGAGGTTGTGAGTTCTGATCCAGTTGGAACTGACACCAGTACCCCCTTCATCACAAGGGGCCTTAGACTTGTCAGTATAGATCTTATGTAAATCAAATATACATTGCATGTCTCATTAGCATATCTCCCAGGTAACTAAGGTGTGCTCGTTTTTTTTAAGCAAACTCTACTACAATAGTTCTCTCCCAAAGTTGAAAAAGCACCAATTAAAAATAAGAGAAATGTTATATATAAAAAATGTGCTAACATTTATAAGAAGGACCATAGAGTAACGTCTGAAATTCATTTTAAAAAGCCGTCCCTCCAAGGGCAAAAGTGAACTAATGGCAGTGAAATTAAATATTGTAACAATAATGGTGTCAATCACCTTAATTTAACCTATAGATCATGTCTCCATAGTAACCAATGGCATTGATAAGTTCTTTAAAAAACAAAAACGTGTTTTGCCCGATACCTGGTTCTTCCTTCTAAGATGCTTCAGAGTCACCTTGGACCACAAGGTTTGCCAACTTAACTTCATATCAACATGAGATTTTGATCCATATTTTTAAATATTTTCTGGTACAGTATATTGCTGTATTTTGAATGTATGTTTTCAATTCTGGATGTATTGTTTATGATTTTTTATTGACTTATTGGGTTATTATGTGTTTTATAAATTGCCATTCCATGTATTACAGCTTTATTTGCTGATGTTATAGGCGAGTATATTTTTAAGTGCGCTGTTAGGTTGCAGTAGTTAATATATTGTTCCCTGTGGTTACGTTTTCCATCAATTTAATTTATTACTGGTTGCATCCAGGTTGCCTATACCGACAAAAGAGAAATATTAAACAGGTGGGAAAGGGCTCATTTAAGTGTATAATTGATGCAGTTCTGAATCAATTAACATTTGAAGAAACTACACAGGGGATTATAGTGCAAATATGTAGTACCCAAAGATCCTGAAGAAGGGTAACCCTCCTTGCCTGGCTCTAAATGAGTTTACATCGAGTTGGATGGGTATGGGACTGAGCAATGACTGTGCACAGCCTCTTACCCTTTCAGGGGGCTGGGTCCGTGCAGGCTGGGCTCAGTATCTCAGACCTGGTCAGGGGGCTGGATCCGTGCAGGCTGGGCTCAGTCTCTCAGACCAGGTCAGGGGGCTGGATCCGTGCAGGCTGGGCTCAGTATCTCAGACCTGGTCAGGGGGCTGGATCCGTGCAGGCTGGGCTCAGTCTCTCAGACCAGGTCAGGGGGCTGGATCCGTGCAGGCTGGGCTCAGTATCTCAGACCTGGTCAGGGGGCTGGGTCCGTGCAGGCTGGGCTCAGTATCTCAGACCTGGTCAGGGGGCTGGGTCCGTGCAGGCTGGGCTCAGTATCTCAGACCTGGTCAGGGGGCTGGATCCGTGCAGGCTGGGCTCAGTATCTCAGACCTGGTCAGGGGGCTGGGTCCGTGCAGGCTGGGCTCAGTATCTCAGACCTGGTCAGGGGGCTGGGTCCGTGCAGGCTGGGCTCAGTATCTCAGACCTGGTCAGGGGGCTGGATCCGTGCAGGCTGGGCTCAGTATCTCAGACCTGGTCAGGGGGCTGGGTCCGTGCAGGCTGGGCTCAGTATCTCAGACCTGGTCTGGGGGCTGGGTCCGTGCAGGCTGGGCTCAGTATCTCAGACCTGGTCAGGGGGCTGGATCCGTGCAGGCTGGGCTCAGTATCTCAGACCTGGTCAGGGGGCTGGATCCGTGCAGGCTGGGCTCAGTATCTCAGACCTGGTCAGGGGGCTGGATCCGTGCAGGCTGGGCTCAGTATCTCAGACCTGGTCAGGGGGCTGGATCCGTGCAGGCTGGGCTCAGTATCTCAGACCTGGTCAGGGGGCTGGATCCGTGCAGGCTGGGCTCAGTATCTCAGACCTGGTCAGGGGGCTGGATCCGTGCAGGCTGGGCTCAGTATCTCAGACCTGGTCAGGGGGCTGGATCCATGCAGGCTGGGCGTGGATATGCAGATAGAATATTGATGGGCGCCAGGAACTTTAATAGTACAAACAAGAGCTTTATTCACATCACATCCGTTGATAATGCTTGCCATACAAAATAGACCACTTCGGACATTAACTGGTGGCAAATAATATGGTTACTTGGTGATGATTCCCCTGGTAGCTCTCACTCCTACGCTGGGGAGGTACTTATGCTTGTTTCCCTTAGTAACAGTTGGACTGCAATCTCCTGCATAGCGTAAATAGTGCCCCATCTCAAGTGGGCCTGTGGTGGGAATACACTCTGTCCTCGGGGATCAATATGACATCACTCTGTGTACTGCCTACCTCGTCCATGCATATTGGATCGGAAGTTTACTTAGGACCTTCTGATGGGGCCAATCCAATTATGCTCTGGAGCTACTACTGTGAGAATTCCCTGCTGAGCACATGCTCACCCCTCTTCCTGAATGAGAACAATCTTGGGCATTACTGTAGGTGCTCAATATATAGGGCACGTTCCTTAACTGAAAACAATAAATGGTTACAGGACACTCTTAATACACACAAACCTATTTAACGGACACACAGTGAGACTTCAGTCTGAACTCTGAGGAACCTGCTTCTACAACATCGGGTGGAGCTATATATATCCTTCTATCTCCCTATAGTGACATCACTGGTCACCAGACATACTGGGGAGTTGCTTTCCTTTCTGCAATAGTCATCTTACATCACATGATGGGGAGGGGAGTTACCTCCGTGATTCCACACAGTTAACCCATAACCCAAGGCCATTAACCCCTTATACTGACTAGTAGTCCCCAAATTATAACTACAGTTATAATACCTTTTATTTAACAATGTAGTTCTTTATAGGCGTAATAGTGTGTAGAAAGCTTTCCAAACCTCACTTGTTCCATGTTTTTTATACATAAAGAAAAATGTTTATGGTTTTACAAGAAACATAGAATTGGACGGCAGATAAGAACAACTTGGCTGTCCATTTTCCTATCTGTTTTAAAACCTCAGACCTTCCTCTGTTTGCCTTCCTCTGGAATTATAATAATACAATAAGCGCAGCAAAATCAGACAATAGGAAAGGAAATCCCTGCCCTGAAGGGCTTACAATCTAAATAGATGGGTGGTAGGAGTGACTGTGGGTGTGGGAAAATTGCCATGAGTGCAGGCTATTTGGATGCTTGCTTTGTGGGGCACGTTTTAAGGTTAGTCAGTATTAAATCAGGAGGCGTTGGGGAGATCAGGTATGTATGTCCGGGTTCAGGCTAAGGGGAGATCCCCAGCAGCAGGAAGGAGTAGATAGAGGGTGTGAATAGAGGATTTGTGTGGTTGTTTTTTTTATTGAGGGGCAAAGAAGTTGTTGGGAGAGACGTGTATAAATAATGGTGCAGTGGGGAGTGGGGAAGTTGGAGAGAACAGAGACGTTCACAAAGGAGTGAGGAAACAGTAAACAGAAAAAGCAATAGGGAGGGCATAGTGAGATGCAACTTATCCTGTTAGCTAACACTGTGGTTTCTAATAAACACACACTGAACAATTAACCCAGATTATTTGAGCTGTTGTGACTAAGACTGTCAGGCATATTCTCTCTTGTTCAGGTTCTGGTTTCGTCTGTTTGCAGTCCATGTAATCAGTGCCAATCGGATTAACAGCTAAAGCTTTTGTCACTTGAAGTTCAGAGCAAGTCCATCTTGAGGTAACACAGTTAGGGCTCAGCCCTGAAGGACACAATGCTGCCTTGACATTTGCTGGTGCAAGAGAAGCATATTCTGATGTCATCCAAAAGTACTGTTCCATCAGGGCAGAAGTAGTTAACCTAAAATACATATTGTGATGTCATCATATATGGTTCAGAAAAGGCTGGTCTACTGGGGCACTGGTAGATAGCCTAAGATACACATTGTCGTGTCATTGGGAATTTTTCATTAGGGCATTAGTAAATGACCAAAAATATACGTTGTGCCTACTGGCTCTTAGGAGGAGCATTAGTGTATAATCCAACATCCATATTAGGATATCATTACTCATTAGGGATGGCTCATCAGGGAATTAGTAGATGACCAAAAACATACTGTACATTGTAATGTCATCAGGTTCTGAAAGAGCTGGTTCATAAAGGCATTAGTATACAATCCCTAAAAACATATAGTGTAATCAAGAATGGTTAAGAAAGTGCTGGTTCATAAGGGCATAGGTAGATGAGAAGATATACATTGTAATGTCATCAGTAACCACCCATCAGGGTCGCAGTAGAAGATAGCCTAATATACACACTGTGATGTCAACAATAACAGTTCAGAAAGGGCTCTTCCATCAGGGCAGTGGCAAAGAACCTAAGAAAATCAAGATCCTCAATATCCCAGGTGCCAGCACATTTCGTGTAGCAGAATCACAGACCAAAATCCGGTCTTCATTTCGCAGTTTACCTAGAAGATAAGAATATTTAAAAACGGTATCCCAATGTACAGATGATGTAGCGCCCATTACTCAAAACATGTTTGCTGTAACTAACGCCAGATTTAACGCAAGTTTTAATGCGAGTTTTGTTGTGGATCCATTTGTTTGAGATCAAACTTCAATTAACGCAATATTGAGCTTTTTCCAGCCCTTTAATCATGTATTCAACAACAGAAGCAACATCTGTACAAATTTACCACATTATAAAACAAAATCACCCTTAAAGTTAATAACTTTCTGGGCCAAAATGAACCAAGGAAGATAAAGATGATTGATCAATGTATTTTTTTTTACAAGGCACCTATATCATTCAGTAATATTTTCATTCCGTTTGTAAACTGAGACATTGGATTAATTTCTTCTATTGGATTAATTTCTTCTATTGACTCCCTTTTAGTAATATCACCGTGTGCCAAGAAGGACTTTGCACAGGCAAATGAAGATTTCTATCAAGATTTATATTAAGGCATTGATGTCTTTTGAAAAGAGGTTAACACTGCATCAGACAAGGCATGTATAAATGACAGGGGGAAATTGCATAATTCTTTCCATTACTCCTCTTAACACCACTCTATAAATACTCGCTTAACAGCTGACCTATAACCATATCTGCAGAGGAAGGGTCTTTACCTTGCTGCCAGGTAGAGCCCCCGGACTCCCTGCTGTCATGAGATACAAGGACAGTTAACACCAGGATCTTATTGACCTGACGGAACAGAGGAGTAAAACAAATGGGTTTATTGTGACCGAAGTCAACATGCACAACAATATACAAGATTACAGCGCAACTCACAGGGGTTATGGGTGTGGGGGGGGGGGGGGAATCCTAGGTGCTGGGCGCCACTTCAATAAGCTTACCCAGGTCATCTTCCACTCTCTACAAGGTTCTGGTTCCTGAAGACCTCTGGAATGCAATGAGCAGTTCAACTGTCCCATTCGTCTACCCGACAGAGCCTTGCTTAGGTGTCTCCGGCAAAGACGGTGGACTGAGAGTGGGGGGGGAGTAAAAGAGAGGGGGAAGTAAGAGAGAGAGGTAGGCAACTGAGAGAGGGGGGGAAGTGAGAGACAGATTAGGGAGAGTAAGAGAGACAGAGGGGTAAGTAAGAGAGGCAAGTGAGAGAGGGGGGAGAAGTGAGAGTGAGAGAAAGCAGGAGGAGAGAGGGGGAGAATGTAAGATAGGGGAGGGAGGGAGAGAGGATGTAAGAGAGAGAGGGGGGAGTGAGTAAGAGAAGTAGGCAAGTGATAGAGGGGGGGATAAGTGAGAGATGGGGTGAGTGAAAGAGGGGGCAACTTGCAGGAGTGTTGACGGGATGGGAGGATTAACACTGTGGGATTTAACAGTAAGGCTATGGACCCCCTTCCCCCTGCCAACAATTTGTCAGCACCCATCCCCTCCCTCCTACATTTGTCAGCCCGGGCCTGGTTAGATACTCAAGTCCTGCACTCTGAGAAAGCTGTCGGCGACCGTGCATCTATGTTTATAGGGTTGCCTGGTGTCCAGTATTGAACCAGACTCTCCTGTATTTGGACAAACTGTCCAGTAAATGACATGTAAGTGTCCAGTATTACCTCTCTGGACATAGTGATGTGACCGGCTTGGGGGGCCACAGGATTTCCCCAAACAGGGAGAGAGCAGGGCTGTTGCTAGGGGGCTGGACAGCTTCCTCCATCCTGATTGGCTGCATTACGCCAGCAGGTGATGCGGTGTCAGGATCCTGAGAGTGGGGCCAAGAAGAGGAGGAAACAGCATGGAGTGGAGAGAGAGGCGTGTATGTGTCTCTCAAGCGCGTCACACCTTTCACCATTGTCCAGTATTTTTGGAGAAGCCAAACCATATCTATCTATATGTACATACATATATTTATGTCTATATATATATATATATATATATATATATATACATATATAACATAGAAAAAGAACAAAAAGCACTCCGTAATAATAGTCACTGGTGTGGGTGCAGATCCTATAATGAAGAATAAGCAATACGATACCGTTTGGAAACGAAATCAGCAGGCAGCACTCCAGAATTGAACAAACAAGTGTATTGAAAAAATAAACACAAAATCAACGTTTCGGTCCACAAATGGGACCTTTGTCAAGGTGGTGCAGTTACAGGACAGAAGTGAACACATATATATATATACATATATATATATATATATATATATATACAGTGTTCGACAAACCTATACATTTGCTCGCCCCGGGCGAGTGGATTTAACCCCCGGGCGAGTAAATATTGGCCCAAGCAGCACACGTTTGGTACTAGGTGGCGAGTAGATTTTTTTGTGTGGCGAGTAGATTTTTTGGTGATTTGTCAACCACTGTATATATATATATATTTATATATATATATATATATATATACCCCTAGAATACTCACAAATAACAGGGACCACAGTTCAGCTCTATGGCTTCTGCCACACACATACATGTGGAGCCCACACACCCCACTTTTGGCTTGGGAGCCACTGTGTGAACTGTAATCCCCCTGCAATGGCTTCCACTATATTTCCTATTGATCTACTAAGTACACCTTGTACTGAGTGCTCACATTGAGGTTACCCAAGGTCAGCACTGCATCTGACATCACGCTCTGCAATTAACTTGATTTGCAGCACCTGTTATTTGTGAGTATTCTAGGGGTATATATATGTGTTCACTTCTGTCCTGTAACTGCACCACCTTGACAAATGTCCCATTCATGGACCGAAACGTTGGTTTTGTGTTTATTTTTTCAATACAGTTGTTTGTTCAATTCTGGAGTGCTGCCTGCTGATTTCGTTTCCAAACGGTATCGTATTGTGTGTATATATATATATATATATATATATATATATATATATATATAGTGACAAACAGCTTACTCCGGGGCTCCGCCGTTTGTCCGGGACTGTTAGAACACGGTCTTTTGGGGTAGGTTAAATGATGAGGCGTCACGTACTGTTCCTTTAAACAGGCTATGCCTGGTTTATTCAGTCCCAGGCACTGAGACTGCCACAGTGCATACAACAGAAACACATCAAAACAAAAAGCTGCTCACCTGAGCGATAACTTAGATTTTCCCGAACTCAGGGTGGAAGTGGCTTTTCCACTTCCAACAACAAAACAAGGTACTTTTCAGTTTTAGACAAAAAGGAACAGAAACGTTTAACCTGTTTGGGGAGAGGCTTTTCCCCTCTCTGCTTCCAGCAGCCTTCCTGTCTCCAGGCTCTTGGGGAGAGGGAAGAGGAAACAGGAAATCAGTCTTACATACCTGATTTCTAGTTAGCATGACAGGTGACAGAAATCAGGCAGCAGACAAACTCTGGTCTGGATCTCTCATCCCTCAGTTCCAGCGCTTGCCAAACTGTGGGATGGAGTGCATGTATTATAAGGCTGCACTCCCAGGCCAAACAGGATAGAAACTGTTCAGTATCCTGAGAGCCTTATATATGGAATTTATTACCATCCCCTGGTTTCTGTCACATATCCTCCCCCCCCAGCTCAGACCTCGAGGGATGAGCGACCATGGATATTAGGGAGGGCATCCTTGACAACCCGTCAGCATTGCCATGTTTATGCCCTGACCTATGTTCCACAGAAAATTTAAAGGGTTGTAGGCTTAAGAACCACCTGGTCACTCTAGCATTCTTTTCTCTGTTTTGACACATCCAGGTAAGGGGTGCATGATCTGTGACCAACCGGAATTTTCTCCCCAACAGGTAGTATTTGAGCATCTCTACAGCCCACTTTATTGCGAGACACTCTTTCTCGACTATGGAGTAATTTTTCTCCTGGGGATTTAGTTTCCTACTTAAATAAAGGATGGGGTGCTCCTCACCTTGAGACTCCTGGGAGAGTACCGGCCCCAGCCCTACCTCAGATGCGTCGGTTTGGACTATGAACTCTTTGGAGAAGTCAGGTGTGACCAACACTGGTTGGGCACAGAGAGCTTCTTTCAGGCTTCTAAAGGCCTGTTCGGTTTCAGGGGACCACTTTACCATTAGCGGTCCTCTTGCTTTTGTGAGGTCGGTTAGTGGGGTTGCCTTAGTTGCAAAATTGGGAATAAACCTTCTATAGTACCCAATTAACCCCAAAAAGGTCCTTACTTGTTTTTTTGTAACTGGCCTTGGCCAATTTTGTATCGCCTCTACTTTGAGTGTTTGGGGTTTGAGTAAACCTCTGCCAATAGAATACCCCAGATACTTGGCCTCCTCCAGACCAATAGTGCATTTAGCGGGGTTAGCAGTTAGTCCAGCAGACCGAACTGCGTCGAGCACAGCTTGGACCTTTGGAAGGTGGGATTGCCAATAATCACTATGGATTACCACATCATCCAGGTAGGCGGCAGCATACCGAGCATGTGGTTTTAAAATTTTATCCATCATTCTTTGGAATGTGGCGGGAGCTCCATGTAAGCCAAAAGGCAGCACCTTATACTGAAAGAGGCCGTCTGGGGTTGAGAAGGCTGTCTTTTCTTTTGCCCTTTCTGTGAGGGGAACCTGCCAGTACCCTTTTGTTAGGTCTAGGGTTGTGAGATATTGGGCTTTGCCCAGTCTCTCTACAAGTTCATCTACCCTGGGCATAGGATAAGTATCAAATTTTGACACTGCGTTTAGTTTCCGGTAGTCATTACAAAACCTTGTTGTACAATCTGGCTTTGGGACTAAGACTATAGGGCTGTTCCACCTACTTTGGGATTCCTCAATTACGCCTAGTTTTAGCATTTTTTTAACCTCTAAACTTATAGCCTCTCTTTTGGCCTCTGGGATTCGGTACAGTTTAAGGTTAACTCGGACCACCGGTTCAGAGACTAGGTCATGTTCAATTACGCTAGTTCTACCTGGCTGTGTAGAGAAGACTTCTTTGTTTCTTCTCACTAAATTCTGAACCTCACGTTTCTGATGAATGGACAGGGTTTCAGCTATGCTAACCTCTGGGTCAGTTTCTCGATTCTCTGACTGACCTGGGGGTACTAGGGTTAACAAGACCTCTCTATCTTTCCAGGGCTTAAGTAGGTTTATATGGTAAATTTGCTCAGGTTTCCTCCTACCTGGCTGTCTCACCTTATAATTTACTTCTCCCACTCTTTCCAAGACCTCATATGGCCCATGCCACTTAGCAAGGAATTTACTCTCTACGGTGGGAACCAGAAATAGCACCCTATCGCCTGGAAAAAAAATTCTGACCCTAGAACCCTTATTATACGTATTCCTCTGTGCTTCTTGAGCTTTTTCCATGTGTTCTCTCACTATAGGTAGGACTGCAGCTATGCGGTCCTGCATCTGGGCAACATGCTCTATTACACTTCTGTAAGGGGTAACCTCGTATTCCCACGTCTCTTTGGCTATATCCAGTAAGCCCCTTGGGTTTCGTCCATACAATAGTTCAAACGGGGAGAAGCCTGTTGATGATTGGGGAACTTCCCTAATGGCAAATAACAGGTATGGTAACAAACAATCCCAGTTTTTCCCATCCTTATCGACTGCCCGGCGTAACATGCTCTTTAAGGTTTTATTGAACCGTTCCACTAAACCATCTGTTTGTGGATGATAGACTGAGGTTCTGAGATGCTTGATTTTTAGGAGTTTACATAACTCTTTTGTTACTTGGGACATAAATGGTGTTCCTTGGTCAGATAAGATCTCTTTAGGAATTCCGACCCGGGAAAACAGAACTATTAACTCCTTTGCTATGTTTTTAGCAGAGGTGCTACGTAGTGGAACTGCCTCCGGATATCGGGTGGCATAATCTAATATTACCAATATATGCTGATGTCCCCTAGCGGACTTTATTAGGGGTCCTACTAGATTCATAGCAATCCGGTCAAATGGCACCTCTATTATGGGAAGGGGTACCAATGGGCTACAGTACGCTTTGAACGGGGCGGTGATCTGACATTCTGGGCATGAGGAGCAATAATTTGTAATTTCTGCCAGAACCACAGGCCAATAGAACTTCGGAGAACCTTTTCTTTTGTCTTTTCCATCCCTAGGTGTCCCCCAATGGGTGACTATGTGCGAGATGTAATACTACATTACGTAATGTCCGTGGTACCAACAATTGTTTAGTTGTAACTGATTTCCTTTTATCGACCCGATATACTAGGTCATTCTCTACCTCGAAGTAGGGGTAGGCAAGTGACCTATCTGGTTGGCCAGGAGTACTATTCTGGTCCCGTATATTCCCCCTTGCTACTGCTAATGTGGGGTCTTCCCACTGGGCCTTCTTAAAACTCCCAGGACTGACCTCTAGGTCAGCGAGGGTCTTATCCTGTTCTGGGGTGGTAAGTGCCTGTTCAACATCTTGATTTGGGGTATTCCCTACCAAGGTAGCCATGGGGAAGGGAATTTTACAGCACTCCTCCTTTTTTCCCTTCTTATTTGGGCACTCGTCAACCTCTATTTCTGAAAAAGGGAAAGGATTTGTTTCTTCTGTTACTTCGTTATGGTCTGCTATCGAACTCTGGGCGCTATTCTGAGAGGAGGACCACATTTTTAGAAAATGGGGAAAGTCGGTCCCTATTAACACATCATGTGCCAGTTTGGGTACTATACCCACTTTGAAATCTAAAGAACCAAACTCTGTTTCAAAAAAAACATCAACAGTGGAATATTCGTGATTATCCCCATGTATACAACAAATTGCCACTCTTTGTGAACTGTTTACCTGTTTCTTCTTAATGGGCAACAGGTATTCGGACACTAGTGTGACCATGCTCCCAGAGTCAAGAAGTGCTCCAACCCTCTTACCATTAACCTTTACAAATGCCCACAGATGGTTATTCAAGGGGTCCTCTGGGCTAGGGCCCATACATTGGGACCACAGCGAATAAGGTTCAACGCTGTTGCATTGCATGGGTTCAGCATTTAGTGGGCAGACTTTCGCAGTGTGGCCCCTCTCAGAACAATTTACACATTTAGGTACATAGTCTGTGTCCCACTTAGAGCCTTTTTTCGGCTCGCCATGTTGGCTGTTGCCCTTAGTGTGCGAGCCATTGTTACTGGTGCTGTGTGAAGGCGGTCGTCGCTCTTCAGCCCCCCTTAACCCCGGTACCCTTTTACCATCTCTGGAAGAGTCCTGGAACCTTGGGTAGTGGGGTTGCTCCACGACTATGGGTTGCGGGTGCTCTTCTGCTGCATTGTACCTTTCTATGAGGGCCACCAGCTCATCTGCATTGTGGGGGTCACTCTGACTGACCCAACGGCGTAGGGCAGAGGGAAGTTTCCTCAAGAACTGGTCCATGACCAACCATTCCACGATGTGGCTTGCTGAGTTGATCTCGGGTTGTAGCCACTTCCGAGCGAGGTGGATGAGGTCATACATCTGGCTTCGGGTGGCTTTATCCGACGTGAAGGACCATGCATGGAATCTTTGGGCCCGAACAGCCGTGGTTACGCCGAGGCGGGCGAGGATCTCGAACTTCAATTTTGCATAGACGTTAGCTTCGGCTGGCTCTAGATCAAAGTAAGCCTTCTGGGATTCTCCGCTTAGGAAGGGTGCGATTAGACTGGCCCACTCAGCTTCTGGCCATCCCTCTCTCTGTGCCGTGCGTTCAAACGTGAGAAGATAGGTTTCCACATCATCCGAGGGCCCCATCTTCTGGAGGTAGTGGCTTGCCCTGATCATTTTCGGGACTGGGGCTGCCTCTGTCAGTGGAAGGTTACTGATAGTCCCCCTCAGGATCTCGAGTTCCTGCTGTAAGCCCTGGGCGAACCGTTGTTGCTCCTCTCTCAGCAAGCGGTTTGTCTCTTGCTGGTTTGCATTCGCGATTTGCAGAGCTGCAGTCGCCTCTTGCTGGACTATTAACAGCTGGTGCTGGGTTGCATTCGTCTGTTGCTGGTTTGCATTCACCTCTTGCAGGGCTGCATTCGTCTGTTGCTGGTTTGCATTAGTCTCTTGCTGGTTTGCATTAGTCTTTTGCTGGGCTATTAACAGCTGTTGCTGGGTTTCATTCGTGTCTTTCTGGACAGCGACATTGCGTACCAGCGCACTCACCACGTCTTCCATCTTGTTTGGAGAGAACCCCCCCCCCTTTTTTTTTTCCAAAGTTCTTTAACCCGCAGACCTTTTAGTGTTCTGCCCGCATTCTCCACCATATGTGACAAACATCTTACTCTGGGGCTCTGCCGTTTGTCCGGGACTGTTAGAACACGGTCTTTTAGGGTAGGTTAAATGATGAGGCGTCACGTACTGTTCCTTTAAACAGGCTATGCCTGGTTTATTCAGTCCCAGGCACTGAGACTGCCACAGTGCATACAACAGAAACACATCAAAGCAAAAAGCTGCTCACCTGAGCGATAACTTAACTTAGATTTTCCCTAACTCAGGGTGGAAGTGGCTTTTCCACTTCCAACAACAAAACAAGGTACTTTTCAGTTTTAGACAAAAAGGAACAGAAACATTTAACCTGTTTGGGGAGAGGCTTTTCCCCTCTCTGCTTCCAGCAGCCTTCCTGTCTCCAGGCTCTTGGGGAGAGGGAAGAGGAAACAGGAAATCAGTCTTACATACCTGATTTCTAATTAGCATGACAGGTGACAGAAATCAGGCAGCAGACAAACTCTGGTCTGGATCTCTCATCCCTCAGTTCCAGCGCTTGCCAAACTGTGGGATGGAGTGCATGTATTATAAGGCTGCACTCCCAGGCCAAACAGGATAGAAACTGTTCAGTATCCTGGGAGCCCTATATATGGAATTTATTACCATCCCCTGGTTTCTGTCACAATATATATATATATATATATATATATAGCAAATATTCCTGTATGCTCACTTGCATGTCTTAGGCAGGTCTGCAACCCCGCCTTTCCCCATTATCACCCAGCACACAGCACTGCCACTGCAGCAAAGGATTCTGGGAAATTACATGCAAATGGGCACACAGTGTCACCTTTTGCTTCAAAAC
The DNA here is from genome assembly GCF_040206685.1 of Ascaphus truei. Classification (NCBI taxonomy): domain Eukaryota; kingdom Metazoa; phylum Chordata; class Amphibia; order Anura; family Ascaphidae; genus Ascaphus; species Ascaphus truei. Next base: position 50,390,113 of record NC_134493.1, on the reverse strand, counting down.
CATTTTTAACATGGTTCCCTATAGGATTAAGCTTGCTGCATGGTCACAGCTTTAAGCACAGCCAGGGTTAAGATGCATAGCAGTCAATCCTTCACTTAACTTCATGTACAGAACCAATGCTATAAGACTTGAATTAATTTGTAACAACCAGATGTTTGCTTGTTTAACACCACTTCCTCCCACAGACATGATTTCCTTGATTAAATTATCAGAACCTGATTCCCCATGTAAATAATTTTTTAAGTTTACGGGGTGCCAGTATATTTTTAATATTCCTGGCGCGCTTGTAGGTCATGGGAATGAATGCGGTGTGACAAACGCCCCTCTTTTGGAGCGCTGACGTCTGTTTGGGTTCTTCCCTACACAGTCTTCTAGGGTTATTTATACAACAAACAGGAACATGCAAAGTATTACGTTGCTTAACTCAGGCTTCTGCCTGCTTTATTTTCATCCAAGTAAGGTACTGCAGCTTTAACATGTGTAGGCAGGAGGTACTCAGACATTTAACCTTCAGCGGTTTACTCATATCAGTGTTATAGCATTTCACACAGTGTCACTTTTAAGAAATAAAAAAACAAATCATATAAAGAAATCCTATCCCTTTCGGGGAACTAACTACACATCAGAATCAGCCTCTAACTGTGAACTAACTGGGCCAACTAACCTGGTTCCCCAGCTTAAAACAATGCCCTCTCATTTAGGGTCACTAGATACAGCACAGTCTTTTAGCAACAGCAATAAACATTTGTTTTGTCTTATCTGTTCGTGGTGGGAACACGGTCCCAAGCGTCCAGGCAAATCCTCTGGTACTGTGATACTTGGAGGGGCCGTCCACACCGAAACTGGAAACAGGGGAGCAGCGATACCCCCAGCCTCCAGGCTCTAAGGAGAGAGAGTGAAATGCAAACCTCTCTGTTCTAAATACCTGTGTTAGTGATGAGGAGAGCAGGTGAGGGAGAACTAGACCCATTGTAATCTGCGGTCTGTATTTTCCATCCACCAGTCTGAGTTAATGTGAAGCTGTGGAATGGATCATTTTAAACTATTTCTGCACTTTCTGACCTAAAACGGGGCAGAAAGCTGCCTAACATCTTTGGACTATGTCACAGCGGGTAGAGAGGGACCTAGTATGGGATCACTCTGGAGAATGCTCTAGTGTCACCTAAGGACCCCTTTGATAGAGGACCCTGCTGAATTATACCTAGTTATAAATCGAGGACAGTGATCCTTTGCAGAATTGGACCATTTGTTGATATCATATGAAGCGTGTGTTTCTAACGGTCCCAATAGGTATTTAGACTTAGATTGTGCTTAAAGTTTAGCCCTATTAGCTTGCCTCACTTCATTAAATGCCCTCAAAACTGAGTCCCTATTGTATCCCTTATCAAGAAATGTATTCACCAGAAATTGACCTTGTGTAATATAGTCTTCTGGTAATGTGCAGTTTCTCCTAATTCTATAAAACTGGCTCTTGGGAATATTCTCTAGCCATTCGACATGATGACAGCTAGAAGCATGCAAATAACTATTGACATTGATGTCTTTTAAATGTGTTCTCGTGTAGATTTTAGGATCTCCAAAACAAGTAAACAACTCGAGATCCAGGAAATTAATCTGCGTGGGATGTATCTTGAATGTTAACTTTAATCCCATATCATTTTCATTGAATGTAGTGAGTACCGCAGATAATTCCTGTTCCTCACCATCCCAGATCAAAATACAATCATCGATGAAATGACCAAAGAACACCAGGCCCGCCCCCAGCCTAGCATTAGCTCACACATGATGGTCTTCCCACAACCCCATGTATACGTTTTCATAGCTAGGGGCAAACCTGGGGCCCATGGCCGTTCCACATGTCTGTAAATAATGTGTTTTCAAATAAAAAAATAATTGTGTTGTAAAATAAATAGTCAACCCGCATTAACACCTCCACGATGCTCAATGCAGGTATACAAAGAAGAAACATCGCAGGTAGCCCACATATATGTATCTTTCCATTGAAAATCCTTTGGCAGTAGAGAGGTTAAGTGTAGGGTGCTGTCTCTTGAAGATATATTTCACAGGGCTGAAGATAATATGCTGTCACATTTAGGCCAGTCTGTCCCCATGGCATAAACCGATGCCAAGTGGTATCAGTGTCACACTGGCATTTGAGTGACCTCTAGAAAGGCCTGTGACAGCATTCCACTGGCAAATCTTACACTCGTATCTGCGTTCCTTGATTTACTTTCTTACAATGAGTAGTATTCACATATTACAATATCGTAGGATCATATTGATACAGTATATTTAGACTGCAAAAATATAGATACAGTATATATAGACTGGAAAAATATAGACACAGTATAGAATGGAAAAATATAGATACAGTATATATAGAATGGAAAAATATAGATACAGTATAGAATGGAAAAATAGACATTGGCTGAAAATAAGGCCTTGTTAGCCCACCTACTCTTCTCTTTTTCTGTACTTGTCACACAATGAAAGACTGTACCAGATCTAAGACATTTACTATACAATTATTTTTAGCTTCAAAAGTTCTTTTAAGCAATAATGTGCCTGAAACTGTAGCCTGTTGCATTACACAGCGTATACAGTCACGGCTGAATTAAGGAAGTACAGAGCCAGCAAACCAATTCAGAAATAGTTTTTAAAGGGGCAATCCTTCCTGGGACCAACATTTACTAATATCAGTGACATGTTTAAGGGGTTACACGATGAATCCCTTTTTATCCAAATAACTTTTAGCACTGTATGTTCAACATGTTTATACAGCCATAGGCACTGTTTCTCTCCCTATCTTTCTTGGCTCTCCGATAAGGAGAGGTTGGGATATGGGTAAAAGGAATAGAATGAAATTTGCAATTTGCCTTCCGCCCCTCCCCCTACCCCCCCTCCCCCACCCAATGAAAGTATTCAAATCTTTACTTTAGCATGGTTAGATTGGTTTAAGGAAAGCAATTGTACCTTTGTGTACTTTTGTGTTCGTCTGTTTGAGATTGGTCACTAGCTTTGTACTGCACTGCAAAGCAGGTAACAGTAAGAAGCTACCATGAACCAGACACACAATTACTACAGGTTATGGAGGATTACAAAAATCCTCCACTTTATGGGGTAATGACAGAAAATACTCGGTCGGCAGCCCCATGTCTCTGAAAATCCAGTATATGATGTTTATTTTGTTCAAGTACTATAACATCCTTCTAGTGTGAAAATACAGATCCCGACACAGGTTTCTTTTGCAGTTCCAATATATTTATTGTTGAGGCATTATTTTCAATCCCAAACTTCAGTAAATACAGGCAAGATGTACAGGTTATAGGCGGAGAGCAGTGTTTCTGGTTAGCTCTTTCTTTCTGCTCCAAGGTAATTTTTCTCAAGCATGGCTTTTTTCTAACTACAAATGAACCTTTCCATTTTAGGCTTGTTAGTATGAAGAGACAAAGCACAGCACATATATTCATTATTGAAGGCCGTATATCTTCTGTCTGTGTTCTGGACTGTCACTATCTAAAAAATATATATACAGTATATATATAGATATCTATATATATCTATATATATCTATATATATATACAGTGGTTGACAAATCACCAAAAAATCTACTCGCCACCTAGTACCAAACGTGTGCTGCTTAGGCCAATATTTACTCGCCCGGGGGTTAAATCCACTCGCCCGGGGCGAGCAAATGTATAGGTTTGTCGAACACTGTATATATATAAGTACCAGCACTCACTGTCTAATAGCTAAATGATGAAAACAGTTGTAATGCAGAATAAACATTTAATAATAAAGTGAACCAGAAATAAATCAAATGTATTTGCAGAAACCAGTATCACAAATGGGCATGTCACAAAGTGAGGGGTGGGGGGGGGGGAAAGAAGGAAAAGGGGAAAAAACATGAAACATAAGGAATATACACAAAAAAAAACGGAGAACGGAAAGTATGCTAGGGGGGATACTTTCCGTTCTCCGTTTTTTTTGTGTATATTCCTTATGTTTCATGTTTTTTCCCCTTTTCCTTCTTTCCCCCCCCCCCACCCCTCACTTTGTGACATGCCCATTTGTGATACTGGTTTCTGCAAATACATTTGATTTATTTCTGGTTCACTTTATTATTAAATGTTTATTCTGCATTACAACTGTTTACCTCATTTAGCTATTAGACAGTGAGTGCTGGTACTTACGTAGATTTGTTAGTACTATACAGGGGAATAAGGGTCCCCTTTTGTTCCGTGCACCCTGCAATTGCATATATTTAACACCATCAGAGTGCTGTCTATCGTCCCCTTTTACCCACTGTATATATATACATACAGTATAGTATATATATATATATATATATATATATATATATATATATATATATATATATACAAACATGTAGATGTAACCCCTTAAACATGTCACTGCCATCAGTACACCTTGGGTAAGGGGCAGCCCCTCTAAATATTCATCATTGTTTTGATTTTGTGTATTTTGTGCATGTAGTTTCCTGCATCCGACCCCTTTCACTGCTAGAGGAGCCAGGCCAGCAGCGCATTCCCTGTCTGTTTCATTGACGGTTTACTTTCAGACTCTGTAGTCTCATGCCCCAGTTTTTAATCTGTCCCTGAAAACATACACGGCTAAAGTAATGCAGTCTAAATCCTAACCCATTGCTGACCCCCAGCAGGGCGTGTGGGTCATTGTGCTGAAGATAATCACTTTTCAAAAAAAAAAAAGATTAGTCCCTGGCTGGGGTTATTTATGCTGGGGAGAGATGGCTTAGAGGGGATGTATGCAGATGTGGAAACACGCAGAGGGATGTGGGAGGGTTAATCCTTTAGTTACAATGTTGGATCAAAGAGTGAAGGGTTATAATGAAACCAGAAAATGTAATATTTTATACCTTAGATTTATAGCTACGCTTCAATTATAATTGGTTATGGAACTTTGTCATATAAAGCAGTAGTATCACATGTTAAGGGGGGGGGGGGATGTTGCAAATAAAGAGTTGTGCAAAAAAGTTCAAGCGCAAAGAATTCGCTTGAGTGGATATTACTGACAATAATAAGGGTATATATTAGGATTACCATAATTCCCCACTCACAAAAGACGACACCAAGCCAGAACACCCATCACACACGAGCTCCTCGCTCGCGCATGCACGGTCGGCTATCATTCGGGCATGCGCAGTTGGCGTTTGGTGGACACGCATGCGCGAGTGCTGAGCGCTGACTGCGCATGCACGAGTACGGCACTCATTGCTCGCGCGTGCGTGAACAAAAGCCGAACGCGCATGCGCGAGCGATGAGCAGCATCTGTTTTTAAATATTTGGAAGTCTCTCCATCTACAATTGGAGAAGCACATACCATCAGAGACCTTCTCTATAAGCCTGATGTATACTGTACACCATGTGAGTGGGACACCACCAATTTTATATTTAAAGATACTTACTCTTTACTCTGACATATTGCACTATATTTTTCTTTTATTTTTTTTATGTATACCCTGGGAGTCCTGCGCTTTGATTCCTGTAGCTACGGTATGTTGCATATAAGTAGTGTTTTTGTGTTGTTCTTTGTTTAAATGAATTAAGATTTTTTGTCAGCTCTTGTGTCCATGTGCGATTTAGAGAGCCATAGGACCAGTTAGGGGATAAGTTGCATGGAATTGTTGTAGAAGCAGTTATCCCTGGCAGTGAGGCAGGGGAAGTTGCCCTGTGATGTAACAAAGAAGAAGCTGTGCTGCCCAAGATACCAGTTGCTGGTTATTAAATGTTTGTCTCTCGTTAAAATACTTTACTGTGCTTACAAACCCGATAGATTATTAAATCGACTGCTCCTATAACCACTTCCTACAACTGAACTCCCCACTAACATTTCCACATAACTTCTCCCCTAACATTATATACATAGATGTTTGTGCTGGGTTTGCTGTTTTCTTGGGAGGAATATGTGGACAATGTACATACATTGTATAAGAAAGTATAATTTGTACATAGTCCCTAATATTAAAGAAATGTATTAATAAGGGGATTTTTATTTTGAAGAAAAAAAGAAGTAGAAAAGCTATATTAGATATTCAACACCAAAATTATAATTCAAAACACTTTTTTTATACCAAAAAGTATCGCCATGTATTAATTATAAAATCAATAAATATGTATTGGGATTTTGTTCAATTGCATACCATAAAAACATAATTATTATGTCACTACATCCTATATACATAATCTAAACATAGGACATGAGGTATCACAATTATACTGTTAAAACACTTAAATTACAGCTGAACCCCGTTATAGCGCGGTGCTTGGGGTCGAAAGAATCTGATTGCGTTATATGCCGATTAGTGTTATAAAAACAAACAAAGTTGGAACAAATAAGCCAAATAAATAATAATAAATAAGCAAAATAAAGAATCACTCACACGGCCATGTGTGTGTGCTGACACTCAGAGAGTTCCGTGGGTCCTGTGTGGATGGAGTCTGTCCCCTCCCAGTGCTTTCAGCTAGTTGGCAGTCCTCCCCTCAGTGAAGAATGTAAGTGTTGATTCGGCACAGTTGGATAAAAACTGCTTTAATCACACACAAAATAAGAATGGATAACGACACTTAGAAAAACGTATGAACCCCAACAGCAGCGGAGGAATCCGTGACAGCGTCTGCTCCAGACGGATTTCCTGCTTCCCCGCGTCCGGACTCAGAGCTGTAGGCGTCAGCTGCTTCTTCCCTCTACGGTAGCTGCTAGGAGTCAGAATAGTGAGCTACGCGTTTCGCCTGGGACCAGGCTTCATCAGGCTTATTTTGCTTATTCTCCCACCCATCCCCCATGTTGCCTTGGTACAGGTGCAGGCACATTGACAGGGTTACCCCCTTGATGCCAGCACTTAGCACCAGTTTTCTATACATGTCTCACTGAATCTGGTTGTTCTTGTGTGTGTGCTTATACCGAGGGAGAGACTGCCCTGATCCTGACTGCATTTACATCATCCGGCCAGGACAGCAAGAAACCATTTAGCACCAGCACTCACACAGGGCCATGTGGGTGACTATTATATTTTATTTTAGCCAAATATTCATCTCACCGTCTGATGCAGGTGCAGGCACTTTGTTTGGGGTCACCTAACCCCCCTGGTGCCAGCACTTAGTACCATTGTATCCGCATTACACTGAATCTGGTTGTATTTGTGTGTATCTATACCGAGGGGAAGACTGCCCACTAGTAACCATCTACAAGGACATAGATGGGGAAGGAAGCCCCCGGGTTTTGATGTACAACACACCGCAGAAGGACAAAGATACCTCTACGAATCAGCGCTCACACAGGGCCGTGTGAGTGATATTGATTTTATCGTATCCATCTTTCACCCCCCTCGTTGACACGAGCGGTGATGCTTTGACTGGGGTTATTTAACCCCTTGAGCACAAAGCTCAGTACACATTTTTTTTTTGACCACCGCCTTGTTCCAGAAACTTATTCTGTAGCTCATTAACCCCTGAAGCACCAGATTGACAAAAATACATAATATCTCATGATATTATCATGACACCCAGCCTTGCCATTCCTGACGCCCCTAATAGCTTAACTCAATATGGCAAATGGGGAAAGACAGGGTTTCAGACCTGTTTAAGATATGCAAATGTACCTCAAGTGTATTTTTATTTGCTGTACACTGTGCAGTGAAGGGTTTTTTGCCCTTTTTTTTTTTACCCACCATAACTTTTTTTAATGCCAGGTGAAACTAAAAATATATAACACAAAAGAAGAGTTCTGTTTTAAAGTTCTTTACCCCTCTAAAATAGATGGCAAGGTATTTACGTGAGCGTTGTACCTGTATTTTTCTACTGTATGCAACCAGCGGAATAAAGAAATGCAATATTGGCGTAATTGAGATGGAATTTATATGTTAACATGGGTTTGGGATGAATGAACCGCTTTAATGTCACAGGTGCCTAGCTGTGCAACCCACTGCTAGTGAAGGGGTTTAACAGACATCACATGACCTCCCCTCCAACACACAAGCTCAGTTACTTGCTCTATTCCCATTTGTTGACCTACTGTAGCTGTGTTGATGTCGCCTGTCGCAGCTTTGAGCTTTCAAAGATGCCATCTGTGTCGGTGTTCTGTAAAGGAGCCATGCTAATCAGCAGGTGAGGCTGGGAGATGCTCATAGGTGCAATATGTGGGTCGCGAGACCCTAGAGGTTTGTGATTTTGCACGCATGGGGTGTCTTTAGATGTATAGTTAGCAGCAGCCTGTTAAACATGCTCTGTGTCAGCTGCAGATTTGGATTCCTCAATGTTTTATGTTTCTACTTAATTGCTCGGAATAGTTTGCTTTCTACGGCTGTGCAGAATAATCTTGTATGTAAACCTTCTCAATGCAATACAGATGCAAGTGGGTTTTTACTTTATCTTGTTATAATTAACCATTATTTTTATTCATCTTAAATAAAAAAATGTTTTTGAAAGTATCTTATTGGTAATGTCTCTGTCTTTGAAGTTTGTAAAACCGGTTTGAATCCTAGTGTCAGTTTATTGCGACCTTGGGCAAGTCCCTTTGGCCCATATTTAATCTGGTTTGTAACTGTTACATACGCCTATAATATATATATTCTTTAACTGTGCATGCAATGTCTGATATATAATGTATACCCTGTTCACTTATGTAACTGTATTTGTAACCATGTATTATTTGTCTTAACTCTATGCCCAGGACATACATGAAAACGAGAGGTAAATCTCAATGTATTACTTCCTGGTAACACATTTGATAAATATATAAATAAAATAAATAAATAAATATTTACCAAGTGATGCTATTCCATTAGCCATAAGTCTTCTGGCCCGGAATACCCCTTATGGCCTATTCACTTGACCATGTCCTATGGATTAGCACTGCTTAGTAAATAGGGCCCCTTACTAATAATGCAAATCCTTAAGATCCTAGGGATGTGTGAACCTCGCTACGCCTATGCTGCGCTAAAAATTTCTGGAAAAATGTGAAAACATATTTTAACCTAAATGGGTCAGTTGAAAATTGACAAAGTCGAAGCATAAAGCAAATGAAGCTGCTTTTTGGTTAGCCTGGTCACTGAGGATAAACGTATTGTTTGGCACAAAACATGTAACCCTCTTTGAAACTAAGAAATATGACAAATGAATAATCCTGATAAAGGTGCAGACATTCTTACAAAGGACACGTACTGTAGTGTCACAAATGGATGCAATTTGCCTAATTTTCTATTTGAGTCATTTCACATTAATGTATTTAATCAGTAAGCCTGTGCTGCTCGTATTTATTCACATATATATATATTTATTTATTTTTGCTGTATTTGAAACAAGGGGTGCCTGGAGCTGTACCCCATAATTCCAAGTGACAGGGTCCCCTTGGTTTCTGATATTTAATTTTGCATTTCCCCGACAAGAAGTATTGTCTAAGAGAAATTGGTCCACCTCACTCTGGCAGTAAGAGAATGCTGTGATGTTATTTGGAGACAACGTTGCAGCTTCCGAATGGGTGAGCCTGCAGATATCACTGTTTGTCTTTGCAAGTATTAGTGACAAACATTCAAAATGTAAATCTCAGCAATTGGGTGGTCCCTGAATCGTGGAGTGTCGTAATTCAGATCCAGCGGACCACCAGATTTTTTTTTTAACTGCCAATGTAAACAATAAATACTTGATTTGCAGGGTGGTAGGGGTTTAACGGACAATGGCATTATGTTGTTTTGCTCCATATGCTCCAATAAGCATTTTGGATAGTGTTTAGGAGAAAGCAGTGAAGGGTTGACCCAAGGAGTGGCTCAGTGAGTAAAGACTGACTGGCACTGACCTGGTGGAACCTGGTTCAATTCCTGACTTTGCTGTGTGCTTTGGAGGAGATTGCCCCATCATTCATATCCCCTGTATTTTGGTCATCTTGATACTCTTGAAGTTTATTACTGTTGTGCCTGAAACACCAACATGGTTAGATTTTGTGACACCGGAACATTGCCACTTTTCCATTTGGCACCCACACATTTGATTTCCAGGAGTCCTCGTTTGCCTTTTTGGTTTGCCATTGAAAATACAAATAATAGAGCTTCAACCATCTCCATAAAAACCCAAAGAGGCCCGACTCTACCTCCACTTTTACTGATCCTCCCTCGCTCCCGACTCACATGACGTGTTATAAACCATGATTGACTGGTGCCTAGAATTGTATCAGGCACAGATGTACATCAGCACTTAGTCCCTTCCTGGTCACTCATAACATGGTTACTCATAATATCCCCCCAAAAAACATCCAACCCTGTAAAGCCACGATTCCACATATCCTGCAACTCCAACCCTCCAATTAAAACTATTTATCATCCTGACTTTTTAAAAAAAATATTTATTAAACAATTAACCCACTGTTCTAAACACCTTAACACTTTCTGATGATCTGTTGCAACCACATAAAAGATAACACGCTTTCCTTCAATCATAATGAACACCCTTGCAATAGTATCCATCAATCAAACTCCTCTCTCCTCCCATCAACTACCTGAAACTAGCTGGTTGAGGTTGCCCCCTGGGTCCTGAGTGCCCACTGCCCCCCCTTGTCTCCTACCCACCCTTGTCTCTCCTGCCCCTCACCTCTTGTCTCTTGCCCCCCCCCCCTTCCCCTTGTGTCTTCTGCACAAGGAAATGTAAAGATAAATGTACAAAACTTCTAATCATTTATTAAATAATTTTGGCAACTTGGTGGTGGGAAATTTAACACAATTGGGTAATTTATGGGAAATTTAACATGATTTGGTCATTCAAAATGGCAGTGGCAGCTCAGGAAACAAATGAAATACGTGTAAAAATGTGTCATAGAGAGCGCGCTGAGGGTGCTGCTGGGCGAGATCCTTGGTACATTGGGAGATCGCGTGAGAGCTCCTTAGGATATATACAGATAGCATAGACGGCGAAGTGGCGTCTGCAAAGTGCCTTGAGTAGTGAGGGGGCGGCGACATACCTGGCTGCGGAGCGCCGGTGTCGGTTTGGTCACGGCCAAACTGCTGCGCTCAAACCTTCCATTCCATCGTACTGGGAACACTGCAAGAGATCTGTTTGTGCTAGAAAGAGGGCAGAGCCTGCTATAGAAACCGAAGAATGCTCAGTACATTAAAAAAAAAAGAGTCTTCTAAAATACTACAGAACTGATTTATAAAAACAAAAACATGTCTGTAATGAAATGGGAAGCGCAGAATTCCAACCCAGATGAAAAAGTATATAGTGTAATACAGTAATACAAATTTTCAATGAGATGTGAAGAAAGCTTCAACCATTGCACTCACATGACCCAAAAGGATAAAAGGCACGTCTGAGGATATCCAAAGAGAGAAAAATACTCTCATTACTGATGCCCCACAATAGATAGAATCAATTTGTGGTTATAATATAACAGTGTGCATCATCACCACCTATAATAGTAACAATACAAAGTATTTGGAGGGTGGTGAAGAAACTAGTCCCAAATTGGAGAGGTCCGCTTAAAGAGCACACCAGATAACCTATACTGGTAAAACGTAATCTTTATTGGTTTATTAAAGACGAGCCTCATAAATTAAAATAATTACAATTGTTTTTTGTTAGTGATCGAGTTTTTTCTGCGCTTTCAGATATCATCTTTATACATTTCTCATAAAGTATCCTCATGCATATCGAGGAAGTGAAAGCAATTTTTCAGCTCTAGTTCCCCACTGTTAGTTTTAAGGTTCTTGATGTTGAATGTTTGTTTTCCATTTTCTTCTTTCAATCTCCATATTAAGAAGTACTGTGCAACAAACCAATCAGTGATCACTTCTTGTGTCAAAACTGTTAATGACGGTGCAGTCTCCAATCACGTCTCTTCTTAGCTAGGATATATTGTAGTCCGTTTCATTCTTGATTCCATTGAATCTGTTCCATGTCCATTTTTTATTGGAATTATTCTTGAATTAATTAATGATATACAGTAGACGGTTTCACATTCTGCAGATTCCACCGCTCTGTCTCCCCGTTCATTCCTGTTGCTGTTACTATTCTTACCAACTGATCTTGAGGTGACAATTTCCTTGTTGTGAAGTTACATAGTTACATAGTAGATGAGATTGAAAAAAGACATACGTCCATCAAGTCCAACCTATGCTAAATTTAGACAACAGATACTTTATCCTCTATTTGTACTTACAGTATATTGATCCAGAAGAAGGCAAACAAAAAACCCAAGTAAAACATCATCCAATGATTTCTCATAATGGGAAAATGTAATTCCTTCCTGACTCCATATAATGGCAACCAGATTTTCCCCATGATCAACATCCTTCCCATGTTACTTATTTGGTATATCCCCAGTATATTTTCCTTTCTAAAAAGAGGTCCAACTGTTTTTTTCAAAAGATATCTATTGTATCTGCCATCACAGTCTCCATGGGTAATGAATTCCACATTTTAACTACCTTAAGAACCCTTTCCTTTGTTGCTGGTGAAATCTCCTGAGTAAGCGTAGAAATAATATCAATGAGTCAAGGGTTCAAAGTATCAACGTGAGTTTATCTGCACCAAGGTACAAATGAGAGAGAATTCAAAATGAACTCAGGCCTCTGAAAACATATTGCTTGGCATCACATTTTTATACATTTCAAAATGAGTAATACGCCCCTTAAGGGGGCTGGCTTAGAGATAAAAAACAATACGATGACTTGTATAAAAATCCTTATTCATACAGAAATATACTACGTAAGCTATATCTTATCCTATATATTCCACCGCACTGTGGGCCTCTTAACCGCCTCACTTTAAGGAGTAAACCTCTTAGCCCTTTGGGTGCAGCTGCCAGATAAGAGAAACTAAGGTCAGCAATATATGACTTTGCTGCAAAAACTCTTACAAATGCAATTATTTCAATTTCATGACTAGTAGGAATTATACAAGGGCTAGTCACAGCCAGGAGCGATACTCTGCAGCATATCAATCATACACAAATAAACAGATACACATATACACAAGCCAACACTCAAAATGGCTGCTGCGCAAAAATGGTGGTGATGATAGTTTGTCTTCACATAGCCTGAGCCATACACCTTATCTCAATCTTCACACTCCTTGCCTCCAACCTGAGGGGATGCCCCCATGTTGTTTGAACTCCCCTTGGAATAAATAGTTATTTACACTCCTTTTAATGTCCCAGAATATATTTGTATATAGTTATCATATCCCCTCTAACACGCCTCTTTTCTAGTGTAAACAAATCTACTTTAGCTAGCCTCCTCATAAATCAGATATTCCATCCCCTTAATTAATTTGGTGGCTCTTCTCTGGAGTTTTTCTAGTTTAATGTTTTTTTATATGAAGTGGTGAACAAAACGGTATTTCATACTCAAGGTGTGGTCTAATATTTTAGAGAGGGGCATAATTATGCTTACTTCCCTTCCGTCCAGCCCCCGTTTAATACAAGATAAGATCTTATATGCCTTTGCAGTTACTGCATGACATTGGGCACTATTGCTAAGACTGCTGTCTAAAAGCACTCCTAAATGCTTCTCCATCAAGGATTCCCCTAATTTTTCGCTATTTAATTTGTAAGTCGGAAAAACTGTTAAAAAGTGAGTTCTTTAAACATATGGGATGGGGGGTAAAAATACAGCTTCTGAGTGGTGTGACCAGGACTGCTGTGCTTGCATAAGCCACTGTTCGTAAAATGCTGTTACTTTTTTCTAAATGTGAGTTTAATGGAATCAGGTTAGCCCCTAAATCTTTTTTTTAATTATAAAAGCAGTATCACGTTATGTTTTTTTCTTCTCTCTTTTGTCTTTTCTTCCATAATACATGGTCCCATGAGAGGAGTGGATTGTCCTGGAGATTGTGTATTCCATTAGATTACCTTCGATCATTAGCCAACAAAGGGACATATGTTCTCTAAGTCAAATATTTGTGTTCCCCGACCCCATCCCTTCCCATCCCATGCGCTTAAAAAACTCCCTCCAGATGAAAGGTCCTGAAAGGACCTGAAACGTTGTCTTTCCCCTATTCCAGGCTGTCTCATTAAATGGAGAATTGCATTATGAACTTGTGAGTAGAGCTGTATGTTGTGCCTCTGTCCTAGATGAGACCTGCACTTTGAAGAAAGGGTTTGCTTTTAAGATGCTGCACTGGGGAGAGTCTGGCAGTTGTAGGTAGAGACGGGTGACATTTTCGCCTGATTCTGAGTCTGCTGCGGATTGGACCTTTTTCTTTTAGCCGCAGAATTCGCCGGATCAGACTAAAAAAGACAGGTTCGTTTTTGTTACATCACTGAAAATTCATCTGACTTATGCAGAATCCGAATTATGGGAAGAGAAGTATATAAATAGTGGTGCTGCCTCAAGTTTAAGCCGGCAGGGTTCAGCTGTAGGTTGGTTAGTCCTGCTGCTGCTGTTGTAGTAGTATAGCTCAAACATTTATACATTATTTACTTAATAAAACTTGTAGTTTAACCATTGACCATTAACCTGTGACTGACTGGACTGACCCATTTTGAATTATTTGGAATCCGTGGAACGAATTCAAGTTGAATTCGGCGCCGGATTCTTTCAAGTCTGCGCAACCAAGGCTTTCACGGATTTTAACAAATCCCTGCAGCTTTTAAAAGGAAGCAACCCGATTAGGCCGGGAATGTCTGGGAAATTCAGCCAAACGGATTTAGGAACTGCGGGTTGCAGCCTTGTACTTCGCAGAGGTGTGTATTGTGGTGCCACTATTCCTATGACTGGTCCCCTCCATCGGCAGTCTCTCTCTGGCTCCCACTCTCTGTATCACGCTTTGTGGATAAGCCCTCCAGTCTGCTCATGGCACACGTGCAGGAGGCTCTGTACCGTGTTAGCTGAGCTGAATAATCAAAAATGAATAGACGATACCGTTCTGTGGCTAACGAAATGCTTTTATTTGTGCGAGCTTTCGAGATACACTGATCTCTTCTTCCGGTGGTGTTACAATCGATAAAGAAAGGTTTAACTTAAAAACAGGGCATCCTGGAATGTTATTTGTGACTGAAACCTATCCCTCCCCCCTGTGCAGTATGCGATTTATGACTTGAGGTGTTAAATAGTCTTTGAATGTTAGTGATGTAAGAGTGTGTGTGTATGTGTGTATGTATGTATGTAAATATAAATTTATACAGTGCCCACAGTGTATACAGTGCTTTACAAAAGGTGGGTGTGGAGTGGGAGTGTATAAAAATGGTGTGGCTAGGTGTGGATATGCAAGAGGGTGTTGCATTTCTAAAAGTGTGTGTAGATACTGTATGTGGTCCCTTTTGGTGTATATATATATATATATAGGGATAGAATCATCCCTATTTGTTATATAACTCATAACAAAATATGAGTGCAATAAAGTGCATTGAATAAGTAAACATATCTTAATTAGTGAAACCATATATAAATATATTTCTGTGTATACGTGAATAAAATTGCTAACAAAAGAATTTGCCATAATAAGAATAAAAATAAAACGTGTATGTGAGTGAGTAAAAGGAAAAGTTTATTTAAACCATAAATATATCATTTTAGAAAGATGGGCTCCCTGGATGGAGTACACAAATATTCAAATATAAACACATACAATATACACAATTGTATATAAATAAATACGTCCATGTCAACCTCATCACCTGGAGTATTTGTGAAAATAAACACAAAACCAAGTGATTGCAGCAGATACTCCAAACATACTGCTGCGACACACTTTATTCGAGCAAATACCCAGTATGTACCTGGCAGATACCTGGAATGCGCCGCTCCTCACCTCTGACAAGCCCCGTTGCATTTGCCTTCTCAGCCTGGGTTCATGCCTGGCTGATGGGCGGCTGATCTGTTAAATGATAATGATTAGGATTTAATAGGCTGCAATGCTTCGCGTGTCTACCAGATGGCATAAATTCATGAATTGTAATGCAATATATATATATATATACTGTGCAGTATTGCAGCCAGCGGGAATAAAATGCTTCAATCCCTGCCTGGAAAATAACTCAATGCACTCGGGCAGAAAACAGTCACAAACCTCAATACACCCGGGTATACCCGAATTCGTGGGACTAGCCGAGCTCGAATAAAGTGTGTCGCCAGTGTATGTAACCTACAATAAAATACATACTCTTAATAACATAAAAATGAGTGATATATTGTGCTGGAGGGGATGTGGTCAAAATCCAGACATGGCTCACATTTGGTGGTCATGTCCAGAGATCCAGAGATATTGGTCCGTGATTCAAAAGTTAATACATGAGACCACAGGACTAAAGATACCCTTGGACCCCCTGACCTTCGTGCTCTGCAAATCTATTGAAAACATCCCCACGCCAATGGGCAGACTGATCTCTTCGATTCTCACAGCCGCCAGATGCTCCGCCACAGCGGCCTGGAAGCAAATAAAAGCCCCAACTAGAGGCACAGTTGTCAAAAGGATCAACACAGTCATGACTATGGAGAGACTCACAGCGATGCTCCATAAAAAACTGCCGCAGTTCCAAAAAAACTTGGGACCCATGGATGGGGTCGCGACCCTCGGGCCGGCCTAGATCCATGTCGCAGGGGCTTCCCCGCTCCCCTCCCCCCGCCCTCCCCTTTCCACCCCTCCCTCCTCGTCTGTCTGTCTCCCCCCCCCTCCCTACCCTCCCCTTCCGTTATGATAAAATGTTAATTGGAAATTTTCTCTACCAGCCTCAGTTATGTGTTCATAACAACCCTGTATCGTTGCTTATATATTTCCAATAAAAAAAAAAGATTGAAACAAAAAAAAAATAAGTGATATCAACCACATGATGAAAACCAAAAGGATGTTTGTTTTTAAGTTTGAAAATCCAGTACTTTTTCCTCCGTAACAACAGCAAGTCTTTGTTACCTGCTCTAATATTATCTTTGAGGGACTCAGCTGAGAAATGGAGTGCTTGGGGGTCACACTGGTGTTCCCGTAAAAAATGATCCAACAAAAATGTTAGAAGCTTCCTTTTATCTATAATTTTTTAAGGGTAATATACTTAATATTCCTTAAATGTTCAAATATCCTGATCTTTAAACATCTAATAGTTTTCCCTACATACTGTATACCACAATCACACTGCAACATATATATATAACAAATCTAGTGTTGAAGTCACTGGGATTTAAATCAGCAGTCCAAGTTGCGTTTATTTATTTATTTTCCCCTTTTTATATGTGCATCAATACAATCCACACAATGATAAGTAATTAGCTAAGTTGCTGATCTATCCATTCTCCTGCGATCGATCGGTGAAGATTCAGTTTGGGGTTCACTAAATGGCTGTCAGTGCAGCAGCAGAGGACCCAAGATGCAAAGTTCTGTGGGGAAGATCATGTGAACAGGCAGTCACTAGATACAATTGGTGCACTGCTAGAGAGAGGGAAGGGCTCAAAAAGGGGCCAGAGCCTGCTTCAGAATCGGAAGGGGATGTGACTTGGCAAATGGTTACTATAGAAACAAAAAATGCTGGTTACATTAATACATTAAAAATGTCTTTCAGAGTGGTTTAAAAATGCTACATGTATTTTATCACAGTACAGAACGGATTTATTAAATAAAAACACGCATGTAGGATATTGCTTGGTCTGCTTAGCCGGTCTCATATGACTACATGCTTTACACCCTGACCATTTATAACAGCCATCTGGCCTAGATGTCTGAAGAAATGCAGGGTTACCGGCCTGAACTAAACTAGGTGCTAAGATGCTTCTGAGGTCCCCAGCTTTTGTGAACACTATTTTAGGTTGTGGAGGCAGGATATCATTGAAGACCGGATCCAATTTCAGGATGTTCCAATGGCGGGAGATAATTTTCCTGGTCTGACGATGGGCACCATTAAATTAAGTAATGAACAGAGGTACATCTTTGTAAAACCGGTGTGCCTGAGTGTGTAACACCGCCGTACATTGGGACATTCTGTGCCTGAGAATGTGTCTGACATGGCTGCGCTTATAGTGCTGGCGACGCGTCAAAACAGACACCTTGCTGCATCGCATGCGCTTATAGTAAGCGCAACGGCTTGGTCGCGATCGCTGGAAGTCCTCTCAATTTGATTTTTCCAGCAACCGCAGCCTGACATCGCCGTTGCCGTCGCGTCGCCGGCACTATAAGCGTAGCCTAAGGCGGAGGAATTGTCTATAAGGGATATTATGTATCCACTCAGTGTCACGGTTGCTTGAGGGATCCAAGTATGCATTGACACATACTGTTCACATCTGAGAGCTCTCAGAGATGAGAAGCCAGTGTTTGCAGCCTGTGCTCTCAGGGGGGGGGGGGTAGAAATGTTGATTTTTCAATGTAATGAACCTATGTTACACTGCAAACATTTGTTGCAAGTACGTGTAGGAGACTTTGATAAATGCCTCCTCAGTGGTAGGAAAGTTGCCATGCTGCATTTAACCCACACCTGGTGTTTTGCAGGACATTAATGGGTCCTTACGGAATGGATCGCACGGTATATTGTATGGAGTTCAATGACTGCGGCAATGGACTGGGTGATGTATTAAATTATATATTCTATAATCTATTGAATAATACATTTTAGCGACTGCTATTGCACTAGTAGGCGTGTGCACGATGTAGATGGTTTCTTCCTATAGAGATAAAGTATTTATTGATTTACTGCTGATCTCTCCTGCACTGTTCTAAAGACTGTGATACAAAGAAAGTGCTAAAAGAGGCGCTCCCACAGCAATTCAAGTGATACAAAATGCAAGGGCAAATAATGAAACTGATCTACAATATTATTGTGAATAAAGTATCTATAAAAAGTGCATACCGTGATTAAACAAATGTGGCTGTAACTCCGTGCTGAAACCCTCTGGTAGGGACTGTCTCCGTTGGTCCCAGAAAGGCCGAATTGTTCTTCAAATTCCAGGGGGAGCAAGGAAGACATAGTGCAGATATAGTGGAGATATAGTGCAGATGGGAGCAACTATGTATTAAATCAAGTGAGTCAGAGCCATGTGGACACTTGCAGACACAGGGAAATGCTGCTGACAGTGAGACTGCACCACACACCCTTGATGATAACCTGCTGTATTTCAATGCCTTATGTTTCTATGTATAATGTGAGTTTGCATTTGGCTCTATGGCCTTCATTGTACCAAGTGCTGCAGGGCGGCAGCGCTATTCTGTGACGTCACCCAGCGCTGCCGCCGAGCAGCATCTTGATTTATACCAGGGAGACAGGGCAGAGGAGACTTGGAGGCGTGGGCGTGAGCGATGCGCCCTGATTGGCTGAACCGCTCACGTGACACGGCCGTCGCAAGAAAAAAAAATTCTCAGTCTCTTCCCCAGCCGTCCGCTCTGCAGTATGGCGCGTCGCGACCGTCGCTTGCGGTATAAGCACTGTCATTGGATGGCAAACTTAGAGAAATAACCCAATTAGTAGCACTCTATCACCATACTGGAGGATTTCTGATACATTTAAAATAAATGCTTTATTGAACCATGGATAAAATACTGGGCATTAATACCAATTATCCTAAGATAAGACTTTATATTAAAAGATATTATCCTTTAATATAATGTCTTATCTCAGGATAATTGGCATACATTTGTATACTTTATCCGGCACAGTCCATTATCCGGAGGGTAATCACTCCTACCGGATACAGTGCGTCATTTAATATGTTTTTAATGCCCAGTATTTTATCCATGGTTCACCAGTATGGTGATAGAGTGCTACTAATTGGGTTCTTTCTCTAAGTTTGCCGACTTATACTCACCCAGTTACACACATCAGCTGATGGGGGGAGGGGGGTTTCTACCTAGTTTATCACTTTCATTGGATGCAAGCTACACACGACGCCACATGCGTTTTTGGGTATAATCCTGGCCTTACTCGATTTAATACTTGCATTTTCTTTCATTATAACACATGTGGAACTCTTTGCAATCCCTTTAAATATACCGTCCCACTGCTCTTGGTCTAGTTCTTAGAGCCTCTTCCCACCTTGGGTTTTATTTTGGTTTCTGACATCCGCCAGTCGGTTACATACCGTTTAGGTCAGGCCTTTCTTATCTTCCGCCGAGAGACACATGTCCTCTAAAACTGTATAGTCATTATACGGGCCTAGACTTCTTATATGGCCTCTCAGTTGAAGATATCTAAAGAAGGCTGACTTACTGTATGTAACCCAATCTCTTTCATTACTGTCTCAAAACGTTTTTATTTCTTTATTTGACCATAGATCCTTGACCCTCATTATTCCTGCCTTGCTCCATTCCTGGAAAGCTATCGGTTCCGTGCCTGGGGAAAAGCTAGGATTCTCAAATAATGGTGTCATCTGAGATTTTAAATTGGTCAACCCATGTTTGATTTTCAAAGAGTCCCACATTTTAAGTGAGTGGGACACAGAAGGCACCATCAGTTTGGGTCTATCTTTCTTTGTTAACCACAATACCATATCTATAGATGAATTTGAGAGTGTGTCAGACTCCATCTCCACCCATTTTTTGACCTTTTTGTGAGCATGCCAGTGGATCAGCTGGCTTACATCAGCTGCCTGGTAATACTGCCTTAAATGTGGCAGAGCTAAGCCTCCGGGTGTTTTGGATTGATAAAGTAAGAGTAGTTTTGTTCTCGCTTTTAGGTTGTTCCATATAAATTCGGTGATTTTTGTCTGCAAGTCGTGTATATCCCTAACTTTCACTTGCCCTGGTAAGGTGTGGAATAGATATAGGATTCTTGGTAATAGATTCATTTTAATAGCATTTACTCTACCTATCCAGGAGATATGATATCTGGACCATTCCTCTAGCTCTTTTTTCAAGGTTTTTATAATTGCTGGGTAGTTCCCCTCGCATACGGTGTCCTGCGCAATGGTTAACCAGATTCCCAAGTATTTTATAGCCTGAGGCTTCCATTTTAAATCAAAGTTTAGTTTTATGAGCTTTAATTGTTCTTGTGGGAGGTTTATATTTAAGGCTTCAGATTTGTCGTTGTTTTAAACCCTGATCATTTGATATAACGGTTTTAAAACAGTAAAATGTGACAAATGTAATAGGTTTGTTTTTAAATAAATCAGCATAGTAGTATAAGATAATAGACTGCAATTTTTTTCCCTCTCCCTGATCATCGTTCTCCCCCTCCTCATCTCTCCCCATCCCTCCTCCTCATCTCCCCCCATCCCTCCTCCTCATCTCTCCTCCTTGTCTCTCCGCATCCCTCCTCCTCCTCATCCTCCCTCATCTCTTCTCAGCTCTCTCCCCTCCTCCAGCTCTTCCCCGCTCCTTTTTCGAAAATCTTTTCAGATCTTGCATCTTCCTCCTACCCCTGTGTACTTTACCACTACAATGAACCCCTCTGATAGTTCATACTTTGAACTCATTTGGGGACATTATGATTTCTAATACATACTCAGATCTTGTACATACAATTTAGATTCTGTGATTCAAAATATACTATATCTATGTAAAAGACTTCCTGGGAATTAACAAGTCGAGAGGTTAACACGCTGTGATTATTCCACCACCTGTGAAACCCATTTAGCCGTTCACTCTGAAGCTCAACCAGAGTCCAGGGATTTCACTACCAGTTAATGTGGGCTGTTTTACTTTATTGTCTCATGAAAAAGACACAAAGACTCACAATGAGTGTGAGAAGGGGGAGGGGGGATTGAGTGAGAGGGAGGTCACTGAGTGATAGCAGAGGGGGGGGAGAGTGAGATGAGAGGGGGAGAGAAATCAGGAGGAGGAGATTAATAGAGGGGGGTAAGAGGTGTAAAAGAAGGGGAGGGGTTGCACTGCGCCAACACACTGGGGGGGGGGGGCGGGGGGGCAATAGAAACTCTAGTCCTTGGCCCCAGGAAAGCTGTTGGACATGTGTGTGTGTGTGTGTGTGTATGTGTGTGTGTGTGTGTGTGTGTGTGTGTGTGTGTGTGTGTGTGTGTGTGTGTGTGTGTGTGTGTGTGTGTGTGTGTGTGTGTGTGTGTGTGTGTGTGTGTGTGTGTGTGTGTGTGTGTGTGTGTGGAAATTGAGTGTGTGGGAGAGGAAAAGAGGGAGTAAGAAAGGGAGTGAGATAAGAGGGAGATAGGTGGACAGTGAGGGGGGAGAGAAATATATGGGAGTGTGAGGGGTAAGACATCACACGTGATGTGGAGGCATATCTAGCTGAAGGTGTTTACTTGTACACACTTCCCCCCCCTCCCTGCATTACACAGACTATATTACTGTATATTACCGCTAAATCCCCATGCTTAATGATGGATTTATATTTACACAATTGATCTGGGTTTTTTGTTGTTGTTGCAAGCAAGCACAACATTTTAACCAATTCACTACCAGACGGGTTCAGTAACCTATTGCATGACTTGTTTGATAGTGAAGGAGTGATTGATGCGGTCTGCATTTATAGCTGCTACCAGCATCTTAGGCCTGGGACCCGGTGCGCCCGGCGGCGCGGGCGGCCACACGCGAGCTCCCCACCAGCAGGGGAATCCTCCCGAGCCGGTCCCGGTCCCCCCTGGCTGCACAGCTCACTACACGCTGTGACGCGTCAGCCGCTATGGGATACAAGAGAATGGTGATCCCTAGCGTTGACGCATCACGTGGTGTGGCTGTGAGCCAATGAGGAGGGGAGGCTTCGGGAGGAGGAGAGGCTTCGGGGAGCGGGGAGGAGTGGGGGGGGAAAGCAGCGTGAGTGCCTGTCTCTGTGTGTGTGTGTATGTGTGTGTCTGAGTACGTGAGGGCCTGCCTCTGCCTGTGTGTGTGTCTGTCTGTGTGTGTGTGTCTGCTTGTGTGTATGAGTGCCAGCCCGAGCCCGTGGAGTGAGAGAGGGAGGGGGGGGGAGAGTAGCGGGTCCCTCCGCTCAAGTCTCCCACTCCCGCCCACCTCCCGCTCCGGCTCCGGCTCCCTACAGACCGCATATCGCGGTCCGTGTCTGTCAGCGGCGCCTGTCTGCAGTGCAGGAGCGCTGACGGAGGGAGCGGGGCCTTAGCCTTATGCTCTTTAACCCTACTGCACAAATTCACAATCACACACAGCAAATGCATATACTGTATAGTAAACTACTAATATACACAGACAATTGTACACACAGAGGCACAGATACACATATAAAGGTGCCATTATACATAGCTTAAGTAAAGACACACTGATATATACAAAGATACATACCGATTTTTACATATGTACAAAGACACAGACTCACACATGTTATTGATAATTGACATATAGATGCTATTATATACATACTGCTGGGATTGTAAGTCCCTGCTGTTTTGCTTACATAGGTGCTATGCTGTACATGCTTGGGGATATATAAACAAAAAAATATACATACATAAATATTTATCTAGCTCTGTCAGGGAGGGGGCAGGGAGTTTAATGGCCTGGAGCCATGCTGTAAGGTAATCACCCCTTTCAGTAATCAGACAGGATTTGCGTCTGGCCCTGCCCAGGATGAAAGAGATTTGTCGGATTGTTTTGGCAATATGAGCCCTTTATTTCAATTACATCAGTTAGGGGAGAAGCGTGGAAAGAGATGATTGGATAATACTGTGATCTAAATATATGAACATAAAGAGAAAAGTGTGCTTCCAAGGCTTATAGGAGCATGGGCTGTCACTGTGTGTCATGTCCAATAGTCCTCAAGCAGCCTCCTCCAGTCATGGACTCGTACAGTCGCAAAGGGTTAGCACCAGAGGCTGCATTCCAGTAACAGGAAGTCTACAGTAAATAAGACAATGTGAATTCCTACTGCGTAGAAATGTAAAATAGAAAGAAACCTGAAATAAATCATTAGAATATAAAGTGGCAGGAGTATACCAAAATCACTCAATAATTTATACATTCGTTTAAAAATCATCTCAATAATTAAACACTAGGGTACACAAACTTTTCAGGTGTCAAAAAACACTTTGTGTCTAGAAATAACAATCGTTGTGGTCAAAATTACATGAAGTTGTTTCGTTATTGTATAACATGCTCTGCGGGCTTCTCCTTCAGTGTATTTATGACCAGGTTGCATTTCCCTGATGAGCTGATTGTTAGACCAAGGTACTTGGTTTTAACACGACCTTTTGCCTTTTGCCGTCTGCATGATCATAGATACAGGAAAAACCCGGTGATACACACCAATACCCTCCAATAAATTCGGGATCAATACGAAAAAAACATGGATCGCTACATAACTTTTTCTTTATTGCACGCTTCCACACATGAGGAGCTGGCGAAAATTTGTAAAAGTCATAGTTTTCGATAAAATACTGATACATTTGAACAACCGTTGCCATCTTATCCTCTGTTGCATTAATCGCGGCCCATGTTAAATACGCGTACGTTCTGTCGGGTTTTTGGAACACGGGCTGCATTTGTGCACTCATGGCGGCGGGAACTGACTCTGGAGAATAACAGAAACTGGTGTTTGTCTTTCTTTAATATGAAAAGCCTAAATTGATACATTATTGTAACCTCTTCCTTCAGTCCCAAGGCCAAGTTACAATAGCCCACTGTGGTATCTTTTTTAAACGAAACACCTGCAAGTCGACACATTACTGAAGCGCATGCGCATTACAATTCATGAATATCTGCCATCTGGCGGACACGCGAAGAATTGCAACCTATTAAATCCGAACCATTCTCAATAAACGCATCAACCGCGCATGAACCGCGGCTGAGAATGCAACATGAATGCGGCATGCACCCGGTGAAGTGCGTAGCATTCGAAAAAAAATCCAAGAAAAATGCGGTGATGTTGTAGAATAATGTATGTAGTTCCAGTGTATTGTCAGTCAGTGTGAATTGTGATTTGTTTGGATGTTTTTACTGGAATACCACCATTCTGGTTTTGTCTAGGTTCACAGAGAGTGCCCAGGTCTGGCTGAATTTTTCTAGTATCGCCAGTTTCTGTTGGAGGCCTTGTTCTGTTGGGGACAGCAGGAGCAGATTGTCTGTGTATAGTAGGGAATTAATCTCTGTGCCAGCCAAGGGGAGCCCAGGTGCTGAGGAGGATTCTAGGGCTGCTGCGAGCTCATTGATATATATATTAAAACGTGTGGGACTCAGGCTGCAGCCCTGCCTAACTCCACGGCCTTGATGGAAGAAGTCTGTCCTTTTGTTATTTACTTTCACGCAGCATTTGTTTTCAGAGTATATACTTTTGATGTTGTATGTTCTCCCTCCGATTCTGCTCTCTAGTATTTTCAGCAATAGACCTGGATGCAAGATGGATTCGAAAGGTCCTTTTAAAGTACACAAAGCAAGCAATGATTTTGCCCTTGTTGGTGTTGTGGACGTGCTTATGGATGAGGCTGTGTAGGGTATAGATGTGATCTGTGTTGCGCTGGTTTGGCAGGAAGCCTGTCTGGCTCTTACTCAGTATACACTGCCCTGTCAGGAAGGTGAGGATTCTGCTGTTCAAGATGCTGTTGAACAGTTTTCCCAGGGTGCTGCTGACACAGATGCCTGTGTAATTGGATGGGTCCGGCCTGTCTCCTTTCTTGTGAAAAGGGGTTATCAGTCCTTGGCAGCGGCGGATTTAAAAAAGTGCCTTCCACCTGTGCTTGTCGCTCTGCTTCTCCTTCAGAATCCAGTGTCAAATGACTCAATGGTAATGCGGCGTCATGACATCATTTGACGGTTGCCATGGCAATGAGACCACATTTGTGCCGTCCGCGGCGTCATTTGATGCTCGATTTGGAAGAAGCAGGGCGGCAGAACGGAGACGGCCAGCACAGGTAAGTAAGTCCTTCCCATTTGGTCCGATAGGCCAGGAGCGGGCAAATGCAAATGGTGGCGGACATTTTTGCCCCAAACCTCTCTAGCATCTATGCTCTACTCCTACCCACCTGCTTGAGTTCAGTGACCTATTGTCAAGCATAGTCTTACATATTAGATCAGTTGGAAGTTTATTTCATTCATGTATGGCATGCTTTGGTACAGTATCTTGATTTCCAGAGACTGTTTTACATTGTGTGGCCCTAGATGTTAAATAAATTAAAATTTTCTCATATATACTTGCGTGTGTAAGTGGGATTCTATATATATATGTAACCCTTCCATGGTACCCCACCCGACATGAGATTGGGGTGTACACTCCTTCTGGTCACGCTGAGTGGTCTGGGTGCTGTGACCTGCTGGTAAACAGGAGGGCTGAGTGCTCCGCGGTGTTGTGGGGAGAGCCCAGGACAGGGACAGGAGGTGTGGGACAGGTTACCTTGTTCTCTCAGGGTGCACAGCGCCTCCAGCCAGCAGAGATCCAGGGGGTCTCCAGAGGAGAGACCCCGACTGACACTCCATACACAGGAACAGGGACACACACAGCAGCTTCTTTTCTGTGGATCTTTATTCAGCATAGATGTGCAGACAGCATACAGCATGATAGCACAGGCATGGTGTAATCTCTGTCTCTCTGCTCATGGCAGCTTGAATTCCCCCCTCCTTACCCAGGTGGGGCAGGAGGGAGAGAACTCTTCTTGGCTTCTTATCTCTCTCAGCTCTCTCTGAAGACTCTCTGAAGACTAACTGAATTTGGGAATATGTCTCAATTTGAATATCCTCAGGGAGTGTCTCTAGCTTTGAATCATTACAACTCAAAGCTGGATACCGATTGGCTCACACACACATCAGGGGGTGTTCCAACCCATATCCACCCTTTGGATTAACACATTCAAATGTTGCTTAGGTCTGCCCCTGAATATTGCTACATACTCAGAGCTGAAATGCAAAACAGACCAACTGGAAGAATTAACCTTTCCACTGCCTGACTGACAGAGGAAAGGCCCAGAAGAATACATAGCTGCCGACCGAAGGCCAGGCTATATATATATAGAGACACCATCATTGGGCATATGAAAAAGAAGTACACTTTACTTCCTCTGTTAATGTGTGATACAGAAGTTTACAAGCAAGTGACCACTTAAGGCATAATAACACAAGACATTTATTGCATGCAAAGATTTTACCAATTAAAGACTTGTATTTCTGGATGTATTTGCATATACTCATGTATACATAAAAATGAAGTAGTGCTAACTTTCCTGTAACCGTTGATCATTTATCAAATCAGTCATCGATCTTCAAGCTGTAATTATCTTAAGATTCAGCGCTCATGGACTCTCATACGTGTGTACAAAAAGCTACAATAGGTAGACCTGCTTTTATTATGTACAGTACATAAAATAGGTACAGAAACTGCCTAATAAGTACAGCTGTCGGATGGAGTGTATGTCATTGTATATAACAGTGTGTCTGTGATTATACTGTGTGTGTCATTGCCTCTGTGTATTTGTGTCTAGGTGTTATTATGTGTGTACATCAGTGTGTTAGTGAATGTGTGCACAGGGATTAGATAGCATTAACTGCTTGCATTAGGGATCAACAGCTACAAATTTGTACTGACCCTCTCCCAGCTAAAGGGTTCAAATTTGTACTCATTAAATATTTTCTGGTAGTCTACAGTTTCTGCTGTAGCGCAGTTTGGGATAATGTATGGGGTGCGGATTATAAAAACAGGTGAGTCTGAGCCCGTCCCTAGTAATTAGGATTCTTAGGCTTTGTCATGCTGATTTCCATTCAGTAATGGTTTGATGGGTCTTTGTATCACAGGGATTAAAGTGATTGGAGGAATACGGGAGTTCAGCAGAGAGGAGTATGGGGTTTATGTCAAAAGAATCCTTCCTGGGGGAGTAGCTTATTTTGATGGTAAATATTATTAATTCCTCCCCCACTGCAGTGCCCTGTCACAGTGTTACACCCCCCCACTAGCAGTGCCCTGTCACAGTGTTACCTCCCCCAGCAGTGCCCTGACACAGTGTGACCTCCACCAGCAGTGCTCTGTCACAGTGTGACCTCCCCCAGCAGTGCCCTGTCACATGTGTGACCTCCCCCCAGCAGTGCCCTGTCACAGTGTGACCTCCCCCCAGCAGTGCCGTCACAGTGTTACCTCCCCAGCAGTGCCCTGTCACAGTGTGACCTCCCCCAGCAGTGCCCTGACACAGTGTGACCTCCCCCAGCAATGCCCTGTCACAGTGTGACCTCCCCCAGCAGTGCCCTGTCACAGTGTGACCTCCCCCCAGCAGTGCCCTGTCACAGTGTGACCTCCCCCAGCAGTGCCCTGTCACATGTGTGGGGTCCCCCAGTAGTGCCCTGTCACAGTGTGACCTCCCCCCAGCAGTGCCCTGTCACAGTGTGACCTCCCCCAGCAGTGCCCTGTCACAGTGTGACCTCCCCCAGCAGTGCCCTGTCACAGTGTAACCTCCCCCAGTAGTGCCCTGTCACAGTGTGACCTCCCCCAGCAGTGTCCTGTCACAGTGTGACCTCCCCCCAGCAGTGCCGTCACAGTGTGACCTCCCCCAGCAGTGCCCTGTCAAAGTGTGACCTCCCCCAGTAGTGCCCTGTCACAGTGTGACCTCCCCCCAGCAGTGCCCTGTCACAGTGTGACCTCCCCCAGCAGTGCCCTGTCACAGTGTGACCTCCCCCAGCAGTGCCCTGTCACAGTGTGACCTCCCCCAGCAGTGCCCTGTCACAGTGTGACCTCCCCCCAGCAGTGCCCTGTCACAGTGTGACCTCCCCCAGCAGTGCCCCGTCACAGTGTGACCTCCCCCAGCATTGCCCTGTCACAGTGTCACCTCCCCCAGCAGTGCCCTGTCACAGTGTCACCTCCCCCAGCAGTGCCCTGTCACAGTGTGACCCACCCAGCAGTGCCCTGTCACAGTGTGACCTCCCCCAGCAGTGCCCTGTCACAGTGTGACCTCCCCCAGCAGTGCCCTGTCACAGTGTGACCTCCCCCAGCAGTGCCCTGTCACAGTGTGACCCACCCAGCAGTGCCCTGTCACAGTGTGACCTCCCCCAGCAGTGCCCTGTCACAGTGTGACCTCCCCCAGCAGTGCCCCGTCACAGTGTGACCTCCCCCAGCAGTGCCCTGTCACAGTGTGACCTCCCCCAGCAGTGCCCCGTCACAGTGTGACCTCCCCCAGCAGTGCCCTGTCACAGTGTGACCTCCCCCAGCAGTGCCCTGTCACAGTGTGACCTCCCCCCAGCAGTGCCCTGTCACAGTGTGACCTCCCCCACTGCAGTGCCCTGTCACAGTGTGACCTCCCCCAGCAGAGCCCTGTCACAGTGTGACCCACCCAGCAGTGCCCTGTCACAGTGTGACTTCCCCCAGTAGTGCCCTGTCACAGTGTGACCTCCCCCAGCAGTGCCCCGTCACAGTGTGACCTCCCCCAGCAGTGTCCTGTCACAGTGTGACCTCCCCCAGCAGTGCCCTGTCACAGTGTGACCTCCCCCAGCAGTGCCCTGTCACAGTGTGACCTCCCACAGCAGTGCCCTGTCACAGTGTGACCCACCCAGCAGTGCCCTGTCACAGTGTGACTTCCCCCAGCAGTGCCCTGTCACAGTGTGACCTCCCCCAGCAGTGCCCCGTCACAGTGTGATCTCCCCCAGCAGTGCCCTGTCACAGTGTGACCCACCCAGCAGTGCCCTGTCACAGTGTGACTTCCCCCAGCAGTGCCCTGTCACAGTGTGACCTCCCCCAGCAGTGCCCCGTCACAGTGTGATCTCCCCCAGCAGTGCCCTGTCACAGTGTGACCTCCCCCCAGCAGTGCCCTGTCACAGTGTGACCTCCACATGTCATTATGTGCCTTCCTTTGAGTGCACTGAATATAATAGGATACCTTATATTGCAGCTGTGTTTATGATACAGTGTCAACAGTATAATTAGTTGTTGTTTCTAGGACGGCTGCATCCAGGAGACCAGATTCTGGAGGTGAATGGAGACAGCTTGCTGGGAGTATCAAGTGACAGGTAATGACGGGTACAAACCCATTTAAACCCGTTTCGTACATTTACTGCCGGTGCTGACCTAATAAGCAGGAATATTTTAACACTGAATTATTGTCTTTGCTCCGCTTGAATCACTGAGCAACTGTATTTGAGTAATGGGTAGATGGGCAGTTCAAGAGGAGTTATAGTGAGGAGCTAAGGCTGCGCTTATAGTTGTTCATTGTAAATGTGTTCATTATCAGCGTATAGACTAGGACGCCTTCTCCTCTCCTCCACGCTTCAGCACCTCCCCCTACCTACTCACTCTTACTATCTGCCAATTGACTACCACTTATTTTGACCAATTACCAGATATTCTTGCTTATTGCTGTTAACTATAACTATTCTTATCATGTACTATGTAACTATAACTATACCCCCCTCCTCCCTCTCCTGCGCGACATGTTTCTTATATTGTTCTCATTCTTGCTTCCCCTTCAATGCTCAAAACACATTGTTCCCAGTACTAAGAAATCTATTTCCCCCCAGTCATTCCTAATCAATTGTAGTGGGGAGATTGTTCCCTTCCCATTTGCTTCCTAATCTGATTGTTCCGTTTACAAGTTGCTCATGAATCCATTGTTCCCTTCCCCAGTCATTCCTAATTAATTGTTCCCTTCCCCATCTGATTTTTCACCACCCAGTGCTCCCAAAATTGACTACTCTTGTCCAAATGCTAACAAAGGACTAGCTCCATTACAAATAATTCCCCCATTAACTGTACCCTTTATATGCACAATCCTCCTCAATCCCTGTTCTCACAACCCCCATCCCTCACAAGTCAAACTCTACTCGTCATGTCTCACCAAACTGTACTCAACCTCATATACCCCCTCATATACCCCAAACTCTACTCAACCTCATATACCCCCTCCTTGTCAACTCCTCTCACCTTCCCACATCACCCCCACACCCGCCTTAACCTCCATCAACCTCCCATTCTTCCTCTGGTATGCCAGATCCATCAGCAATAAGACCACATTGACCCTCGATCACTTCCTACAAAACAATCTTGTATTTCTCGCAATCACGAAACATGGATTCCCAACAAAAACACGGCCTCCCAGGCTGCCCTCACATCTACGCAATCATACTTCACCCATACCCCACGTCACACCAGCACTGGAAGAGTATTTGGCCTCCTTGTCTCCTCATCCTGGACACCTGCCACCACCCTCCTTTCTTCCCTCTACCCTTTTTCCGCCTTTGAATTTCGTTCCTGCTCCCTCTTTCCCCCTACCCATCACAATCATCATCATTTATCATCCCCCTCCTTCTCTCCACCATCCTTTACATCACCCTCCCTGCCCCTCCTCCCTCCTCACCCCAACCCAATCCCATCCTTTGCAGAAACCTCAAATTCATACTCCTCTACCTCTCTTCAGCCTTTGACACAGTTGATCACCTCACTCTCATTTCCAACCTCACCAACCTCATCAACCTTTCCACCCTCACTGACACTGCCCTCTCATGGCTCTCATCCTATCTATCCCACAGCTCCTACTCTGTCACCTTCAACAATGCATCCTGTTCGCCCACCAGCCTCTAAGTGGCACCACCCTCTCCTCTTTTCCCTCTACACTGACCCCCTCTTTGAGCTCATTTCCTCCTTTGGATTCAACGTCCAATTCTTGCACACAACATCCAAATTAACTTTTCCTTTCCACCATTCTCACCCGAACTTTCCACCCATATCTCTGCCTGCCTTTCTGCCTTTTCCTCTTGGATGTCGTCCTATTTCCAACAATTTAACCCAGCTAAAACTGATGTCCTCTACTTTCCTGTTTCCTCCTCCTTTCCATCCTGCCTAATTGAATCCTTAGCCCAACCCGAAACATTTCCATTTATGACAACCCTCTGTTGTCTATCCTTCAACCAGTTTTCAATCCAGTATAATGCAATTTTTTATGAGTTTTAATTTACTGAGCATCCTATGATTTCTGTAGCCGGTTTTATCCCACCCCCTCAGCAGTGCAAGATTTTTGTAACACTTTCTTGTTTGTGATAATTTGCTGCCAATATTCCCAGCAGTTTGAACTGTAAACTGTAATAATAGATAATGTTACCTTAGAAATATAAGAATGCATTGTAGCTGCTAAGTTACACTTACTGAAGGATTGATTTGAAATTGAAAGCCAGCCATTTAGTGAATCCTGGGAAACTGGATTTTGCTGATCGATCACGGGAGAACCAATTGATCGTCAGCTTAGGTAATTTGTTTTTAATAAAGGTAATTAAATGCTGCATATATTAAAACAAAAAAATATATACAGCTGAACCCCGTTATAACGCGGTCCTTGGAGTCCACAGAATGAGACCGCGTTATAACCGGGATCACGTTAAAATTTCACCTGCATCTAGATCTCTCTCCTCTTTCCAGCTGTCGGCTCTCTCCTCATTTCATAGGACTGTGTCCATGTGCTCTCCTCGCTCTCCTCGCTCTCCTCTCTGCATCTGCAGCTGTTAGCTCACGTGCGCAGCGTAATTATTTTTTTTTAAACATTCAATTCAATGCTTTATTGACTAACGGACACATACACACACCTACACCATGTGGGCATTGAACTGTATTATATTTTAAGCTGCTTGGTTTGTTTCTTTAAATTTAATTGTAGTACTGTAGTATTGTATCCTATTTTGACTTGCATGTTGTACATTAAAGCAGCATACTACACTGTTCATTGTTTTTCTGTACATTACAGTATTTACATTTATTTATTAAACATTTTTGGTATTGTTTATAAATGCTCCCGAAAAGGTGTGAATGCTTTTCGAAGATAAAGGTATTTTTAGTAGGCTCAGAATATGGTGTCAAAGACCTCTGTTCTCTCCGCAGAGCTGTGGACATTTTGAGAACGGCCTCAGCCACCAGCCGCATGTGTCTTCTCATTGCCAGGGACGATGAAGCAAGGTGAGTGGGTCAACCATGTGTGCTGAGGATAAGAGTTAGGCCCTGTCACAGTGTGACCTCCCCCAGCAGTGCCCTGTCACAGTGTGACCTCCCCCAGCAGTGCCCTGTCACAGTGTGACCTCCCCCAGCAGTGCCCTGTCACAGTGTGACCTCCCCCAGCAGTGCCCTGTCACAGTGTGATCTCCCCCAGCAGTGCCCTGTCACAGTGTTACCTCCCCCAGCAGTGCCCTGTCACAGTGTGACCTCCCCCAGCATTGTCCTGTCACAGTGTGACCTCCCCCAGCAGTGCCCTGTCACAGTGTGACCTCCCCCAGCAGTGCCCTGTCACAGAGTGACCTCCCCCAGCAGTGCCCTGTCACAGTGTGACCTCCCCCAGCAGTGCCCTGTCACAGTGTGACCTCCCCCAGCAGTGCCCTGTCACAGTGTGATCTCCCACAGCAGTGCCCTGTCACAGTGTAACCTCCCCCAGCAGTGCCCTGTCACAGTGTGACCTCCACCCCAGTGGCCTGTCACAGAGTGACCTCCCCCAGCAGTGCCCTGTCACAGTGTGACCTCCCCCAGCAGTGCCCTGTCACAGTGTGACCTCCCCCCAGAAGTGCCCTGTCACAGTGTGACCTCCCCCAGCAGTGCCCTGTCAGTGTGACCTCCCCCAGCAGTGCCCTGTCACAGTGTGATCTCCCACAGCAGTGCCCTGTCACAGTGTAACCTCCCCCAGCAGTGCCCTGTCACAGTGTGACCTCCCCCAGCAGTGCCCTGTCACAGAGTGACCTCCCCCAGCAGTGCCCTGTCACAGTGTAACCTCCCCCAGCAGTGCCCTGTCACAGTGTGACCTCCCCCCAGCAGTGCCCTGTCACAGAGTGACCTCCCCCAGCAGTGCCCTGTCACAGTGTGACCTCCCCCAGCAGTGCCCTGTCACAGTGTGACCTCCCCCAGCAGTGCCCTGTCACAGTGTGATCTCCCCCCAGCAGTGCCCTGTCACAGTGTGATCTCCCCCAGCAGTATCCTGTCACCGTGTGACCTCCCCCAGCAGTGCCCTGTCACAGTGTGACCTCCCCCAGCAGTGCCCTGTCACAGTGTGATTTTCCCCAGCAGTGCCCTGTCACAGTGTGACCTCCCCCAGCAGTGCCCTGTCACAGTGTGACCTCCCCCAGCAGTGCCCTGTCACAGTGTGACCTCCCCCCAGCAGTGCCCTGTCACAGTGTGACCTCCCCCCAGCAGTGCCCTGTCACAGTGTGACCTCCCCCAGCAGTGCCCTGTCACAGTGTGACCTCCCCCAGCAGTGCCCTGTCCCATGCAAAGGGTGTGGACTATAAGAATGTAAGAGTCTCTGTAAGCTCTGATGTATCGTATGTTATACTTAGGGCCAGCACCAACCAACTACATTCAATAACTGACACACTAGACTATGACATCCCCCAAGCCTCTCATGCATTCCCCAATCAGGGGGGTCTCCGGGCTCATCCGCTCCGTCTCTCGGGTAAGTGGACTCTGTCTTTCATCACCGTTGGGGTGGTCCGCCGGCCGGCGCATCACCACCGATGACAGGCTTCCTCTCTCGTCGTCCGACGAGGACGGCAATGGCATCTCCGCTGGGATCCACATCTGGTCCTCGCTGCACCGCCAGTGGATATGGGTACGAAACGGGCTGCTCCGGTACCTCCACTGCGGGTGCTCTCCTCTCCTTCGGAGCACATCTTAGTAGCTGGGCCTGGATCCCTATTGCAGGGGTGATATATGGGACCAGGGCAGCCTTAGCATCCACCTCCTCCACTTCGATCAGCGTCGCTGGAGAGGCCTCTCGCGGAGTCACAATAGTAGGGTATGGCTCGGTAGGCCAGAGGTAGAAAATGCCACACTGTTGGCACCGTGCTGTCGTACTCGGCGCAGGCCCGGGTGACCTGCATTGTATGCACAGGCACCGCAGATACTCGCGGCCATCAACCTCCACAACCAGGAAGCCTCTTCGAAGCTGATAAGTAGTCCCACCCGTAGTGGGTAGTAAAGCATTTCCATTGCATTGCCATGCAATGCTTTACTAACTGCTAAGGTAAGGAAGGGGTTAACCCCTCCCTCCCGCCATCCACCAGGAGGATTAACCACCTTCCCTGGTCAATGACAGCCCTCTTCACCCACCCTCTTCCCCCACCCCTGCCAAACAAACATCAGAGCGCCCCCCCCCCCCCCCCGCCCTTCTTCTCCCCTCTAGACTCATGCCTAATATCCCTATTAGGCAAATGTGACAAATAGTGTTTTGGGGGCATTAATTAATACAAAATTAAACATATATTAAAAAGAAAACCTGCTTTACATTAAACATACATTTAATGACATGTTAAACATGAAACCATTTATTCTCACTGTGGCTTTCTCTTAATGGGGCCGAGATAGCCACATTGGCAATCAATGGTAAGTTATAATGTAAAAAAAGAATCCATTTACAATATTAAAATACATTACATACCCATTTTCATTAGTTTAGTGGCTAACCGCTAAAAGTAAAGATGGGGTTAACCCCTCCAGCCACCCCCCTCTGGAGGCCTAATCACCCACCCCGGGGCAAATTCTCTTACTCATAATAAACACATGTAAGGCAGCAAACATTTTACTATAGGGGAGATTGAACCTTTCTACGGAAATCTACTGTATTATATAGATAAACTGAGATTAAAAAAGAACTTTCCCCTTCCCACAATGTGGGACTAACCCTTTCAAATGACGTGAACAAATAAATCATGTCATAAGAGGAGTTAATTTAATCCTTTATTTATTATCTGTAGTGCAACAGGAACTGATAATATAGGATAAAGTAGAAACCTATTTATTCTAGAGACAGACCTCCTGGGGCATAATCGGCTCTGCTAGTCCCAGGCTGCTGACAGATTAATTTAATGATGGTGATATAATGTAAAAGTCTCCAACACCCTACCAGCTCTCTGAAAGGAATCCGAAGAGAGTTTTAACCTCTAAAACGGCTGGAAGGTAGAGAATGACAGACCATCAATATTTCAGACCTGTGCCCTAAAAATGCTCATATATTATTTGAACACAGCTGTACAGTGTGTAGTGAGAACCATAGTTACTGGAGGTCTAGATAGCATGTATAGGTTCAGCAAATGCCTATCCCATGGAGCACAATGTATAAGACCCATATTGATTAAGCAGCCTTCTGCTATGAGACACTTTACAACCCATTGACTGCAAAGGGCGGTGAGGTATCTTGCAGTGTCAAAAGGGCACCTTATGGCAGAAGGTTGCCTCTTTAATAATAATAATAATAGCACAGGGAGATAAAGTGACTTGACCAAGGTCACTTGGCTCCCCTGCTTCACAGTGCCAGTCAGTGTCTTTACTCACTGAGCCACTCCCTCTCCATGTGATCTATAATCTAAGCGTTTCTATTTATCAAGGCAAAAAGTGGTGCTATTCTGAGATAAAACAAAGTGCAGCAGTGTATCAAACAAAAAGTCCTGCTGATTTCAATGTTATCTTTTTTTTTTTTTTAGGAAGTGCAGATTTTTTGCCGCAGAATTGCATCACTGTTACCTCGATACTTATTCCCCATAGATCCAAATAGGAAGATGTATCAACGTACAGAAAGTGTGAAAATAGGTTTATTTTGGCACATTGCTCCATTTTCTGCTTGTGTTTTCAGAAATAAAAAATAGTGTCACGGTTTTAAACGTGACACAATAAAGATGACTGAGCCACCTGTGCTGAAGCAGAGATATCCTTATAACCTGGCCTGTTGGTAGCCCTTGGGAACTGAGTTTGAGCGCCACTGGGGCTAATGTATCGTCACATTTTACTATATTATAACTATGTAAACAGACCAGCAAATCGAGATACACATCTAGGACTGGATCATTATCACACAGGAGTCAGTTGGCAGCTATGGTTGCCTCTTGTTATAACGTACTGTACCACCACAGTTTTGGCTCCATGGGAAATGCCAGGGTATAAAGCCATAAGAAAAATAATGGATTAATACACGTCTAACAATATAATACTGTTTTACAGGAAGGAATTCTCTGAGCTGCTAGAGAAGTATGGATCTCACAGTGACACTGGATCTGCCAGAAGTTCTCCCATAATGCACAGAAGTGAGTATGAATTTGTCCTCCACAGTATTGCCATATCTTAAACACCTGGGACTTGATTTAGAATTTTGTCGTTAACACAAAAAAAATCACTTGCATAAAAATATTATTGTTGCCTCAACACAATTTCTGTGTTTATGTTGCAATTTATATTTAGGCCCAACCTAGTCTGGTCTAAAATTATGCTAATGAGGTTTTAGATTAGTGTGATTGTTGATGCACAGATTATATTTCTGTCACAATCATGCAACGTTGTGTAACAATTACATGTGCGTAAATAAGTTGTCTCAGTTCAGTAATAGCCAAGCTATTACATTTAATATTCAAGGACTCTATTTCCGCAGGCTCAGTACCACAAGATTGGCTTAACGCAAATAGTAAAAAGGGAGCTAGATCACAACCGTGGAATTTCAGACCTGTAAGCCTGATATCAATAGTGGGGAAGCTACTTAAAGGTTTAGTACGGGATAATAATATTCAGGAATACCTAATGGAAAACAAAATTATTAGTAATTGTCAGCATGGATTTATAAAGGATAGTTCGTGCCAAACTAACCTTATTAGGTTCTAGGAGGAGGCAAAGAGGAATTTAGACCAAGGTAATGCAGTTGATGTGGTCTACTGTATTTAGATTTTACAAAAGCTTTTGAAACAGTGCCACACCCGGTTAGTGTACACAATAAAGCTAATTAGACTCAGTAAACATATTTGCACCTGGATTGAAAACAAGTTGAAGGATAGATAACCGAGAGTTGTCATAAATGGAACTTTCTCAGGTTGGGCTAAAGTTGTGAGTATGTCAAGGATCGGTACTGGGACCCCTGCTTTTTAACTTATTTATTAATGACCTTGAGGTTGGCATAGAGAGCAAAGTCTCCATCTTTTCTGATGACACTACATTGTGATGTAAGGTAATAAAATCAGAACAGGATGTAATTTCTCTCCAGAAGGACTTGGAGAGACTGGAAACGTGGGCAGGTAAATGGCAGATGATGTTTAATACAGATAAATGTAATGTTATGCATTTCGGAAACAAGAGTAAACAGACAATCTACAAATAAAATGGGGATACTTTAGGGGAATGCTGGATGGAGAAGGATTTAGGAGTGCGTGTAGACAGCAGGTTTAGCAATAGTGCCCAAAGTCATGCATACACCCTTGAATTTCACTATAGTCTTTATATGCAGAATATAGTCACTTACTAGAGGTCTGAGTAATAATTACAGAGCGTTCTGACTCTCACACTCTTCTTTGGATTTATAGAAATATACTATTGTTGCTAGAATTCCCCTTGGTCAATGTTGTGCTCTTTATCAGGGGTCTCCAAACTCAGTCCTCAAGGGCCACCAACAGGTCGGCTTGTATGGATATCCCTGTTTCAGCACAGGTGGCTCAATCAGTGGATCAGTCTTTGACCCAGTGGTTCTGTCTGTGCTATATCAGGGATATCCATAAAAGTCAACCTGTTGGCGGCCCTTGTTTGGACGCCCCTGCTCTATATTATAGTTATAATAGCAAGTATGAATCCTAAAAGCATGTTTTTTTGTTTATTTTAAATAAACACATGAAAGGTGGCAATCATAACTGTCATGAACTTCCAACAGTATATATTATTTTTTATATACTTTGTCAATTATTTCTGAAAATGTCCGTAAAGTTGTTTTTTTGCACTGATTGAGCAACATTAGGTCATATTTGCTCATCGGTGCTTAGACATAAGACACCCCACAGCTCCATATGCCACCTATTCAAGGGAATGGGCCATAAGGTGTCATATGGTTTAGCACTGCTTAGTAAATATGGCCCATAGTATATTTATTTGTGTTGGTTTTACTCCAAATGTGCTGTGATTAATAGACTCCGTGGAGACTCTGATACGTGCTGCCAATGCTTTTTCTTTCTAGGCAGATTTCTGGAAAGTACTTCATCGGAATCCTCGTCACTTTCCCAGAGTCCTTTGCTGCTGAGCCCAGCCAGCTCTTACGGCCCATTCCTAGGCAGCAATATCCTCTCCCCACATTCAACGGCATAGTATGTGAAGTAAATTAAAAGGGGGGAATGTGAAGGGGTGCTTCTTCATGGGAAGGGTAGTGGATATAGTAAAGGAATGCAAAAATAGTGGGACAGACATAAGGCTATCCAAAGTATAAAATAAAGCCACGTTTCAAAAAAAGTGGGAGGTTTTTCAACTGAGTAATGTGGAAACATTAGGTGAGCGAAGTTGTTCTTATCTGCTATAAATTTCGATGTTATCAACTGGCCATCTGCCTATTAGTTAGTATGACAAATCTCTGAGTATGGCCTATAAAAACATAATACAGACTCAATACAATCATGACATAATTATCATCGGTAGTAATGGCATCTGTATTGTCATGACATCATAAGCTTGCCGTGCTTCATTATGGTGATATCATACAGTACATCTGCTGTGCTCTCTATTTACATCACCATATGGCGTCTATCATTACATCATTTCCAGTAGTATTATGGTTATATCATGTGCATCCACAGTACTAGCTATAGGTACATCCATCTGTAAAGTTGTCTATAATAGTAAATTATGATGCACTGTTTTTCTACTTACCTAATAATAATGACTTACACTTGAACTAATGACTGTACCATTCTATTTCCTGATTAACCCATTAATGGACTTTAATGAATAATTTAATGAGTAGTTTTTTCTTGCACGTACTGGCAAAAAATGAAAAATAAATTAAATATCTTGGCAACCGGCGGGTCCCCAGAGTTTTAACTGCTGCAGTTCAGCTCCAGGGAACCCCTTGATTTATATAAGGTAAAGATGAAATACTTGTTTTTGGGGTGGGGCTGCTGCTTAAACAGTGTATACATACCAGAGAACAGAGTAAATCATAGAGGTGGCATAAAACCATGTATATACACGTCTTAAATTATAGAGGGGGGACTCACAAAGCTCCGGTCATGGGTATCGAAGCTCAATTGGCATTAACTGTCATTCAAGTATGGGGCAATTCATTCTGAGAGAGCTTCATTATCCGTTATCGGACCTTCGTGAACCCACTTCCCCTATTACACACAGTGTGCGTGTATCCTGGGTTTGCAAATAAAGAGGCATTGGTACAACCATACTTCTTAACACCATCAGATTTCCAGTAGTCCTTGTTTTAAGAAAACTGCCATCATACCTCCACAACATCATGAGATTTTGCCACGGTCCTGCTTCTTCAAGACTCCAAACGAGTGTAAACCATAATGCACTGGAATCTGAGTTAGAAGCCAAGCAATGCAATGGAATCTCATGTTGACATGGAATCAAGCTTGTCAGCTGTAGGTGGATCGTTTAGTTTACTTCCAAAGTGATAAGTAAAAATGTTCACTTGGAGTGTATTCTGCAGTCAACTACAGTCATCAGAGCACTTTAATGACATTGACCATGTCACCAGCTGAGGCTCTTGGTGATCCACTATCTTCATGCTTTATTTTCAGTGACTCCGGGATCCAGAATATCTCAGTAGCTAAGTCCACTGGCCTTGGGCTGGTGATCTGTGGAGGCTCCAACAGGCAGGAGGGACCCATGGTGTATGTGCAAGAGATGCTGCCAAATGGAGATGGTTACAGGGTAAGAGCCAACTGTGTATAAGTCCTGGTGTGTGTATGTTGTGTGTACACACAAGACATTAAGGGTATATTATTAATCAGTTTTCTGCCATGAGTCACCTTCTGGGGCTGGAAGATAGCTTCTAACCCATTAAAGTCAATGTACAGCGTAATGACATCATCCACGTGACCTGACACACGTTTCATGTCACTGAGACGCTTATTTTTAGGTCAGAATAGAACAAGCGACAGAAGCCCAATGCTACATCCAATATGACAAAAATACACAGTAAAATACTTGCTTTGGGGGGATATTGGCTCCTCCTTCCCAGGGTTTTAAGCTCACCCCTCCCCACTTCCCAGATCAGCAGTTCTTTTTCATTCTACTGGATATAGATCCAATGTTGGTCTTTCTCCCTCCTAATAGAGGTAAATGAGCATTTTAATCCTAATGTGAACTGGGTCTGCCTTGTCGTGGCTCACAGGCTTACAATGCTTTGGCCAAAGGGTTAAACTAAATTACCCTTTTTCAAGAGACTATCTAAGTATTTTACTGTGTATTTTTTGTCATATTGGATGTAGCATTGGACTTCTCTGTTGCTTGTTGTATACATTTGCCATGCTCAATAGCTCTCCTTTTTGACACTTATATACATATATATTTTGTGGGGGCTCAGGGGTTCCCAAAATGAGCTTGCTGGGGTTCTTTGTGTTGTTTGTTACCCTAGGTCAGAATAAGTAATAATAACCGTCTTAGTGACACAAGACATGTGTCAGGTCACGTAGATGACATTACGTCATCCACTCTAGTTCACGGAGGTTCGGCCTGAGCATTCGGGGGGCTCTGGGTAATATCTTAAACTTGGTTCTAGATAGCATACTATACCATTTCCAGCTATTATTACTATTATAATGATATATCGCTACTAGCTCTAGTTTGGAATGAGCACTCTGCTTTTAGTGTAGCACTGGTATAATCCATATGTTATGCATGCACTACCAGGTTTTTTTTGGTTTGTACAGAGTGAATTGGCACATCCACAAACCAACTCCAAAGATCTGCCACACATTGTGTATACTAATATGAGACCTTGATGAAAGCAGACTCTAATTGGCTAATTAGAAAACAATGATTAGATGCCACCAAACTCTGTGAACACAGCCATTATACTGCCTGTAGCTGCTTTACCCATTGTTCTGATACTGTACATCTCTCAGACCTACCCTGCACTAGTTTTAATATATGTGTTCTTGTATTTACAGTAGTTATTTTTTGTTCAGCTACGTTATTTTATTGAATGACCTAATAAAATTTAAGTTTTAATTCACCCAATACTCTTGATCGTGAGTGCAAAATTGCAGAGCTTATCTCCTTTCTGCTTTTGATCATTCCTAAACCCTGCATGCACCTTGATATCAACATTATCAATCTCATTTTATGTGGGGCAGGAGTTGTTCTTTGTACTCTATATTTTCACATAGTCCCTAAACTAAGGCACAAAAGTTAAGAAATGTGTGTTTATTTGGCAACATATGTTAATTTCACAACTTTTTTTTACAAGTTGCTAATTCCAGACTTTGCCAGTTTAGTGAATGTGTGTGAATGTTTTACCCAACTCTACCGCGGACATCTCTGATCTCTCTCAGGATGGGCGGCTGAGAGTCGGAGATCAACTGGTAGCTATTAACAAAGAGTCAATGGTTGGTATCACCGATGAGGAAGCCAGACGAATTCTGACAAGATCCAGGTTCAGGTAGGTACTGTAAATATCAACATTTCTCAACAGCCCAAAAATAAATAAGAACCATTTTATAGTGAAGTAAGTTCATACCCATATGAAAATGTGAACCATCTCAGTATATGCACTCACATGGGGTCAGTATTAAACTGACATCTATGGACTGCTCCTCTGTATTCCTGGGAAAGCCTTCTGTAGTCTTCTGTAAGCATGGCATAGTAGGTAGAAACAATGTATTTTAACAATATCATGTTATCCCACTAACATTTTGTAAGTTTAAAACAAGCACTGGGCAATAATATTGAGGATCTATAACTGTGTTAGTGATGCCCTGATAAGACATAGAAAAACCAGCTCTCTCTCATGTCGTCTGATATCACTTCCAGAACCTCTGGCGGGTCCTTCTCCACAGGGCGATCCTTCCGTCTCCTCAGCACACTCGAATTAATTCAATGCATTTCGCCAATTCTAAAAAAAAATTATTAGAAATCTCTTAAAACATTATAAAAATACAAATTAAATTAAAATAAAGTCATACAGAACACCTACAAGCTCATATTGAACCCCCAAAATAACCACAACATGGGTGGCAACCTCCTACCTAATTGAAGCTTACCCCCTCCCACATTTAAATGGTTAAAAGCTCACTCCATAGCATCTCCCACTCTCAGTGGAACTTGCTTGCTTGTAGTATGATTGTGACAAATCTAATACAGAGTGCTTTTCCTGGTAATGTACAGGTTAATAAAAGCTTCAATCAGACTTAGAACTTTGCAACTAATTTTGACAGATTTACTATAAATCAGTCTTCCTGGTAATGCACAGGTTATTAAGAATCTATATTAGTGTTGGGGACCCTTGAGATGTGGTCTGCCGCACAGTTGGCTCAGGGGCTTACAACAATTTGGCCAAAATGTTAAACTAAAAGACCATTTTATTTAATAGTTATCTATACATGTATATTTAGGCACTGTACCGTGTATAAGTTTTACTGGATGTGCACTGAGCTTTGTCTGTGTTTTATGTTATGTCTCTGGTTTTAAATATATAAAATAAAGTCATGTAAGACTCAGTAAAGTGAGGAGTACAAAGGTGATTGTATCCCAAAGAAAATGTACTTAAATGCACACCACTCATTTAAAATATAACCTTTATTAGTATTACTTAAAACATATATTACCGAGTGTTTATGTAACGGTGTTTAAAAATAAATTAAACAAATGCACCAAAATCCCCTCATGTATATAACCACTCAAACACATTAATAGTTGTAGGGTGGTGGGGATTAACAGTACAGATCAGCAAAGGTGGAATAACCCAGCAAAAAACAGTGAGATAACACAGTCAATCTGGTTATAGTTATAATAGGAGAGGAACTAGTTAATAAATCACAGTTGGTAGTTGCCTACTCACAAATGAACCACTATATCGCAAGACAAAGAATACTTGGTATATAGTCCAATAGTGCCAAGTATTCTTTAGTGATACTGCACATGCTCCCAATGTTTTGAGATGTCCTCTTGTAGTGAAGGCTCAACACAGCAAATACTTCGAATTGGCCGTTGATATTTTTTTTTTTAGTTCTAAATATATTGGGGGCATCAAGAGACGCAAATGTCCTCGTTTTGTAAAAAGTTACACCAATTTACCGAGCTTGTAATTTGGGGAGTTCCATTGGTAAAATGGCGTCACTTTTTACGAAACGAGGGCACTTGCTTTACATGACACAAATATTATAATGGTATGTTATAAAAATAACATTGGTGTATCAGACAGAGCAAAAAATATATCTGTTTGTGCCTTGCCTAATCTTTTACTCTAAATATTTCCGTAGTATACAGCATTGGTAACATTTTTATTGATCTTATCTCACGAAGGCAAGACAGCTGCACGGACGTGTCCTTTGTCCCCTCCGGGGGGCGTATTCCTGGGGTCTCCGGATCCAGCAGTTCCCCCTCATCGCAGCACAAGTTTTTGGGGAATGGGTTGGATTCCTGCAGACTGAAGGTCCATGTCAGGTCCCCCGAGGTAAGGTGTCCGAGCGGCAACATGTTTCTGTAAACACCTCCTGGGAACCACAGTGAAAAGGTGCACGGCAATAGCAATGCAACTTTGGGGTTATTCACATATTATATGGAGATAAAATAAGAACGGGGGGAAGGGGAAGGGGAGGATCAACTGATCCAGCAAAAAGATGGCCAGGATGAATTCTAATTAAAGGGATAATAGTGGGTGCACAACTGTGAATTGGTGAATACAACTGAAATGGAATCAGGAATGCTCCTCACAAGAAATTCACTTGTTGCACACCACGAAATAAAATGTATGTTTTAACTATACCTAGGAAACTTTATATCACTACTAGCTGAGAGCCCCGGCGTTGCCCGGGATGTTTGTGGTGTGGGTGTGGCATTTGGGTGAGGAGTGGTCAACGCGGCCCATGTGCGGTGGTAGTGCTGCTGTGGCTGTACTGATGGTGATTGTATCGGTGTGCTGATTTGGGAGGGTTTGGTGCTGATGTGGGGGTGCGGATGTGGTGTGCCGATGGGGGAGGTGCAAAGGTGCCGATGTGTGGGTGCTGATGGTGTTGATGGGGGCTGAGAATGGCAGGGAGCCGAGAATGCCAGTGTGCTGGGGGGGCATGGGATAGCGGTGTGCTGATGTGGTGGTGCTGGGGATAGTGTGTGTGTGTATACACGTGTGTG
Source organism: Ascaphus truei (assembly GCF_040206685.1). Taxonomy (NCBI): domain Eukaryota; kingdom Metazoa; phylum Chordata; class Amphibia; order Anura; family Ascaphidae; genus Ascaphus; species Ascaphus truei. The sequence continues at coordinate 50,345,298 of NC_134493.1, read as the reverse complement.
TGTGTGTGTGTGTATACATGTGTGTGTATACACGTGTGTGTGTATACGTGTGTGTATACACATGTGTGTGTATACATTATGTGTATGTATACGTGTGTGTGTATGTCTACATGTGTGTGTGTGTATGTCTCCATGTGTGTGTGTACGTGTACATGTGTGTGAGTATACGTGTACATGTGTGTGTGTACGTGTCTACGTGTACATGTGTGTGTGTCTACGTGCGTGTATGTTTCTACGTGTGTGTGTGTGTGTCTATGTGTGTGTGTGTATACGTGTGTGAATACGTGTGTGTGTGTGTGTCTACGTGTGTGTGTGTCTACGTGTGCCTGTGTGTATACGTGTGTGAATACGTGTGTGTACACGTGTGTGTTTGTACGTGTGTGTACATGTGTGTGTATACGCGTGTCTACGTGTGTGTGTATGCGTGCGCCTACGTGTGTGTGTGTATACGTGTGTGTGTGTGTGTACGTGTGTATACGTGTGTGTATATACGTGTGTATACGTGTGTGTGTAAACGTGTGTCTGTGTGTATACGTGTGTCTGTGTGTATACGTGTGTCTGTGTGTATAGGTGTGTGTGTGTATAGGTGTGTGTGTGTGTACGTGTGTCTGTGTGTGTACGTGTGTCTGTGTGTGTCTGTGTGTGTACGTGTGTCTGTGTGTGTACGTGTGTCTGTGTGTGTACGTGTGTCTGTGTGTGTACGTGTGTCTGTGTGTGTACGTGTGTACGTGTGTACGTGTGTACGTGTGTACGTGTGTCTACATGTGTCTACGTGTGTCTGTGTGTCTACGTGTGTCTGTGTGTCTACGTGTGTCTGTGTGTCTACGTGTGTCTGTGTGTCTACGTGTGTCTGTGTGTCTACGTGTGTCTGTGTGTATACGTGTGTGTGTGTGTGTGTGTGTGTGTGTGTGTGTGTATAGCTGTGTGTATGTATAGGTGTGTGTGTGTGTCTACGTGTGTGTGTGTGTCTGTCTACGTGTGTGTGTCTGTCTACATGTGTGTGTGTGTGTGTCTGTCTACATGTGTGTGTGTCTACATGTGTGTGTCTGTGGACATGTGTGTGTGTCTGTCGACGTGTGTGTGTGTGTGCCTACATGTGTGTGTGTGTGCCTACATGTGTGTGTGTGTGCCTACATGTGTGTGTGTGTGTGTGTGTGCCTACATGTGTGTGTGTCTACATGTGTGTGTGTGTCTACATGTGTGTGTGTGTGCCTACGTCTGTGTGTGTGTGTGTGTGTGTGTGCCTACATGTGTGTGTGTCTACATGTGCGTGTGTGTGTGCCTACATGTGTGTGTGTGTGTGTCTACATGTGTTTGTGTGCGCGTGTGCGTGTGTGTGTGTGTGTGTAGCTAAGAGACCCGGCGTTGCCCGTGAGTTAAATTTCCCGCTGGAGGAGGGGGAGAGCGGACGGAAGGAGAGGGAGAGCGGACGGAAGGAGAGGGAGAGCGGACGGAGAGCGGACGGAGAGCGAGCGGGAGGGCGGACATAGAGCGGACAGGAGGGCGGACGGGAGGGCGGACGGAGAGCGGACGGGAGGAGGAGGAGGGGGGGAGGGGGGAGAGCGGACGGGAGGAGGAGGGGGGAGGAGGAGGGGGGGAGAGCGGACGGGAGGAGGAGGGGGGGAGAGCGGACGGGAGGAGGAGGAGGAGGGGGGAGAGCGGACGGGAGGAGGAGGAGGGGGGGGAGAGCGGACGGGAGGAGGGGGGGAGAGCGGACGGGAGGAGGAGGGGGGGGAGAGCGGACGGGAGGAGGAGGAGGAGGGGGAGAGCGGACGGGAGGAGGAGGAGGGGGAGAGCGGACGGGAGGAGGAGGAGGGGGAGAGCGGACGGGAGGAGGAGGAGGGGGGGAGAGCGGACGGGAGGAGGAGGAGGGGGGGGAGAGCGGACGGGAGGAGGAGGAGGGGGGGAGAGCGGACGGGAGGAGGAGGAGGGGGGGAGAGCGGACGGGAGGAGGAGGGGGGGAGAGCGGACGGGAGGAGGAGGGGGGGGAGAGCGGACGGGAGGAGGAGGGGGGGGAGAGCGGACGGGAGGAGGAGGGGGGGAGAGCGGACGGGAGGAGGAGGGGGGGAGAGCGGACGGGAGGAGGAGGGGGGGGGAGAGCGGACGGGAGCAGGAGGAGGGGGGGAGAGCGGACGGGAGGAGGAGGAGGGGGGGGAGAGCGGACGGGAGGAGGAGGAGGGGGGGGAGAGCGGACGGGAGGAGGAGGAGGGGGGGGAGAGCGGACGGGAGGAGGGGGGGAGAGCGGACGGGAGGAGGAGGGGGGGAGAGCGGACGGGAGGAGGAGGGGGGGGGAGAGCGGACGGGAGGAGGAGGGGGGGGAGAGAGCGGACGGGAGGAGGAGGGGGGGGGAGAGAGCGGACGGGAGGAGGAGGGGGGGGAGAGAGCGGACGGGAGGAGGAGGGGGGGAGAGAGCGGACGGGAGGAGGAGGGGGGGAGAGAGCGGACGGGAGGAGGAGGGGGGGGAGAGAGCGGACGGGAGGAGGAGGAGGGGGGGAGAGTGGACAGGAGGGGGGTGGGTTGGTTAAAATTTCCGGGTCTCTCCTCTCCACTCCCCCTGTATGTTTCTCCGCTCCCCCCCTCTCTCTCCCCTCCTGCCCCCCCATGTGACACAGACACACACACAGTGACACACACAGTGAGAGACACACACACACACACAGTGTCACACACACACAGTGAGAGACACACACACAGTGAGAGACACACACACAGTGTCACACACACACACACACACACACACACACACACACAGTGAGACACACACACAGTGAGACACACACACACACACACACACACACACACAGTGACACACACAGTGACACACACACACACACACACACACACACACACACACACCCACACACACACAGTGGCACACACACACACACACACACACACACACACACACACAGTGACACACACACACAGTGACACACACACACAGTGACACACACACGTCACCTCTCCTTCGGGGCGCCGCCATCTTAGGTGCCGCGTGTCCCCCCGCCGGGGAGGTGAGTGCGGGAGGGAGTAGAGCGGGAGGGAGGTGAGTGCGGGAGTGGAGCGGGAGGGAGGTGAGTGCGGGAGGGAGTGGAGCGGCTTCCGGCCGCCTCTTAGGTGCCGCGTGTGCCAACCCCCGCCAGGGAGGGAGTGGAGCGGGAGGGAGTGGAGCGGCTTCCGGCCGCCTCTTAGGTGGGCGCGTGTCCCCCCGCCGGGGAGGGACTGGGAGGGAATGGAGTGGGAGGTGAGTGGAGCGGGAGGGAATGGAGTGAGAGGGAGGTGAGTGGAGCGGGAGGGAGTGGAGCGGCTTCCGGGCGCCTCTTAGGTGGGCGCGTGTCCCCCCGCCGGGGAGGGACTGGGAGGGAATGGAGTGGGAGGTGAGTGGAGCGGGAGGGAATGGAGTGAGAGGGAGGTGAGTGGAGCGGCTTCCGGGCGCCTCTTAGGTGGGCGCGTGTCCCCCCGCCGGGGAGGGACTGGGAGGGAATGGAGTGGGAGGTGAGTGGAGCGGGAGGGAATGGAGTGAGAGGGAGGTGAGTGGAGCGGGAGGGAGTGGAGCGGCTTCCGGCCGCCTCTTAGGTGGGCGCGTGTCCCCCCGCCGGGGAGGGACTGGGAGGGAATGGAGTGAGAGGGAGGTGAGTGGAGCGGGAGGGAATGGAGTGAGAGGGAGGTGAGTGGAGCGGGAGGGAATGGAGTGGGAGGGAGGTGAGTGTGATGGGGGGGGGAGAGGACAGAGAGGGTGTGTGTGTGTGTGTGTGTGTGTGTGTGTGTGTGTGTGTGTGTGTGACACTCTGTGTGTGTGTGACACTGTGTGTGTGTGTGACACTGTGTGTGTGTTGTTTTTTTTTTTTTTTGTGGACCTTTGGCCCGTCACTCCGCCTCAGGCCAATGCGAGGTGTGGGGGGCGGGCCAAGGGGGTGGTGTGAGTGTGTGAGGCCAATGCGAGGTGTGGGGGGCGGGCCAAGGGGGTGGTGTGAGTGTGTGAGGCCAATGAGAGGTGTGCGGGGGTGGGCGGCCCAAGGGACCAATGAGATTGCCGCTAGGGTCACCGGACATCCAGACAGGCAGGCAAACATACAGTGCTTTCACTAATATAGTATAAGATATAAACTTCACAACAGCCGTTAAGAAATTGGAGGGGTGAAGTGGTATTGAGTGCGTAATCAGTGAACAATCAGGCTCCGAAGCATTAATAAAGCTGAATATAATATAAAGCCGAGTACTGACGCCGAGATGGTATGCAGTGTAACCACACTAGGCAATGATAAGCTGTAGGTAAAAGTATGCGAATGTATAAGGCTGCGATAAGAACATGCAATCTCGCTCGGCAATGCACAGGACTTATCGAAATGTAGGGAATAGGCCCCTATGTGTCACACAGTGAGAAGGAGCTGAACGCTGTTTGCACCCTGTAACACTGTGTCACACTGTGACTTTACAGATCTGCTGTACACCAAAGAGGTGGGGTTTTATTTGGGGTTCACTGTGTGCTTACATATGACATGTAATTTCTCTAAGTGAATCAATATACAGTACCACCACAAAACGACACATTGTGGTAAACATACCACTTGGTAAAACATTTTTTTAAATGGATACTAGGGCCACTGGCTCACAGAGAAACAAGTGCTAATTGTGAATCTTCTCAACTCGGAGTTCAAATCAAAAGCAGAGTTTGGATTTTGAACCCCCAAAAGTTCCCATCCTTATTTCTTACATTGGACACAGAAAATTAAAACAAATATTGTTGTGTGCTTGAAAACCATTCCCCCCCCCCCCCCCATTAATAGATCTTATTAACATATAACATATAGCAGGTGATGGGTGATCATAAAATACTGGTACCGCCATATGTTTCTGGTATGTATGGAGGCATTTATACTAGAATATGTATGAGTAGGCGTATGTATCTCTGGGTGTAGGTGGAATATTTGATCACCCTATTTCACATACAGTATTACCAATGTTGTTTCAGTGCCGACATGAAAACCATGTGCCTTTTTCATCACCCGACATCTGCCCTCCTGAACTCACTGTGTCAGGTAAGAAGTCTGAGCAGTGTAAGAGTAAAGATGCATCTGGTCCTCTGGAATGACTGACCTGCCCATGTATTTGTTAATGGCATATTCTCATTTACTAGGTTTATACACACACACACACACGCATATATATATATACACACACACACACACACACACACACATACACACACACACACACACACACACACACACACACACACCTAGATAAGATTAGTTAAGGTCTTCAATAAACGCATTTGTACAATACAGGGATAACTGCACTAAATATAAGGCTTACTGTATTTAAAACAAAGATGTACAGTACATCTCAATGTATTATTCCTGTAAACATATGTACCGTATGTACTGTATGTATATACTGTATGATTCTTGTTTATCTGTTGTTCTGACGCCACAGTTTTTTAGGGAACAAACCTATCTTTCTTATTGCTGCTGTCAAAAACATCAGGGGAAGAAGGGTGAATAGGAGAAGTTTGTGCTGTTTCAAAGGTTACAGAAGACAGAGGGATTAGCAGTGAATTTTAATGCAATTCAACCAATATGATACTTTCAGGATCATAAATGACAATACAAATCAAAGTTTACTGCCTGCTGACACTAAAGAAGAGAATAAGGGTATTTCAATCATTCTTACATGGCCCCCATTCGGACCTACACTTTTAAAGATTGCTGCCTAGCACAACCAAGTTTTCATATGGATCAGCTGCCTCTTTACCCTAGGCATGGTGTGCTATAGGAACGGGGCTGTTAAATACCAGGGTCTTCCTACGTGTGACATAAGTGAAGCATCACTCATTCATCTGAATGGGAGAGCTGTACAGTATCTCATACAGTTTCTGTGTTGTGTCTTCTAGCTCCAGTGTCACCGCCCTATCACGGAGCACCAACTGGCAACAAGCACAAGGTTTCTCTGGATCCCCACGTCCGACTCAAAGAAGACAAGGTAGAACTGGTGAGTTTAATCTCAGAGATCGGCTGTACATTTTCTTATTGGTTTTGTGTCCAGTTGTGAATTACAAGTTTAAATATTTAGTATTTAGCTGTAAATTCTGTGATAGTCTCTTAGTCACTATTTAGGGTTTTAGAGGTCTCTGGCTTACAGTGTCCTTTAGTGAATTCTCTGACTCTTAGTGCCCTTTTGGTTAGTTCTTTAACCCTTAACGATCCCTGAATGTCATGACGGCTAACATGCTTGGGGCCCTTATCACGTTTACGGAACTTCATGCTATTTTTGCTCGTTTTCTTGGGGGGATCGTGTGTATGTAAACAGAATGGAAGTGCAGCCAACATTACTTCCATTCACATCACTTCACGTTCCACCAGTCTTCCGGCAGTGACAGGGTTAATTGTTTATTTTTGTGTAATGTTCAGAATTTTCTGATTGGTTCTCAGGGGTGCGGATTATTTGACTGGTTCTCAGCTTCCTGTTCTTTTCTAGCTTTGAATTATCTTGGTTATCTGTCTATTATTATTTTAAATTTCATACATGCCAACTAACTAAAGCCCAACAGTGGTCCTGTCTGATCATTTGATAATCTGCTGGTCTCTTTGGTGTAATAGCGTATGATCTGAGAAAACACCAGCCTGGATTATGATTGCACTGCTGATTTAGAGTTCATTGGCAAGTATGGAGTTCTCTAATTGACTCTCGGTCTATGGTTTTGGATTTTCTTACAGGGTGTGAGTCTCTAAATTATAATTATACCACTTGGCTGTCAGTTGACGGTCAGCCAGCTAATAATTTACTTCTACACTCTAGATCCTACAATTCCTTGGGCTGGACATTCCAGATGAGAAGAAGAGAGAACTTCATCAGGGTTTGATAACAGACTGCCAAGGAACTATAGCATATGGTGGTAAGTGTAGTACACACTCCTCTGCAGCAATGCCTGAATATGAGACCGTAATAGACACCTACCGGCCTTGGTGAGACACTGTGAAAAAAGGATATTTGGACGTTCTGGGGCGCGTGGGCTGTACGATCATGAAAAAGAAGAGAACAATATAAATGAACAATTGCACTTAATATGGATATGATGATGACGACGAGTTGTATAATTAGATACACTTAGGTCAGTGGGAATGTTCCTCTCTGGGATGGTGAAATGATGAGGTATGTCCTCTTGCAGTCCTCAAATGACAGAAAACTGCATCTTAGTAAAAAAAAGTGCAGAAGAAAAATATGGCATAATAACGCTTTTAATATAACAGTAATAAAAATGAGATTTCCAACTATACATTTTGATAAAGCTCTATGGAGCGAAACATGTCGATGTAATTTTCTCCCGTTTTTTTTTTTTTGCTGCAAATAAATCGTTTTTTCATCCTCTTCACTGTCTCATACGAAGTGGTGCAGTGTCTTTTGGCTTGTTGCCAGTTTTTTTTCTCTTAATTGACAAATAAACTTTTCCAGTCCACCAATAAATGCAACTTGTAATTGATTTTCAGAGAAACGCATTAAGCTAAATATTTGCTTTTAGTACAGTTAGACTAGTTTTAAGAAACCCAATTACATTGTTAAATTGTTTACAAGAGGTTGTTTTCTGGCTGTATACATGGGCTTGCTTCTTTTATAAAGCGACTCTCCCTGTATGTTAATTTGCATTTTGATGCCCAGAATCTAAATATGTGCAGTTTCAATGCTGTGGGGTGTTTTTAAAGGCTGAACATGCTCTGAAAGCCTGTATGGGATATGTAGATGTACTCTTGCATGTTTCTGCCTTAAGAGGGCAACCTGTGCTTACACCTGAGAGTGTGTCTGCTCCTGTGTCCTCACAGATTTCCTGCAGGTCCTGCGTGGCTGCTTGCAGGATGAATTGGAGATTGCAGGTCTAGATTACAGCTCTTTGCTCTTTACACATTATGAAGTGGCCAATTTACTTGATACGTCTGCATTTCACTGTCCTGTCACTAAGGTGAGATATGCTCATATGCTATTAGAAACGTCACCCCCTCTGTTAAAGTGTGTGAGCCCCACGTAGCCTCATCTACCTATTAAGACTGTCCATTTATAATACTTATCATGGTCCTTTTTTTGCAAGCATTTATAACATACATTTACATCCCTTTAACTTATAATTGAGTTTTACTGATAAATGCGCGCTTAGCTGCCTAGTAACCAGTTAGGGCAGCGGTGACCAACTTAGTCCTCAAGGGCCACCAGCAAGTCAGCTTTTCAGGATATCCCTGCTTCAGCACAGGTGGCTCAGTCATTCTCACCGAGCCACTGATTGAGCCACCTGTGCTGAATCAGGGATATCCTGAAAACCTGACTTGTTGAGGACTTGAGTTGGCCACTCCTAATGAAATTAGCAGGAGCAGAGAGGCCAATTCAAAGCCTTATTTGACCCATGGGCCACCAGTTAAGAGCCCGTGATATATTCTATGGAGAACATTTACCAGTTCTTTATAACAAGGAGACTGCCCGGGCACAGGTACTAGTCATTATGAGATGACCTGGGCATACCTAGAAGCCGTTTAAAACATGGAGGATGCTGCTATACTAGTCTATATAATATGGCGACTGTCCAGGCACATTCACTATTCCATTGTAATATAGAGCTTGTCTAAGAATATGTATTAACCTTTAGATATAGAGGCTATCTGGGCAAATCTATTAGTCCTATATGATACAGGACCTGTCTTTACACATTTAAGTCCAACAGGTTACAAAAGTGACTTACAGTATGTTGAAACAACCTAAACCCTCCTTTCCATTCGGCATCCTGTATCCATCAATGCTGCTGAGAGTAATATGAACGCTCTATACTCTGCAGGAGACAGATGTTACCAGCTGCTCTGATAGTTTGGAGTTAGAACAACTACAGGAGGAGGTGTCTGATCTAAGGAAGGAAGTTCGGCGACTGGAGGTGAGTAGTAAGTAGTTGGTAGCACTGCATGGAACCTGTTATCGATTTGCAACAGACCGGCTTGTCTGCAGTGGTGGTTTCATGCAACAAAAAAAACTTGGCAAGTTGCATGAAGAAATCTAAGGGTTAGATTTATATATAAAGTATATATATATATATATATATATATATATATATATATATATATATATATATATATATATATATATAAACTTATAGGAGCATAGATACACACACACACCACCACCGCCGCACTGTGTGTATCATACATGTTAATGTTGGAAACAAGTACAGAGGGTGGTTTGTTGCAGTAGTAGATGTTGTGTACGGTAGAGAGTACAGTATATGTCGGTGGAAGGGGTAGGCTGGTAACATATGGTACAGTTGTCTTGGCACCTGTTTCCTTCCCAGGTTTTGCTAAGAGAGACAGAGAACAGTAAGAGGGCGACTGAAGATGAACTCCACAGACTGAACCAGGTGAGTGAAGAGTGTTGCAGTCATACATATGTTCAGAAAAGTCCAGGCTAAGTCTTGTTTTTCTCTCTTAATGCTACTAATTAACCTAAATCAGCAAAACATATGAAATCATACTGAAAGGCAGTACTGTGCAGTAGAAGTTAAGTTTAATAATAGAGTCAACGTCATCACACCAATCCTATGGTGTAGCAGGTATAGAATCGCTACTAGTGTATGAAGGGTCATGGGTTCTGCATGGTATGGTAACATATATGCTAAAATAGTGGACATATGTCTTTTTTCAACCTCATCTCCTATGTAACTGATATTGTGACTGGGTTATTTTTCTCTCCTATGGGTGCTGCACCCATTCGCTCATGTTCCATTTCGGGAAGGAAGCATTTTGGATTTCATATGGTAGTAGCAGAAGAGTTCCTGTTCAAACAGCAGATACAGTATCTTACCCGTTGCACATATAGTAGTGAGGATTTGTGGAGCTCAACCAAGAATTTCTATGTTTACATTTCAGATATATTCATTTTGCTAACAGCAAACTCTACTCAGGCTACAGTGTCAGAGGGTGGTAGATGTGGGCATATATCTGAAAGTGGATGCGTGATCCTCTGTACTAGAGCCACAAAATGGTACATTTCAATTAAGAGTTATAAAATAATAGTAACGTCAGAAAACGAGTAAAAAGCATTGCAAGTTGACGTTTTTAGTCAAATGTTTAAGGCTGACCCTTTAGGCTACAGGTGGTCTTCAGCGTCCATGAGCAAAGATGGTGTCTGGCAGATAGGAGAAATTGTTCTCCTGTAGTGGTGAATAATGGGGTTTGTTTGTCAAAGTTGGAAAAAAACAATGTGGTAGATTTATTAGAAGAATTTTTTTTTCTGTTTTCATCTGGATTCCCTTCTTCATAAAAATGGTGCTGTTTCTTTCGCCAATTTTGAAGTCAAAGACGGATAATATATATATAATAAAATAATGGAGTTCATTTATCAGCTAAGGTCTTGGCTTGGGCAAAAAAAATTAAAAATAAATACAAAATATATATATATAGTCATCTTTAGGGGGATAGGAGCTTGTTGGAAGACGGCAGGTCTGGGCCCCAAGAGAATTAAGGCAAGCCAATCTGCAGGTTAGGTTGTTATACATTTTTTTTTAGGAATCTGTAGCTGCCTTGCAGTAGGTCTTCAGAATCCACATTGCCCAATAATGTATGCACTATGTGACCAAGCATGCCTTCTCTCCTTTAACTTATAAGAGGCCATGTTAACCATTGCTGATTGATTTACAGAAGGTGCTGGGAGTCTTATCACAAAATCGGTGCCTGCAGAACAAACTGCAGGGAGCAGAACTGGCCCAGTGCCAGGCTCATAGCGCAGAACACGACTATGAAGAGGTCATTCACCTTCTGGAAGCTGAGATTACTGAGCTCAAAAGTCAAATGCCGGGGAAGAAGAAGCAAATGGCTTCAGCAATACACGAGGTGAGAAATATGATGGGTACCGTCTCATCAGAAAGGTTAAGGGATATTGTGAGTGAAGAAGGTAAACTAGCCTGAGAATACAACGAGAAAAGAGATATGAAGTGGTTTTGAATGGAAATTACTGATATCAGGTTCCTGTACCAAACCGTAGGTTCTATAGCTCAAAAGTGATGTGTTGAGTATTAAAAACGATGAGCCATATTTCTGCTTGAATACACTTTATGGCTCACAAAGTGGATGGGTTATTAGGCACTGAAAGGTATCTTATGTATACAGTAGCATTGCTTAGTAAATATTGGTCCAGGTTTATATCCATCTGTTAGTCTTTCCATGTATTCTGTATCTCTTTGGTTATGCACTAAGCTACATTTTAACCAATCAATACAGTAAACAGGATCCTCAGTGCTGATTCCTTCAGCCATCCACAAATGTAACCCCCACTGAGACAATATACAGTATTGTGGTTGTTTAAGACATCACCGTCTGTACTTTTAGGGCTTGGATCCTAATCGACGATTATCACTATCTGACTGTCAACTGCGCAAATCTGAACTCACTCGCAAACATTTGGAAATATCCAACAAGAGGCTGCTGGGCTTTGTGCAGGTAAAGAAATGCACTCAAGCCTCTCTCTGCTGGGAATGTATCCTCAATGCCTTTCTTGTTTCTACCATTGGCACCCCTTCTTTTCAGATAATTCTCCTTAAGAACCATCTTTATGGGCTCTGTTATCCTGGTAATACCATCTTAGTAAAAGGGGTAAGAGAATAAGGCTGCTACTGTGTCATTGTAATGATGTACCTGCACATTGCAATCACAGAAAAAGGTGAGTTGGCTGGTAACAAGCCTTCTATACAGAGGGATTTAGGGGTCTGTACTTGGCGGTTCACTGTGGTAAAGATGGTAAATATGGGGCTTATTCCATATAGACTTCTGTGGGCAGTAGAAGAGAATCTCCTTTTTCTAACGGTCATTATCAATTGCCTAAATATCTCTGAGATCAAGAAGTATGGCGTATAACTGGGGCAACACTATATATTTTATACCACGTTGTGGGATGAGTGAGTAATCTTTGCTTTTATTATGTGTACAGTAGGATGGCAAAAAGGTACCCTCAAAATGTCATCAGAATTGGTCAAGACGCTTGGGCAGTGGAGAGAAAACACATGAACAGAAACACAAACACACAACCAAATAGTTCACAAAGTCTAGTTGAAGTCTTCACTTCGCTCGCTCATCCAATAATTAAGGGAGACTTTGCAATGTTTGAGAATCCCTAGATCATACAGACAAGTATGTTCTTAAAATTCTTGTGTCATCCTTAGCCAAGGGGCCATGACATTGAAGGCATCATGGCGCCCTGGTTATAGACACTGCCAAGTATCAGTACCGTACGATACTCTGTAACATACTGTAGATTTGCATGTCACTACCCAGAATCCCTGTCTGCAGCCTAACCAGTGTGTGACATGATGATGGGGCGAATCAAGCGGATTTGGGGACTCGGGGATTGGAAGACATGCAAACCCACTTATGGGCATGTTATGTTTGCCACAGATTTGTATGGTGAGCACTTATATTGTTCAGCAGATTGCTAATGATGCTGCCCTGCACTTATTTACCATATTTCTCTTTCTTCCAAAAGAAAATCCAGAAAGTTCTAACTACATCACTTCAACTAACTGATGAGATGAGGTATGAGTCTGGTACACAACATATGTTACTTTTCTGATCTATAAAAATATTCTTGGCATATCTAATTATTAAAAGAGTTGAACTGTATTATTATATATATTTCTGACCCTGTGATAAGGTATGATACATGGGAAAAGTTTAGTAAAAGACAGGTATGGGAGTTAATAAAGATGATATATTGTGCAATAACTTGGAGGATGAGGCTAGATGCATTTTCTGTTGCCTGGCCTTTGTGGGGGGGTGTTGTCAATTTCCTAGTGGACTGCATAGGTATACATTAGATTTTGTATTTACTGAGAGGTACTATTCCGCAAGATACTGTCTGCTGCTAGAAGACCTTTTGGCACAGGAAAATATCCTATGCCAGAGCACCTCTCAGTAAATATGCTCATTATAAAGATAAGCTTACATTTCATAATGTACACATGGCCTAAATGTATATACAGTATGGTCAATTTTAGCCACTATAGAGTCTATGTATCAAGGCAAGGTTTACATGCATTTGATGCTCTCAGAGTAATTTTCATCTTCATTAGCATCTGTTATCACTGTATTATGGGACCTTGTTGCAGTTTTGTCCACGTGTGCATCATCGTGAACAATAGATTCAGCTAGGAAGCAGTTACATGATGCACATATGATGGGATATATCACATTCTGCACCTCGGTCCATAATTTCACCCCTTTTTTTGCATACAGTGACAGAGGTGGAACACATCTCTCTAGTTTACAATCTGCATTAAATGTAAGGCACGTGGTTCACACATTTCTTACATTGCGTCCAGTTTTGCCTTGATACAGTACATACTGTAGACCCCCTTTGTCTTATATTAACAAGGATCACCACTTGAAATTGGGAGGATATGCTGTTTTCTTTGGGTTCTTTAAAAGCATTAAGACTTGCTATTTATCCATGGAGATCTATTTCATATGACAATTCTTAAGTACTATAGCCCAATATTTCTCAAACTTCTTCTTCAGAACCACACAAGGTTTAAGGCTTAACCAACACATTTATCACAGCAGAAGACATTTCATTTGCAAATTAATAGAATATTGATTGTATTCCCCAAATCCAGTCTGGTTCCAGACCTTTGAGAGAGGCTTGGCCAGTGCTGTAGTCTAATAAGGTTTAGTTGAATGGCCTACATTATCTCCAGTGGTTTCAGATCTACTGTACAAAGTCGAGCTGTGAACATATCTGCACAGTGTCTCCACATCCAGTCAACTTTTTCATGAGCAAAAAAGACCCCTATGAGAGCAGCACTCACTGAAGTGGTGTATAATGTATTAGTAGCCAGGTGTATATATTTTCACTACATGCTGATCATTAACCCCTATATGTTAATGCATTTATCTAAGGGTTTACTGCTATCCACGCGCTTCTGGTGTTAATATACAGTATCACTCAGTTCAAATTTCAGCGCATGACCACCCATTTTTGAGGTTAGACAGCACGACATGTATGGTATTGGTCATTACATCTACTTATTATCATATCAAACAGCATATTTATCCACCAATCTGTATTACCTTTTGCCATCCAATAGGGCAAAGGTGCCAGTAACTTACAGGCTATTAGTCTCTTAGCTTAACTATTACTATAAACAATAGTTTGTTCTCTTCGGAGTGTGCTATTTAATATTTGTATTATTCCGTTTGTCTTTATGACCAGTGGTTATGTGCTGTTCGTTTGGTTTGTCTACCCTTTTTATTAATCCGAATTAACCAATAAAGGTTACGTTTTATTACTAATACATTGTACACCACTTCAGTGAGTGCTGCTCTCATAGGGGTCTTTTTTGCACTTGCCTAGGCAAGTAAGTGTTTGTTTGCTCATTCACCCCTTTACCCCTGGCACCACTTAATAGACTGTAGCAAGAGCTTCCCTCCTCCCTCCCCACTCTCCTTCCCCTCCCTTCCTACCTCTAGATTTCAACTTTTTCATGAGACCACATGTATATTGGTTTTGAGTACAGTTAAAGGAAAAATGTGACTAATTGCAGCCTAATATCTCAACAAATAGAAAACATGTGACCCAAAATGACGCTACGCATCATCCTGATTCTATTTTGAAATGCTATTGCCCGATTTGCCTCATATAAGGTCATATTTGTGTTCTAGAGTCAGCAATTTGGAGAACAGAGAGAATAAAAGCACCTTGAATGTGCCCCTTCCATCTGCAGAGTTACTGGTAACAGAAGTCAGTGACATTCTGGAGTCTTGTAATTGTAAGTAATTGTGAGGCTCTCCGCTTTAATGGGTAGGATTCACTGCAAGGGTGCAGTAGTTGGGTGGTGTTTGGTAAGTTATACAATGGGTATTTGTAACCTAGGCTATCCAATTGTTATCCCTTTTCAATTCCAATTGTAAATCAAAAATATTTATGGATTTATCTGAAATTCATGGGAGTTTGTTCATTGGAAATAAAATCACCCATCCCTACGTTTTGATCAACTCCACCATGTTTGATAGTAATTTTTAGGTGTGGTTACAGCAGTGGTTTAACAAGTGGGAGAGCCCAGATCCATGTCAATTTAATGGGCCATAAGGCACCTGCTGACGTAACACTAACATGCCCCATGGCCCCTGTGCACGTTAGTGTTACGTCAGCAGACGCCGATACGGGTCTGCAGTAGGATTTGGCGGCCATCCGCATGGAGCTGCAGGGTCTAGCAAGCGGGTTATTCAGTTAGTGAGTGGTAGAACTCTCCTCAGGATCGAAGCATATAGCTGCGTTCCGCTGCTCACCATCAGGTTACTACTGGTAGAGTCTGACTGCGATCAAGCCATTTATTACGCAATCACCCCTTTAGACTCATTTAAACTAACATTGATTGAGTAGACAGATTTCCCCCTTTTTCTTCCAGCAGAGCTGATATTGGTGTATACAGGGAAACGGCTACTTAAAGGGCCATGGCTGCTACACCATATGGCTGCCATTTCTCTAATACTCTGCTAAGAGGAACATTGTTGCTATTTCACACCTGCAGGTATATGTGGCAATCATAGACCACAAGCCCTGCATCGATTCAGAATAGCACTTTGATCCCATCAATAGACTACCCCTTTTAACACTGAGAGATGTCGCTATGTGGCAAAGTTAAATCACATACAAGCGTTATGCTGTGTGTGGGGGCATTTCACCTAACCAATTAGATGAGTCCAAGCTACACTTTGTTACTTTGTTCAGGGGACAGGGTATCTGACAGAGTTATTAAAATGATCGGTGCCCTGATATTTACGCATTCTAATAATCATAAGTAGTACAGGCAAACTCTATTAATTGCGTGCTGAGAGAAAATACGCTTTGTTTTATGTGCTTTATTCTGTGTATGTTAGATAATTAGTTCAGTGCCTCTGTCCTGTTCCTTGTATTTTAAAACTAATATAAACGTCTTTAAAGATGGACTCTTTATGGATGTCAGGTGAGCATGATTGGACATTGACTGGAAAAGATTTTAAAGAGATAATAATAATACATGTGGAATTGTTATCAGATACAAATCTGATATGTGCACCTATGTGAGAGGGCACAACCCCCGTCTAAAAAGGGCTCCAATAGAAAGCCTGTATTGGTCTGAGAAATCCAGCAGGGAGCTGGTTGATTGCAGCTACAGACAATTAACCAGTCTCTACCTGGCTAGACACGTAGAAAAGCTGCCTTCCCTTCACATTTGTCTGCTGCATTTCGGCTGGAGCACGCTACCTGCAAACGACCGATTCCTGGCTGGTTCCCTTTCCTCTGGCATCTGAACAGCTAAGTACTTGCTAATGTGGAGGTCCGGAGCCAGTGTGTGACAACAGGAGGAGTGGGGGTTGCGGAGCTAATAGGTTGGGTGCTCTCCGGTTTCCCACCTCACTGTGGTGGTTCCGTTTGGCTACTCATTCCGTTTTCCTCCGCCATATTCACCCCCTACCTAGTTTCATTGTCCACACTATTATATATATTATGATATAGCCTCACCGGTTGTGTTCATAGACATTGTTTCTGCCTTTAGCTCTTGAGCGCTGGTTATAGGTAGACTGAGCATACGTACAGTTTTAAACGGGACAGTACCATTTTTTCATATTTCCCGACCGTCCCGTCGTTTAATATAAATATCAATTTTGTCCCGTTTTTAATAAACTGTATATAGTTTTTATTTTTTTGTAAAAAACTGAAGGCGGGTTGTTTATTTCTCATAAGGCTCTATGCTAATCAATGCGTTCAGTAAAACCACTAGTGTGACGAAAGAGGAAGTTCCATTTACTTTATCCTATCAGGGCCAGGCTTCTTCCCAGAGAGAGAACAGCGCTAGTAAGAGACGGAGCAAACGCGTTCTCGCTGCTTAGTACGATCGGCGTCCCACATTGTACTCATATCGTTGTTTCCTTAGTGTTGGCGGCTGGCAAACTGATCCCCCACCACTGAACCTACTAGAAATCCATTGTGCTTCTGACTCAATAAAGTAAATGCCCTGTAGTGGGGTGTGGGGATAAATAACATTTTGTTATCGTCTTACTTTTTCATGAATACGGAATATTACATAACCCCGTCTCGTTTTTGCCATCCCAATGTCCCGTTTTTGTCTCAAGGAAATATGGTCAGCCTAGTAATAGGGATATAGCCTAACTACAATCCTGATAAATTCTCCAAGAAGGTTTATTTGACATTTTTTTTTTTGCGTAAAACTGACACTACCGACTTTAACATTGATTTGGGTTCCATGTATCACTCTGGCGTGTTTTTGTCATTTCAGTCACCTCCTTTACATGTGGTGACTTCCTGAAGAACGACAGAACATTATACCCACCAGGGTATGTGTATATAATGGGATTTAGTGAAGGGGTCCGTGATAGATTAACGTAGAAAGCTAATACTGGTTATTAAAGTGCAATAGAAGCTATTCTGTTTCATGTGTAATATCTATCTGTAATAGTTATTGAGTGGGGTTGGAGGGGTCATATAAATAAACCTGGAAAATACTACATTTACTTTTTTTTTACATTTCTTGTAGACCTTCCAACCAGAAGATAATCTGGCCCCCACCACCATGTCCACCCCCAACACATAATCCCGGCAGATGCAAGGACTTGGTTTGCACAGCCAATGAATCTGAAGACAAAACGGCATAATTATCTTAATCTGTCTATCCTGCTGCGGTGTCCCATTGGATTCCTCAATTGTGAGCATATGAACCAGGTCTACAGGCCAGATGCAGCTGCAGAAGGATAAGAAATTCAGCCACGAGAAGATATGAAACCGCAGAAAAGTATTCGAAGAGGCAGATTCTAAGAAAATATGATGGTTGAGAATGACAACCTCATAAGTGAACCAGCAATACACACGTACTGTAGCTAAAGTAAAGCAAAATACAAACACACAGGTGCCTCCAACAAGAATCCACACTGACCACGGTGGAACTATAAATTGCAAAAAAGTACAAGTACCAAATGTAGAAAAATATCAACATTGATTACAACATTGCATCAAAAACCCAACGTTTTGCTTCTGCAGCACCATCACGATCCTGTTGGATCTTTGATGTAATGTTGTAATAAGCTTTGATCTTTTTCTACATTTTGTGATGTGCCCTATAGTATGTACAGTATACGTTTTTTCGGCATTTTATGGTGGAGAATGAAGCATTTTGTGTAGGACGTTTTCACGAGTGCATTTGGGGTGCAAAAAAGTAATGAATGACCTTGAGAGATGTTAGCCAAAACTTTTGCTCTGTTGGTAAATAATACCTGTTGCAACGTGAGCACAACACTGTTTAACCCTATACATATGTAAAATGGTGTTACCTGTGGCCCTAACTACTTACACTGAAGAGAGATACAGTATGCAATGAAACAACTTTTAGTATATGCGGATACAAATATGCATGCTTTATATCCTACAGTTTGTTTTTCAATCATTCTCTTTCTGCTTAACCTCTTTCGTTACTTCTATTTTAACTGTTGAAGCAAGATGGTTTCTCATCACGGCAAGAGCTCTTCAGTCTTATACCAGAATGGTGATAGAAGTGTGATCAAAAGTGCTCAAGTATCAGGCTGTTCACAATTGTAATAACTCCTAGACCATGAATAGATTAATCAATCTTCAATATAAATGAAAAGCAGAGGAAAAGACCTCCCAGCCCGACGCTACAAGCCTGGTAGACAGCGTGTATCACGCGCAGGCTAAATAAACCCTTGGCACAGCGGAGAATAACCATGTGTGGATAAGAAATCTAGCTGTATAATGGCTTAATCACATTGAACAGGAGAACCTCGATACGATGGACCCTTAGTCCCCCTAAGGGAACCGACGGGTCCTCGCCTAAGCCAGGTAAACCTTTAGTGATGTAGATAACAGCAGACAATCTCCGGACGGCGTACTCACGTCCAGATCCAAATGTGTTAAAGTCTCCGGTGCAGGCAGCGTGCGTCCAGGGATAGCAGGAACAGGTAAGCAGGAAAAAAGGCTTGGAGCACTGCTAAAAAGAACAAGAACTGGAGGCTAATAGAAAAATAACAAAATATTTATTGGGACATACCCAATATAAATGAATGAGTATGTCCATATAGCCATCACATGAGTACAGCTTCCTGAAAACAGGGGTTAAGTGTAGAACCACCACACTCAATTTCATATACCAGAATGGGAATCCGTAACAAAGTCAGGGAAGGCAGTCACTCTCCTCTGTTGTTATGTTATGTATTAGAGAGAGAGAGACAGACTCATTGGTCGTTTGATGCTCCTGTCTTTGAGATGTGCCACTTTCGGGTAAGAGGAGGGGCACACTGAACAGTGCATTAGTATCTTTGTCTTTTGTATTAAGATCCTAAAATGAGCGGGTTTCTTCTGTTTCTATGTATTATAAATAAACATTATAATTAAACATATTGAGCCATAATTTATAAGAAGTGCTACTCCATAAAAACTTTCTGTTCTGGAAGACACCTTACAAATGAATGGGCGATAAAGGGCCATATTTACTAAGCCATGCTGGAAGGTGTCTTATGGAGTCGCCAATAACTCTATTCATCACATAACGCGTGTGTTTTCTAACATCTACTTGTGTGTTGAAGGATAACTGACAGGATTGGATGACGTATGGATGACTACGCTAGGGTAACATTCCCTGGTGTCCCAGCCAAAAATACAAAACTAGTTATAAGAAGAAAAGCGCTTGAAAGGAGGCGTAACGTGACTTAAAAAAAAATATATATATATATTACATATTATTAACAATTCTAAAAACACATAGAAACATCATACACCTAATATTTCTGAGGTACACCTGAATCAGCATCCTGACCAGACAGATATATTGAGTGCTCTCGCTTATCTAAAGTGCCACACAATGACTTATTCCAATAAATAATGATCATCCCCCATATAAAAGACTCTATCTATCAATCTATCTATCTATATATCTACAGGTAGTCCTCGGTTATCCGACATAATGCATTACTCAAAATGGTGTTGGATAGCGAAATGTCTTAAAGAAAAACACATTTTCCCATAGGAACACTGTTTAAATGAAAGGTTCCGTTCCTGAAGGCATTTTTAACACTAAAATACACCAAATATTTTATGCAGGCAATAAGATACGCAGCGCACACATAAATTATATAGTGTATATACTGTATTATATATATAGATATATATATATATATATAATATAACATAAAATATAATAATATAATATATTAGATAGTATAATATAATATTATATAATATATATATTATATACACATAAACAACTTTGCAAAGCGTTGTAAGAGCGTTGGATAAGCCGTTTTGGCGTTGTAAAAATGAACATAGGTATGCGTTGCATAGCGTTGGGTAAGCCATTCATTGTAAAACGAGGACTGCCTGTAAATATATATATATACACATACACACACATATACACACACATGTACTATATATATACAGATATGTGTACTATATACATATATATGGATGTGTGTGTATAAATATTCATTGCATAAGGAACATACAATAGTATCAAGCTATCACCTGCAAATAATCAACTGTAACCAGTGGCATAGCTAGACATGGGCGGGCCCCCAGGCAAACATTTTTTCAAGGCCCCATTAATATTACTACTGACTGCAATTGTTTTCTCCCTTCCCCATTCTCTCCTTGATCCTCTCTCTCATCATCCCTCCTTATCATCATCTCTCCTCAGCTCTCCCCCTCACCACCATCATATCTCCCCCTCATCAACATCATCTCTAGCCCGCATCATCATCACCATCATCATCAGCTCTCCCCCTCATCATCATCAGCCCTGCCCCTCATCATCATCATCATACCTCCCCCTCATCAACATCATCTCTGCCCCTCATCATCATCAGCCCTGCCCCTCATCA
The DNA here is from genome assembly GCF_040206685.1 of Ascaphus truei. Taxonomy (NCBI): domain Eukaryota; kingdom Metazoa; phylum Chordata; class Amphibia; order Anura; family Ascaphidae; genus Ascaphus; species Ascaphus truei. The sequence goes on along the minus strand of NC_134493.1, from coordinate 50,324,395 downwards.
TCATCATACCTCCGCCTCATCAACATCAGCTCTCCCCCTCATCATCATCAGCCCTGCCCCTCATCATCATCATCATACCTCCCCCTCATCAACATCATCTCTGCCCCTCATCATCATCAGCTCTGCCCCTCATCATCATCTTCATACCTCCCCCTCATCAACATCATCTCTAGCCCTCATCATCATCACCATCATCATCAACTCTCCCCCTCATCACCATCATCATATCTCCCTCTCATCAACATCATCTCTAGCCCTCATCATCATCAGCTCTCCCCCTCATCATCAGATCTCTCCACATCATCATCAGATCTTCCCCTCATCATCATCGGATCTCTCCACATCACCAGCTCTCCCCCTCATCATCATCAGATCTCCCCCTCATCAGATCTGTAAATTATATCTAGAGAGTTTAAAGTTATGCTAAATGACATTGATGTCTGGCCCTATAAATTACGTCACCAACGTGGCAACATGGAGACTTCCTATTCTCCTTTCAAAGAAAACTTTCAAACAAAACAAACAATATTAAAAAAAAAAAAAAAAGAACGTTAAATATTTTGGTTATAACCTGCTTTTAAGTAAAAACAATATGTATTGCGTAAAATGAATATAGCAGTGGTTATTTTCCTAAAGATTAACAGACACTGTTTTATCGCTCAGCCACATGATGCCAGACAAATCATGGGCCTGAATGCAATTATTCTGAGACTAAAACTGCTTGCTCTGCATCCCAGAGTTAGCAAAAGGCTTTACAAAGAGTTTTGCTGGCAATGCTGTTTTATGCCAGGAATTCTAATCTGTGTGTGTGAACTCTCACTATCCCCGACTGATGCAGTGTCCAGCACTTCGGGGAGTATCCGAATATCTCCACCAGGTAACCATGCGCTTTGTCCTAAACTGATCTTGGGTGTAGTCCCTCTTAAAAAGAGGCAATCTCTCCCAGAACCAAAGTGTAATAACGGCAGTGACGTTAAATGGGTTACAGTTGATTCAAATGTAAAAGTATGTAAAAATATTTTTTTGTTTTTGTTTTGTTTGGAAACCCAGTGAGCTGAGATTTTATGAGAGTTTAATTTCCTTGGGCTGCTCAGTTTTGTCTGATGTCACTTTGTGTTCAACAAGAGTTTGCGCAGCCAGAGCCCCTTTCTCTTACCTTTATTGGCTCTCAGAAGGACAAGGTGGTCTAAAGGTAAAGCAAAAGATTAATTGAAAAACCCTCCTAATGCAATTTGTTATTCATTTCCAGAGTAACAAAAATAAACCAAATCTTTGCTATTAGCACAGTTCTATTCGTTTAAGCCAATTACATTGTTAAATTGTTTACAAAATGTTATTTTTTTTGGCAAACTACGTGGGACTACGCCTTTAAAGAAACACGACTTTTTTTGGTCTTAAAAGAGTAATCCAAGGGGTTTTTTTTAAACACAGTATTGAAGCAGGGGGTGTCCGGAGCTGATTCACGTTAATTTTAGCTCCAGTTACCCCTGCTTCCAAGTAATGGCCGCTTTTCAAATCTCCCGCGCCCTGCGAGCCAATAGGAAGCAGTGACATCATCAGGCTCGGCTTCCTATTGGTCCACGTGACGCGGGAAATTTAAACTTTAAAACCCAGCTAGCTCAGCCGGAGCGGCTCCCGGCAGCTCCTACGAAGGTATCTCCGGAAACAGGGGGTCTCCGAAGCTGAAGTTAATGGGGTTCAGCTCCGGAGACCCCCTGCTTCAATACTGTGTAAAAAAAAGGATTCAAAATAAAAAGCACTTGGATTGTTCGACCAAATCGAACTAATGTCAGTGACATGTTTAACTCTTTGATTGAGAGGACATCTAGTGGCACAAAATGTCACTCACGCTCCAAAGTCATATGACCAGCTTTAAAAATAAATTTAAAAAAAAACTTAATTAGTTTGCACCACCCTATAAACAACACTAATTGATGCAACTGAACATTGTCAAAGAGAAAATAGTGTCATTTTGATGAATATTTTTTTTACATCTCTCAGCATTTAATACTTTTCATGTTGATGTGGCATCTCCCCTCTTCTAACTCGTTTCTCACATTTGCTATACATGAGCGGAGCATCGTTATCGAAGTATATGGATAACCACTGAATTCTTGTAATGATGCAAGAAACGATTATCCTACAGTAAATTGGAATTCACAAGGCATAGAATTCGTGTGACGTAATTGGCTAGCTAGTCAATCCACTCCTTGTAGTACAGGAAGTCCCCGCTTTTCCACGCTTCGTTATCCGGCGTTCCGCTTATACGGCGGCGCCGAGAAGGGGGCCGCCATCTTTAATCCGCAGTCGCGCATGCGCAGAACGGGCGATTGCGCCCGGTGCGCATGCGCAGAGCGTTGTCTGTGCGCGCATACCGTAGTTTGCGCACGCAGACCATAGACCGCGCATGCGCAGAACGGGGAATACGTCATTCTGTGCATGCAGAGAACTGAAAATCGCCGGATCCGCTTTCCGGCGATTTTCACTATACGGCGGGCCCCTGGAACGGAACCCGCCGTATACCCGGGGCCCTGCTGTATATCGAATAAGGACCTAAATATTCAATGAAGATGTTTTAACCATGTCGAAGAAAAGATCTATTCACTCATTAGAGTATCTATGATTCTGATTGGATATTTTAACCAAAACCTCTGCAGAGCAGTTTATCAGAATTGTCTTCATAACTGTGTGACCACGAGTCAACACATAAGGAATGTAACAAAAGTTGCAAAAGGGGAATCAAATTAGCAAAAATTGAAAATAAAAAAAGGATTTCAATAGAAAGTAAGATCAACCCTAAAAAGTTCGGTGTGTATCAAAACAAACGAGCTTTATTGGCATGACAGAAAAACAATTTCAGTATTGCCAAAATATGAATGACAGGGTCGGGTATAAAGTTTACAGAGTACCTTAATAACAAAAAGATTAGAAAAGAGAATATAGGACCCTTTCAGTGTGAGATGGACAGGCAAATTATTGAAGATAAGCAAAAAGCAGAGGTATTAAACACATTCTGTGCCTGTATTTACCAGGGAGGAACACATTGCAAAAATAGTGCCACAGGAGGAAGCCATACCCTCTATATTAACGGAGTGCCACTAAAGGGACAGTGTAAAGGAGTGCCACTAAAGGGACAGGGTAAAGGAGTGCCACTAAAGAGACAGTGTAAAGGAGTGCCACTAAAGAGACAGGGTAAAGGAGTGACAGTAAAGGGACAGTGTAAAGGAGTGCCACTAAAGGGACAGTGTAAAGGAGTGCCACTAAAAGGACAGTGTAAAGGAGTGCCACTAAAGGGACAGTGTAAAGGAGTGCCAGTAAAGGGACAGTGTAAAGGAGTGCCAGTAAAGAGACAGTGTAAATGAGTGCCACTAAAGGGACAGTGTAAAGGAGTGCCACTAAAGAGACAGTGTAAAGGAGTGCCACTAAAGAGACAGTGTAAAGGAGTGCCACTAAAGAGACAGTGTAAAGGAGTGCCACTAAAGAGACAGTGTAAAGGAGTGCCACTAAAGGGACAGTGTAAAGGAGTGCCACTAAAGGGACAGTGTAAAGGAGTGCCACTAATGGGACAGTGTAAAGGAGTGCCAGTAAAGAGACAGTGTAAATGAGTGCCACTAAAGGGACGGTGTAAAGGAGTGACAGTAAAGGGACAGTGTAAAGGAGTGCCACTAAAGGGACAGTGTAAAGGAGTGCCACTAAAGGGACAGTGTAAAGGAGTGCCACTAAAGGGACAGGGTAAATGAGTGACAGTAAAGGGACAGTGTAAAGGAGTGCCACTAAAGGGACAGGGTAAAGGAGTGCCACTAAAGAGACAGTGTAAAGGAGTGCCACTAAAGAGACAGGGTAAAGGAGTGCCAGTAAAGGGACAGTGTAAAGGAGTGCCACTAAAGGGACAGTGTAAAGGAGTGACACTAAAGGGACAGGGTAAAGGAGTGCCACTAAAGGGACAGTGTAAAGGAGTGCCACTAAAGAGACAGTGTAAAGGAGTGCCACTAAAGAGACAGTGTAAAGGAGTGCCACTAAAGAGACAGTGTAAAGGAGTGCCACTAAAGAGACAGTGTAAAGGAGTGCCACTAAAGGGACAGTGTAAAGGAGTGCCACTAAAGGGACAGTGTAAAGGAGTGCCACTAATGGGACAGTGTAAAGGAGTGCCAGTAAAGAGACAGTGTAAATGAGTGCCACTAAAGAGACAGTGTAAAGGAGTGCCACTAAAGGGACAGTGTAAAGGAGTGCCACTAAAGAGACAGTGTAAAGGAGTGCCACTAAAGGGACAGTGTAAAGGAGTGACACTAAAGGGACAGGGTAGAGGAGTGACACTAAAGGGACTGTGTAAAGGAGTGCCACTAAAGGGACAGTGTAAAGGAGTTCCACTAAAGGGACAGTGTAAAGGAGTGCCACTAAAGAGACAGTGTAAATGAGTGCCACTAAAGGGACAGTGTAAATGAGTGCCACTAAAGGGACAGTGTAAAGGAGTGCCACTAAAGAGACAGTGTAAAGGAGTGCCACTAAAGGGACGGTGTAAAGGAGTGACAGTAAAGGGACAGTGTAAAGGAGTGCCACTAAAGGGACGGTGTAAAGGAGTGCCACTAAAGGGACGGTGTAAAGGAGTAACAGTAAAGGGACAGTGTAAAGGAGTGCCACTAAAGGGACAGTGTAAAGGAGTGCCACTAAAGGGACAGTGTAAAGGAGTGCCACTAAAGGGACAGGGTAAATGAGTGACAGTAAAGGGACAGTGTAAAGGAGTGCCACTAAAGGGACAGGGTAAAGGAGTGCCACTAAAGAGACAGTGTAAAGGAGTGCCACTAAAGAGACAGGGTAAAGGAGTGCCAGTAAAGGGACAGTGTAAAGGAGTGCCACTAAAGGGACAGTGTAAAGGAGTGACACTAAAGGGACAGGGTAAAGGAGTGCCACTAAAGGGACAGTGTAAAGGAGTGCCACTAAAGGGACAGGGTAAAGGAGTGCCACTAAAGAGACAGTGTAAAGGAGTGCCACTAAAGAGACAGTGTAAAGGAGTGACAGTAAAGGGACAGTGTAAAGGACTGCCACTAAAGGGACAGGGTAAAGGAGTGCCACTAAAGGGACAGTGTAAAGGAGTGACAGTAAAGGGACAGTGTAAAGGAGTGACAGTAAAGGGACAGTGTAAAGGAGTGCCACTAAAGGGACAGGGTAAAGGAGTGCCACTAAAGAGACAGTGTAAAGGAGTGCCACTAAAGAGACAGGGTAAAGGAGTGACAGTAAAGGGACAGTGTAAAGGAGTGCCACTAAAGGGACAGTGTAAAGGAGTGCCACTAAAAGGACAGTGTAAAGGAGTGCCACTAAAGGGACAGTGTAAAGGAGTGCCACTAAAGGGACAGTGTAAAGGAGTGCCAGTAAAGAGACAGTGTAAATGAGTGCCACTAAAGGGACAGTGTAAAGGAGTGCCACTAAAGAGACAGTGTAAAGGAGTGCCACTAAAGAGACAGTGTAAAGGAGTGCCACTAAAGAGACAGTGTAAAGGAGTGCCACTAAAGAGACAGTGTAAAGGAGTGCCACTAAAGAGACAGTGTAAAGGAGTGCCACTAAAGAGACAGTGTAAAGGAGTGCCACTAAAAGGACAGTGTAAAGGAGTGCCACTAAAGGGACAGTGTAAAGGAGTGCCACTAATGGGACAGTGTAAAGGAGTGCCAGTAAAGAGACAGTGTAAATGAGTGCCACTAAAGAGACAGTGTAAAGGAGTGCCACTAAAGGGACAGTGTAAAGGAGTGCCACTAAAGAGACAGTGTAAAGGAGTGCCACTAAAGGGACGGTATAAAGGAGTGACACTAAAGGGACAGGGTAGAGGAGTGACACTAAAGGGACTGTGTAAAGGAGTGCCACTAAAGGGACAGTGTAAAGGAGTTCCACTAAAGAGACAGTGTAAAGGAGTGCCACTAAAGAGACAGTGTAAATGAGTGCCACTAAAGGGACAGTGTAAAGGAGTGCCACTAAAGAGACAGTGTAAAGGAGTGCCACTAAAGGGACTGTGTAAAGGAGTGACAGTAAAGGGACAGTGTAAAGGAGTGCCACTAAAGGGACAGTGTAAAGGAGTGACAGTAAAGGGACAGTGTAAAGGAGTGCCACTAAAGGGACAGTGTAAAGGAGTGACAGTAAAGGGACAGTGTAAAGGAGTGACAGTAAAGGGACAGTGTAAAGGAGTGACAGTAAAGGGACAGTGTAAAGGAGTGACAGTAAAGGGACAGTGTAAAGGAGTGACAGTAAAGGGACAGTGTAACGGAGTAAAGGAGTGACAGTAAAGGGACAGTGTAACGGAGTAAAGGAGTGACAGTAAAGGGTCAGTGTAAAGGAGTACCACTAAAGAGACAGTGTAAATGAGTAAAGGAGTGACAGTAAAGGGACAGTGTAAAGGAGTGACAGTAAAGGGACAGTGTAACGGAGTAAAGGAGTGACAGTAAAGGGACAGTGTAAAGGAGTGCCACTAAAGGGACGGTGTAAAGGAGTGACAGTAAAGGGACAGTGTAAAGGAGTGCCACTAAAGGGACAGTGTAAAGGAGTGCCACTAAAGGGACAGTGTAAAGGAGTGCCACTAAAGGGACAGGGTAAATGAGTGACAGTAAAGGGACAGTGTAAAGGAGTGCCACTAAAGGGACAGGGTAAAGGAGTGCCACTAAAGAGACAGTGTAAAGGAGTGCCACTAAAGAGACAGGGTAAAGGAGTGCCAATAAAGGGACAGTGTAAAGGAGTGCCACTAAAGGGACAGTGTAAAGGAGTGACACTAAAGGGACAGGGTAAAGGAGTGCCACTAAAGGGACAGGGAAAGGAGTGCCACTAAAGAGACAGTGTAAAGGAGTGCCACTAAAGAGACAGTGTAAAGGAGTGACAGTAAAGGGACAGTGTAAAGGACTGCCACTAAAGGGACAGGGTAAAGGAGTGCCACTAAAGGGACAGTGTAAAGGAGTGACAGTAAAGGGACAGTGTAAAGGAGTGCCACTAAAGGGACAGTGTAAAGGAGTGACAGTAAAGGGACAGTGTAAAGGAGTGACAGTAAAGGGACAGTGTAAAGGAGTGCCACTAAAGGGACAGGGAAAAGGAGTAAAGGAGTGACAGTAAAGGGACAGTGTAAAGGAGTGACAGTAAAGGGACAGTGTAAAGGAGTGACAGTAAAGGGACAGTGTAAAGGAGTGACAGTAAAGGGACAGTGTAACGGAGTAAAGGAGTGACAGTAAAGGGACAGTGTAACGGAGTAAAGGAGTGACAGTAAAGGGTCAGTGTAAAGGAGTACCACTAAAGAGACAGTGTAAATGAGTAAAGGAGTGACAGTAAAGGGACAGTGTAAAGGAGTGACAGTAAAGGGACAGTGTAACGGAGTAAAGGAGTGACAGTAAAAGGACAGTGTAACGGAGTAAAGGAGTGACAGTAAAGGGACAGTGTAACGGAGTAAAGGAGTGACAGTAAAGGGACAGTGTAACGGAGTAAAGGAGTGACAGTAAAGGGTCAGTGTAAAGGAGTACCACTAAAGAGACAGTGTAAATGAGTAAAGGAGTGACAGTAAAGGGACAGTGTAAAGGAGTGACAGTAAAGGGACAGTGTAAAGGAGTGACAGTAAAGGGACAGTGTAAAGGAGTGACAGTAAAGGGACAGTGTAAAGGAGTGACAGTAAAGGGACAGTGTAAAGGAGTGACAGTAAAGGGACAGTGTAAATGAGTAAAGGAGTGACAGTAAAGGGACAGTGTAAAGGAGTGCCACTAAAGGGACAGTGTAAAGGAGTAAAGGAGTGACACTAAAGGGACATGGTAAAGGAGTGCCACTAAAGGGACAGGGTAAAGGAGTGCCACTAAAGGGACAGTGTAAAGGAGTGCCACTAAATGGACAGTGTAAAGGAGTGCCACTAAAGGGACAGTGTAAAGGAGTAAAGGAGTGACACTAAAGGGACAGTGTAAAGGAGTGCCACTAAAGGGACAGTGTAAAGGAGTGCCACTAAAGGGACAGGGTAAAGGAGTGCCACTAAAGGGACAGTGTAAAGGAGTGCCACTAAATGGACAGTGTAAAGGAGTGCCACTAAATGGACAGTGTAAAGGAGTGCCACTAAAGGGACAGTGTAAAGGAGTGACTGTGGAGTGACAAGGAAGTGACCTGAGAATGTCAGTGTGGTAGTGATATTAAGAGGAGTGACAGTGAGGTTACCCTAAATAGTGTCAATTACATAGAGTTTAGTGACAGTTTGATGGTGCAGAGGAGTGACTTTTGTAAGAGTGTCATCTGAGTGAGTGACTGACAGGAGAGTGAGGATTACGTGTATAGGGGTGACAGTGTGAGAGAGAGACCTCATTAACACTTGAATTACATGAGTTTTAGAGTGCAAGTAGTAATGAGAGTGAGTGTGTAACAGGAGAGAGTGATAAAAAAAAGTTTGACATTGTCAGAAAAGCTAAGAGACAGCTGGGTATGAGTGTGATCAAAGATTGATATACATTTAAAACTACATGCCATACAAGAAGCAAAATACACGTGCATGTGCAGGGTGAAGAAAGACTGTGTTCACATAGTGTAAGAAAGCAGAGAGAGAGTGACAGAGCTAATGGACCAAGGGAACTATACAGTATGAGTGTTTATGAGCGTAGTTGTCTTGAAACTATGGTAGACCGAGGCTAGAGTGAACATTTAACAGCAAAGTGTAACACTGCACTATATTGCTGATCGGTAGTGTGAATGGGTGTATAACTGTAAGATGTGTGACAGATCTGTGCCAGGGGAAATGTGATATCAAAATGTTTTAAGTGTGTTAAATAGCCAATAGTTGGTGGCGGCCGGTTAGGGCTAAGTGCAAGGTAACTTTGCCAGACGGGGCACAGTTACAGTAGGGCCTGGCGGGCGAGTGGACAGGGCTCATGGTGCTTTGAGTACCTGGGGCCCATCTCGTGGCTGATGTGGAGTCAGTTGAACAGCTGGGATTCGAGACGGTCCCAGCTTCGGCCATGTGTCAATTGCCTTACCTATAGGTGGAGCACTCTGGCAGGGTTCGCACCTATTGTATTGTATTGTATGTCTTTATTTATATAGCGCCATTAATGTACATAGCGCTTCACAGCAGTAATACATGTGGTAATCCAATAAATAACAGATAATATAAATAACAGATCATGGGAATAAGTGCTTTAGACATTAAGGAAGAGGAGTCCCTGCTCCGAGGAGCTTACAGTCTAATTGGTAGGTAGGGAGAACGTACAGAGACAGTAGGAGGGAGTTCTGGTAAGTGCATCTGCAGGGGGCCAAGCTTTATGTGCCATGTGTTCAGAATAGCCACAGTCCTATTCATATGCTTCTTTAAGCAAGTGTGTCTTAAGGTGGGTCTTAAAGGTGGATAGAGAGGGTGCTAGTCGGGTACTGAGGGGAAGGGCATTCCAGAGGTGAGGGGCAGTCAATGAAAAAGGTTTAAGGCGGGAGAGGGCTTTAGATACAAAGGGGGTAGAAAGAAGACATCCTTGAGAAGAACGCAAGAGTCTGGATGGTGCATAACGAGAAATTAGGGCTGAGATGTAAGGAGGAGCAGAAGAGTGTAAAGCTTTAAAAGTGAGGAGAAGAATGGAGTGTGAGATGCGGGATTTGATCGGAAGCCAGGAGAGGGATTTCATGAGGGGAGATGCTGAGACAGATCTAGGAAAGAGTAGAGTGATTCTGGCAGCAGCGTTAAGGATAGATTGTAGGGGAGACAGGTGAGAGGCAGGAAGGCCGGACAGCAGGAGGTTACAGTAATCAAGACGGGAGAGAATGAGGGCCTGAGTCAGAGTTTTAGCAGTCGAGCAACAGAGGAAAGGGCGTATCTTTGTTATATTGCGGAGGAAAAAGCGACAGGTTTTAGAAATGTTTTGAATGTGAGGGGCAAATGTGAGAGAGGAGTCGAGTGTGACCCCAAGGCAGCGTGCTTGGGCTACTGGGTGAATGATCGTAGTTCCAACAGTAATGTGGAAGGAGGTAGTAGGGCCAGGTTTGGGAGGAAGTATGAGGAGCTCTGTTTTAGCCATGTTGAGTTTAAGGCGGCGGATGGCCATCCAGGATGATATAGCAGAGAGACATTCAGAAACTTTGGTTTGTACAGTAGGTGTAAGGTTGGGTGTTGAGAAATATATTTGTGTGTCGTCAGCATAGAGGTGATAATTAAACCCAAAAGATGTTATTAGGTCACCTAGAGAGAGTGTATACAGAGAAAAGAGAAGAGGTCCCAGGACAGAGCCCTGGGGTACCCCCACAGAGAGATCAATAGAGGAGGAGGAGGTATTAGCAGAAGAGACACTGAAAGTACGATGGGAGAGGTAGGATGAGATCCAGGATAGAGCTTTGTTCCGAATGCCAAGAGTATGGAGAATGTGAAGGAGAAGAGGGTGGTCCACGGTGTCAAATGCTGCAGAGAGGTCGAGTAATATGAGCAGAGTGTAATGACCTCTGTCTTTGGCAGCATGGAGGTCGTCAGTTATTTTAGTGAGGGCTGTTTCCGTGGAGTGAGCAGTACGGAAGCCAGATTGTAGAGGGTCTAGGAGAGAATAGGTGTTGAGAAAATGGAGCAAGCGAGCGAATACAAGACGTTCAAGGAGTTTAGAGGCAAAAGGCAGGAGGGAGACAGGCCGATAGTTAGAAAGACAGGTAGGGTCAAGCTTGCTGTTTTTGAGTAATGGTATGACTGTTGCATGTTTGAAGGAGGATGGAAAGGTTCCAGAGCAGAGGGAGGAGTTAAAAATGTGCGTGAGCGTAGGGATTATAGTAGGAGCAAGAGGTTTTAGGAGATGGGAGGGAATGGGGTCAAGAGGGCAAGTGGTAGAGGGAGAAGAGGCGATCAACAGCGACACATCCTCCTCTGAGACAGTGGAAAAAGAGTCAAGGAAGGCAGGAGGAGAGTTAGGAAGAGGTGTAGGATGGGAGGAAGAAACAGAGGGGATGTTCTGACGTATGGATTCCACCTTTTCCTTAAAATAGTCAGCAAAGTCCTGAGCGGAGATGGAGGAAGGAGAGGCAGCGGAGGGTGGTTTGAGTAGAGTATCAAAGACAGAGAACAGTCGGCGTGGGTTAGACTTGTGCATGTTGATTAGTGAAGAAAAGTAGGCTTGTTTAGCTTGCGAGAGGGCACAGTTGAAACAGGATAGCATAAATTTGTAGTGAAGGAAGTCTGCGAGAGTATGAGATTTCCTCCAGAGGCGTTCAGAGGAACGAGTGGAGGAACGCAGCATGCGCGTGTGGGAATTTAACCAGGGTCTAGGGTTAAAAGGGCGAGTGCGGCAGAGAGAAAGCGGGGCATGTAGATCAAGAGAGGAGGACAAGGCAGAGTTGTAGTTCCTGACCAGTTTGTCAGGGTCTGTAGCAGATCTGAGAGAGGAGAGGGAGGAGTGTAACGTGGACTCAAAGTCAGGTAAGTGAATAGAGCGCAGGTTTCTGCAGAACCGGGGTGTAGATGGAGGTGGAGAAGTTGAGAAGCGAGATAGAGAGAATGAGATGAGGTGATGGTCAGAGAGAGGAAAAGGGGAAATGGAGAAATCAGAGAGAGAGAAATTTTTAGTGAAAACCAGGTCTAAGTAGTGGCCATCCTTGTGGGTGCTGGCTGCAGTCCACTGTTGAAGGCCAAAAGAAGAGGTTAGAGAAAGAAAGCGGGAAGCCCAAGGGAGAGAGGGGTCATCAATGTGGCAATTGAAGTCCCCAAGGAGAAGAACAGGGGAGTCTGAGGAGAGGAAGAAAGAGAGCCAGGATTCAAAGTGAGAGAGAAAGGCAGAAGGGGGATGAGTAGAGGTAGGTGGGCGATAGATGACCGCCACATGAACAGGGAGAGGAGAGAAAATCTGGACAGTGTGAGCCTCAAAGGAGGGAAAAGCAAGAGAGGGAGGAATAGGAAGGGTTCGGTAACGGCAGAGAGAGGAGAGCAGGAGCCCCACACCTCCACCCCTGCCATCAGGGCGCGGAGTGTGGGAGAAAGAAAGGCCACCATAGGAGAGGGCAGCTTCCAGAGCAGAGTCAGACTGAGTGAGCCAGGTCTCAGTTATAGCAAAGAGAAGCAGGGAGTGAGAGAGAAAGAAGTCATGCACAGAGAGGAACTTGTTAGAGAGGGAGCGAGCATTCCAAAGGGCACAGGAGAAAGGGAGAGAGGAGGGAGGGTGGCAGGGGATGGGTATGAGGTTGGAGGGGTTAACACCAGAAGGAGTAGAAGTTGTATGTGGGAGGCGAGGACGAGAGCAAGTAGAAATAAGGCAGGGACCAGGATTGGGAGAGATATCCCCAGAAGCAAGGAGGAGAAGCATGGATAGAAAGAGGATGTGTGAGGATGATTTGTAGGGGTGTGTTTTAGTGCAGGAGGTATAGCTGTGTGGTGACAGAGGACGCAGGTAAGAAAGGAGTTCATGTGAACTGAGAAGTGGGGAAGAAAGGAGAGATGGAGATATATGAATAGAGTTAGAGACATAAGGAGACTGGTGGAAGGAAGTGCATAATTTGAGAATAAGTGCGGTTGCAGCAAATATAAAAAATAAAGGCGGCATCACAGCAATAGTTAAGTGTTGAGATGTGCAGTCTTAGATAGATGATTTCCTCTTTCCAACGTAGATCAAAAGCAGGAATCAGAAGCAGTAGGTGATGTCCACTTTTCCACTTCTTTTTGAACTTCCTTTTTAAACTTCATAAATACTTGAAACATATATACTTAAAAGCATATCTGCTTAAAAGCATGGCTGCTAGCCATGCTACCTCCCCTGGCTGCTAGCCATGCTACCTCCCCTTTTGCTGTATTTAAATAAAAGCCGGCCATTATACCCCCAGACCTTTGTGTGTGTCCTTTATTTACGGGATGTTGTGGGGGAGGAGGGGGAGCTTGGGGGAGACACATCGCAGACTCTAATGTCATTCCTTCTTTATCTTTGCTTCTATCTTCATGATCCTCTCTCTCTGTCTCCCATACTTTGGTCTCCTTTTTTGCCCATTTCTGTGTGTCGCAGTATGTACATCCCTTATGTCACCCTGAGTCCCTTTTTATGTTCCCTGGGCCCCCCCAGATTGGGAGCACTGATCAAGAGATATGTAGAATGCCAGTAAAATCCCGTTTCAAAGAGTGAAAGACATGTTTGAGTATCAATGCCCTTATTGCACATATAATTCCGTCACCAAAATAGCAAGCCAGCGTCAATGAACTCTATGAGCTGCTCTGCTTCACCCATGAAGCAAGGGTATCAGCGAGACAGAGTCACATTACAGCATTGTGTTACATGGCCATGCTTCTGCTCCTATTCCGACTTGGCAGAACTGTAGCCCTGGTATCTGTTTCATGGCACGGGAAGAGGTTTCTAGATGTCCGCTTCACTCCAAGTTACTCCCTTATTCTTATCACTTGTGGCCGTAGACTCTTGTAAAGTCCCTTTCATCAAGAAGAGCCATTTCCAGGGAGAGTGTGTTGTTTGATCGGGATTAACAAGTAAGCAGATCTGTGCATGACCGATGCCTTTTTTAAACGCGAACTGGTTTCTTAGCAGTATCAGACTGGAATGCTGCAGCATATCTCCGATGCAGAGCACTGCACAGTTACACATTTTATAAAGAACTTGTAAGAGTTTTTGAGCCTCCTGCTAGTCCCCTCTTTTTACTTCATGTACAAATAGTAATAGTGGTGTAGTTCCTGATGTAAGAACTCTCTGTGGGGCCTATTAATTAAACACCAATAGATTTCAAATGCATAATTGTAAGTAAACAGCTTGCTATTTTGCATAATACAAATGTGGTGTTTTTGCCATATTGATTAAGATATTTATGCATAAAAATCACATGGTTTGACATCCCATTTACAAGCATTTTTTCCCCGGATTTGCTGCAATACCACCCCGGAAAGTAACATTAAGATTTTCAAGAAGGCGTTATTATAGGGCTTTTGCTGAACAGGATTGAGAAAGTTATGTAGGTTTACTAATGTCTGCGGTATAAAAAGGAGAGCGGGTGATTAGTTTAATTCAGTCAGTCCTTCAACAGCCAAAGCCCTATTTCGCATACATGGGGGATGCAGGTTTCCTGGCTGTAACCTTCCTGACAATATGCAAACTTGCAGCTTCACGAATAGCATGTGAAGAAGTAATTTTGCATGTTTGGCTCATTTGCATACACAATGTGCATATTTCTTGGTACTACACAGCTGGAAAGAAATTACATATAAAGCCCTTTTCCCATGGTTCGGAGAGACGATAATTGCTTATAGTTAGATGTGTATCTGTGTGAAAACATACATCTTTGCCTGGAAATAGTCTTAACGCAGTTTAGTGAATAGGTACCAATTAATTATTGTTTCAAAATGCTTTGCACCTTATTTTAGAAAGATTTTAAAAAAAATGTATTGTAATAATGACAGATTATGCAAGGTAAAAGTTTGTAGGCGCTATGTAAAAGGTTAATTTAGCAAATTTCTTACATTTGTTAGCACATGAAGTTTATTCTAGCATAGGGTCAGATTCACAGAGCTCCGTTAACTTTGGGTTCATAATGTAACGTTACCTAAAACAGAAACGGACATTATTTTCCGTGATGTTAATTAATGCAGGGGAGCGCAAACTTTTTTCCCTGAGCCCCCGTGTCGGCAGTTCCCCTCTCTCTTCGCGCGCCCCCCCCCCCCCCCTCCCTCTTACCTGGGCTCCGGCGTCATGACGTCCCGTTGCCATGGCAATGTGATGTCACATGACCTGGCCGCACTGCCATGGCGACGCGTCTAAGAAGCCGCCGGAGCCAAGGTAAGTGAGGTTTACAGAGGCCTTCACCGCTTCCCCGGCACACTTCATTTAAGTGCGCACGGCTGTGTAATTCACATCCTTCTAATTATATTTTAAAATTACATCCGTTGTATATCTAATTAGTACAACATAGCGTTAGCTTATAATAACGTGCCGTTAAGCATGTCTTAACTAAAGGCGCCATTACTCCCAGGGAGAGAAGGGGAGACAGAGAGAGTTACCTGTGAACAAAACTGAACACAACTGAGATACAGTAACTGAGAAATATGCTCATATACTCTGCATATACAAATGAGTATATTTCCCAGATAACTCAGCTGTGTTCCGGTTTGTTTGCACGTATTTCTCCATGTATTGCATAAAGGGGTGTTTGGGCAGGTGTACAGATATCGCAAATGTTATTGTGCTTGTTAACACAATGTGTTGCGTTAAAGCTGGTGAATTGTTTTAACAGTTGTGCTATCACTTCTTGGCCTTTCAGCTGAGATTAAGTATAAGTGGCGTGCAGTTGATCATCTGGTCATTACCTGGAAAGCTTAAGTTGACCAAGGCCCTCTGCTCACGCACCCAGGCGTGGTCTACCTGGGAAGAGCCTACGCAGGGCACAAGGATGATACTTTATGTCTCATGCCTGCACTTCACGATTGGCACGTAATTGATTGACACCGAGCGCGTTTGGATTCAGGATTGTTGTAGCTTTTATTGTACTAAGCCCCTTCCACCACTTGCCGGACGGCCAGGTTAGTAGGATTGAGATCTCCAGAGATTTTCAACCTATCGTGGCCTTCTGGTCGAGGGCCATTTTAGTACTGTTGACCACAGAATGGTTCACTATGCGCTGTTCCAGCGAGAAGTTGTTGGACATCCTGGTGCTCCAGTAGATCGAAGACATCTCAAAAACAGCGCGTGTTTTGGCTGAAGTAACTGCTCAAGAGCAATACTGCGCTGGCACCAAGCACAGACCGCTAAGGACTTTTGCTGACCTTATAGCTGAAGAGACCTCCCAAGTTATGCTCCGGAGCGATCACATCACTGGTGAGCGTCATGGGAGCACATTCACCTTGGGATTCAGGAGAAAACCAAACAGTAGTGCTGTTGAAAACAGTGGTTAAGGAAATGCGTTATTTTGTGCGTTAACCGGGTAAAAACATCTGCTCCATATCAGTATATAAGTCACTGGGTGCTCTACTAATACAGGACTCTCTCGCCGTTGTTAGGGGGAATGCCTCTTTTGCTTTCCATTATCACTAACTGCCGTTGTAGTTAATGCAATGCTCTTTCCGGCCATAAACATCACTTTACATGACACTATTCAGCTTTTAGGGCATAACATCACATTAACTCACTTAACTAAGCTCTGGTTAATTGGCCCTTAGATATCTGAACACATTTTTTCATGAAAGCCCCCATTTAAGATAGTGAGGAGTGGCTTAATGCATAGTTAAAAGTTCATTAACTCTATTGTCCATTGGGTTAATCAAATCTTGTTTGCCTTCCTCTGGATAGAAATACTGTAAATAAAATATAGGATAAGTAATGTATGTGTCGTCTAAATGTAGCACAGGTTGAACTTGATGGACAAATGTATTTTTTCAACCTCATCTACTACTATATAACAAATAAGGAAAGGAGAACGTCCGTATTGGAAGCCAGAGATGGCATCAGAGAGACATGTTTTATGATTTATGTATAATCAACAATAAAGTATG
The DNA here is from genome assembly GCF_040206685.1 of Ascaphus truei. Lineage (NCBI taxonomy): Eukaryota > Metazoa > Chordata > Amphibia > Anura > Ascaphidae > Ascaphus > Ascaphus truei. The sequence continues at coordinate 50,307,975 of NC_134493.1, read as the reverse complement.
TCCCGTCAAACATGATTGTGAATGTACTGCTAATACTTCACACTAAGCATTTATATATGTATACAAAAGTAAAGAAATCAATTAATTGTAGTTAAAAAATAAATAAATAAATAGTGAATGAACTCCCATTGAAGGGAGTGAAAGCGGCTGCTTTAGGCTAAGGCCCCGCTCCCAGAGTCAGCGCTCCCGCACTGCAGACAGGCGGGGCGCTGACATACACAGACCGCGATATGCGGTCTGTAGGGAGCGGGAGCCGGAGCGGGAGGTGGGCGGGAGTGGGAGGCTTGAGCGGGAGGATGGGCGTGGCTTGAGCGGAGGGACCCGCTACTCTCCCCCCCCCTCCCTCCACGGGCTCGGGCTGGCACTCATACACACACGCAGACAGACACACACACACACATACAGACAGGCACTCACGCTGCTTTCCCCCCCCCACTCCTCCCCGCTCCCCGAAGCCTCTCCTCCTCCCGAAGCCTCCCCTCCTCATTGGCTCACAGCCACACCACGTGACGCGTCAACGCTAGGGATCACCATTCTCTCGTATCCCGTAGCGGCTGACGCGTCACAGCGCGTAGTGAGCTGTGCAGCCAGGGGGGACCGGGACCGGCTCGGGAGGATTCCCCTGCTGGTGGGGAACTCGCGTGTGGCCGCCCGCGCCGCCGGGCGCACCGGGTCCCAGGCCTTAGGCTGCGCTTATAGTGTTGGCGAAGGGACGTCGCGGCAAAACAAATGCATTGTCGCCGTCGCACGCAACGGTGACGGAGCGACAGTGCTACCAGAAATCTGGTAGTCACTGATATTTGCTTATTTCGGCGACGGTCTCCCCTTGCGGCCAATCAGGAGCTTCTCCGTGCCTCTGCCCTCCCCTTTTATGACGTCATCCAGCGACGTCGCCTAAACTTCCAAATACAACTCGTCGCAATGGCGACGGGGGACGTCAGCGGTCGCGTCGCCGTCCCCGGCTGTATAAGCGCAGCCTTATTCACTGTGCGCTTCCCCCACCTCATAATGTTGCATAAGAATGAGAGAGAATGGAAAATATGACAGAGAGGCAGATTGGAAGCTGATTCGCTTTGGCTGCAAAATAACACTGTATTTTCATACGTACAAAAGACATAATGAAACCACGTCCTTTTACCACCGTAATTGACTTGCTAACAAAAATGAGTTTGAAAACAATCGAGGGTTATGGAATTGTGTATTTGTTGCAGATGAACAATTGCTCCATTCTTTCATAACAGAACGTACCCAAGAAGCCGCGAGTGTGAACATCACTCTGATCTTGTCTAGCGTGACTGTGTCCTCATCACCTGTCTTTCTAAGAAACTATTTGACAAGACGTAAGACTCCAACAACATAAAGGTAAATAGATTTATTTCAGAGTTACTTCGCTTTGACTGTTTGGGACGCGGGGTTTTTATAAAAATGACACCGCTGTGTGAATATGGACCTAAATGCTTTGAAGGTTTTTTTGTTTTTGTTTGTTTGTTTGTTTTTTTTAAATCTAATCTCGTTTGTGATCAGATTATTTGTGGCTCTTAGAATCTACATGTGAATTTCTAAATCTCTTCTTATTTTCTTTGTTTGTTGTAAAGCGGAAATGCCATAATTAGACAAACAAATGAAACAAGCAGAATAATAAATAGCCGATACAATTATCTTTACATCGTAAAACAGGAAAAGTGCAGATTTTGTGCAGGGAAAAAAATGATTTCAACTTTCACTTAAAGGGTGATTGAATTTTTCTAAAGAAGGCAATAACAATGGTATATTTTCCCTTGCCGTCTATGTGCCAGTACATGGCATAGTGACATAAGACCAAAGGGAACTAATAGCAGTGGTATGTTCAATATGTTCAATGTAGGTGGTTGACACCATTTTATACAGATCAAAGTACTGTATGTGTTTAAAAATGTTTTTAAACCTTTAGGGCAGGGAGGGGTTCTCAACTTCAGCTCTCAAGACCCCCCTATCCCCCCACCCCCCCAACAGGTCAGGTTTTAAGGATATTCCTGCTTCAGCACAGGTGGCTCAATCATTGGTTCAGTGGAAAACTGAGCCACTGATTGAGCCACCTGTGCTAAAGCAGGGACTGATTGAGGAACCTGTGCTGAAGCAGGGATATCCTGAAAACCTGACCTGTTGGGGGGGGGGAGGTCTTGAGAGCTGAAGTTGAGAATCTCTGCTTTAGGGGAATATTCACTATGGTCAGTTGTGGGTTAACGCTCCCGATCCAACATTAACTGCCATTCAAATCAATAGCCGGATAACAAATATCCAGAGAATCCTCACAGCCTAAAGATAATGGTGTAGGTGCTATCTAGACGATACTTGGGAACAGATAAGGTGTTCAAAGAGAGGCACACCGAGAGAGGTCCTATATATGAGGCACACCGAGAGAGGTCCTATATATGAGGCACACCGAGAGAGGTCCTATATATGAGGCACACCGAGAGAGGTCCTATATATGAGGCACACCGAGAGAGGTCCTATATATGAGGCACACCGAGAGAGGTCCTATATATGAGGCGCACCGAGAGAGGTCCTATATATGAGGCGCACCGAGAGAGGTCCTATATATGAGGCGCACCGAGAGGTCCTATATATGAGGCGCACCGAGAGAAGTCCTATATATGAGGCGCACCGAGAGAGGTCCTATATATGAGGCGCACCGAGAGAGGTCCTATATATGAGGCGCACCGAGAGAGGTCCTATATATGAGGCGCACCGAGAGAGGTCCTATATATGAGGCGCACCGAGAGAGGTCCTATATATGAGGCGCACCGAGAGAGGTCCTATATATGAGGCGCACCGAGAGGTCCTATATATGAGGCGCACCGAGAGAGGTCCTATATATGAGGCGCACCGAGAGAGGTCCTATATATGAGGCGCACCGAGAGAGGTCCTATATATGAGGCGCACCGAGAGAGGTCCTATATATGAGGCGCACCGAGAGAGGTCCTATATATGACGCGCACCGAGAGAGGTCCTATATATGAGGCGCACCGAGAGAGGTCCTATATATGAGGCGCACCGAGAGAGGTCCTATATATGAGGCGCACCGAGAGAGGTCCTATATATGAGGCGCACCGAGAGAGGTCCTATATATGAGGCGCACCGAGAGAGGTCCTATATATGAGGCGCACCGAGAGAGGTCCTATATATGAGGCGCACCGAGAGAGGTCCTATATATGAGGCGCACCGAGAGAGGTCCTATATATGAGGCGCACCACTATATGTAACATGTAAAAATATAACTTTTATTATAACAATGTACATACATGTACTATCAAATAAAAAAATAAAAATATTAACACTCACAATAATTTGAGTTTTAATTCTGATTTCTTTTAATTGATCCGCACTGTGTTAATATAATTACATAAAAAGATGTCCTCACGGGAGGCCCCTGGGTCTCCTTGCTGGTTTAAATATAACAGCATGTACTAGCAGTGTCTCAAGTATTCGCTACAAGTTTAACTTGATCCATTAAGAGCGTCGCTAGAGTGATACCAGATACGATAGTTCAAAACGGGATCAAAGAGCTAAAGTGGAATTAAAGATACATGTATATACTGTATCTATTCATCAATGATGTCATGTCTTTGCACGCCTTTATCTGTGCAACAGCCGGATCTGTTGCATCATCCCGCAATGGGCCTTAGTGAATAACCCCCTAATTTATCCATAGTAACCAAATGCCTTGGAGTGTTTATACAATCTTCACCTAAATGATTTGGTGATCACACTGTAAAACTGTTCTATATGCAAAGAGATGAATTCATCCAGCGTCTTTTTCTTTGACATTGTGCTCGAGAAATGATGGCAACATAATTTGTGTAGGGAAATAGGGGAAAAGGAACAAGAATGAACAGATAACTTTAGAATTAAGCGAACCCAGAGAAAATGTGAAACGTACTTATTTTTTTTACATAATTACGAAACTTGTGAACATTTTACTTTAGAAGGAATGATATCTTTATAGTGAGCAAGTTATATTGATAAATTGTTTTTTTTTTTTTAAATGCTATGTTGAACTGCCCCTTTAATAGGCTACTGTAGGTCACACTACATGCTCTGGAGAGTTTTTAGATTGATCTTTTTTTGTGATAAGACATGTTTGTAAACAGTCATTTACACAGGATAATTGTTGGTCCCAATTGTATCTCCCTTTTATGTTTTGGTTTGACCTAAAAAATGCCTTCAACATTACCCAGCAAAGATAAAGAACAATAATTACCAGATAAGGTTCCAATTAAGCACATCAAATTCAAATGTACGACTTTTACAGTAAAAGGATTTACATTTTACTTTGACGGGTGATCGGATCTTTTTAAGGAAGAGAATGACATTGATACATTGTAACAAGCATAACAGTCCTCAAACCGTCAGATTAGAGTGGTTAGCAGTGCCCTGCCAATCTCTCCCTGGCTGAGGAGGGTTTGACAAACAATGGGACAACGATCCGTTGTTGCCGTATGAAACAGAGGATTGTCCCCCTGGTCAGTGGTGATGTTTGTCCGTCTTCCTACAGTATTTATGAGAATAAACACAAGGGTGGTGGAATGTTTTGTAACACTGGAGGGCGGCGCTCTTTTTCTTTAGGGGTTAGACAATGCATGGAGACCACTTTGCAGGGAAGGCTGGGTAGGAATGAGCAGATTAAATCTGAATACCACACATGCCAGGGACGAGTGGCTGGGATGATGATGTTGAAGGCTGCACATTCATATTTCATGCTAGTGCTTTTGAATGTGGAACTGTAGATACTACAAGTGGGGCACAAACTTCTGGTAGTCAGACGGGCCCAGAACATGTAGATTTGCTGTTGCTCTAGTAGACCACCCTGAGAGTTCTTCATAGTGGAGATTATAATGTACAGAGATTTCTAGACCTCACAGTTATTTTATTCAGATGCACTGTATATAATGGTCTATAATATAATTGTACTGTATATAATATAAATGCTGTATATAAGCATATATAGAGTGTGTGTGTGTGTGTGTGTGTGTGTGTGTGTGTGTGTGTGTGTGTGTGTGTGTGTGTGTGTGTGTGTGTGTGTGTGTGTGTGTGTGTGTGTGTGTGTGTGTGGACACACACACACACACACAAGAAAGTCTAGGGCACTCAGAGTGAAAACCATATGCATAAGCTCTAGAATTGATACACAAATGAGCAGGACTGCAGCACTCACTGAAGAAAGATTAGATATTTATTGCATCAAAAAACAGGAACAAGTAAAAAAATAGAGCGTCGTTTCTGACCTCCTCTTATTAGAGCTGGATAAAGGACCAGAAGGTCAGAAACGTCGCTCTATTCTTTTTACTTGTTCCTGTTTTTTGATGCAATAAATATCTACTCTTTCTTCAGTGAGTGCTGCAGTCGTGTGTGTGGGTCTCAAATGGAAATATGCTCATCTGCATGTCTTAGACAGGTCTGCAACCCTGCCTCACCATTATCACCCAGCACACAGCATTTTCACTGCAGCAAGGGATTCTGGGAAATGACATGCAAATGAGCACACAGTGCCACCTTTTGCTTCAAAACCATTTAACATGGCCCCCTATAAACTTAAGCTTGCAGCATTTCACAGCTTTGAGCACAGCCTGGATTAAGATGCATAGCCAGTAAACTCACCCACAGACTGCTGTTTCGACCTGTCTAAGAAATGCAAATGAGCACACAGTAATATTTCCATTTGCTATACTGTATGCTTTGCTGTGGAGGGTTTTTGTCACTTTTTTTTACCCACCATAACTTTACTATGGGGGTTATGCACTAAGCAGTGATAAGTCGTTTTAAGAGCGCAAAGTGCTCTTAGAACGTGAAGTTCCGCCGAGCGCTATTCACTAAGCCGCGCAAACAAGCACTTTGCGCTCTAAAACTGACTTTTTCCTGGAAATTTTTCAAAGTCCAACTTTGCTCGTACAATGAGCTGTTTGCGCTGAATCCTGCCCTTCTTCGGGATTCACTAAGCAACGCAAACTTATCGTACGTGAAAGTTGCGCTGAATAAAGCTCACCAGCTAAAGGCTGGTGATAAAAAAAAGCAGGACTTAGAAAAAATTCTTTGTTTACCTTTTTGCAGGCGCAAAACCCATACAACAGGCCGGCGTGTGTCCCCGGCTGACCCCGCGGGGGTCCCCGAGGGAGGCCAGGGGTCGCTGATTTGCTGTTCAAACCATGTTCCGACTTTAATTTTTTTTTTTTTTACATGACGTCACTTAAAGGGAATGATGCCAGCCAATCAGAATGACTGTGCTTGATTTGCCTTTAAATGACGTGACGAAGCCGGCGTCACATGGTATTTCAGCCAATCAGATTTTGGGAACCAATTCCACACTCTGATTGGCTGAAATACCATGTGACGCCGCCGATCTTGGATTTAGTGAAGTCATCTTAAAGGCAAATGAAGCACAGACATTCTGATTGGCTGGCATCATTCCCTTTAAGTGACGTCATGTAAAAAAAATTTTTAAGTCGGAACATGGTTTGAACAGCCAATCAGGTGGCTGTTAACCATTTTGAGGCTAAATGTGACGTCACAAGTCCTATTTAAGGCCGTGACGCCTCATTTGAGCCCAAGAAGACGACGAGACAACATCGGTTGGGATTTACCATGGGGTTTTTTGGATTGACAGATGAAGATAGAAGATAAAGAAGATCAAGAAATGGTGACAAATGAAGATAGAAGAAGGTGATTAAAGAAAGAAAAAAAAAGATTTGGGTACCTGAACAGCCATTTAGTGAACCTCCGAGCCGGTTGATCACATGAGAATGGATCGATCGGCAACTTAGCTAATTACTTATCATTGTGTGGAGTGTATTGATGCACATATTAAAGGGGGAAAAAATCCAAATAAACAAAAGGCAGCTTGGACTGCTGCTTTTAAGGTGTTGCAGAACAAAGAAGGGTTTGTAATCAGTGTGTTACATAAATCCTACAACAATAGGATAATTTCTTTGAGAGAATAATGATTTTTGAGTCAAATATTGTGGAAGTCTGTGCATATCCTAATATTTTCAAGGATGAAAATATGAGAATTGCCTAATGGGAGGCAAGATAGGGCAGTGTGCATAGTATATAAGAATTAAATGTGAGATGCCTGCAATGTGTTCTGAAGGCCCACATACTGTCTGGGAATGAGTGCACGTAATATGCAACTTTTTTTTTTTTTTAAATCTCAGAGATAACACGTAGTCGGTGGTATCCCTGTTAAACTAGTTCTGCTTCCTAAAACCTCTCTGCGGTGCGACACCTCCCCCCAGGATTAAGTGGCAGACCATGTTATCTGAAATATGTGTAGTGGAGCAAGAAATGGGTTCTGACGGTCGTCCATCTCTCTTTCCTATTTACAGTCACGGACATTGAGAGAATATGGTGCAGAAGTACCAGTCCCCGGTCCGAGTCTACAAGTACCCATTTGAGCTCGTCATGGCGGTAAGTGAACCCTCGTGACTATACAGCAACACATTGGCCTTTTATTCAGAAGCAGCTGCCCTGTGTTTGAGAATATTTCAGTCCCATTCATTTGAGTTGAGCACAACTCCCCAGCACACAAATCCAGCTTCACAGTATATTAAATTGGGCCATGGTCACATAGACGCTGCTGAATGTCAGATCCAGCTTCTGTTCTGCTCACTGTGGCTCCTCTTCAATATACTTTCAAGCCGCCTTCCCCTTGCTTGGGAACATTTTGCTCCCATTCTGTATGTCATATTAAATAGGTACCATTGCGTCTATACTTTCAGTATAAAATTGATCTACTATTCACCTTCACCATCTCTCTATTCCATTCTCTAAATCTCTCTGCTCACTTTTTTTTCCTACTCTACTTTTTTGCAATTTGCAATTTTTTGGCTGAGTTGTTACATATATATATATATATATATATATATATATATATATATATATATATATATATATATATATAAAATGGTGTCTCCTTAATGTGATCACGTTTACCTTGATATTTACCTCCACCGACAAGTAATTATAATTTGATAATTGAGAGAAAGATAAAAGACCAAGAATTTTTTTTCTGAGCCTACTGGATCTTGTGTATCAAGGCAGTGACAATAAACTGGATCTGTTACCTCATCTATGCCACCGAGCAGATTACACAAATCACTCAGCTATCACACTGGCTCGTAGCCCCGAGTGATATCTGAGCTACCACACACACGCACATTGCTTTGTTTTGGTGCTCTATACAAAGTTCCCTTACGTCAGTCTGCTTATTCCCTGGTGATCCCGTGGTGAAAGAACTGTTGTCAAAGAACCTTCATGATTAACCCTCTGTAACTTCTACTGTATTGTCCCAGAACGCAAACCCACCACACCCTTATAAAGCTTGGCCCCCTGCAGATGCACTTACCAGAACTCCCACCTGCTGTCTCTATACGTTCCCCTACCTACCAATTAGATTGTAAGCTCTTCGGAGCAGGGACTCCTCTTCCTTAATGTTACTTTTATGTCTGAAGCTCTTATTCTCATGACCTGTTATTTATATTATTTGTTATTTATATGATTACCACGTGTATTACTACTGTGAAGCGCTATGTACATTTATGGCGCTATATAAATAAAGACATTCAATATAATACCATATATATTTGTGTCAAAAGCATTGTAACCTAATACAGGGGGGCGCAAACTTCTCGAGCTGCGCCCCCCTGCCCGGCAGCAACAGCGTTCGCTCCCTCCTGCCCCCCCCCACCCCTCTCCAAGGACTCGCCGTCAAATGATATACGAGTCTTGAAAAAGCGATTCTACGCGAAACGCGCGTGTCGACAACGGCTGCACGCACAGGAGTCCCATGCGTCCAGCTGGGAACTAGTCTACCAGCAACATTTAGATATTATTAATAAGAGAAGCTCAAGAAAAAAGTTTGCGCATACGGTTAGTGACTGTATCTTATTGTTTTCTGATGCGCCCCGAATCTTGCAGTCGGAACTAAAAATTGACCCCCAAGATAATCTGAGTTCGGCGGGCCTGGTTTAAGACATTTTATTATAATCTGTGTATCATGTAACTCCTCCTTAAATACTCCTATTGGCACTCTCCAAATCGTAAGCTGATGCACCTTTGACTCAGTGATGCAAGGTGAAACCGTTTGGACTTGATACATCTCCACTCATGTATTTACTGTTTCAGTGAAATCGTTCAGTAGGTTTCTGTTTTGGAGAAAAGTGAATGTAGATTTATTTTTTTAGAAACTATTATTGCTGACAGAAATTAAGGGCTAATTCACGCTTGATCGATGCATCTTTGGAATGATTGCTTCATTCTTTCCTCAGCGATGTATGAACACTTGACCAATGCTTATGAAAAGCAGGATGTATGTACATGTATGTACTAGTAACAGGGGATAGGATGGTATTGGAGCTGGTTCTTATCTGAAGCTTTGTCATTGGAAGCTTTAGAAATTTAGCCTTGGTCCCAAATACTATTGTTACAGTCTTGTCAGTGTTTAGAAACAGTTTGTTTTGGGAAATACATTTTTCAAGTCTCAAAAAATCAGTTTGAAGTACGTGTTCAAGGTCAGGGAGGCTATGGCTGTGTGCATATAGGATTGTGTCATCTGCATACATGTGTATTGAAGCTTCCTTACAAGCTGTGGGGAGATCATTGATAAACACTGAGAAGAGTAGGGGCCCCAGAACAGAGCCTTGCGGGACACCACAGGTGATATCCGAGGGGTTTAGCAAGATAACATGATCAACAGTATCAAAAGCCTTTGCAAAATCTAGGAATATTGCACCAGTGAGTTGTCCCAGTTCCATTCCACACTGGATCTCATTGCAAACTTTTAGCAGGGTAGTTACCGTGGAGTGTTTGGGGCGAAAGCCAGCTTGGAATTGGCTAGGGAAATTTGTCTTGGTATAGTAATCGCTTAATTGGGAGTGAACACAGTTTTCCATGACTTTGGATAGCTTTGGGAGAAGAGAAATTGGCCTGTAGTTTCAAACCGTGTTTTTGTCCCCACTTTTGAAGATTGGGACACCTCTGGCAGCTTTTAAGGTCTTATGGAAATGGCCTGATGAAAAAAAAAATAGTTGATTAGGGCAGGAGTGCGCAAACTCCCTGCGCCCCCATTACCTGCTGCCTCCTTGGTCGCGCCCTTCCTCGCCTCTAATGATGCGTGAAATGACGCTGCGGGGTCATGTGACATCATGTGACCCACGGCATAATTTGCCGTCACGTCTCCATGGTAACGGGCGTCATTCGTTGCCACGGAGACGCGGGGACAAGAAGCTGGTAAGTAAATTTACGGAGGCCTCTGTAACTGACACGCGGCTCACGCCCCCCCCCAATAACGTTTCGTGCCCCCCAGTTTGTGCACCGCTGGATTAGGGAAGCAAGTGGTATGGCAATTGCTGGGGCAACAAGTTGTATGAACTTTGATTGCAGACATGCAATACATGACCCCAAAAGGTTCATGGAAATTTCTTTTAAGAAACAGTTCTCTACCTTGACCATCATTTTTGCAGGCATATGAAAAGCGCTTCCCCACCTGCCCACTGATCCCGGTCTTTCTGGGCAGTGACATACTTCAGGAATACCAAAGCAAGGATGGATCCGTTCACATTGTGGAGCGGAGCTGCAAACTAAATGTTGATGCACCACGGCTCCTCAAAAAGGTGAGTGGGTTTGGGTTTTCTCTGGTTCCATGTATATCAATGGTAGCCACAGCCTCACTTTGATACATATACAGTAACTCTATACGTTCCTAAGTATCCCAACTATCCCATTGAAGACTATATGAGGTTGAAAAAAGACATATGTCCATCAAGTTCAACCTATGCTAAATTTAGACAACAGATACTTTATCCTCTATTTGTATTTACAGTATTTTGATTCAGAGGAAGGCAAATAAAAAAAAACACGGAGCCATCCAATGCCGTCTCATAATGGGAAAAATACATTCCTCCTGGCTCCAAATAATGGCAATCAGATTTCTCCCTGGATCAACATCCTTCCCATGTTTACTTATTAGGTATATCCCTGTACAGTATACCTTTCCTTTCTAAAAAGATGTCTGTAATAGACATGGGCAGAGGTACACTCAGGGAGACCGATTGCGGGAAATTAAACTATGGCTATATATATATATATTACTGAGTTAAGTTATGGTGAGTAAAAAAAGTGACAAAAACCCTCCACAGGAAAGCAAATATGCAAATATAACTGTATGCTCATCTGCATGTCTTAGGCAGGTCTGCAACCCCGCCTTTCCCCATTATCACCCAGCATACAGCACTTCCACTGCAGCAAGGGATTCTGGGAAATGACATGCAAATGAGCACACAGGGAACCATGTTAAAAATGGTTATTGAGGCAAAAAGTGACACTGTGTGCTCATTTGCATGTCATTTCCCAGAATCCCTTGCTGCAGTGGAAGTGCTGTATGCTGGGTGATAATGGGGAAAGGCAGGGTTGCAGACCTGCCTAAGACATGCAGATTAGCATACAGTTATATTTGTGTATATATATATATATATATATATATATATATATATATATATATGTATATATATACATATATATACATATATATACACATACACACACATACATATACACACATACATATACACACATACACACATACATATACACACACACATATACATATACACACACACACACACACATATACATATACACACACACACATATACATATACACACACACACACATATACATATACACACACACATATACACACACATACACACACACACACACACACACACACACACCTATATATTTATTTTGTATTTGTCTGTCTATTTATGTAGCTCATTCTATATCCGCTGAAGTTGTCAGTCGGGAATTTCATCTGAAAATTACCCATTCAACTGCTTCGTTGGATATATAGAATAAGCCCCTCTGTGTCTAGCTATCTTAGTGTATATCTATGCATCTATCGACAGTAAAACAAAAACAAGTCCACAAAAGTCGCTGGTGAAATTAATGAGGGGGGGCCTCTGTTTTCTCTGCAGATAGCCGGGGTTGAGTTTGTCTTCTTCATTCAGAAAAACACATTGAGCTGGAAGGAGCGCACGCTGCTGATTGAAGCTCACAACGAGACCTTTTCCAGCCGCATCTTGGTGAACGAGACTTGTAGTTACTCTGTAAGCGCTGCAAAGGGGAACACATGGGGACTATGACAATCATTCTGGGCAGGACGCAGGGACATACTGTATTAGCCATTTTAACCCAAAAAAGCATCTGCTTACCATTCCAGTAGTAAATATAACTGCATATACGGTTTGGGTATGTGCGTATCTTTTTATATATATGTAAGTATGTATATTCTAGTAACTGTATAAACTAAAACAAGCAGACTCCTCCAAAAGAGATGCAATAAAACCCTTAAAAATACCTATAATTTGTGTATTCATTGCAAATATTAAAACATATATTTGATGCATTCAAACTAACCATATTATTCCATATGTCTGGACAACGCTAGCTGTGCGTGCGCGTGTGTTTTTAAATGGTAATAGGGGAAGCATAAGCTTCAGTTTGCTAGATAGTTACCCAGGCACAATTTATAATCAAATCCCATGATATACAGGTTATCACTCATCATACCAAAACAATAACCATGCATATAATGCAAGATACAAAGCCTTAAAAAAAAAGTTTCTAGCTGAAACTGAACACTGATCTCTAGTGGTGAGATGAGCCTATCAACATGAGCACAGGGTACTGATACTACCAGATTCAGACTTAGCATCCCGCAACGCACAACTCTCCTCCCCTACTGCCATACAAGAAAAAGAGAGATACCATATTTAGTATTTACACATACATCTCAGTGGTAAATACACTAGTATTGCCATGACATATACTGTACTATGGTTGTTTTTAATGTGTCAGTATATTTTATTATTCGGAATGATGTATTACATTATATATTGTATTGTGATTATGCTACTTTACAGTATGTCCTATTATTGAGGGTCCTATTGCCTCTCCTTTGGAGGTGCCTCTTTATTTTTGCACATATTTCCTTCTGCAGTTGATTGTTATAGCACTTTATTAAGCTAGTATCACTATTGAGTATGGTGGCATTTTTTATTGCTTTGATTGTTTGGACTGTGTTACGGCTGCATGTACTGTACAGTGTATATGCATCTGTGTGTTTCAGAGAGTTAATGTGGGAGTACTGGGTCTGTATGTGTATCAGAGTGTATTAGTGAGTTTCTGCAGTGGAGTAAAAAGTGTTGGCATTAGGGACTCATTGGCTAAAAAGTAGCACAGGACATTATGAATCTGTTGGCTGCCAGCAGTGTACTGCTTATCTGTGCTTACAAAACATTGCCTTTTCCTAAAAGCACGTACCTGAGCTACTGTATTTGATTTATACATGCTAATTTATTACTGGTTGGGATATATTGTAATGGACCGCATGTTTATTCTTAATTGAGCATACTGTACACCTCTACCAATTATACATTGTAGTTAGACACCTTACAATTTGTACCACTATTGCCCTTTAGTACCTATCGCGCACGAAAGAAAAACATTTACCCGGTTATTGTGTATTACTCCATTATAGAGGGTAGCTAAGGTGGGGGCTATATCAAATCAACAGACTTGGCAGTGGTCTACTACAACCTATTTGATTATTGTAAGGTATATGGTTTTCGCATTTAGAATATACCGTTTAATGGGATCAGCACATACATGTTGTACCCCCTCCCCTACTAGGGTTCAACATGTAAATAACAAGAATTTAAGAAGCAGAGTCCCACATGGCAATAAACCTTAGTATTTTTTACATAACACTCAACAGTCCTACTAAGGATCATATTTACTAAGTGGTGTTACTCTATAAAACACCTTATGGCCTTTTCACTTCATTTGAATGGGTTGTAAGTTGTCTTCCAGTGCCGAAAGGCATCTTAGTAAATATGCTCCTAAATACTTTATCAAGACAGATGCAGCCAGCTTGCTAATTTTATATGGTTATTGAACTACCAGGAATTTTTGTTCATCTTCCTATTACAATATGTTGGATAGGCTTCCTTTGAAAGTGAGTTTTGCAGGCACATTTAAATGTGTGGAGGGGGGGGGGGGTCTAATCGTGCAAAACAAGGGGCAGATCCACAGAGCTCCATTAAATCAGGGCAAAATAAGTAATGGAAGTTATTTGCCCTGAGTTTAACAAGTACCCACTAAGTTATTTATACCGTATACAGAACAGCAGCGAGACTCATTACAATAGGCTTAATGAATAAATCTTAAAAGATTTCCATAAGACGTCCAGTATACTGACAAGCCTAAGGTCCCTTGTGATGAAGGGGGTAATGGTGTCAGTCCCAACAGGATCAGAACTCACAACCTCTTCTATTCAGGGCAGTGGCTTTATCATTGAACTATCTCAGATGCTTGATAGCTCCACTGCCACAGCATACTTTAGCTACTCAAAACTAGAACTCTAATGATACTCATGGCCAATCACCTGGCTTCCTTTAAAAGCGGACCACTTCCAGGAGTGAGCAGTAGAGCTCACACTATTAGGCTAAGGCCCCGCTCCCAGAGTCAGCGCACCCGCACTGCAGACAGGCGGTGCGCTGAGATACACAGACCGCGATATGCGGTCTGTAGGGAGCGGGAGCCGGAGCGGGAGGTGGGCGGGAGTGGGAGGCTTGACAGGGAGGGGGGGCGTGGCTTGAGCGGAGGGACCCGCTACTCTCCCCCCCCCCCTCCCTCCACGGACTCGGGCTGGAGCTGGAGCTGCTGAGGGTAACTTTAAACACACACACGCAGGCACTCATACACACACACACACACACAGGCAGGCAGGCACTCACGCACTCACACACACACGCGCGCACACACAGGCAGGCACTCACGCACTCATACACACACACACACAGACAGAGGCAGGCACTCACGCACTCGGGCACATACATACACACAAAGACAGGCACGCACGCACTCAGACACACACACAGACAGGCACTCACCTGCTTTCACTCCACACTCCTCCCCGCTCCCCGAAGCCTCTCCTCCTCTCGAAGCCTCCCCTCCCCATTGGCTCACAGCCACACCACGTGACGCGTCAACGCTAGGAAACACAATTCTTTTGTGTCTCCTAGCGGCCGACGCGCCACAGCGTGTAGTCAGCTGTGCCGCCAGGGGGGACCGGGACCGGCTCGCGAGGATTCCCCTGCGGGTGGGGAACTCACGACATGGCCGCCCGCGCCAACGAGCACAGCGGGACTGAGGCCTTAGGCTGCACTTATAGTAATGGCGACATGCTCGTGACCCCGGACGTCACACGCCGCCGTCGCTATAGCGAAAGTTGCACTCGAGTAGTGCGATTTCGCTGGCGGCAAGGGGCGGTGACATCAGCAAGGGGGAATATAACATTTTTACAACAGTGGCAGTACAGAGGTGCATAAAAGCGCAATTTAACATGTTTCCCTTTATCCCTCTCATTCTCCCAACTTCATTCACCTTACTTCCTCAGTTTGGTCGCTCTGTTATGTAGTCATCAGACGCGACTACTTAGTAACAACCCAGCAGGTATGGGGTACTGAATAGGGGAGAGGATGCTGCATGGGAGTCACTGATAGATCGCATCCGAGGATTAAAGCCGCAAGCCCTCCATTTTGGGAATGACTTCTTTTTTACAGAATCGGAAGCTGGGGATACCCTGGAGCTTTACCCCACTAGAAGTTCCCGAGATATTCATCTTTGTATGGGCAGTAGAACTGACCCTTTGAAAGCGACAGCCCCTCTGGCACATTGCGATGGTCTGATCAATCGTGATGTCACCAGGAAACAACCATGAGATAGCTACTACAGAACCTTATGAAGCCCCTGGATTGCTTGACCTTACAATGTGGTAGATACGTCATACATGAAATGGATCATAGATCAATGGATTCAAGTAAAATGAAAGATGGCTGTTAGGGTCCTTCAAGAGGATGTTGTAATGTATTGCTCTGATGATGGTGCAGCTTTCTAATGGCCCACGGGTGTGAAGCTTAGCTAGCAGCCATATTGATTTACCTATAGAGAATATAAACACTGGCACATCAAATTTACATTTCTCTGGACCTAGGTGGTCCCAAGTGCTGGTAGTAGTGGTGGTTCAGCACTGGTGGACCCCCGGTAGTAAATCTGTAAAAAATATATATATATATATATGTATTTATTTATAAAATATTTTACCAGGAAGTAATACATTGAGAGTTACCTGTTTATGTTTGCTTCTGTGCATTGTTTACAGGGCATGAGAACATTTCATTTAGAATATTATTGGATTTCCATTTATAGGAAACTGTTTGCATCGCAAAGTCAGATGTGGTCTGCACTACTCAACACGATTACTAGCATTATAGCCAAATGGACCAATGCCTACACATATCTCTGTTGATATAGCACGGTAGTAATTGGGAATGTAACAGTTTGGCAGTGACACTAGTAGATTTCCCAGAATTCTGAGTGTGTGTTTCATTCACAGGTACACCCAGAGAATGAGGAATGGACATGTTTTGAGCAATCTGCATCGCTTGACATAAAGTCATTCTTTGGCTTTGAGAGCACAGTGGAAAAAATTGCAATGAAACAGTACACAGCCAATATCAAAAGGGTGAGTGAGGAACAGGGTATGTCTTTCTAGTCCAGTATGCATAGATAAGTAAAGTGTTATACCCATGTTCATAGAGGGGTGTTGCAGTTACCAGTAAAAAAAAATGTATTTTTCTATGTCTCCGTATGCATTCAGTATAAGAAATGGCCCATTCAATATTCATTAGAAAGAGGAACTGCATCCATACAGATGTAGCAAGTGTTATTGTTCCTACTGATTACAAACATAACACAGAATATCACAAAGTTTTCATAGGATTCAATGGCAGTGTTGGTGTAGAATACGATATCCCACTATAACGTAGTATAAAAAGCACTCTCAGCATTCCCTTCTATATTATACCTTTGTCCTTGTTAATGTACCATCATAAAAGAAAAAGCTCCATAAAGTTTGTGACAAACAGTTGTCATAGAATTTTCCATGACACTACTTGACCAGACTACTTGAAACCGTAATCACCGGACAGAACACATACACTGGCGACACACTTTATTCGAGCACGGCTAGTCCCGCGAATTCGGGTATACTCGGGTGTATTCAGGTTTCTGATATTTTTCAGCCAGAGTGCATTGCGTTATTTTCCGGCAGGAATTTAAGCTTTTTATTCCGGCTGGTTACAATACTGCAATGCCGTCAAAATACACATGGTGGCGCTTGCGAGCTATTCTCTGTGAAGCCGTCCCCTATAATGAATTGTAATGCAGTATATATATATATATATATATATATATATATACTGTATAACAACAACCCCTGTAAGCCCTAACATACAGTACTGTACTGTACTGTATATGCACATACATAAATGATACTACAGTACTGTATGGGCGGCGGGGGCGAGATGTGTTTGCAGCAGAGAGAGATCCGCTGCTCTCTCTCTGCGCAAACATCCACACATTAAAAATTATTTGAAATACATTTTTATTGATAGTGTAGATGTGCAGGGGGTCTCCGGAGCTGAACCGCGGTGGTTTTAGGTCTGGGGACCCCGTGCCCCCCGAGATACAGGCCCCTTTAGGGGGTGCCGGTATCCAGCTCTGCGTTAAAAGCCCCGATCACGTGACCGCGGCCTGTAAACCAAGCAGAGCAGAGGGATACCGGCACCCCCTAAAGGGGCCTGTATCTCGGGGGGCACGGGGTCCCCAGACCTGAAACCTGTGCGCTTCTGCTCTGGAGACCCCCTGCACATGTACACTATCAATAAAACACATACAATATACAGTATAAATAAACACTCGTTCTTTACCTTAGCGTCTATGCGCTATGGTAAAGAAGCATCATTTCTGTATTTTAATAATATTGTACAGTGAGCAGGGGGTTCCCTGAGCCAGAAATTAATGCTCAGGGAACCCCCCTGCTCCTGATCAATATTATTAAAAATACGGAAAATGCTGCGTCATTACCATAGCGGATAGCCGCTAAGGCAATGAAGGGGTTAACCCACCGTGCCCGCTTTATTGTGTGTAGTGGGGATGGGTGAGGGGGGTATTTGGCCCTTGGTGTGAGTTTAGGACTTGCGGGAGGGGGGGGGGGTTGCGGGTGCACTTAACCCCTTCACGATCGTAGCAGTTAATACCGCTACGGTCATGAAGGGGTTAAGCCCTCCCGCTACCCCACCCCCCCCCCCCCCCCCGCAAGCCCTCCCCAACCATCGTTGGGGCGAATACCCCATTCACCCACCCTCCCGCTACCCACAATAAAAAAATACACACACACAGCAGCCGCCAAAAAATAAATAAATAAATGACAATAAATACATTGGAAATACATTTTTATTGATAGTGTAGATGTGCAGGGGGTCTCCGGAGCTGAACCGCGGTGGTTTTAGGTCTGGGGACCCCGTGCCCCCCGAGATACAGGCCCCTTTAGGGGGTGCCGGTAGCCCTCTGCTTGGTTTAAAGGTCCCGATCACGTGATCGCGGCCTGTAAACCAAGCAGAGCAGAGGGATACCGGCACCCCCTAAAGGGGCCTGTATCTCGGGGGGCACGGGGTCCCCAGACCTAAAACCACCGCGGTTCAGCTCCGGAGACCCCCTGCACATGTACACTATCAATAAAAATGTATTTCAAATGTATTTATTGTCATTTATTTATTTATTTATTTATATTTATTTATTAATTGTGCTGCTGCTGCTGCAAGTCGTAAACTCACACCAAGGGCCAAACACCCCCCTCACCCCCAATAAAAAAAATTCACGCACAGCAGCCCCACAATTAATAAATAAATCTAAATAAATAAATAAATAAAATCTATGTAAAACCCCCTCCCCCTATTCTCGCTTTTAAAACGCCCTGCCTTCTCTCTAATCTATGTAAAAAAAACCTCCCCCTATCCCCCTATCCCCCTATTGTGTGTGTGCGTTAAGCTTCCCTGCAAGCTATGTAAAAAAAACCTCCCCCTATTGTGTGTGTGTTTAAATCTGGCTGGCCTGTGTTTCTGAGTGCTGAGTGCTCTGCGTTTAACCAAGCAGAGCAGAGGGATACCGGCACCCCCTAAAGGGGCCTGTATCTCGGGGGGCACGGGGTCCCCAGACCTAAAACCACCGCGGTTCAGCTCCGGAGACCCCCTGCACATGTACACTATCAATAAAAATGTATTTCAAATGTATTTATTGTCATTTATTTATTTATTTATTTATATTTATTTATTAATTGTGCTGCTGCTGCTGCAAGTCGTAAACTCACACCAAGGGCCAAACACCCCCCTCACCCCCAATAAAAAAAATTCACGCACAGCAGCCCCACAATTAATAAATAAATCTAAATAAATAAATAAATAAAATCTATGTAAAACCCCCTCCCCCTATTCTCGCTTTTAAAACGCCCTGCCTTCTCTCTAATCTATGTAAAAAAAACCTCCCCCTATCCCCCTATCCCCCTATTGTGTGTGTGCGTTAAGCTTCCCTGCAAGCTATGTAAAAAAAACCTCCCCCTATTGTGTGTGTGTTTAAATCTGGCTGGCCTGTGTTTCTGAGTGCTGAGTGCTCTGCGTTTAACCAAGCAGAGCAGAGGGATACCGGCACCCCCTAAAGGGGCCTGTATCTCGGGGGGCACGGGGTCCCCAGACCTAAAACCACCGCGGTTCAGCTCCGGAGACCCCCTGCACATGTACACTATCAATAAAAATGTATTTCAAATGTATTTATTGTCATTTATTTATTTATTTATTTATATTTATTTATTAATTGTGCTGCTGCTGCTGCAAGTCGTAAACTCACACCAAGGGCCAAACACCCCCCTCACCCCCAATAAAAAAAATTCACGCACAGCAGCCCCACAATTAATAAATAAATCTAAATAAATAAATAAATAAATAAAGACATGAAGAGAAATAAATACTGTATATACTGTACAGTATATACACTGTATATATATATATATATATATATATATATATATATATATATATATATATATATATATATACAGTATACATATATACACTGTGTATATATACTGTATATATATATATATATATATATATATATATATATATATATATATATATATATATATATATATATACATACTGTATGTGAGTGAAAAGAGAAAAAAGTAACCCGTATGGGAGCACTCAGGTATGCAATTGATATATTTGTTTATTTATTTGACACAGTGCAAAAAGGGATGAATAAACAGTACATGATTTAAAAACACTTAAAAAAGAGGCATGGACCCTTAAACACTAATGAACAGCACTAGGGAACGACACACACTGTCAACCCTAAACATGAAAAGGATAGTGACTCAAAAAACACTAGGGAGAATCAAAGTGAATCACAATACAGTAGGTTACTGGGTTTAAAGGCACCTACAGTATACAACGCTAAGGATAATGCACACTACAATACCAAAAAGTATTTTAACCAAGCAAGTAAACCAAAATCAATATATACTGTAAGTAACAACCAGAAAAGACAATTTAAAACCAAACTAACCCTTACAATACCAAGGATTACATCTATCTAATTGTAAAAAACCTTATACAGTACATTATACACAGCATTGTTTAAAAACCCCTTCCCCCCTAATGTTTGTGTTAAGCAGATTACACTGAAGGGAGAGAGATATAAAGGCCTAAAGCCCCTTCCCCCCCTAATGTTTCTGTTAAGTAGATTACACTGAAGGGAGAGAGATATAAAGGCCTAAAGCCCCTTCCCCCCTAATGTTTGTGTTAAGCAGATTACACTGAAGGGAGAGAGATATAAAGGCCTAAAGCCCCTTCCCCCCCTAATGTTTCTGTTAAGTAGATTACACTGAAGGGAGAGAGATATAAAGGCCTAAAGCCTTACCTGCATTGGTAAACCCTCCCTGCATTGGTAAACCCTCCCTGCATTGATGTCGTGTAGTGTACAGTACAGTATGTAAATGTGGGGAGGAGGGGGGCCCAATGTGCATAATGTACTGTGAGGTCTAACCACCCTCACCCCCTACCCACATACTGTACCGTTACCCCCCCCCCCCCCCCCCATCCTGGCCATGGCCCCTCACGCACAGCAGCTCCACAATTAATAAATAAATCTAAATAAATACAGTACATGAAGAGAAATAAATATATACTTTATATATAAATGTGAGTTTATAACTAAAATAAAGAATATTATTTCTAGGGGCCCTAGAACAGAAGTTCCCACGCCAATTTCGCGCTCATTGCTCTTTTTTTTGCTCTTTTTTTACAATGTTGCTGGTCTTGCGGCTTTGCAGTATGCAAGCAAAAAGCGCAGTGTATGAAGTCTGGGTGAGCGCTTTCCACATTTGATGCCTACGGCACCTTCCCATTTCTACACACTTCAATACCTGCACAGTTGGTAGCGCTTTCCATCCCAGCTACCATTCTGGATTTTCACCTCTCACAGGCCATTCTTGCCCGAGTCTGTCCTATCAGACAGGGGCATTAACCTGTATCCACACCACCTGGACAATTTCTCTCTGTCAGAGACTTGTGCTATTTATTTTATATATTTTTGTGTAATTATTCATGCAAATTTATGCTCATTTCATATGTGGTTTTCAACATAAAGTGGCTGCTGGGCCTGATCCTAACTCATACAGTATACAGTAGCGCTTCCCTGTTTGTTAGTTTATTGCAAGCAAAAAGCAGTTTGTAGTACTGAGTGTGAGATAAATTACTGTATTTATCAGTGTTGTTCAAAGAGAGTTGATCAGAAGGATTCCCCTTATATACAGTACGTAGAATTAATAAAATTGTATTATTTTCCGATATCCGCAGTGATTCTGGTCAACCTGACAGATTTTTAGTAATACAGTATACTGTACTGCAAGACCATGTGTTGTCTACCTTTTACTACAGTATACTGTACTGTATGAATGACAATAGAGTGCTGTATACTTTATAAGGGGAATCCTTCTGATCAATTCTCTTTGATCAATACTGATAAATACAGTATCATATTTATACCCCTTTAGCACCTGTCGTTCCATCCTATGCACCCATTTACTGTACAATGGTGATTGCGGTCGTATTCACGTACTTTATGTGAGATAAATTAACCAGTTCTTTTATTGCTGAAGTCGCCACAAAATACTTTTATTTACAAATACAGTACAATACAATGGTGAAACATTTCAAGTTAACAGCAATTCAAAACATCAACACACAATAATACATACTTTACAGTACTGTATACTGTACTAGTATATTTGGGCCTTGTCTTTGGGGGTTTATTAATGCAATTATTAGGGTGACCTGGCGTTGGAAATACTGACACAGTACAATCCTACAGTACAGCTACACCACCCACCCCCTCCCTTAGAGTTTTTAATCCCTCCCTGGCCAAGCATCAATCGTCTGGCTAATCCAATCCAAGCCATTGTTTTGTTAAACTGGCCCTGGGCTGTTCAGAACAGCCACTGCTTCTAAATTACTGAAAATATACAGGATAAATATACAGTGATGTGAAATAATCCTTTCTGTGTGTCTGAGAGTGTTGAAAGTCACCAGGTCCTCATCTAGTAGAGTACATTCTCGAATACCTTTAGAATAAAAATACAGTATATATAAATATACAGTATAAATATTGCACAGTATACTGTAATGTTAAATAACCCATCCTGTTCTTTTTCCCTTCATACTGTAACAGTATCCTCATTGTGTCTGCGGTACAGTAGTTCATTGAGAGAGGAGAGGTTTTGTGTACATCATTACTGCTGTTTATATACTGTACATTTGACTGCACAAGCAGATTTGACGAACACAAGGCCCCCCCTCCCCTCTGGTGCACCCTTTTTCCTGGAACGACAAGAAAACAAAAACTTTGTTCAGTTACTGTACTGTACTGTATGTGCGTACTGTATTATGGTAGACCTACTGTACAGTAGGTGGCTGGTGCAGCTTTCTCTGGAAAGAAAAAATGGAGCAGTTAGTAGGCAGTTACTGTAGTATGTCAAACTAGTCTACTGTACTGTATACTGGAACTACTGTAAACTCTGACTATTGGGAAAGCTAAAATCTGTGCCATACTTACCTGTATCATAGTGTACCTACTGTACAATACTACAGCACTGTACTACTTTCCTGATGCTTGTCCATTGCGCGCGATGACAATGGGCAACACAGTGGCAATATGGTCTATATATTTATTGCATCGTTCCTCGGTGAGTACATCGTTCCAAAAACTCATTATGGCTGTATACAACTCGTCCTTCTTGGAGGGTTTCGCCACTTTACGGATGTGGTCCTTCAGCTGATGCCAGACCATTTCGATCGGATTGAAGTCTGGTGATCTGTGATTGGAAAGAAAGGACAATTAGTTTAAGAGATACAGTACACAGTAAAAACAGTGGGGAACATATAAATGGGACACGGTCTACTACACTTACTCCGCTGGCGTCTTCACCCAGTTGATGCCGCGCTCAAGGATATGCGCCGTCGACGCGGTGTGCTTGGGATCATTGTCCTGGTAAAAGCGATGACCATTGGGAAAGTCTTGTGTGATGTATCGCACTATCACGGGCACAATGTTGTCTTGGAAGAAATCTTTATTCATGATTCCTATAGCAAGAAAAGAAAAGTGCTCAATAGTACAGTACAGTGCATACGGTAAGGCAACACTAGTCAAGTACAGTGCATTAGGCGGCATTATATTTGAGAAATTGTACCTTCAAAGACGACAATGCATCCCGGTCCACGCCTAGAGATGGCACCCCACACATGCAGCTTCACAGGGTGTTTTGGCCGTGGCTTCAAAGTTATGCGGCCTTTTTTGTGGAACGCAAATCTTGCAAATCTCTCCAGCGACACAGTAGACTCATCAGTGAAGATGCAATCCTGGAAAGTCTCACCGCTGTCGATCCATGCCTGGGCCTGGAGCACTCTTTTGATTTTGTTTGCGTCCCGTATCATGGGGTACGCTCTGTAATGACAATGAATAAAAAATGTTAGCGTCACAGCGCAGTACAGTTTGCAAAACAACATTTTTACTTTACAGTACAGTACCTCCTGTACTGTCCACTACTAACCTCACACGTCCATATTTCCATCCAATTCTGCGTCTCATCTTCTTTATGCTGCTCTCGGATACAGTCAGATTGTGGTTTTCCTGAAGAGTGTTTTTAACCCTTAATGCGCTCCTCTCATCATTCTCCTCACTTATTCTGTCCACCAGAAGAGTAGTCTCCCTACAATGCAAAGAAATTATATTGTGTTATTAATATGCAGCAATATAAAATGTATACTGTATACTGTACATGTAATGTTGTAATATACAGTAAATATAAATATACAAAAAATGTATACTGCTGTACTATAAATATAAATAGACAAAATATACAGTATACAGTACTGTTGTAATATAAATATACTATATAAATATTCCGTTGTCAGATGAATTGCAATATACCAAAAGTGTATACTGCTGCACAAAAAATATAAATTGACCACACATACAGTACACTACAGTATATACTGTTGTAATATAATAAATATACTATATAAATACGGTATACTGTTGTTATATCATAATAAATACACATCATATACTGTATATTCCGTTGTCAGATGAATTGCAATATACCAAAAGTGTATACTGCTGCACAAAAAATATAAATTGACCACACATACAGTACACTACAGTATATACTGTTGTAATATAATAAATATACTATATAAATACGGTATACTGTTGTTATATCATAATAAATACACATCATATACTGTATATTCCGTTGTCAGATGAATTGCAATATACCAAAAGTGTATACTGCTGCACAAAAAATATAAATTGACCACACATACAGTACACTACAGTATATACTGTTGTAATATAATAAATATACTATATAAATACGGTATACTGTTGTTATATCATAATAAATACACATCATATACTGTATATTCCGTTGTCAGATGAATTGCAATATACCAAAAGTGTATACTGCTGCACAAAAAATATAAATTGACCACACATACAGTACACTACAGTATATACTGTTGTAATATAATAAATATACTATATAAATACGGTATACTGTAGATGTACACTACAGTTTTCTATATTTTTTTTGGTTAAGTTTTATAAATACAGTATACTTACGCATTTGTTACCCTTGGTGCCTTTTTGCGGTCTCTGTTTTTTCCTTGTGCATGATAGCACACAGTGCTTGATGGCACAACGAGGCCAGAAGCAGTTAACCAGCGCTGGATATCTGCAATTCGTTGTCCGCTCGTGTACATCTCCTTCATTCTCATGCTGAGATCCTTTGAAATCTTCTTAACAGGCATTGCTGCGAGTACTGTAGAAAGAAATACAAACACAAGAATGTGTATTCGATGTTTAGTCGATGTGTATTCAATGTGCAGTGAATCCACAAAATGGATGGTGTATTTATATGTTAATGACTCACATAACAGACCACCCACTTTCAACACCTGTACCTGGCCACCATGCATAAAAGGTTGTACACGTTGCATAGCCCACCACTTGCTGATCTTTATCTGAGGCATTGTCCAGATACTGCATTGTGCCTCCCGCTTACATGGAGCATCCCCGGTTCTATGGAAGAAAGAATCATCTCACCTCTGCTGTGCCTGCCACACTGAAAAAGAGAAAGGCAGTTACCGTTCCCAAGCCAAAGGCAAAGCGACAGGCTAAGGCCAACAAAGAAAACCTTCTGCTGACCCCAAAGGCTAAGGCTTTTAAAACACGTCAGCCTTATTATGTGAAGAAGAAATACGGTACTGTGCTCGGTTCGCAAGACGCATGGCAGCCAACTCACCGAATCCGCAGACCACTTGCTCCCATATGCTTCGACGACTCTGCTGTAGCTGTCCCGGAAATCTTCAGCCCGGCTTCTCCACCCCCATCTTCTCCGGTTCCATCTGAAGATGCTGCTGCCTCTGAAATCAACGGGTCACTGTCTCCTTTGCTCTTGGACGACTCTGCTTCTCTCCCGGAAATCCAGCGGTCACCTTCTCCATCCCTCTTCCACCACGCTGCAGCTTCTCCTGTACCGGGCATCCCCAGGTCACCTCTTCCACTCTCCATCGATGCCGCTTCTCTCCAGGGAACCCCCATCTCATCCTCCGTTGCACCCATCCCCCCAGATCTCCAGATGCCATGCACAAGCAGCTCGTTGGACCGGATCCTGAATGGGCTAAGTGTGGATCTCCCCGGGAATTCTAGTGTGCTGGCAAAGCTAGATCTGCTTCTGGAGTCGGTGCTACATATGGAGCAACGGCTGGATCAACGGATGCTACATATGGAGCAACGGATGGATCAACGGATGGACAAGATAGAGGCAGACATAGCGGGCATACATTATTTGCTCGGTGTTAATGCCCCTGTTTCCCCGATGCTGGAGCAGGGGGGTGACATGGATGTGATGCATGGTACCTTCGACCCCCTTCCATCACCAAGCACACACCCTCCACCAGAAGATACAGTGTACTATGCTATTGAGGAGGACATGACAACCCCATCTAGACCACGCCAGGAGACAACCCGGCGACCACTACCGGAGGAAAGCTTCCTCCCAGACACCCTACCATTGCCCATCGCCTCAAGTACACCCGCTCCCAAAAGACTTCCTACACCCGCTCGCATACAAACAGTGCCCGACATCTCCCTGTGCGATCTGACACCGGCGCTGAGGGAGAAGTATAGGGTGAGGAGTGCTGGTATACCACACAAGTATGCCTTGATCATATTTAAACACCATGTTCCCTACACATTGTACTGCGAGTGGGTGTTCAAAGTGAACTATGATGGGAATCGCCAAAAAAATGCCCTTCCTGCCAATTTAAGGAAAAAGATTGTGGAAGAAATGCAGCGCTATTACCCTGTTACAGATCCTGTAATGAGAGGCGTTAGAGACTGCATTAATGGCGTTTTGCGCCATGCAAGGCATCGGCCATGGCTGGAAAATGGGGAGGACTTTCAGTGAGACCATACTGTAATGTTGTGCTGTACTGTACAGTACATGTTTTACCCTATAGTACCTGCTGTACTTAAACAAAGGATACTGAATGTTGTTGTGTGTTGCACGGTTTTTGTACTGTATTTGTAAATAAAAGTTTTTAGTGGCGACTTCAGCAATAAAAGAACTGGTTACTTTATCTCACACACAGTACTACAGTACAAACTGCTTTTTGCTGCCAGACTGCAAACCCGCAAGACCAGCAACATTGTAACAAAAGAGCAATGAGCGCGCAATTGGCGTGGGAACTTCTGTTCTAAGGCCCCTATAAATAATATTCTTTATTTTATTTATAAACTCACATTTATAAACCCCGTCACCCACCCCCGCTAAACACAATAAAAAATAATCACACACAGCAGCCGCCAAAAAATAAATAAATAAATGACAATAAATACATTGGAAATACATTTTTATTGATAGTGTAGATGTGCAGGGGGTCTCTGGAGCTGAACCGCACAGGTTTTAGGTCTGGGGACCCCGTGCCCCCCGAGATACAGGCCCCTTTAGGGGGTGCCGGTAGCCCTCTGCTTGGTTTAAAGGTCCGATCACGTGATCGCGGCCTGTAAACCAAGCAGAGCAGAGGGATACCGGCACCCCCTAAAGGGGCCTGTATCTCGGGGGGCACGGGGTCCCCAGACCTGAAACCTGTGCGCTTCAGCTCCGGAGAACATCTACACTGTGAATAAAACACACACATCATTAAAGAATCATTCTTTAGCTTAGCGGCTATGCGCTATGGTAAAGAAGCAGCATTTCTGTCTTTTTAATAATATTGTAGAGTGAGCAGGGGGTTCCCTGAGACAGAAATCTAATCTCAGGGGACCCCCTGCTCCTGCACAATATTATTAAAAGTTCAGAAACGAGGCTTCATTAGCATAGCGTATAGCCGCTAAGGTAATGAAGGGGTTAACGCATAATAACCAATAAATACATTCAATACACTACCCACTACCCATGGCAACCTCCGCTGCTGTACAGTAAAACAGAGAAAAAAAATAACACTTTCAAAGTAATGTCCCCTAACCCCTTAATCACCATAGCGGTTATTAACCGCTACAGTCATGAAGGGGTTAACCCGCCCTCACCCACCACTTGGGACGCCTACTGTACATACCCTCCCACTCTAACCCCCCACCCCGTGAGGCCTAACCACCCTCAACCCTCACCCACTAACTACCCACAAGGGAGGCCTACCCACATACCGTTGGGGAAACACCCCACCCCCACCCCAGTACCCACAATAAAAACAGTACAATCACCCACAATAAACAGCATTCTATTTATTAAATACATTACCCACCCCCTGTGCCCCCCCCCCCCATAAATACAAGATTTATTCTTTTACATTCAGGGTCCATAACGCAGCCCCACGCTAGTCCCCGGTGGGCTGGCAGGGCACCTGGACAGACCTACAGTTTACCAGCAGCATTCCACAGGTTCTGGAGGCCTGCTGGTGGATCCTGCCAGCACCATGGCGCCCAGGTGGTCTCCTTGGGTCACCGTGAGCCTCAATTGGGTCCACACGGTAGGCCCAAGGATGTCTGGGAGCCCCGGGTCAAACCCACAGGTGTCTGCGGGGCCTCGGGTGGTTCCCATGGGGGTCTGGGGAACTCACGGGTGCTCACTACGGGTCCGCGGTGCCCCCACAGAAGTGGGACCACACATCATCATCCCCGCACCTACGGCTCGGAGGTGCCCCCACAGAAGTGGGACCACACATCGTCATGCCCGCAGACTACGGGTCCGCGGTGCCCCCACAGAAGTGGGACCACACATCATCATCCCCGCATGTGTCACCCGTGGAACCACCAGCCTGCTACCCTTTAGGATACCCGAGGATTCCCCGCGGGTGGTCTCCAGAGGTCCCACGCAAAACCACGGAAGTAACCCTGAATGTAAAAAAAATAAACCTGGCCAATACATTCAATACATACACCCTCCCCCCCAACACCTACAGTACAATAATGTGCAAAATAACTATTATCCAGATATGGATAATAGATTAATTGCCCATTATTAAAAACATTAACTAGCATATACAAATAAATAAAGTACTACTGACCTCATCAATACGAAGTGTCCGATGCCAGCGCCTTCCTTCTCTTGCCCACACAAAACATAGCCAAAACCAAGCCAATACATTGCAATTACATTCAGATATCAATTAACCCCTTAAACACCTTATCGGATAATAACCGCAAAGGTAATTAAGGGGTTAAGCCACACAGGCACGATACCCACCCTTCACCCATGAATTTGTACTGTGGCTTCATCATGCAACTATATATATATATACTGTATATATATACATACAGAGAGACAGAGAGAAAGAGAGAGAGAGAGATATATACAGTATATATATATACACACGTTATATACACACCCATGATAAACCAAATATACAGTACAAATAAATGTAGAAGGGTTATCAAAACCATACTGTTC
Source organism: Ascaphus truei (assembly GCF_040206685.1). NCBI lineage: Eukaryota > Metazoa > Chordata > Amphibia > Anura > Ascaphidae > Ascaphus > Ascaphus truei. The sequence continues at coordinate 50,278,471 of NC_134493.1, read as the reverse complement.
TACAACCAAACACTTCTCCATACAGATACTACATTAAAATCAATTTCCTTTAAAAATCCTAACTGATCTCACAATCTACTGTACTGTATATGATCACAAACCAATGAAAAAAAAGTCACATTCCAAAATGCATAAAATCTATGCACCATACTGTATACATTCTGCAAATTAATCAAACGTAAACAAAAATCAGTTAGCAATCATTATTTACACCCCTAAACATTTCACACTCAATCAAGAACAATGAGACCATTAACAGATTCACGCCTAGAGCAGAACAATTAAGCCTTTGAAAAAATATAAGTACCGACAAAAATACAACCTTTACAGTACAGTACAACCAAGGCTATCTATCCCTGACCTTCCTCAAACACACAATACAATACCAAGGAATAATACATCTATCTAATTTTAAAATACTTTAAACTCACAAAATAATTAAAAACACATCTAATCCAGCTTTTAAAACATCATCATTTCTTACCCTGAATGTATACTGTACTGTATATCTCTCTAGACATATATATTGTACATACATACATACAGTGGCAAGAAATGATATACCACAAAAAAATAAAAATACACAGGTTAAAAAACCTTTTGAAAAAATTAACAAGTTAAATAAAATACATTTCTTTACTGTAGTTCACTTACCATTACTTGCCCCCACCGACTCCCGTTGCCCAGCTTACTCACGAACCAATCCACGATCAGGAACCCATAAAATAATAAACCATTGAAAATAATAAACATTAAACTAAAAATCCAAACCAATCCACGGGTCTTCTACTTGTAATACACCTTCATCTGTATTCTTCTTTCTTCTATCTCCTTCCGGGCGGGGCAGGGCGTGGTCTTCTTTCCATCATCGGCCACGCCCTTGTCTTTTTCCTTCTCCGGAGGTCCTTCCTCCGCGGCGTCTGGCTGCAAAATGAGACGACATAGGCTTTTAAAGGCCTATGACGTCACATTTTGCGTCATGGTTCCCACGGTCCTGATTGGACCGTGAAAACCATGTGTGTTGGCCGATAATAAAAAAATGATGACGTCACTTAAAGGGAATGAAAGCACAGCCAATCAGAATGGCTTTGCTTCAATTGCCTTTAAGATGACGTCATGAAAAGGCACATGGCCGTGCACACATGGTACTAGAGCCAATCAGAGCGTGGGAACTTTATCCCTACTCTGATTGGCTCTGGTATACCATGTGTCAGGGGCTTGGGGGAGAAAGGATGTGACGTCAATGAAAACCTGTCACGTGGTACGGTAGCCAATCAGAGCGTGGGAACTTTATCCTTATTGACGTCACATCCTTTCTCCCCCAAGCCCCTGACACATGGTATACCAGAGCCAATCAGAGTAGGGATAAAGTTCCCACGCTCTGATTGGCTCTGGTATACCATGTGTCAGGGGCTTGGGGGAGAAAGGATGTGACGTCAATAAGGATAAAGTTCCCACGCTCTGATTGGCTACCGTACCACGTGACAGGTTTTCATTGACGTCACATCCTTTCTCCCCCAAGCCCCTGACACATGGTATACCAGAGCCAATCAGAGTAGGGATAAAGTTCCCACGCTCTGATTGGCTCTAGTACCATGTGTGCACGGCCATGTGCCTTTTCATGACGTCATCTTAAAGGCAATTGAAGCAAAGCCATTCTGATTGGCTGTGCTTTCATTCCCTTTAAGTGACGTCATCATTTTTTTATTATCGGCCAACACACATGGTTTTCACGGTCCAATCAGGACCGTGGGAACCATGACGCAAAATGTGACGTCATAGGCCTTTAAAAGCCTATGTCGTCTCATTTTGCAGCCAGACGCCGCGGAGGAAGGACCTCCGGAGAAGGAAAAAGACAAGGGCGTGGCCGATGATGGAAAGAAGACCACGCCCTGCCCCGCCCGGAAGGAGATAGAAGAAAGAAGAATACAGATGAAGGTGTATTACAAGTAGAAGACCCGTGGATTGGTTTGGATTTTTAGTTTAATGTTTATTATTTTCAATGGTTTATTATTTTATGGGTTCCTGATCGTGGATTGGTTCGTGAGTAAGCTGGGCAACGGGAGTCGGTGGGGGCAAGTAATGGTAAGTGAACTACAGTAAAGAAATGTATTTTATTTAACTTGTTAATTTTTTCAAAAGGTTTTTTAACCTGTGTATTTTTATTTTTTTGTGGTATATCATTTCTTGCCACTGTATGTATGTATGTACAATATATATGTCTAGAGAGATATACAGTACAGTATACATTCAGGGTAAGAAATGATGATGTTTTAAAAGCTGGATTAGATGTGTTTTTAATTATTTTGTGAGTTTAAAGTATTTTAAAATTAGATAGATGTATTATTCCTTGGTATTGTATTGTGTGTTTGAGGAAGGTCAGGGATAGATAGCCTTGGTTGTACTGTACTGTAAAGGTTGTATTTTTGTCGGTACTTATATTTTTTCAAAGGCTTAATTGTTCTGCTCTAGGCGTGAATCTGTTAATGGTCTCATTGTTCTTGATTGAGTGTGAAATGTTTAGGGGTGTAAATAATGATTGCTAACTGATTTTTGTTTACGTTTGATTAATTTGCAGAATGTATACAGTATGGTGCATAGATTTTATGCATTTTGGAATGTGACTTTTTTTTCATTGGTTTGTGATCATATACAGTACAGTAGATTGTGAGATCAGTTAGGATTTTTAAAGGAAATTGATTTTAATGTAGTATCTGTATGGAGAAGTGTTTGGTTGTAGAACAGTATGGTTTTGATAACCCTTCTACATTTATTTGTACTGTATATTTGGTTTATCATGGGTGTGTATATAACGTGTGTATATATATATACTGTATATATCTCTCTCTCTCTCTTTCTCTCTGTCTCTCTGTATGTATATATATACAGTATATATATATATAGTTGCATGATGAAGCCACAGTACAAATTCATGGGTGAAGGGTGGGTATCGTGCCTGTGTGGCTTAACCCCTTAATTACCTTTGCGGTTATTATCCGATAAGGTGTTTAAGGGGTTAATTGATATCTGAATGTAATTGCAATGTATTGGCTTGGTTTTGGCTATGTTTTGTGTGGGCAAGAGAAGGAAGGCGCTGGCATCGGACACTTCGTATTGATGAGGTCAGTAGTACTTTATTTATTTGTATATGCTAGTTAATGTTTTTAATAATGGGCAATTAATCTATTATCCATATCTGGATAATAGTTATTTTGCACATTATTGTACTGTAGGTGTTGGGGGGGAGGGTGTATGTATTGAATGTATTGGCCAGGTTTATTTTTTTTACATTCAGGGTTACTTCCGTGGTTTTGCGTGGGACCTCTGGAGACCACCCGCGGGGAATCCTCGGGTATCCTAAAGGGTAGCAGGCTGGTGGTTCCACGGGTGACACATGCGGGGATGATGATGTGTGGTCCCACTTCTGTGGGGGCACCGCGGACCCGTAGTCTGCGGGCATGACGATGTGTGGTCCCACTTCTGTGGGGGCACCTCCGAGCCGTAGGTGCGGGGATGATGATGTGTGGTCCCACTTCTGTGGGGGCACCGCGGACCCGTAGTGAGCACCCGTGAGTTCCCCAGACCCCCATGGGAACCACCCGAGGCCCCGCAGACACCTGTGGGTTTGACCCGGGGCTCCCAGACATCCTTGGGCCTACCGTGTGGACCCAATTGAGGCTCACGGTGACCCAAGGAGACCACCTGGGCGCCATGGTGCTGGCAGGATCCACCAGCAGGCCTCCAGAACCTGTGGAATGCTGCTGGTAAACTGTAGGTCTGTCCAGGTGCCCTGCCAGCCCACCGGGGACTAGCGTGGGGCTGCGTTATGGACCCTGAATGTAAAAGAATAAATCTTGTATTTATGGGGGGGGGGGCACAGGGGGTGGGTAATGTATTTAATAAATAGAATGCTGTTTATTGTGGGTGATTGTACTGTTTTTATTGTGGGTACTGGGGTGGGGGTGGGGTGTTTCCCCAACGGTATGTGGGTAGGCCTCCCTTGTGGGAACTGATTGGGTGGTTAGGCCTCACGGGTGGGGGGGGGGTTAGTGTGGGAGGGTATGTAGGCATCCCGAGTGGTGGGTGGGTGAGGGTGGGTTAACCCCTTCATGACTGTAGCGGTTAATAACCGCTATGGTGATTAAGGGGTTAGGGGACATTACTTTGTATGTTTTAATTTTTGTGTCTGTTTTGCAGAAGCGGAGGGGCCATGGCCAGGATGGGGGGGGGGGTTAACGGTATGTGGGTAGGGGGTGAGGGTGGTTAGCAATGCAGGGAGGGAGATTTACTGGTAACAGAAACATCTCTCTCCCTTCAATGTACTGTAATCTGTTTAAAGCCCCCTCCCCCCTAATGTGTGTTTCTGTAAAATCTCTCTCCCTTCAATGTACTGTAATCTGTTTAACAGAAACATTAGGGGGGAAGGGGCTTTAGGCCTTTATATCTCTCTCCCTTCAGTGTAATCTACTTAACAGAAACATTAGGGGGGGAAGGGGCTTTAGGCCTTTATATCTCTCTCCCTTCAGTGTAATCTGCTTAACACAAACATTAGGGGGGAAGGGGTTTTTAAACAATGCTGTGTATAATGTACTGTATAAGGTTTTTTACAATTAGATAGATGTAATCCTTGGTATTGTAAGGGTTAGTTTGGTTTTAAATTGTCTTTTCTGGTTGTTACTTACAGTATATATTGATTTTGGTTTACTTGCTTGGTTAAAATACTTTTTGGTATTGTAGTGTGCATTATCCTTAGCGTTGTATACTGTAGGTGCCTTTAAACCCAGTAACCTACTGTATTGTGATTCACTTTGATTCTCCCTAGTGTTTTTTGAGTCACTATCCTTTTCATGTTTAGGGTTGACAGTGTGTGTCGTTCCCTAGTGCTGTTCATTAGTGTTTAAGGGTCCATGCCTCTTTTTTAAGTGTTTTTAAATCATGTACTGTTTATTCATCCCTTTTTGCACTGTGTCAAATAAATAAACAAATATATCAATTGCATACCTGAGTGCTCCCATACGGGTTACTTTTTTCTCTTTTCACTCACATACAGTATGTATATATATATATATATATATATATATATATATATATACAGTATATATACACAGTGTATATATGTATACTGTATATATATATATATATATATATATATATATATATATATATATATATACAGTGTATATACTGTACAGTATATACAGTATTTATTTCTCTTCATGTCTTTATTTATTTATTTATTTATTTAGATTTATTTATTAATTGTGGGGCTGCTGTGCGTGAATTTTTTTTATTGGGGGTGAGGGGGGTGTTTGGCCCTTGGTGTGAGTTTACGACTTGCAGCAGCAGCAGCACAATTAATAAATAAATATAAATAAATAAATAAATAAATGACAATAAATACATTTGAAATACATTTTTATTGATAGTGTACATGTGCAGGGGGTCTCCGGAGCTGAACCGCGGTGGTTTTAGGTCTGGGGACCCCGTGCCCCCCGAGATACAGGCCCCTTTAGGGGGTGCCGGTATCCCTCTGCTCTGCTTGGTTAAACGCAGAGCACTCAGCACTCAGAAACACAGGCCAGCCAGATTTAAACACACACACAATAGGGGGAGGTTTTTTTTACATAGCTTGCAGGGAAGCTTAACGCACACACACAATAGGGGGATAGGGGGATAGGGGGAGGTTTTTTTTACATAGATTAGAGAGAAGGCAGGGCGTTTTAAAAGCGAGAATAGGGGGAGGGGGTTTTACATAGATTTTATTTATTTATTTATTTAGATTTATTTATTAATTGTGGGGCTGCTGTGCGTGAATTTTTTTTATTGGGGGTGAGGGGGGTGTTTGGCCCTTGGTGTGAGTTTACGACTTGCAGCAGCAGCAGCACAATTAATAAATAAATATAAATAAATAAATAAATAAATGACAATAAATACATTTGAAATACATTTTTATTGATAGTGTACATGTGCAGGGGGTCTCCGGAGCTGAACCGCGGTGGTTTTAGGTCTGGGGACCCCGTGCCCCCCGAGATACAGGCCCCTTTAGGGGGTGCCGGTATCCCTCTGCTCTGCTTGGTTTACAGGCCGCGATCACGTGATCGGGACCTTTAAACCAAGCAGAGGGCTACCGGCACCCCCTAAAGGGGCCTGTATCTCGGGGGGCACGGGGTCCCCAGACCTAAAACCACCGCGGTTCAGCTCCGGAGACCCCCTGCACATCTACACTATCAATAAAAATGTATTTCCAATGTATTTATTGTCATTTATTTATTTATTTTTTGGCGGCTGCTGTGTGTGTGTATTTTTTTATTGTGGGTAGCGGGAGGGTGGGTGAATGGGGTATTCGCCCCAACGATGGTTGGGGAGGGCTTGCGGGGGGGGGGGGGGGGGGGGGGTAGCGGGAGGGCTTAACCCCTTCATGACCGTAGCGGTATTAACTGCTACGATCGTGAAGGGGTTAAGTGCACCCGCAACCCCCCCCCCCCTCCCGCAAGTCCTAAACTCACACCAAGGGCCAAATACCCCCCTCACCCATCCCCACTACACACAATAAAGCGGGCACGGTGGGTTAACCCCTTCATTGCCTTAGCGGCTATCCGCTATGGTAATGACGCAGCATTTTCCGTATTTTTAATAATATTGATCAGGAGCAGGGGGGTTCCCTGAGCATTAATTTCTGGCTCAGGGAACCCCCTGCTCACTGTACAATATTATTAAATCTCTCTCTGCTGCAAACACATCTCGCCCCCAGTATGTGCAGTAATTTACTGAACATGTACTGTAGAATAAATGCATACAGTAGTTTTATTTATTCGGGTTTATTACACAGTATACTGTATGGCCGGAAAACATCAGCATACAGTACAATATAATCCATCGAAATCCCCCCATTAGCCGTTTTCTTTTCTGAGGAAAAACAAAATGAAAAGTTTTAATGTACAGTAATGGTCAGCCCCCTAAAGAAGTTCCCAGCCAGCCCCACCAAAATAATACGGCAAAAATACAGTACTCACCATACTGTACAGTACAGTATTACTAAATTTCCCATTCAGCTTGCGCTGGCGCCGGCCCACTTCCAGTCCAGCTTTCATCATTTTGCAGAGGGACTAGCCCACCTGTAGTCAGCGGGAAATCGCTTAGGTACATGCAAGCTTCATCAAAACTGGCTGCGAAATCCATCTCAGATTTGTCACCGACGGCAGGACCATGATGATAAGCTGGTGCTGCTGCTGGTTCTGGTTCTGGTTCTGGCGCATTGCTTGGCAGGGACTGTCGCTTCTTATTTCGTTTTAACACGACCCTTCGCCTTTTGCCGCCTCCATTATCATAGATACGGGAAAAACCCTGTGACACACACCAATACCCTCCAACAAATTGGGGCTCAATACGGTGAAAACAGGGGTCACTACATAACCTTTTCCTTATTGCATGCTTCCACAAATGAGGAGTTGGCGAAAATCTGTAAAAGTCATAATTTTCGATAAAATACTGATAAATTTGAACAACTGTTGCCATCTTATCCTCTGTTGCATTTATAGCGGCCCATATCAAATAAGCATAACTTCTGTCAGGTTTTTGGAACACGGGCTCCACTTGTTCACTCATGTCTCTGTAGAATAGTGTAAGTGAAAATGATCTTTGTCTTTATTTAATACATTACTGTATGTAAAGCCTAAATTGATACATTTTTTGCAACTATTCCTTCAGTCTCAAGGACAAGTTACACAATAGCATACTGTACTGGGATAAAGTAACTTTTTTTGGAAACGAAACAACTTGCAAAGGCCACACATTACTTAAGTCATGAGTTTATGCCATCTGGTGGACAATCGAAACATCGCAGCCTAGTAAATCATTCTCATTATCATTTAACAAGATCAGGCCCCCGTCAGCCAGGCATGAACCGTGGCTGGGAAGGCAAGCGCAACGAAGCATGCAAGAGGTGAGCAGTGGCGGATTCCAGGTTTCTGCCAGGTACAAACCAGGCATTTGCTCGAATAAAGTGTGTCGGTGCAGTAGGTTAATAAAACAGTAGTTTATTCGGCCGGAGCCAATAACAAAACACAGCAATAAACCAACAAACAGGGACTTACAAGGGACTCCTGCTCGTTAAAGCTGCAGTTCAGTCTTTTTTTTTTTTTTTTTTACATTTATTTTTTTACTTCAATAGTTTCATGTGTGCAATCTCTAATTAGCTAAAGAACTGTACAGCTGCAGGTCAATTCGTTCTCCATGTATTGATAGGTCGAAATTTGGTGACATATTAAAAGCTGGCATTTGTTTATAATCTGCTTGTCTGTCAGTGGAAGCTCATGAATATTCATGAGCATTCCTGCACTGACAAGTGCTAGTGGGAGGGCAGGGCTGACAAAGGGGTGTGCCAGAGCTTGTGACAGGACATGAAGGGGCAGTGCCTTAGCAAATGGCTGTTAAAATAGAATACAAGAAAACTGATCTTTCAAAGTTGTTTTTTAAAAAAAAGATAATGCTAAAAGTATTTTTTCTTACTACAGAACTGATTTATTAAAAAAAACACACATGCAGGATATTGACTGAACTGCAGCTTTAAGTGCAGTGTGCTTGACTGCCCCAAGTCCACACAATCCTTGGTAGATTTGGTCTCTAGACACAGAAACCAACCAGGAACAACTGTGGGATTCAGATTGGCATCAGCTTCTATAGTTTCCTGACCTCCATTTGGAAGGAGTGGTTGCCGACCAATCAGCAGAGTCCCTTTTAATCCGCTGAGCCAATCCGGAGTGAGGAGGGCCTCCGGAATAGAATACTCCAGACAGAGTGGGTGGAGTCAGTAGCAAAAGCTAACCCGAGGGGTGGGATAGCAACATTTACCCAAGCAGTGGGTCACCATCTTGATGAACAAGGGCAGAAAACGGGCTAAACCTTTAATTGGGATGCCATGCTCCCTCTGCCATCAAAATAATTCAAGTTGAAAAGTTCATGATTTAAACTGCCTTTATGATACAAGATTGAGTCTGTCAGCCATGTTACAATGTGTATTCACAACACTGTCTATATGTCACTTTCTGGTGGAAAGGTCCAATAGGTGATTTTTATTTCCATGCTCATTTGGTGTATTAGACAAGGAAAAACATCCTTTTATCCTGTGTTTTTCCTTTTTCAGGGTAAGGAGGTAATTGAGTTTTACTTGAATGAGCTCGTATCTCAGGGAATCATTCACATCCCAAGATGGACACCTAGAGCATCTGTAAGAAGTCCGCATCAATCACTGGCTGGTAGAAATGGATATCCCTGCAGCCCGCAGAGTGCTAGGATGGAGCTGTCACAAACCTCTATGCAGAGACCTTGCAGTGGAGAGCCTGGTAATCGGAGTCCTGGAGCGGAGCTATGCAGTTCTGATGGTACATGCCTTGAATTCATACATTCATACTCTTCATACATCTCTCTGAGAAAGGCACCAATCACATTTAAAAGGTACAGTACAATCCCACATAGTCGGCCAGTTGAATAGGTGCTTCTTTTTCAATCAAGTGTTTTCTTTACCCTTATCCCACCCTGTCCTCGTCCGATAACCAATACAATTAAGGAGAGGTGGTGAGGGGAGACTCTAGCTATACCGGCACTTGCTGAACACACAGTGACATCACAGAAAGGGAAAATAGAATACAGGAAATGAAACCTCAGACTTTAAAAAAATACGCGACAAATACTGTGTCAGATTTAGGTCAAAAAAAAGTTATCAATTAGCCAGATGAAATTCTTAAACATGTAACTAGAATTATTACACTTTGGTCCTAGGAGGGAATGCTCCTTTAAATATTACTTCAATGTCAGACAATGAATGGGATTTCCCCATTGCACTCTTTGGAGGTGCTAAGCTTATGGCTTTTATCTCTACACTTATCCACTTTCAAATGAACGTACTTTGTGTGAGTGACCTACAGTACATAGAAGCACAATTAGTGGATAGTGTTTATTCAATGATACAGTTTTGGTCTGAGTGGTTGATTTAAGTAGGGCTTGGAAAGAGGGTCCACCCTTAAACCAGTTAAATATATGGAAGAGAGAACAGGATGGCTTGCGTTAAAAACTAGAGAGAGTGTCCTGCAGCACTGTACGTGCCCTTCTGGCTCTGCCTTCCAGTCTTTGCCCCCTCTTTGGAATAGGTGTAGGGTTATAACAATCTGAGACCTACAGTTCATGTTCTCTCTGCAACATTAAGCTGCATGTTTAAAGTTAGTTTGTAAACATAGTGCTGGCACAGCCAGAGCCCCCTCTTAAGGACACAGTGGGGCTAAGGGTAAAGAAAATACTTGACTAACAAACACTCCCTATTTGGAGGCCCCTAAAAACATATATAAATATGTAGCCCTCTTTCCTCCACCCTAAGTGAGATTGAGGTGGGTAGGTGTATCTGACTTCTTATCAGTGTGGTGCTGTACCTGTTTGGCAACCAGGAGGGCTGAGCTTCCGCCACGGGGAACCTGGGGTATATACTTATACTCGGTGCAGCGCCTCCACTGATGAGGGATCCCAACATGGTGGGAGTGTGCCCTCACCAGAACAACCATACAGTAAATACACACAATGTGAATAAACAGTATTTACTGAGCACGAACGATAACTTCAATGAAACTCTTTTTGCATAACATCAATACATCATAGGAATAACATTGCATCACCCTGAATGCATACTATCCCCTCACCCACATGTCCATCATCACATCACCCTCAGTCCCTTTGATAATGATGTGCTTTATCCCTTGAGTGTCCACAACAGTAAGGCGAATGTGAGTGTGAGGGATAGCGCTTCCCTGTGTTGGGGCCCGGTGGTGCACTTAATATACTACCTCCCTGATCACTGCTCCTGATCAGGATAATCCTTGGACTCAGCAACACCGCACAGTTATCCCACGCCGCACTGCGCTGCTCTCTGCAGGAATGGATACACACGCTGACTCCACAGGGGAGGGATCCCCAGCCGGAATGATCCTTTACCACAGTCTCTGCTATGTAGTCAGGCACTCTTCCTGCTACATGCTGTACTGACAGTCAGGCACTGTCATGCAGCATTCCTCTTCCTCTCTGAGTATGGCGAAGGAGTTCCTGTCTTAAGACAGTCCCTATCACATACAGTATCCTCTAGTGTCTCAGGGGACTAACTGGGCCCTGGGGGTATACCTCTACCCTAGCCCCTGCATGCAGAATCTCTTACTGTAGATTCTGTCTGATCCCAGACTCTGGCAGCTCACCACGTGCAACTGGCACTGGTGATATTACACACACTGTATACCTAGAAAGCAACCCCCTTTCTTCCTATGAGGGGCCTCTTACTGACACCGTCAAAGCTAACTGCTGAAGGCTGCACTGAAAGCCACACTGTCTCTTCTTGTCAGAGCACACAGCACTGCAGCTGTGTCACTGACAAGACTTACACTCACCTAAGGGCAGGGTCCCTACCTAAGGGGCCTTCCCTATGAACTTACCCACTAACCTAGTGGGGAGTGGGGCCTACCTGGGGCGTGGGGGTAATCTGGCCTAGTGTAAGAAGCCATTTGCGCCTTACATACTTCCTCCCCCTTCCTTCTCCCCGCTCCAACTGACTAGCGTGGTCTCTGCAACATTGTATCCTTCTCCAATAGGAGAAGCTGCAAACTCTATTTGCTGGCTGGCTGCACGTGATGTGTGTGAAAGGGCAGTCCCCAGAGGCTGCTGGGAATTGTAGTCCACTGAGGACCTTTAGCATTGGGACCGCGTGCGCTATCTTTACTGCGCCTGTGCGAAGCTGTAATGGCCGCCGCTATGCTTAACTGCGCCTGCGTGACCTTTTGGAGTCCCTGCACTACGGAACGCCATCTCTGCCCCTTCACGCTCACTATATTGGCTGCCGTGTCACGTCTGCGCATGCGCGAGCCTCCGCGCCCGTGCGGACATAACAAAGATGGCGGCGCCGTGCCTCTGACGCCACCGGGAGGACTCTTTGGGGACCTGGCTACAAATATAATTAACAAATAAGTAAGAGCCATCAATTCATTACTTTAGATTTATCTGAGAATGTCAAATAGACTGTTCTTTACAGCTACGTGGGATTGCACCTTTAACCCAGCGAATCCCGGTGATTTTAACTTTGTTTTCCACATTCATAACGGGTAAATCTTTTAATCATAGTTCCAATCCAACCATGGTTCTTTCCCCTCAGACAGAGGAAACAGGAAGGGTTCACAGTTTGTGTTAGGACCTGCATTATTGGTTATACATTGACGTTTGTTATGCAGGCTTACAACGCTTTGGCCAAAGGGTTTAACTAAATAACCAAGTAATTATTATTATTGAAGTATTTGAACTTTGTACTTATTACCATATATGTTTTGTCAATTGGATGTAGCATTGGGCACCCCTGTCTTTTGTTGTATACATTTGCCACGCCCAGTAGCACTCTTTTTTTTTACATAAATATATATTCATGATGTGGTGGGTATAGGAGTTTGAGCTAGCTGAGAACGTGTGATAATTAAGATGTACGTTTGGATTTTGCTTTCATCTGCACGTTTTCTAATACTTACTAATGCCTTTTTGTGCATTTTTACATATAGTAGACATTGTTGTCATTTCTCATTACTTTCAACTCCCAACACAGGACAGAAAGATAGAAGTAATGTAGTAACATTGTAACACTGGTAATACATCACTGCTGAAGAAATTCATCGAGTTAAAATGTTATATTAAAATTACAGTCTTTCAAAACAGCAGTCCCTCCCCCCCCCCCAGATCTCCCCTGTTTTTACATAGGTGGGATGCAGGGGGTCTCCAGAGGTGTATCGTGTTAATTTCAGCTCTACGGACCCCTGGATCCCGAGATACTGGGAACTCTAGCAACGGTGCTTCTTGGTTTTTTTAATCATCCGTGGCCAATAGTATGCTGTAATGGATGATGTCAGTTATCCTATTGACCTGGGTAATGTGAAAGATTTAAACCAGCATTTTGTTAACCTGGATGGGGCTGGTACCGGCTCCATGTTTACAGTATTTATCTTGGGTACCAGGGTGGGGTCCCCAGAAATGAACCACATTAATTTACACAAACCATCACAGCACTCAAGTATTACCTTACCTGGAAAAATGTAAATTAATTCAGGTTTTTTTTTAAAATTGGGCCTGACTTTAAAGCAGTTAATTTTTTATTTACATATAAAGTAAATATGTGGAAGAAAGATGTACGGTGTGCAGAAAACAGGTCTGTGGCTCTCTAGTTAGCTGAAGTTGCCCAGCATTGTCCTATACTGTCACTTTGTTTCACGTTTTCTCCCCCTTAGCGGACAAACTGGAGGCTGATTACATAGAGCGGTACCTGGGGCAGCTGACCCCCATGCAGGAAAGTTGCCTGATCCAGCTCCGACAATGGCTGCAGGATACTCACAAGGGCAAGGTATGAAGGGTCATGGAAAACAGCAGGCATGATAACACTCAGTATGATATATATATATATAGTGTATACACACCAAACTGTGGAAGTGATGCACACATTATATCCTTATAATGTGTTCATCAGCTCCATATAGTTTTGTGTGTATATACTGTAAAGCTATACCCTTATGTTGTAAAAATGCCACTGGGATTTCGTCACCTTAGTCACCTTGATTAATTGAACATAATCTATTTAAAGTGAATTGTGCGTTAAGAATGTTTGTGTTAAACCGGATTTAAAACCTTTTATAAAGGGAAATGTTTATGAAGGGAATGATGAAAATGTAGAGACCTTGTGGATAGAAATTAGCATTGGAGGTAAAAGTATAAAGAAAATGTTTTTCGGGATATGCTATAAACCCCCAAATATCTGTGAGATTGAGGAAGCTAAAATACTTTGGCAAATGGAGAAGGCATCAAAACTGGGTCATGTTTACATAATGGGTGATTTTAAATATCCAGACATAGACTAGAGCAATGAGATTAACATTACAACCAAAGTAACAGGTTTTTGGGGTGCTTAAAGACAATTACATGACCCAAATGATTGAGGAACCAACCAGGAGAGGGGCAGTACTGGATTTGGTAATATCAAACAATGTAGAAGTAATAACAAATATTCAAGTCCTGGAACATTTGGGTAACAGTGATCTCATTTGAAATAAATTATCAAAAAACAGGTTACTTGGGTTCAACAAAGACCTTAAACTTTAGAAAGGCAGATTTTAATAAACGGAGGACTAATCTAAAAAGATAAATTGGGATGATGTTTTTGCAGGAAAAAATGTGGAAGATAAAGGGGCCGTCTTTTAAACATTGTTAGAAAAGCACACTTAGTGCATACCCTTGGGTAATAAATATAAAAGAGATAAGTCTAAAAACCAATGTGGCTAAATAAACAGGTAGGGGAGGAAATGGAAAGAAAGAGGAAGGCGTTTAGATCCTTAAAGTCAGAAGCGACAGAGGCACCGTATCAGAATTATAAGGAATGTAACAAAAGTTGCAAAAGGGCAATCAAATGGATTCTGAAAAAAAGGATTGCAATAGAAAGTAAGAACAACCTAAAAAGTTATTTAAGTACCTTAATAACAAAAATATTAGGAAAGAAAATATAGAACCCTTTCAGTGTGAGATTAATTATTTGCCTCAATTGCAATAGTAGTGTCGCAGGAGGAAGCCACAACCTCTATATTAACGAACAATTGGTTAACTGAGGAAGAAGTTCATAGGCGGCTTGATAAAATTAAAGTAAATAACGCACTTGGCCCCGAGGGCATACATCCAAAAGTTCTTAAGGAGCCAAGTCCAGTAATAGCCAAACTATTACATTTAATATTCAAGGACTCAATTTTCACAGGCTCAGTACCACAAGATTGGGGTAAAGCAGATGTGGTGCCTATATTTAAAAAGGGAGCTAGATCACAACCAGGAAATTACAGACCTGTATGCCTGACATCAATAGTGGGAAGCTACAGTACTTGAAGGTATAGTACAGCAGGGGTGTGCAAACTTTTTGTTCCCCGGCATTTAATTTGAATGCCTTGGGGAAGAGCGCGGAGCCTCTGCAACCACCACGCCACCCCTCCCCCCCGTTTGCACACCCATGTAGTACGGGATAATATTCAGGAGTACCAAATGGATAACAAAATTATTAGTAATAGTCAGTATCGATTTATGAAGGATAGGTCGTGCCAAACTAAGCTTACCTCCTCAAAGAAACTAATAAGTAGGCATTTAGACCAGGGCAATGCAGTTGATGTGGTCTGCTTAGATTTTGCAAAGGCTTTTGATACGGTTCCACACGAGGTTGGTGTACAAAATAAAGCAAATTGGTCTCAGTAAAAATATTTCCACCTGGATTGAAAACTGGTTGAAGGATAAACAGAGAGTTGTCATAAATTGTTTTTTTTCCAGGTTGGGCTAAAGTTGTGAGTGGAGTATTTCAGGGATCGGTACTGGGACCCCTGCTTTTTAAATGGTTAATTAATGACCATGAGGTTGGCATAGAGAGCAAAGTCTCCATCTTTGCTGATGATACGAAATTGTGTAAGGTAGTATAATCAGAGCAGGATGTAATTTCTCTCCAGAAGGTTTTGGAGAGACTAGAAACTTGGGCAAGTAAATGGCATATGAGGTTTAATACAGATACATGAATGTTTATGCATTTGGGAAATAAGAATAAACAGGCGACTTACAAATTAAATGGTGATAAATTAGGGGAATCCATGATGGAGAAGGCTTTAGGAGTGCTTGTAAACAGCAGGCTTAGCAATAGTGCCCAAAGTCATGCAGTAGCTGGAAAGGCAAACAAGATCTTATTTTGCATTAAACGGGCAATGGATGGAAGGGAAGTAAACATAATTATGCCTCTTTATAAAAAATTAGTAAGATGACTGTAGACGGACGTTCACAGAGGTACACAATTAGGAGGCTTTATAATGTGAAATTATAATAGGCTTTATTGTGCCTGTTCCTTTTCATCAGGAAATTATCCAAACATAGGGGGGGAACAAAGCTTCCATTCACTTGGGAGTATTTCTAGTGAAATCCTATGCAATTAGTTCACATCTCCATTAGTTAAGCATGTCTCGCAGCCCCAAAACATATAGCATGAAAATAAGCAGATATAAGCAGTCTCTTAAGAATAAAAGTCTTATCTGTTTCTTGGAGGGAAAATCTTCTCACTTCCTGGTTCAGCTTCAGGTGTAGTAGTTTTCCCTGTGTCTTGAAATTAGCTCTGCAGAGCTCAAGACCGGTCAGCTCCAAAGGTCAGCTCTCAGTCAGAGCTAAGGAGAGTCACTTCCTGTCTCAAAGGCAGGCTTTTGTAAGCAATCTACTCAGGCAGGTGGTGTTTAGTAATTAACTACCACACTGCTAGATTAAAGGCACATTACTGAACAGGGGTAATGGAATTAGAGAGAGTGCAGAGAAGAGACACCAAATGAATAAAGGGGATGGATAATCTGATTTATGAGGAGAAGCTAGCTAAATTAGATTTGTTTACATTAGAAAAGATGCGTGTAAGAGGGGATATGATAACTACTGTATATACAAATATATTTGGGGACAATACAAGGAGATTTCAAAATAACTATTCATCCCAATGGCAGTACAAAGGACACAGGTCAAACGTTAAGGTTGGAGGAAAGGAGATTTTACCAGCAACAAAGGAAAGGGTTATTTACAGTTAGGGCAGTTACAATGTGGGATTCATTACCCATGGAGACTGTGATGGCAGATGCAATAGATATCTTCAAAAAAACGTTGGACATCTTTTTAGAAAGGTATACAGGGATATACCAAATAAGTAAACATTGGAAGGATTTTGATCCAGGGAGAAAGCTGATTGCCAATATTTGGAGTCAGGAAGGAATTTATTTTTCCCCTTATGAGATATCATTGGATGATGTTTCAATGGGTTATTTTTGTTTGTCTTCGTCTGGATAAGAATACTACAAGTACAAATATAGGATAAAGTATCTGTTGTCTACATTTAGCATAGGCTGAACTTGATGGACATACTGTATGTCTTTTTTCAACCTCGTCTACTAGGTAACTATGTAACTATGTAACTCAACTAGCCAAATGTCCCTTCTTTTCAATGTTACTGCAGAGTGACATCACAACAAGAGTTCCAAGGAACAAGAGTTCCTTGTTGTGATGTCATTCTACAATGGAAGGTGGTGAACCAATGACTCACACATTCCTTCTATTACTGTCCTCCTACCCAGTAAAGTACTTACTGGATGGGCCAAATGTTTCTTACAGTATATTTGTATGCCCAAATTCTACTTTGATGTCTATTCAGTTTAATATATGTCTCTTATATTTGTTTTATTATGCTCTTCTTCTGTTTAAGAGAGATATTACATTATGTCAATCTTCAATATCATTGAGAGTTCCTTCTCCTCTGTGTTGATGTGAAAGGGATGGATGGGAAAACATATCTGGGCATTTAAAAAAAAAAATCCAAAATCTATTTCTCTCCTGTAGTCAGAGGCTGGCGAGTGGAAACCAGAGAAGGTACATTTGGGATTTGGAGTGTTGGAGAATAACTTGCATTGTATTGCTGTGTGCAGAAGCATTTATCTGCCCTCCTGTGTCTTTACTCCTCGTTTCCTAATATGCGCTCTCATTAGCTGAGACTTATTTGTAAATTATACTATTATAATTGTGATGCTCAGGTGCAGCTCTATGCTGGACTGGTCTGGTGTCCAAATGATCAGAGTATATTGCTGGTCTCGTTTTACAGCTGAGAGACTATTTTAAAGGCAACAACATATACAACTTTACCTCACTCACACATTGTGTGACCTGCATGTGTGGGTGTTCAATGTTTGTAATTTTTGTCATCTTTCCCATCACTGGGCTCGCTTGTATCTTTGTCCTTTTGTGCTGTGCAGCCATCTCTCTCACCCTATTTTGAATCTTGGTTTTTTTCAGTGTCATTCTCATGCTGCCTGCCTTGCTCTGTTGCCATACTTTCTTATTTTCCTGTATGTCACCAGACCATATGTTCTGCCTCTGTGTTGCATCCCTCATTCTGATTTCTGTTAAATCACCTACATGTGTCACTAATGATTTTCTGCCACTGTGGTGGCTCGTTTCCCACGCTACCACTGTTCTGCTTTCAGATCTCACTTGCTGCCTTAACCCCTTTACAATTAGGAGGGATTGTAAGACTTTAGTGCTAATTGGCAAGATCTATTAAGACATCTATCCTGACGTTGTTAAACATTATTTGGAGGAGTGCAAGCTTGGTGTCAAACAAGACTCCCCATGCCTTGCAATTTCTATAACTTTTCTGCATGATCACGATGATCAGCAGCCAAGCCTAAATCCTTGTTTGTTTGTTATGTGTTTGACTATTTGGGCAATGCAATCTGATGCTTGTTTTGTGCGTGAGACAGTTTTAGCAGTTTTGTGCTGGTAACCCAACCCGTGAAGTTCGGCCTCACAGTAACTTACACACGTGCCACGGAAAAGTAACTGGTGATGTGCCACTTAATCTAAGGAGATTCTTCACAGAGATACCTCATTGCAGATACTCTTAAGGAGGTCTATGTACAGGTAGTCCTCGTTATCCAACGTTTCACTTTACAACTAATGGCATCTCCAACGCTTTACAGTGCAACCCTAAGGGCCGCTATCCAACGCTCACCGCCACTGATTAACATGGGACTCACTTTACAACGGTCTCACTATCCAACGCTACTTCCAGAACGGATTCCGTTGGGTAACCGAGGACTGTCTGTATTCAATTCTAACACTGGAGAAATAGTGTGCTTTGATCCACTGCAGCATTTTTTACGTGCGAGTAAATCAAATAGAGCAAGCTTAATAATTAGGATTCTTACACTAGATGCAGATCGGCAGGTAGGTTTACATCAGCTTAGACCTGGAGTTTTTGATACAAAAAAAACAACAAAGCACACAGTGAGCGGCAGAATTGAATCCACCCCGTTATAATATGTGCATCACGTGATCCCCTTATAATCACCATATACAAGCTGACATACTGTATAAGGGGCAATATGGCGCCAAACACCTTCATGCATTGACACGAAGGCCTACATTCAATATGCTGTGAAGCCATCTTTCCTATACTGGAGAAGATGTTAGTCATACTGAATAACGGACTAAAGAGAGGCACTATGAAGAATAACAATTGTATACTATAAATACATGTTGAACATTCACTCTTCTGCATTCATTTATCTAAACCATTCACCTCTTTATTTGCTCTACTTAGTCAGTGAGTACTCTGGGGGTTTAATATAGGAAGGAACAAAGGATTTGATTTGATTCCAGTGCTGGACATAGACCTAGTTGGTCAACAGATACAAATCAAAAATAAGAAACTTGATTAAAATGTGCAGACCCATGATATATATACAGTTGTAGCCATCGTTTTTCACCCACTGGAACACTCCAGCAGGTGAAATAGCATGGTAGCTTGTGCATGGCTGATTAAGAAGAGTGATCGCTTGTGTAAGTCCCACTGGCGCAATAGTAGTGGGTACATCTGTATATGGCGTTGCAGAGAACACTACCATTAAACAGTTGCTATTTTACCCTCTTAGACACACACGGCTGTAATGCCTGTGCAAATTTAGACCAGAAATCATAATAGTAGTTGACTAAGTGGGAGGGCACCTTTAAAAAGTTGTTTTTACAATTTGACACAGTTGCAAGCAGATATAATGCAAATTTTGACTTGTCATGTAGATATCTAGCCCAGAGCATTCCCACTAGTTAATACTCAGTGGGGCTCCTCCTTTGTTTCCAGACATCCCCTTCTAATGACTTATATATTTCCTTTTCACACTACAGATCCCCAAAGATGAGCACATCCTGCGCTTTCTCAGAGCCAGGGACTTCAACATCGAGAAGACTAGGGAGATGCTCTGCCAGTCCCTTTCTTGGCGCAAGCAGTACCAGGTGGATTACATTCTCCAGACCTGGCGCCCATCCCCTATTCTAGAAGAGTATTATGCTGGAGGGTGGCATTATCATGACAGAGGTTAGCCACCCATAACCCTTACCTCTATAATCCCTATTACATATGCTGTGAAACTGCTTCACTGAGCCGGAGAAGAGTTCAGCTCCATTGGGACTGAAATCTCCACTAATGCAGTAAAACTGTTTTAAAACATATTGAATTACGCCCTGTATATTGCTGTTTGATTTCCTACGCATGTAGAGCAGAGAGAGGTCATGTTAAAACAAGACAAAATTGCATATTTTGCTTGTTTCAAAGCAGAGAAAAGTAGCGCTCAGCTTATAAAAACATAGAATTTGTAAGCAGATAAGAACCACTCAGCCCACCTTCTCTCTTTTTTTTTTTTTTAATAAAGACGGACGCCCCCTGTATATCCTGCGTCTGGGACAGATGGACACGAAAGGCTTGTTGAAAGCTCTGGGCGAAGAGTCCATCTTACGACATGTGAGTGCTTGACCTTACTTCGGATTGGCACAGCTCAGAAACACTGAGCCTACAACTCAAACGGTGCCTCTGTCTAATCTTCGCAATCCATTGCAGTTACACATCAAGCACCTCCACAACCTGAATCTATTGCTTGAATTATATGACCCACTACACGGTCTTTCTCTGCTTCTCTTCTCAAATCCTTGTGTTGTCCATAGAATTCTCCTCTTCTCCTTCACGTCACTTCATTACCTTAGCACATTGGGGCGCAAATTTTCCCCTTGCGCCTCCCTGTCTGCACTGCCCCCCTACTCGCACACCCCTCCTTACCATGTCTTCGTCAAATGACGCTGCGGGGTCACGTCACGTTGCCATGGCAACGCGACTTCATTTGAAGCTGCGACACATCGCCGGAGACAAGGTAAGTGAAATTACAGAGGCCTCACGCGATCCCCGGGCATTTAATTTAAATGGATTGTGAAGTTATGGTCAGCGCAAGAATGCCCAGGATAAGTCCCAGTATACAGTAAAAGACAATAAAAATGCAAAGATAGTATAATACTTGGCTGGAAACGGGATTAGCCGCTGAACACGAGAGTAATCAACACCAATGGGGAGTGACACTATATATTAATAAAACAGGTACTCATGGCCATGTGAGCCACTTCACGTACAGTAGATAAGATCTTTGGGGTCATACATATAGACCCTCTCCTCCTTTGATCCTTCAGTTGGACCAAGCGTGAGTATTGGTGAGTGGATGGCGTCACTCCCACAATCCTAAGTAAGGAAAATGGGCAAAGCCACAGTGAATTCTCAATAAAAGTTAATGGTAACACAACAGAAATAGTAACACTCACACTTAAATAATCACGGAACAGCGCCGGGTCTCTAGGCAAGTCCTCTGCTCCACGGTGAGCTCCCGCAAGCGCGTCCGACTGCGGGACCGGTCGCCGAGGTCTCGTCTGAGGTACAGTAGCTGCTCGTTTCGCAAAACTAATTGCTTTGTCAGGTTCCTCGGGCCAGTATTAATTTATTATTGCACTGTGTATTTCATGGTCAAACATTCTGTGTGTGTTAACGAACTACTGTACTATTTTTGGGGGGTTTCAAGTGACCAGCTACATTCAGGGAGCGCCCCAGTCAATTTGTACTATTTAATTTAAATGCCTTAGGGATGAGCGCGGGGCCTCTGCAACTGCCCCCCCCCCACCCCCAAAAAGTCTTGCACCCCCCTATTTGCGCACCCCTGCCTTAGCATACGTTAAATGGATGGGCCTTAAGTTACACCAAGGCTCAGTGATGTTTAGTAAACTGAACCTAAGTGAAATACAACATTTTGTGATTTCATCATAAACAAATTCTTGCGTGGGGAAATATGTTTCCAATGACATGGAGTTAGGTTGGCCGTACTGTCCACGTCATATTGGGTTCCGTCCCTTCTCCCCCATGTGCTCTGTACTGTTCTCTGACATCTCTTTCTTCCCCTCTTCCCCTCTTCCCCTCTTCCCCTCTTCCCCTCTTGAAGACTTTTATAATGACGCCTTTGCACAGCACCATAATATGACTACACAACGCACTGAATATACACTATTTGCCATGTTTTATAAATGAATGCATATAATTTGGTAATATATTTAACTGTATTGTGTCTTGTTTGATACCTATCAGTGCACTCAGTACATTGCAGTACAATGCGCTCAGTACATTGCAGTACAATGCACTCAGTACATTGCAGTACAATGCGCTCAGTACATTGCAGTACAATGCGCTCAGTACATTGCAGTACAATGCGCTCAGTACATTGCAGTACAATGTGCTCAGTACATTGCAGTACAATGCGCTCAGTACATTGCAGTACAATGCGCTCAGTACATTGCAGTACAATGCGCTCAGTACATTGCAGTACAATGCGCACAGTACATTGCAGTACAATGCGCTCAGTACATTGCAGTACAATGCGCTCAGTACATTGCAGTACAATGCGCTCAGTACATTGCAGTACAATGCGCTCAGTACATTGCAGTACAATGCGCTCAGTACATTGCAGTACAATGCGCTCAGTACATTGCAGTACAATGCGCACAGTACATTGCAGTACAATGCACTCAGTACATTGCAGTACAATGCGCTCAGTACATTGCAGTACAATGCGCTCAGTACATTGCTATTGCATATATAATAATAAAATATTCCGTACACACATTCAGATAGTATGAGAGTCAGTAGTTACATGTTACATCAATATGTGAACGTGTACCTTCGGCTGAATCAGATAGCAATTTGAGTCCTTATAAAAGTTTAGTTAGGAGAAGAAAATCTGTGTCTAATCAATTCTTTTTTTGCCCCATTGTGTCAATTAAATCCACCAGTTCTTTGAGCTGAGACATTATATGATCCCAAAGTGTTGTATTTTCCCTGACTCAGGTTTTATCCATTAATGAAGAAGGACAGAAAAAATGTGAGGAGAACACTCACCAGTTTGGACGACCTATCAGGTTAGAAATACACTCCGTGTTAATCAGTGGCGGTGAGCGTTGGATAACGCATTCAGGCGTCGGATAACGCATTCCGGCCTTGAAAAATGGCCCATAGGGTTGCATTGTATAGTGTTGGGTATGCCATTCGTTAAGTGAAACGTTGGATAACGAGGACTACCTGTAACTGACTTTCCTAGAAAGGTTCAATCACTCTTAAAGTAACAGTTTTACTTATTTGTATCTCGTGAAAAATGAGTATGTATCACTTTTCATCTGGAACACTGGATCAGGTAAATTGTCAGCTTTGCTCCGTCTTTTGTTCAACTTAGTAAATATTCTACTGTACTGTATTCACTTTTGTACCAGGTAGGTCTGTTCCTTTGAAGTGTGCTGCCACTGCATTATCATCAACTTTCAATATTGCTCTTGTGTTCATCTCGTAGAGCTCTTATCATGCAGCCTACCTATAGTTATTTCATCTGAGGTTTGTTGGCAATAACAAAAACCAACAGTATGGATTATTTTCCAGGTTGGTCCAACAAAAGGTATCACAACCTTCAGAGAATGTAACATGTTTTGGAAGCAATAAAGTCTTTGCAATAACAAAAATTGAGACACAACCCTTGTTTTTCTATGTGTGCCCTTCACAGGTCCTGGACCTGTCTTGTGGACCTTGAGGGCTTGAACATGAGGCACCTCTGGCGGCCCGGTGTGAAAGCCTTGCTCAGGATCATAGAGGTTGTGGAGGCCAATTACCCAGAGACTCTGGGAAGGCTGCTCATTGTCCGAGCTCCACGGGTGTTCCCGGTTCTCTGGACTCTGGTGAGTAAAGTGAAAGAGAGGGTTAGACACGCTCTTTTCAGAGGCCACCCCCTCCCCACCCCCCCCCCCACCCCCAATTAAGTACTCTAAATAATTTGAGTAAAACTCAAGAATCCCAAACTAGTAGCAAACATTAATTGTGATATAAATAAAAACTGTGTACAGCACTTATTAATATTTTACACTTCTAATAACATGTAGCACAGGAAAAAAATACATATATATATATATATATATATATATATATATATATATATATATATATATACTGTATATATATACCTGGCACCCCTAAAATACCTGGGAAATATGCTAGTCACTTCTGATCTTGCAATCTTTACAAACTAACTTGATTAAGATGATTTCTAAATATTTTTGGAAGGTTTTGGTCAAAATCAATCAGTTGTAACCCCCTACTAAACATGTAATTTAGCAAGGGGTGTTGATGTTTTTGCTCGGCCTGAATTACACCCAACCTCTTGTACTAGGTTAGTCCATTTATCAATGAGAACACAAGGCAGAAGTTTGTTATATACAGTGGAAACAACTACCAAGGACCAGGTGGGATCGCAGATTACCTGGACAAGGAGATAATCTCAGACTTCCTTGGTGGAGAGTGTGTGGTAAGATTAACCCTACATTTTCTTCTTCATAGTCAAATAGGGCTTTAGGGTAAGGCCTCAACAAGCATCATATGACCACCACCATTACAGCTGGATTTGCCATTATGGCTATGAAGGCTTTGAGTTTTATCTCTTCTGTTTTTCAATCTCCCTTTCACTAGCTTCTACACATCTTATTTAATTATTCCTAATGCCTGGTGGAATATCTTCACATACTCATAGGGGATTTATTCATTTAGTTTTACTACTTGGAAGACAAACTCATGTGCTCTTTGCATTAGTGGGCAGACTCTTTTTGTTTGTTTTTTAACTACAGGGTTTATATTTAAACAAAGTTGATGCAAAACTGATTTAAACTTAGTGTCGTTTTCATCCTGTATCGCCTAACTTTATTGTATCAACGCTGTGCTCCATTTTGCCTCTTGAGTAATATCCAAGGGAGTTATGGAGAAGTTACATAATACACATATTGTAATGTATCAAACTGTGCTTCACTGTTTGGGCTAAAGTTGTAAGTGGAGTATCAATAATAATAATAATAATAATAAGAGCATGTTCTTGTATAGCGCTGCTAGTTATACACAGCGCTTTACAGAGACATTTTGCAGGCACAGGTCCCTGCCCCGTGGAGCTTATAATCTATGTTTTTGATGCCTGAAGCACAGGGAGATAAAGTGACTTGCCCAAGATCACAAAGAGCCGATACCGGGAATTGAACCAGGCTCCCCTGCAACAATCTCAGTGTCAATCAGTGTCTTTACTCACTGAGCCACTCCTTCTCCCCTAATGTTTTAACTTGTGTATTAATGACATTGAGGTTGGCATAGAGAGCAACTGGGTTTAAGTATTCTCCATCAATAGCCTCAACAGCCAAAAGAATCTTCTTTGGTCAGAGGCGAAAAGAATGCTTCTTCGCGAAAGCGCTGTCAATGAAGTTCCCTACAGCTCCGAAGTCCACAAAGGCCTAGAAATGGATCGAAAAAGAATCCCCAGAAATCTAGATGGGCATGAGGAGATGTGTGAACATTACCGGGGGAGGATTAGCCAAAATACTCTGTGAATATTCCTCCACGTTCACTGGGCTCTAGAGTTCCCGACTCTATAAGACAGTTCCGAATAAAGACCACTTTTAAGACCACAGTAGAGACAAAGACCAGTGGAGCCTCTCCGGTGATTCTCCTCGTAAGACAACTTAGTCCCGCCCAACTGCATTGGTTCCTCTTCGGCAATAGGGACAGTTTGGGGGGATTTGAGGCGTGGAGCCAGTCGGGAGGTGGGGATTCTATGAGGCCGGTCCCGTTCAGCCTGACATTTCTGTATTCGGATGTCAATCTGGACATATAAGTCAATATGATCTTCCAGCTCAGTCAGAATGTCAGTATGTTACCCAATTGGATTTTAACAAAGGTTGAACTCAATGGACATACTGTGTATGTGTTTTGTTGCCAGTTGATGTCTGAAAGACATATAACGATTAAGTTGTCAAAGTTACATAGTAATAATAACTTTATTTCATTAGCACTTTTCTCCCAATGGAACTCAAAGCGCTTCACAATTTACCGTATAATGCCCGGCACGCAGCACATGGGCATGCTACAGACACAGTCCCTGCCCAAATGAGCTTCCAATCTATGTTTTAGTAGATGTAGTCAGTTCCTTTACAATTTGGTTAATTGTATTTTATTTTAGCTCACTTAAAAGCCTGAAAGTGTCAGGACTGTAAAACTCAAACAAACCAAATCTGAGGGCCATTCCTGGTACCTGCCTGTGAATCAAACGCTTGCTTAGTCACAGGTTGCCAGGCTCCAACCCCCAGGAGTGAACATGTCAAACTCCATCAGTAGAGGAGAATTCATGATTGTAACATTGAATACCAAGTGTGCACAGCAGGAATCATCATAACATCAGGAAAGAGTGAAAGAAGCTACAGTAGCGCTCGCACAATTTATTAAAGCTAAGTTCTTTATTACATGATCGACATTTCAGTGATAGGTGATAGGATCTTTACAAAGACCAGGCCAATTACACTTTAGGAATGTAAGATTCACACCAAGGACACTTTAGGGATGTAAGATTCACACCAAGGACACTTTAGGGATGTAAGATTCACACCAAGGACACTTTAGGGATGTAAGATTCACACCAAGGACACTTTAGGGATGTAAGATTCACACCAAGGACACTTTAGGGATGAAGGATTCTCATCGTGTTTTTTTATGAGTCTTTTAGTGACTGAAATGTAAAACTAGATGTCACATTCAGGTCCCTATTTCAGTCACTAAAAGACTCATACCAAAAACATGGTGAGAATCCTACATCACTAAAGTGTCTCTTGCACTATTGCTTCTTTTTGTCCTTTGACAAAGCTCCAGTGACCCCCTCAATGATCGAATCTCAACAGGTTTAGTTTGCGTTAATGTTTAGAGCTCGCAATTAGAAATGGTAGGAAAGTTGAAGTATTTGTTTTTAACTAACGTCATCCAACTTAAGTTTACATTGGTTCTTCAATCACATTACACACAGTCTACATGCTTCTACATTGAAAAAGTCACATGAAAAATTGACTCCTGCAAAAGGATTTAAGCATTTCAATGTCTTTCTTTTGTAACACTAATAAAGCGTTCTCATAAACCTTTTTTTTTTACAAAAAATGTTATACTGTTTATTTAGTATTAGTTTAGCTTATTTTTGTTTGGAAAAAGTAAATAACTTTTCAAGTGCCTGGAAAAGGGATACAGAAAAAAGGAAATAGGGAAGTGTTAAGAGAATGTAATATAGAAAAATAATTATATACTGTATCTCAAAGCAGACAAACCTAATATAGAAGTATGCGAAATAATAAAATAATACTATCTGAGCAAAGAATATACCAATGAAATTAACTGCCAAAGGTTCCGGATATTTGTAAATCGCAAATTATGGTGGATACAGGTGTCATGATATTGTACATTTTCTTAATTTTATCCATGAATTGGGGATCCAGTTGTTTACAGTTTCTAGCTGTTACAAACCTCATTCAGGTTGCTGTCAAGATTTGGAGGATCAAATTGTCTTTAGAGTTACAGTAGGAATACATTGGATCAAAAACCTTCCCCTTATGTTATTTTCATTACATGTAGTGTGTGACATGTTAGATTTAATTGAATTGGACCCATATGCTCAAGAGCTTGGCCTCTTTTGGATATTGTGGAAATATTTTTTCGGCATTTTACTCTTGGCCATCAGCTAGTCTTTGCATCTGTGAGTCAGATCAGATCACTTTCCCATTACCAAGGGTACATGTCAAGGATGTTCTTTATCGCCTTTCATTTTTGCCCTGGCAATCGAACTTTTAGTGGAGACTATTGGAAAGAACCAGATATCTCAGCTACAGAGATGGGAAAATTGAGTTTATTTGCAGAGGATATTCTAACCATGGTAAAATCGTCTTATTACCTCCTTAACCTACACAAAACTCTAAAGGAATTCAGTTTGATTTCAGATTTTAGGATTCATTTGTTTACCATTTTAAGGTTAAATCTTCATAAAGATGCTGTCTGTCTTTATAGCAAACAAATACTAAATGTTGTATTAACCAAAATAAATTAGTTCTAATCTGTGATGCTTTTTACTGGAGTCATACATTAACAGTACTGAAAAGTCATATAAGTGGTGATAACAGGGTACTTGTTCTACTCTGCAGTGTAATATTCCTGAGGGTGGTCTTGTCCCCAAGACACTATATCAATCGGAGGATGATGCAGAGACCGCAGATCACATCCGACTGTGGACAGAAACCATCTACCACTCTGCTTGCATCTATAAAGGAGCTTCACATGAGGTTTGAGAAAAGGCCAATGAGTTTTGGAATTTAATATGGTTTCATAATTAACCTAAAGTAATCACTAGCTATGATAGGCCTTATAAAGTTGAAATAGATTTATTAGAATCGTCTTCCATAATGCGCTCTCCACATGTCCATTATTCCCTGGTTATGATATAATTTGTGTACCTAATACTTCTAAACGGTACATTTCTTATCCTCTTCACTGGCGTGTCTCCTCTGCAATGTATCAAGTTTGTATGACTAGTCTCTAGTCATAGCCTGCATGCACTCATATCTACTATTATACATATCTGAGGAGAGAGATGAGAGCGAGAACGTTGGAACTAAAAGATTGGTGAGGAAGGAACTTTATTTACGATTCAAGTTTTGGTCTTATACAGTATATCTGCATGTGTACCGCCAGTACAGTATAATAAACTCCCATCAAAGTGAATGTATATAGGTCTTTATTTAAATAGCTCCATTAATCTACATTGCGCTTCACAGTAGTAATACACGGGACAATCATATAAATAAAAAATAATACAAATAACAGATCATGGGAATAAGTGCTTCAGACTTAAAAATTAACATTTAGGAAGAGGAGTCCCTGCTCCGAAGAGCTTACAATCTAATTGGTAGGTAGGAAGGACGTACATAGACAGTAGGAGGGAATTCTGGTAAGTGCGTCTGCAAGTGTCCAAGCTTTATGTATCAGGTATATAGTATTAGCCACGTAGCTAATCATATGCTTCCTTAAGCAGGTGTCTTTTAAGGTGTGTCTTAAAAGTGGATAGAGAGGGTGGTACTCGGATATTGAGGGGAAAGGGCATTCCAGAGGTGTGGGGCAGTCAGTGAGAGAGGTTTTTTTGACAAAGCAATGCAATATCAAATAACGCCAATATTTGGCGTCAGGAAGGAATTTATTTTTCCCAATATGAGATATCATTGGATGATATTTCACTGGGGTTTTTTGTTTGCCTCCTGGATCAATATACTGTAAATACAAATATAGGATAAAGTATCTGTTGTCTACATTTAGCATACTGTAGGTTGAACTTGATGGACGTATGTCTTTTTTCAACCCCATCTACTATGTAACTATGTAACTCTGAAATGTAGTAATTAAAACATAATTGTTGAACACTAAATTTACCTTAAATTCTGTTCTTTTTGAGCCAGATAACACGTGTTTTTGCCTCATCTAATCTTGTAGATCATGGTTGAAATCCAAGAAGGGGAGTCGGTTATCACATGGGACTTTGACATTCTTCGAGGAGATGTTGTCTTCAGCCTTTTTCACTCCAGACGTGCCCCTTTGGCCCGCCGGAGGGACTTACCACTGACGGCTTGTACCACACCTGCCTCCAATAATGTACAGTTGATTGACAAGGGCTGGATCCTTGGGGTAGATTACAGCAGAATGGAGGCACCATTAATATGCAGAGAAGGCGAGAGCATCCAGGTTTGTAGCTTCTGAGTAGAAGGCCATAAAAGTGACAACCTAGTATATTGCATTGACTATGGGGCCTATTCAGGTAGCTTTGATAAGTGAGTTATCGACAGTTTTGAGCATTTTTCGAGCGAGTTTGCATTGGTAGCTATTCAAAAAGCTCCGATAACATGCCACACTCGCTAGAAACCTTCTTCCCGATCAGTTGAGCTCCCGCTCAGACAAACTGAACGAACAGTGGCTCACAGAAAATGCTAATTTTTTGCCAGATCGAGCCATTCAGGCAGCTCCGAGATTCACATCGCGGCTGCAACTCGCACATTCTGATGAGATGGGATCCGAGATGTGACTGATGGAAAAAAATGATTCTTGCTACATCGGATTGAATCCGGGTGTCTGGAGCTGCCCGGCATTAATACCAGCTCTGGAGACCCCCTGCTTCCATCCTATGTAATAAAAATACATTTATAGGCAGCTTCAGTACCTTAGATGTTAGCCGCTAAGGTAATGAATCTGATTTTATTTTAATAACACCGTATCGAAGCATGGGGTGTCCAGAACAGAACAGCATTAATTTCAGCCCTGGGGACCCCCAGCTTCCTGAGTTACAGGCCCCGGTATGTGGTACCGGTATCTCCCTGCATTGTTTAAATCTCCCGCGTCACTTGACCAGGACATTTAAACTTTGTGGAGATACAGGCGCCCCATACCGGGGCCTGTAACTCAGGAAGCAAGGGGTCCCTGAGGCTGAAATTAATGCGGTTGAGCTCCGGAGACCCCCTGCTTCAATACTTTTGTTTTTATTTTATTTCAATAACCATGCGATTGCCTGTAAGAACTGTGCAGGGAGATGCAGCTATCTCCTAACCATATTTTCACATGGAATCCCTAGGGTTATTGATTGGTGCATTACACATCTACACAGCTAAGAGGATGTTTGGGGCTGCACACCTCTGGCAGTGAAAGGGTTAAATAATTATAGCATGATAGTGTGATAGTAGTCTTGTTATGTGCTGTTTATGCTTTATGTTGGAAGAGTTGCATTTCCTGCTGCTTCCTCCCTGTGACTATACACAGCCCTATCATGTCTTTCTCTGTCAGGGATCGCATGTTACTCGCTGGCCTGGATTCTACATCCTACAGTGGAAGATGCACAGCACCATGTCCATCACCAGCATGGCTCGGGTGGATGAAGTCCTGGCGTCACTTCA
Source organism: Ascaphus truei (assembly GCF_040206685.1). NCBI lineage: Eukaryota > Metazoa > Chordata > Amphibia > Anura > Ascaphidae > Ascaphus > Ascaphus truei. The sequence continues at coordinate 50,247,706 of NC_134493.1, read as the reverse complement.
AGGATCCAGTCCCAAGTGCAAGCTCTTGTATTACTTTGAGGTCCTAGCCTCTGAGGACTTCAGGTAAAATGACCTGATGCGTCTCTCGTCCATAATGATGATGTATACGGCGCATATAGAGCACACCGCTCGACTCGTCAAACAATTTATAGGCTGAAGAAATCCCGGTTCCAGAGCTTACAATCTACTTTTAAGTGACAACACAATAACAACACACATCCTTAATTTGTTTTCAACTACCACAATACTATTCCAACCCTATCTTGTTTCTTTAAATGGCAGTCATGCCAAGGACTTAATATATTTTCTTTTCAATCAGACCAGTATAAGTATTTTAAATACATTTTTAACGTTGACAATTTTTATGGTAAACAACTGAGTTTAGTTTTTTTTTACTATCTTTAGTCTCTCGGTGAGAAGAGTGTGTGAATTAGTACCGAGTCAGCACCATTTTCACTCTATAGAATAAGGTTCGTAGAGACCTGTCTGGGGTAAGAAAAAGCTGCCAGTGGCAGCTGTACTAAAATTAAAGAGGCAAAAGGGGTTTTGGAATCTTGTGTATGAAGAAATTTCTTATCACATTAAAGATAGTTCACCCTAAACATGCTGATGATATTTAATGTGTTAAAATTAGCTTGGTTAGGAGCTGTGGGTCATATTTACCAAACCTTGTTTCGCTATGACACCTTCCAGTACGGCTTAGTAAATACTGTATGGCCCATTTAGGTGAATAGGCGTTTTCCGACATGTCAGGAGTCTTATGAAATACACTGTATTACCACTTAGTAAAGATGTCTGTTTGTTTAGTGATGTAGTTGGGGGACTTTACCCCCACTGTCCACATTTTATCTATTCTATGTGTATAGGGTATGTACATACAGTAGTTTCGCAGGAAGGATGCTTGTTTATATAAAGACAGTGCTTCTCAATACTGCTTCATGAGCATATACTTCCTTATAAATTGAGTTGTCTGTCCTCTAACCTTGTGTGCCTCTCTCTCCTTCTATCCTTCTCTCTTCATTTCTCTCTTCTGACTTCCTTTCTCAGGGGCTCTATGTCCAGCCTGGAATCCTGCAGTGGCTTCTCCCAGCTGAGTGGTGTCACAAACTCCTCCAACAAGTCTCAGAGTGGCTCCCTGATCTCCAGATAACAGAGAGCTAGGGGTCTGAACCCCTTCAGTCTCGGACCGTATGCCCATGGCTGGCCTTACCCACCTTGGCAGAGGACCACAAGGTTGTCTGCTCCCAAGCCAACACCTGAAGCTACTAGCACTGCAGTCCCAAAACTGCATGAAAACCCTATAATGGAAGGTTGATGTAAATTGCTCATTAATTTATCAAGTATGCGTAGAAGCAGAGATTTTGAAGTTGGCTGGAACAACATCAGAACGCCATACTTTGGCATTTCTTAGAATACATTTTTTTTTACTAAGACACTGAAGGTTGGATATCATAAGGCAGCCAAGTCCCTCGTTGGGATATTTATCTTACATGAACCAAATACTTGTACAGTAATGTACATTCAAATTCAGGAAAGTCGGGGAAACAACCACAACCTCAGCCCCTTTGTAAGGAAATTATATGGTTTCCTAATTATTTAGGAAGACACGACCACTTCAAATATTCCTTTCCAATTTAATAGCACCTCTGGTAGAGTTCTCTCTTTCATATATTATCTGTTAGAATTGCTCCCGAAGCCTCCCAACCATGGTGACAAGTGAGGAGAAAACATTTCTGCCTAATATGGGGGACCTCAGTATCTAATAAGTGGACAGGCCCCATAACTATCTTTACATAATTGTAGCTATAACATAGCTGTGTCGGGCAAGGCCTATGTCATCTTTAGAATGTGTTTATACTCATTGCAGTCTATTTACAGATGGAGCTACTGTAGCTTCATTGTTCCCTCTGCTGGGATATGATAGGATATGTTGTGATATGCTTCACCATTGAATCCTATGGAAACTATGTAATATTCAGAGTTATAACATGCTGTGTTATCATTAAGAACAATGAGGCTGTCGGCAACTATAGATAACTTAGCATGTAATTGTGTACACTTTTTAGCCTGTAAGGGTTCCAGAATCACAAAAAAACATCAGGCAGTAACTTCACATGTATTTTTCTGTATAACATGCATCACTAACTCCTCCTTTTGTTCCAAATAACCATGTCACAAATGGCTTGTGGTATACACTTTTCTATGCTACATTGATACTAAGAATGCAGGTTCCCGATTTCTTAACATTTCTATAATGCTACTGTACTTGATGTATGGACTCCCTAAAATGTCATACTGTATATGGACCCCTCTAAGGTCTGTCACCCACAGGATCTGTAATGTTTCTGTGTATAAATAGAGGGTGTGCCAGTGCAGATATGTGAGGATACACTAACAATAGCAATTGGTGACTTTTTTCTCATGGCCTCAAGAAAGTCGCTAATAGAAAATCTTGCATTGATTACATGACAGCAATGGGCCATACAAAGTAAGTGTTTGGTAGGGACAGTGTGTGAATGAGGAGGGGGGCTTGCATTAATTCTTCAATGTCTGTGGTTGCTGTGAAAACGGGGGTGCAGGCAGGGCACACTGTGTAGACGAGAGTCTTTGTTCTGCCTTTGTCCATGTTTAGTAAGCACTTTCTTGTCTCTTAGCAGCAGCTCTTATTCCACTTGTTCTAACAAGGGCATAATTTCCCAGCGTGGAAAGTTAATTCCATGCAAGTAGAGAGGGCTGGATGCATTGCAGTACTTACCAATGATTCCAGAGAAGGAGAGAAGATGGACCACGCTGCTAAATAAAATCTCTAACAAGCGCACAAAACATATCAGCCTAGAGTAATCCAACTCCATTAGAACCCGAGTTAATATCACACCCAGTAAAACAATTGTGTAGTTTTACCGCAATGTTATGTGCAAGTCATCAACATTGCTGTGAACTTTTACTAGGTGCGATATGTTAAGGTGGCTCATGATGCAGTAATTAGTTCCACCCAAAAATATGAGTTAATGACCTCATTGCGATACAATGGGGGAGGGAAGCCATACATTTCAGTTTTGAAAATGGCAGAGCCAGTACAACTAACCTCACACTGATGAGACCCACAAGGTCGAAACAGCTGTCTGTGAGTGGTTTGACTGGCTTTGCATCTAGTCCCATGCTGTGCTTAAAAGCTGTGTGAACAGCAGAGCATTTGCTTATAAGGGTTTCATGTAAAAATCTATTTCAGGCAAAAGGTGACACATTGTGTGCTCGTTTGCATGTAATTTCCCAGAATCCCTTGCTGCAGTGGAAGCACTGTATGCTAGGTTATAATGGTGAAAGGCAGGGTTACAGATCTGTCTAAGACATGTGAATGTACTCACAAGTTATATTCTTTATTGGCTATATACAGATGCGCCAACGAGTATCCGAACACTTGCCTTTGAAAATCTGGGGCAATCTCCCAGTAATCCTGCGACATTTCTGCAAACAGACTAATGGCCCATCGGATTAACACAGCGGGGGTCCCTGGCAGTCTCATTCAGTATACACACACAGACACATATACACACATGGATATTCTCATGTCACATTCATACCTTTTTTTTAAAGTTGTTTCTATATGCCTTTACGGTATTTGCCTCCACTACCTCCCCTGGAAAGCTTTTCCATGTATTCACTACCCTTCTTACACACCTTTTCCCTAAAAGGGACTGAAGTAGTAGCTCAGTGGTAATGTCACTTCCTTTGATGGGGCTGATCCAGTGCCCGCTCTTCTTGTGACATTAGTCACGTTACTAAATCTCCCTGTACCTCAGGCACCACATTTAGATTGTAACCCCTGTGGGACAGGGAATCCCAGTACCGACAAAGGTCTATGTACTGCACTGCATACGCTGTCGGCAGTATATAAATATTATTAAATATGGCTATCCAGAGCTAGCAACTCCTACAAAGTCATATGTATCAGGATGATGCAAGTCGCTCAATAATGCTGAACAAAATGATTCATTTGCACCACTGGCATTATCTCAAACGTGTTAATCTTATTTATTACATGTAATCTGTGATGCAGATCTCCTTGGAGCAGACGATATTGCCACATACACATACATCCTATCAGTTGTAATTGGTACAGGTCACATGTGTTAGTGCTCCAGCTTGTGGCACTTCATACATATTCCCCCCTGTGCATTAAGGCACTCTTCAATGTGGAATTGTATCATACAGTATCAGCACAGGGCATACAAACTGGGGCCTTCTATGACATTGGCAATGAAGGGGTTGAATGCCACTGGGTTGGCCTCCACTCTGTTTGCCCTGCTCCTATCCTGATACAATTATAGGGCTGCACAAACCACGTGCAGTTTCCCCTGGAGTGTAAGGTTTTAATTATAGGGATACTAAAGAAATACGTTTTGTATTGATCTTTAAGAGAGTTTCCACATTCACACTGTGAAATACTGCAATAGTAGCATTTTTTGGCAGTTTTTACAAGAATCCCTCAATAACTGTCAAATGGAAAATATTTTCAATATCTTCCATGTAGCAATGAAACCACAGATTTTGTTGCTAAAGATAGTGACCACTAGATGTCAGTAGTGTAGCCTCTCTAATGACACAGTAGCCTGGAGCAGGGGTGCGCAAACTTTTTCGGCTTTATTTGACCCCCGTGGCATCATTTTACTTCAGAAGCCTCCGGAGACAAAGTAAGTAACAGACAGAGGCCTCGTGAGCTCTCCCGGCATTTAATTTAAATGCTTTTGGCGAAGAGCTAAGGGGCGCTGAAGGTGTCGCGCCCACTCCTAGAAAAATGTCACGCCCCCAGTTTGCGCACCCCTGGCCTAGGGTCACCAGTGTTTGATAAGGGAAATATGCGGTTCAATAAGGGAAGCATGTGGTATTAGTACCATGGGGAAAAGGTGTTATTTCTATCATGCAAGTCATCAGACGTTATTTTTAGCGACTCCGTTAAAAATAACACATTTTGGAATTGGTCCATTCAAAATATTGGAACCAGTCAAAATATAGTCCAGAAAAGCAGAGCAAAACGGAGCACAGCCAAGATTTAAACAAAAAAATGTCAGGATCCTGGGCAACTCTAGATGTATTTAATTAGTTGACACCTTGATAAAGTGCGTCCTGTACGAAATGCGTTGGTGCGTTTATCTGCCTTTTTGTGAGCTGTACTACTAATTAAATACATCTAGAGTTGCCCAGAAACCTGACATTTTTGTGGCTGTGCTCCGTTTTTCTCTCTGCTCAGCAGGCGGCATGCCCTGGGTATGCTGGATGGTCCTGTGTGAGCTGACAGGTAATGGGCATAGTCCCTTTATATTTCCTGGCCCCTCATTTGTATATCTTGCCTTATTGAGAGTTTGGTTAGGTGCCACATACTGTGGGAGGTATAAGTATACCACTAGGCATCTTCACTATCTCATTGGCACATTATTATGGACTGTAATATTGGGGCCATCACCATGTTTACCTGAATCTTAAAGACTTATGCAAAGATACTATTTGTGACAGAGTTCACATGTGATTTTGAGCACCATATCTCACCCTCCAAAATATAGTACAGTATAGTAGTCCTCGCTATCCAACGTTTCACTTTACAACGAATGGCATATCCAACGCAACCCTGAGGGCCATTTTTCGACATCTGAATGCATTACCCGACGCCGGAATGCGTTATCCAACGCTCACCGCCACTGATTAACATGGGACTCACTTTACAAAGGTTTCACTATCCAACGCCACTTCCAGAACGGGTTCCGTTGGATAACCGAGGACTGCCTGTACAGTAGTAGCGCAAGTTTGCCCCTTATCATGCCAGTCATCATGTTCCCATCTTGATTGGAACCTCATTACCAGCAGAAATAACATGTTTTGTATCACCTACTTCAGACTGTTAGGCGGGTGTTAAAGCTGCACTTCAAGCAATATCCTACATGTTTTTTTTTTTTTTTTAATAAATCAGTTCTGTACTATGAGAAAATACTTGTAGCATTTAAAAAATAAAATTCATGTTTTAAAGACATTTTTAATGTTTCTAATGTAGGAAGCATTTCCAAAGTGACAGCCCTCTGCCCCTTCTGAGCTCTGGCTCTTGAGACCCGCCCTCTTTAGCAGTGAACCAATTGTATCTAATAACTGCCCAGTCAATCATATTCCTGGACTACATTGCCCAGAATGCTGTGCAAGAGCTGAATTAAATAACCCTGAGCAAGCAATCTGTTAGAGTCGATTACAGGAGAACGGATCGATCTGCAGCTTAGCTAATCACTTGTCAGTGTGCAGATTGTATTGATGCACATATTGAATGGGGAAGAAAAAAAATATATATATATATTTATTTATTTTTTAAACGGCAGCTTTAAGCAAGATAAGGCTAACTCCAGCCTATGTATATAATGGCAATAATATTAATATTAGATAACCTAAAACTAATATATTGATAATAAATAAGCTAAAACAACCTGCATTAGATGCTAAAACCCATTAGTAACCTAGGTGGTTAGCTAATCATGTATTTCCATGACTAGCTGACCCCCAACGGCTACAAAAGGGGTTAATATTAACATTACCTTACCAAAGATGTTCATTTCCTTCTATATCGGGGTGGCGCACCTAGGTAATGTTACACTTCCATGATGTGTCTGCGCTGTTCATTTTATTTGCTTTATAAAAACAAAAGAGAAATCAGAAAGGCATCAGCTCCCAGGCAACATGAACACATCCAATGTGTTTGTCTTTCACATGATAACTTCGCGATGTCTCAGACCAGCCTTCAAAATGTGGGGCCAGAACTTCAACAATAAACCCTTAAAAAGCCAAAACATGAATAAAGATATCTGCTGCTGGAAAAACCCACCTCCGCGGTTTGGTGTTATATAATCTATGGTAGAAGGAAAAAAAGACAAGCGGTAATGGGAAAAAAAACTGATATGAGTATATCTTTTGGTGGCAATGTGTCTTTAAGGGACTGAGATGTTGGTACTTTTTCCATGCTCATAATATAATTTATTTTCATGACCATGTTTATTTGGGGAGTAATAATCCCTAAGGCAAATTGCATTATCTGGCTCTTCCTAGCACAGTTAGATTGATTTATTTAGATAAAATGTGCTGCCAGGAAGTAATACATTGTGAGTTACCTCTCGTTTTCACGTGTATCCTGGGCACAGAGTTATGATAAATACGTGGTTCAGACCAATCAGAAAGCTATCTTTCTGACTATTTCTCATTACAGGCCAAATAATGTGCTTATAATAAAGAGACCTTTGATGTGTTTGCTTAACAGATGTGGCGGGCTTCATTGATCCCTTTGGGGCATTATGGTGGAGATATGTTATGATATTTTGCACCAACCCGGCCATTAAGTCCTATGGAAGCTATGTAAGTTTCAGCGTTATAACAGGATATCTTGTGTTATACCTGGGGAATAATATCCCATGCCGAATATATAATGTGTATATCAAGTTAATATAAAATGGTGTATTTTGTTTATATAATGTATACTATATTGATCATTAATATTGCAATGAATATGTACTTTACCCATCACTGCCAGAGTTGCAACATATTGTTCCCCCTGTGGCAGCAAAAGGTTACAATTATTAATTAAAAAGAATTAATGAAATATAATTGTGTGCACCCTATAATGGCAGATAATTTAATATGATTAGCACCAAACTATATTAATTATATGTTTTTGGGGTGATCTACAGTAAGCTTGAAACCTCTAACTACATTCAGGTCGCTTCTAATGCACTATACTCCCTGCCATGCTGTGCAGATACCTTATAGAAGGGAGTTTGGGGGCTTTTTTTTAAATGTATAGGGCTAAAAATGTAATTGACATGGAGAAAACAGCTTCTCAGCACATTATGGTCAGTTACATGGGCCCCTGACTCAAAAAGCACATATCTCCTATGCTTGGGATAAATAACAGACAGAAGTTGATTTACTTGATGTACGCCAAGTACTGTAGTAGTATAAAAAATAACTATAAACACTTCAACCCCTTCATTGCCAAGAGGGATATAATACATAGGAAAGCAATACATTGCTAGTACTCAAAGTGGTTAATGCTGGAAGGGTCAGCACGTCATTGCATAATTAATGGTGCCCCCTGATATGACCTTCCTACCAAAGTGGATATTTTAACTAGTATTACAATAAATTTACTCACAACTATAGGCTGTGTACTGTCTTTTGTTACATTTTACATGTGTGTGGTGCCTGTACAATGTACATGTGCTGTAGCGCCGACGAGTATTCTAAAACAAATCTGGGGCAATCGCCAACAAGACCCAGGTACATGCTGGGTACATGCTGCAACATTTCAGTGACGTTTCTGCAGACAGACTAATGGCCCATCGGATTAACAGCGGGGGTCCCTGGCAGTCCCATTCAAACTGAATGGGACTGCCAGGGACCCTTGCTGTGTTAAAAAGTGGCTCAGGATGTTATTTCTATTCCACTGAGGAAACATCACACTGATACCCCCACTATCCACCACCTGAGACATAGAAGTTTGGCTATCCTGAGCCATTTTTTATCTGAGAAAGTGTGAGTCCCTATATTGTTGAATCCTAGAAATGAGTGTCATTCCAGAAGCATATTACACTATGTAGTTTATTTTTCTTCATGCCACATATGGTGTAACCTACGCTCCCCAAAGCTACCTACACAGTCGTCTAGAAGAAAAACGACCTTTTCTTCATAGGGTTGAGCTGCGACTCATTCACTTTATTTATTTATTCCTACACGTTTGCACTTTCACTTATTATAAGTAATTTAGTGCACTGATTACACCTCTTAGTGATTTGTATTTTAGTCATTTTAATGGTCTCACTAATATACACTCTGTATAGGAGCGCCTAACACCACTCTTGTTGTCACAAATACAAGCCCATAAACATGCCCCTTTTCGTAAGGCAGATTTATAGGAACTTGCCCGTTTTTTAACTATTCTACATAGCCCCCCATGAGTACGGTATATATTGTTTCATATAAGAAAATGTATTTATCATTTAAAATGTACTAGACATCAATTAACATTTTGATTTATATACAAAATGTGTGTCTGATATAAAGGTAAAGTAACAAATAACCAGTGTCAACTACATTTATATTAATCGTATATACGATATACCTAATAGAACTACCTTCACAGAAGCGGTGTTTAGATATTTAGGTTATATTTGGCCTCTGATACACAAAAATGTATATACCATTTTTATTTTAATTAAGAAAAACTCTTTATCTGCGTCACCCAAAAGGTGGACGTCTGAAAGGGTTCCCCAAGAGCTGCTCCCCTCTGCAAAGAACCAGTGTGCTAAGGGTTAACATCTGGGCTTGCCTGCGGTGTGCTTTGCCTGCCACACCCTCTGCAATGGCCTTTAGCATTGATATAAGTTTGTTCCTGATGTGCAAGTCCTGTTTAAAAGATTGACTCTGGCCTTTAGCATTGATATAAGTTAGTATGTTTGAATATCAAAAGGTGTTTTTTTTCCCCCTCTTAACTCTGTGCTGTTAATTGACCAACTGGAACAAGCTGATTTATTGGGGAGGGGGAGGGTCATGTGACTGCTTTAGCTGTATAAAACTAATACCCCTCCTGCATTTGCAGGAACTGCATTGCCATGATATAGTGAGCCATTTAAAGTGAGCTTTTAAGTGACAAGTTATAGTTAGACTATAGTTTAACTAGAGGTGACTGGTGACTGCATCTTTCTGCAAACTCTTTTACTCAAGACAACAAACGGTTAGCTATTCAGATCACACTATGATCCCATTCTTGCTAACCTGCATATTTTAACCCCTCACCCCTTTACAACTTATTTCACTGCAGCCTCTCCCAAAACTCACTGCACAATACACTGAAACCCTGAACTGACTCTAGCATTGCAATGCACCAAAACATTTGACAAGGAACAGACACACCCCTGCTGTTTAGTCTGCACACACTCACTTTGTTCACAACAGCTCCTTGCAGCACTGCCTACCTCTGGCATAATGAACCTGCTATGTATCTTAACTTTTTTCTTTCTCCTGGCCTCATGAGAGATGTTACTCCCTCTATCCACTACAAACTCCTCCATCCTAGCCCACACCCAACATCACCATACACCCTGGACTACTCAAAAGCCTTGCACTATCTACTGAATGTTGGTGGAGAACTCTAAAAAGCAGCACACTAACCACTGCTCACTCTAATGGCAAACACCACAAATTTACAACTTCCAAACAACTACCCAAATTCCTACTCGTATTGTTACTCTCTTTAGCAAGTGATATTGAACCTAACCCAGGTCCTCCCCTTTCAGCACTGTCCCATGCCCCTGAGAATTCCACCTTTAAGTTCCAAAAAGGGCTATCTGTCGCCCCATATAAACATCCGGAGCCTGCTGCCCAAACTGGACGAACTAAGGGCATGGTGCCTTATGCATAAACCCAAGCCATCGTTCTTACAGAAACATGGCTATCCCCTAAAACCCCTGATGCAAATATCGCCATTCAGGGATACTCCATTTTTAGGAGAGATAGGTCAAAGAGAGGAGGAGGGGTGTTATTTTATATTGCAGACACCTTACAATTTACACTGTTAAATTGCCCACCAAGCCCACCCTCTTTTGAAATTCTAGTTGGCAAAATCTGCCTCCCCTTTTCTAAGCCCATCTTGCTTGCTGGCATCTACCGCCCCCCTAAAGCCCCTCTACAATCCCTGACTGATATCACCCAATTTCTTGGCTCCATTTCCTCTCTGAATGAGAAGAGTGAGCTGCTAGTTCTTGGGGATTTCAACTTCAATTGGCTTGACCCTAAAAACCACAAAATCCAGATACAACTCAAGTCACTTAACCTATCGCAACTCATTTCCCAACCCACACGGATAAACCTGAAATCGCATAACCATTCCTTGCTAGACTGTATTCTCTCCTCAAATCCCAGCAGAATCCAATCCTCTGGCATCCTTCCGGACATTTTCAGTGACCATGCAATAGTGTACTGTGTAAGGAAAATTAAAACGCCCCATTCAAGCCCTAAAGTTCTCCTCACTAGAACATTTAAAAACTTTAACCCACAACAGTTTCTGGATGACCTTACCAACTGCCCATGGCACAGAATCGATTTAATTCCCGACCCTGATTCTGCGCTCGACTATTTCCAATCTGAGTTCTTAAAACTCTGCAATACCCATGCTCCACTACGCAAAATAAGGGTACGGGGGCCCACCTTCCATGGGTTACAACTGACCTTATTGCACTCTACCAGCTCAGGGATACCTTGTGGAAAAGCTACAAAGTAACTGGCATTATAAAGGATCTCAATCACTACAGATGCATGCGGAACATGTGCACAAGGCAAACAGGGCATGCAAAAGCACAATATTACTCTGACAATCTCCACCAAAATACAACAAACCCAGCTAACTTCTGGAAGGTTATCAACAATATATTCCAGCCTCCTAACCATCAACAACCAAGTAATATCACTAAGGGGGATATTACTCTGACAAACCCCACTGACATCGCAAATGCATTCAATGATTACTTTGTGGGGTGTGCCACTAACTTATTAGCGAAACGCAGCCCAAACCACAAACCTGAATCTCATCCTGGGAGTACCCCTATAGTCCCACCCCCTCCCAACACTGCCCACAATTTCCAATTTGGCCCAGTATCTGAAGAGGAGATTATACAAGCGCTCCTCAAACTAAAACTAAGCAGCCAATGTGGACCTGACTTACTACAATCTAGGTTCCTACGACTTGGTGCCCCAGCCATTGCCAAACCAATTGCGTCCATAGTCAACTCTATCCTTTCTGCAGGCCATATCCCTAAGACCTGGAAAACTGCCAGAGTTGTCCCAATCTTCAAAAGTGGGGACAAAAACACTGTCTCAAACTACAGGCCAATCTCACTTCTCCCAATTCTATCCAAAGTCATGGAAAAATGTGTCCACTCCCAATTAAGCGATTTCTATACCAAGACAAATTTCCCTAGCCAATTCCAGTCTGGGTTTTGTCCCAAACACTCCACCATAACTACCCTGCTAAAAGTTTGCAATGAAATCCAGTGTGGAATGAAACGAGGACAACTCACTGGTGCAGTATTCCTAGATTTTGCAAAGGCTTTTGACACAGTTGATCATGCTATCCTGCTTAACAAACTCCAGAGCTCTGGAATAGGGAAGAATGCTTTAAACTGGTTTCAGTCGTACCTATCAGGAAGATCCCAACATGTGTCCATCTCAGGCTCTAACTCAAACCCCCTGGATATCACCTGTGGTGTCCCGCAAGGCTCTGTTCTGGGGCCCCTACTCTTCTCAGTGTTCATTAATGATCTTCCCACAGCTTGTAAGGAAGCCTCAATACACATGTATGCAGACGACACAATCCTATATGCACACAGCCATAGCCTCTCTGACCTTCAACACATACTTCAGTCTGACTTTTTGAGACTCGAAAACTGGATTTCCCAAAACAAACTGTTTTTAAACACTGACAAGACTGTAACAATGGTATTTGGGACCAAGACTAAATTTTTAAAGCTTCCAGTGACTGAGCTCCTGATTAGAACCAACGCTAACACCACCCTAACCCCTGTCACTAGTTTTAAATACCTGGGCTTATGGTTTGACTCCCACTTAACATTCGGGATGCACATTGATACCCTGACAACCAAGACCTATGCCAAACTAGGGGTACTTTATAGGAACAAATCCTCCCTAAGTCTCCTGGTCAGAAAGCGTATCGCACAGCAGATGCTAATGCCAATTATTGACTATGGAGACATAGTATATGGCTCGGCACCTCAAACCCACCTTAGCAAACTTGACACCCTCTACAATTCAATTTGTCGTTTTGTTCTCCAATGCAACTACAACACACATCACTGCGATATGCTCAAAGAACTAGATTGGTCATCACTAGAGTCTGGGCGCAAAGTTCACCTTTCCTGTCTTGCCTTTAAATTCTTCATGGGCAAGCTACCCAGCTACCTGAACAAGCTCCTCACCCCTACCACTTGCAGCACTTATCACCTGAGATCAGACTCCAAAAGACTATTCATGGTCCAAAGGCTCAACAAAGTATCCGGATGTTCCTCCTTCTCCTACCGTGCACCCCAAAACTGGAACAACCTACCAGAGACTCTCACATCCACCACCAGTTTAAGTTCTTTCAAATCTAAGGCTGTCTCACATTTTAATCTGGTCTGTAACTGTTTCATACGCCCATAATATATATTATCTTTAACTGTGCATGCAATGTCTTGTATATAATGTATACCCTGCTCATTTATGTAACTGTACTTGTAACCATGTATTATTTGTTTTACTCTGTGCCCAGGACATACTTGAAAACGAGAGGTAACTCTCAATGTATTACTTCCTGGTAAAATATTTTATAAATAAAATTTATAAATAAATATCCTACCTCTTCCAACGACATTTTAATCTGGTCTGTAACCGCTACATATGCCCATAATCATACATTCAATTTACAGACCTTTTATGCACAGTTCGAGATAATATATTACCTCTGTTCCTTTAGTGCAACCATGTATTATCATACCTCTTGTTTTCAAGGATGTCCTGGGACCAGAGTTAACTCTGTCTTTCTTCTTTGTAAAACATTTTATAAATAAAAATAAATAACGGTTATCAAACCTAGGGGGGAAAATAAATTTTCTCTGGGATTGATACACATGCTAGAATTCTACACGTGAAACCAGAATCATCACAGCTCGTTTGCCGTAAAAGGATTAAAATAAGACGGTGATAGTTGGTGTCACCGTGCCCCATAAATACCCCTTTTTCTGTAGCCTCCCAAGCAGACGTTTTTCCTTGCAGCTAAAATTGGCTCGTGGGGAATGCTCCAGGAGTCTGCAAAACCCATCTATTTGTGGCTGGGAACCAGCAAGTGTTTGTGGGGGAGGAACAAGAGAGGCAAAAGGATCAGATGGAGAGAGGGTCACAAGAGAGGGGGGGGGAAACTGTGCTTTTCAGCAAAGGAGAACACAGATAGTGCAAATACAGCAGTGTAGAGAAAAGGGGAAGGTAATACGTGGGAATTGAAAGAGAGAAAAAACTTTACCTTTAGTCTCCTCTTTAAGGGACAAAGCGTAGGGAGTAAGGAGAGATTACTTCTATATCTCGCACATCTTTCTTATAAAGAGGAATACTGTAGATGAGAAGTTTGCAATTGGGGAAGTGTGAGAGGGTGAAAGTAGAGGTATAGATAAAGAAAGAAGAAGATTAGAAGAAGTATAATTTAAAGGAATTTAAAGTTGGTGAAAGCGGTTGAAAGAAGAAGTATACTGGTTACCGAAAGATAGAGTAAAGGAATAAGAAACAGAAAAAAGTGAACAAAGACTGCAGGCGAGAAGCAGTAGGGACAAATAGCAGCTAGCACGATGTCTTATTCCTATTGATCTAGAATCAGTCAGCGAGGCACATTTTGAGTTGTTTTATAGCCGGAGATCCCAAAGCTGCAATCCAGTGCAGAATGCTGTTCAGGTTCCTGGTCCTGGCGGCTCTCTGCCTGCAGAGTGTCCTCTTGGAACAGAGTCGAATTCTGGAACAAAGAAAACCTTTCTTCGAGCGCTTCCGAAGGCTGGAGGAGCAGGTGAGTTGTGGTTTTTAAACCCTTCAGAGATATTGGGCCCTATTTACTAAGGATTGCTATTCCATAAGATATCTTCTGGCATGGTTTAGTAATACAGCCCCTTAACGTCGGTTCAACTGAATGGGCTAAAGGGTGTCTTATAAAGTAACAGCGCTTAGTAAACATGGTCCTTTAGGGCCCTTCCACTTGATTGAGCCATAAGCTATTTTCCTGCATGCAAGATGTCTTACAGAGTAGTACTTCTTAATAAATGTGCTCATTATCGACTTGAAAAGCTATTAACGCTGATGTGATGCAATCTCAATAGACTTCTCAATAGCAGTAATGCTTTGCAGGTCCCCCTGGCAGGAAAGGGGTTAAAAGATGTATCCTGCCAGTACCAGTCTTTAATGTAGGAAATGTAAGTTTAAGATGTACTGTCCGAATGGTATTTGAGTTTTCCTATACTTAGTGCATCATAAAAAGTACATACTTATCCTGGTTAATACCTACTGCACTTGCGAAAGATACTGTACCAGACACAACATTTATCTGCAACAGACAGAGAACTTTGGCTAAAAAGGCTGTCTGATTTTGCAGGGTATTTGCAAAGCTATCCATACATACTGTACACAAGCACAAACTAAAGATGGGGTTACTGTTACTGCTACAGCTGTGCAGTATGTGTGCTGTCTGAGTGTCCCACATTCCCCACATCTAATGCTAATGCAATCAGTGACTACTTCTCCTGTTAAAAATAAAGGGAGCAATTTTGGAACTAATTGATGTCATGAAAAACATTTATAACCTGCATCTCTTAGGGATTTAATTACTATAGTCTCCCGGCTACAAAACTGGGGCAAAATAATTGTACCAAATTCATAAAGGATAAACTTTAATTGATTTCAGTGGGATTCATTTTCTTTAATATAGCGCTGTCTTTTGCACTGGTTTCGCTCCAGAATTTTATCTTTGTAAATAACCCCATCTACATAACGGTGGTTAGATTTTAGGCCCAGACCCACAAAGCTTTAAGTTATGTGACATGACGTTAACCTAACATAATGTTACAATAACACACAGTGTGTCTTCAGAGGGCAATTACAGATGTTGATGCTATGCTCTACATCAGGCGTGCGCAAACGTTTCCCCCTGCGCACCCCTGCCTGATCTCCTTACCTAATCGCGTCCCCTTCCTTCCTTGTCTTCGGTGTCAAATGACATTTCGGGGTCACGTGAGCCTGTGGTGTCACTTGACGCCAAGTTGCCATGGCGACGAGTCGCCGAAGACAAAGGAGGAGGCCTCATGCGATCCCCCCGGCATTTCATTTAAACTCGGTGGGGAAGAGCGCGGCAACCGCCACACCCCCCCCCCAGAAAACTCTTGCGCCCCCCCACTTTGAGCGCCCCTGTTCTACATGAAGAAAACATTGTATTGTATTGTAAAACATGATTTAACTATAACAATCGTTAGTGATGACATGCAAATGAGGCATTATCATAACATTAGTGGATATGCAAAGTCTGTTAAGGTTACCGTGGGGACTTAACGAACATAACATGAAGTCATACCTAAACTTGGTGTTGCTCCCATCCAGACCCTGAAATAGGACGTTTACAGTGTCTGGATGGGCGTAACATCCTAGTTGGGATCTTAATTTGTTCTCGATGTGTATGGTTTGTCAGTAGCAAGGGTTAGGGAGTAGTTTTACATCACACGTATTATAGAGGAATGTATGAAATGGAAGGACATTGTTAGCTGTCTACACCTGTCAATGCAGTAAGAATGGTTTAAAGACTAAGGTCTACAAATAGCAGGATGCATAAAGTCTCACAGGTGGAAAACTGGGGGCAAAGCAGATTTACCAATGGATTTAATTGATCCCAGTGCTTTCAATTGGATACCTCTTCTAAATCCAGTGCTGCTATTTGCACTGGTTTTGCCTAATATTACCGCCTTGACACTTTGATAAATAAAACCCTATTGAGTTTATCAAAGCTACGACTTGAATCAAATGTTCATGAACTTCGTAAGATTATCGGTCTGCCCCTATAACAGCGACTCCTTGTTTAAGATGCAAGTAGAAGATTTGTCCATGTCATTAGGAGCATGATCGTAACCTATTTTGAACACGGATTCAGAGGTTGTGTATTCTACCATTAAGAGAGTAAACACTAGTAAATACCCCCAAAAGTCTCAAGGCTGTAAAACATGGGCAAAGTTTGTGAAAAAATTGCACCAGATTTAGCGAATGAAAAACTCACATTCATTTCAATAGGATTCAATTACTTTGATGAATATGGCTCTGTTCTTTGCACTGGTATTGCCATACTTTTATAGCCAGCAGACTTTGAGAAGAGTGATGTCCATTTACTACTCAGTACAATGCATAGCAAAATGGTGAAGGGATTAAACTAGACACCATTCAAACTATTGGGTCAAAAAGCCATTTTTAAACAACTTTTCATTGTAATTGGCTATCCTTAAAGTCACTGTCTGAATTTTGTTTTTAAGTTAGAATCAGTTCCCTTAAATTCAGGCTCGCCAAAATCAGAATAGTTTGGGGATGTTCTTAAATGCAACTGCAAAACTCGGGCCACATCATCAGAGGGGCGGACGGAAAACAAAGTAGCCTACGGCCTCTACCTACCCCCAACTCTCTCCCCCGACCACTCTCCTTCCACCTCTTTCTACCCTCACCTCAGCTCTCTCTCCCTGCCAGCCAGCTCCCACCGACCAAATATATTACCAACTTCCACCCTCACAAGAAACTCCATCCAACCCACCCAAACAATGCTCTCTCGCTCCCTCCCAAAGAATTATCTCCCACTCACCTGTCCAAACAACTCCCTCCCTTCCACCCACCAAACACCGGGCCAAACACCCTCCTATCTCACCCCCCCCCCCTCTCCTAGCCAACTCCCTATCATCCACCAACTCACCAAAACACCAACTCCCTACCTCAAACCCAGCCAGCCAAACAACTTCGTCCCAAACAAATCCCCCCAAACTCCCTTCATCCCACCCACCAAAACAACTCCCTCCCAAACTCCCTCATGTCCACGCACCCACCCAAACAACTCCCTCCTATCCACGCAAATAACTGCCACCCACACACCCATCCAAACAATTCCTTCACTCCCACCCACACAACTCCCTCCCACATTCTCACCCATCCAAACTATCACCCTCACACCTCCCTCGCACCCACCCAAACAACTCCCTCTCCCAACCAAACACTCACACACATGACTCACTCCCTCCCACCCATCTCCCATCCACCATCTCTCTCCCACCCAAACAACTCCTTCCCACCCAAACTGCTCACTCCATCATTCCCTCCCGCCCAAACAGCTCAAACAGGTCACTTATTCCCTCCCACCCAAAAAGCTCACTCCCTCCTGCCAAAACAGCTCACTCCCTCCTGCCCAAACAGCTCACTCCCTCCTGCCAAAATAGCTCGCTCCCTCATTCCGTCCGCCCAACCAGCTCACTCCGTCATTCTGTCCCGCCCAAACAGCTCAATCTCTCATTCCTTCCCACCAAAACAGCTCTCTCCCTTATTCCCTTCCGCCCAAATGACGCCGTGGGTCATGTGACCTCACGTCACGTGACCCGAGTGTCATTTGACGCAGCTACCAGGTAGGAGGGGGGTGGGCGTGAGCTCTGCAGCAGGCAGACAGGGGGGGGCGCACCAGGAAAAGTTTGCACTCCCCTGCCTTGAAGCACATGGCCACCACTTAAAGCTGCAGTTCAGTCAATATCCTGCATGTGTTTTTTTTTTTAAATAAATCAGTTCTGTAGTAAGAAAAAATACTTTTAGCATTTTCTGTTTTTAAAAAAACAACTTTTAAAGACCAATTTTCTTGTATTCTATTTTAACAGCCATTTGCTAAGGCGCTGCCCCTTCATGTCCTGTCACAAGCCCTGGCACACCCCTTTGTCAGCCCTGCCCTCCCTCTAGCACATGTCAGTGCAGGAGTGCTCATGAATATTCATGAGCTTCCACTGACTGACAGAAGCAAATAAAAACATATGCTAGCTCTAATTATGTCACCAAATTTTGCCTATCAATACATGGAGAACGAATTGACTGGCAGCTATACAGTTCTTTAGGTAATTAGAGATTGCTGGAGAAGTGTATCAAAGAGGATACACCAAAGAAATCCCTTTCGTAGGCGCACCGCAGACCTTTATAGTATATACGGTCAGGGGTGAATGTGGTGGGTGAAGTTAACTTTATTTCATACTGATGTGTCAAACGTGTAGTTAAAACAGTATATAGTGTGAATCTATATACTCGAAATAAAAGATAGACACCTATAGTCTATTTGGTCTCTGCCATGCCTCTCCTTTATTGTCTATGTATTGCTCTATAGGGAATAGATACGCCCTTTTGTTATATATATATATATTTGTTTTATCTTTCTATGCTTCTACAACCCGTGTGCTTTTTTGGGGTTTTAAAATAACCTTGGTATATATAGATGGATGGATATATATCCTAAAGTTCACAAGAGCATCCACAGACCTCCCGGAAGACCTATAGTCTCAGGAATTGGTTCACTCACAGAACACAGCAGCGTATACATTGATAAAGTACTTAGAGAATTTGTAACATCTCTACCGTCCTTCGTCCAGGACACAAAAGATGTCTTAAACAGACTTGAAGGCATACAAGTAACCAAAGATACTTTGTTAGTCAGCTTCGATGTAGAATCGCTGTACACAAGTATAAAACATGAGTTTGGTCTTATAGCAGTAACCCATTTCCTCACATCTCGGAGTTGCCTTTTTGCCGAACATAATGCTTTCATTATAGAACTTTTACAGTTCATCTTAGAACACAACTATTTCTTGTTCGATTCTAAATACTACCTACAAGTCCAGGGAACGGCCATGGGAACAACGTGTGCCCCCACTTACGCCAACCTGTATTTAGGTTGGTGGGAGGTGATCAGTGTTTTTTCAGAAGGGATGTCAATGTTAACTTCACCCACCACATTCACCCCTGACCGTATATACTATAAAGGTCTGCGGTGCGCCTACGAAAGGGATTTCTTTGGTGTATCCTCTTTGATACACTTCTCCAGCTATTCTAACCCATCCCTAGGCAGCACGCTTTGTCCAACAAGGGGTTTAAGAGCGAGGCTTCCTCCACCATAGCATCTTTTGTCCACCCACAGGACCTTCTATCCTGTTTTCCACCTCAGCTCCCCCTATATTTCTATCAAATAATACCAGCCATCTACAAATAATGGCAGGCTTTCTATCGCGTACTATGGACTTCAACGACTGGGAGGCTGACTCGGAAAATATATTTTCCACAAATGCAACTCCACAAGAAGAACCCACTGTAAATAACATCAAAACGTACTTTCAAAATCTAGAATATCACTATAAAAAACAATCACGTTTATGGTGGGAGGTTTGCAGTCTCCAAAAGTATCAGAAGAGCAAGATGATACCAAGGGGTTTAAGGGTCAATCTCTCACCTTCATACCATAATCTACAGGAGGCCTTCATTAAGAAATGGGATGACACAATAACGAAATGTTCACATGACTTGATGATTCTTTTAATCGATAATGAACTGGCTGAGCTTAAGAAAGTAAACATTGAAATAGAGAAAAACAAGAAAGAAGCGGTCCAATGGAAGGAATCACCCAACTTTGAGAAATATGAAAACATCTTACAAAAAACTACTGATCACTACGTAAAAGGAATAAAAGAAAGAAAGCGCATCAAATTTGTTAGAGATAGTGGGGACTACTCCAAGGGCAAGATCTACAAACACCACTTCCAGGCAGAAAAAGTGAAACTACAGGAACACAGTGACTCTTCCACCGACTGGAACATGTCGGAAACAGAAGAGAACAGCAATTACCAGAACAAGGTAACAACAAGATCAAAATCAAATAAAGATAAAACCTCTGTACAACCAGACAGTCACAATCCACATCATTTTTTAGACCAGGCCCAGGAAGGTGTAGACTATGGCCCAGAAAGACAAGGAGAGGAGGGATATTGGAGAGGAAGAGGAAGAGGAAGATGGTCAGGCTACAAGAAACAGAGGAGAAGGAGATACTAACAACAGAAGACACACACAAGAATAAATGTGAAATTATCAATCTCTCTGACACCATCCTAACGGGAGCTCAACTAAGCCTCCTAGAGAAAGGCCTCTCCTATGTTCCCTCCAATAAATTCGACCTTTTCGAGGCAGTAAAAGACATCAACCTTTTTGCACGCAAAATGCTCCTGCACAAATTCTTCAAAAGACGAGGGAGGAATGCACCACCAAATATGTATGAAGAATTTCTGCAAACACAGGATCAGGAACATTTGGCAAATTTAGTCAACCTGCTAGAAGAAGGAGAAAAAAATCCCGGGGACGGTCCCCACACAACTCTAAAACCTCAAAGTCGCTTTACACCACATCAAGATAGTTGTGCGAACATCTCAACGTTCCTAAATTTGGTCACCAAGGACCTAGAATCCCTCAAAAAATCCAGGACAGAAAGTAACCTCAACAAACAGGAACAAGAGGCACTAAAGGAAATAAGAGACATGCAAGAAATCACAATAAAACCAGCCGACAAAGGAGGCAACCTTGTAATAATGAAAACAGAGGACTATAAGATGGAGAACCTGAGACTCCTGAAGGATAAGAAGTGCTACAGAACACTCCCAAATGATCCAACTGCACTATTCCAGAAGGCACTAGGCACTATACTACGAAAAGGTCTGGAGAACAAAGTCATATCGAAGAATGAACATGACTTCATGATGCCAAAGGATCCGACTATAGCCACTTTCTATAGCATCCCTAAAGTTCACAAGAGCATCCACAGACCTCCCGGAAGACCTATAGTCTCAGGAATTGGTTCACTCACAGAACACAGCAGCGTATACATTGATAAAGTACTTAGAGAATTTGTAACATCTCTACCGTCCTTCGTCCAGGACACAAAAGATGTCTTAAACAGACTTGAAGGCATACAAGTAACCAAAGATACTTTGTTAGTCAGCTTCGATGTAGAATCGCTGTACACAAGTATAAAACATGAGTTTGGTCTTATAGCAGTAACCCATTTCCTCACATCTCGGAGTTGCCTTTTTGCCGAACATAATGCTTTCATTATAGAACTTTTACAGTTCATCTTAGAACACAACTATTTCTTGTTCGATTCTAAATACTACCTACAAGTCCAGGGAACGGCCATGGGAACAACGTGTGCCCCCACTTACGCCAACCTGTATTTAGGTTGGTGGGAGGCGATCAGTGTTTTTTCAGAAGGGATGTCAATGTACACGAACCACATAGATTTGTGGCTACGCTACATAGATGACATCCTCCTACTCTGGAGAGGCACAAGGAAAGATTTGGAGACCTTCCTCAAACTACTAAATTACAATGATCACAACCTAAAGCTAACATCAGAGATCAGCACAAGTAGTATCACTTTTCTGGATTTACAAATAACCATCAATGATGATGGTTGTTTATCCATTAAAAACCATAAGAAAAAGACCGCTACAAACAGCTACTTAAAAGCAGACAGCTTCCACCCCAAACCCCTGATCCGGGGCATCCCCACAGGACAATATCTGCGCATACGACGTAATTGCACAGATATCATGGCATTCAAAGAAGAAAGTAAAAAGATGAGGGACTACTTCATAGCCAGGGGATACTCCAGACGTCAACTCAAAACTGCATATCATCGGGCCCTGAATACTCCACGCATTGAATTATTAAAACCGAAAACACCTGAAGAGAGTAACAAGATGAGTGAAATCAGATGCATAGCCACTTACCATGATCAGTGGAGGGACATCAACAAGATACTTACCAACCATTGGCACATTTTGACTAATGACGATGATCTCAGAAAGGTCCTCAAGAGTCATCCATCCATTGTTTGGAGACGAGCATCTAATATCAAGGACCACCTGGTACACAGCCACTTTACACCTAGTAACAAGAGAAAGAACACAACATGGCTAAGTATCAAAGGCTCGTATAAGTGTCACCACTGCAAGGCATGCAGCCACATGAAGGAAAGCAAGATCTTCACTAATACTGACAACAGTAAAACATTCAATGTTAAACACTTCATCAACTGCAAAAGCAGAGGAATCATCTATTTGATAACGTGTCTATGCGGGAAAAAGTATGTGGGAAAAACAAAGCGAGAACTTCGAAGGCGCATCCTTGAGCACATGGGATCTATAAGGAATGCGCTAGACACCCCCATTTCTCGTCACGTTAGAGACCACCATGCAGGAAAAATGGACACACTAAACTTCCAGGGCATAGACCACATTCCCCCAAGCATTCGCAGAGGGAACTGGGACAAAAAACTACAGCAGCGTGAGGCCAGATGGATCTATTTACTTAACACCCACTATCCATCTGGCATAAATTAGGGTTTTGTCTTTAACTCCTTCCTCTGAAATACTCTCCAGCACTATAATATAATCGTTGAATCCATCTACCCAATATACACTTGTATATGTCAAATGAAATTACTAAGGTCAGAAGTGGATGCAGTACCTATGCACCACCACTAACCGGCATGAGGCATCCCACGATCGCTATGGTAACCACCGGGTATAAATAAGCGAGAGGGAACGCAGTAACGCCCACCCCGGATGAAGTCACAGGAAGTGACGAAACATGCGCCATGTCGGGTCTTTTGCCGACTTGTAATTAAACTCTGCCAGCTACCTCCAGCAACAGCTCAAATAGAGAACGCTTAAAGACTAATACCTATATGATACACCCATTTAAAGAGGTGTCAGTACTGCCACAGGGCAGCACTTGCTTTGAACTGTACTACACTACATTAAAGATCCTTTCTAACAAGAACATCTGCACTACTACGTGAACCAACCACATTTCAACCTACCACGCATTGCGTATGCAGCTGCCATAATTATATATTAACATAGGACATATCTCTGTGTGTGCACAGGGAATTTAAGTTAGACTACCAAACATCTACTCCTATATGTGTAAGATCGCAATATAAATACACCGCTTGTCTATTTGTGTATCTACCTATCTCACACTACACGCAGGACACACAGAACAGCATTCGTGTAAGCCCTGTCGGGCGCATGCGCATGTGGCGCTTCAATAGTGCCAACAGTATCTTCTACACTACTCTCTAGAAAAATTACACAACACGGCGCAAAACCCCGTTCTAACAAGAAAACGTACAAGATTGTGTGATTAAAATACACACCAGCCGAATACTTACTGCGTACGCAACTCCTAGTATCGCAAGATCAACGCGGGGCTTTTTTCCATCTATGCACGGGGAACCCCATAAAAATTTAGAATACATTCCTAGATTTCTAAAGATCGCAACAGAACACAGCGCCTGCCTATCTATTGATTTACCTACCTTGCACTGTACGCAGATCACGCAGATCAGCATCAATAGAAGCCCGTTCTGACGCATGCGCGGACGGAGTCTATACAACAAACTGAGGGCTATGAACGGCCCCACTCAAGAGCGCATGCGCGGTGCGTAATAGACACATAAAAAACTTGTGGCAACAGACTGCACTGGCTAGCACAGATGCGTTTTTTCTTTTGGTATATAAGGGATACAATATACATGAGGCATCTCCATCACATATAAGGTTTTTTTGCCACCTTAGCAACTACCACCTAGATACACAAAAAGAGTGTTAACACACTGCTCTTGATAAACATACGTGCTAAACAAGTATACACAAATATTCCCATAACCTGTCCTATACAGTAGGTGCTTTACAAACAACCCCCTGCGACTTTGTACCATCAGCCAACCAGGGCACGTTCTCCTATGCTAAAATACAGCAACATATACTAAACAGGGATACAGGGAACAGATTCCTATAGTGGAACTTTGGTCATATATGATAAAGAACACAACCCTCCCAAACGAGGGATCAGATGACAATAACCAAACCAAAAATAACTGAAGGATATATATCCATCCATCTATATATACCAAGGTTATTTTAAAACTCCAAAAAAGCACACGGGTTGTAGAAGCATAGAAAGATAAAACAAATATATACATAACAAAAGGGCGTATCTATTCCCTATAGAGCAATACATAGACAATAAAGGAGAGGCATGGCAGAGACCAAATAGACTATAGGTGTCTATCTTTTATTTCGAGTATATAGATTCACACTATATACTGTTTTAACTACACGTTTGACACATCAGTATGAAATAAAGTTAACTTCACCCACCACATTCACCCCTGACCGTATATACTATAAAGGTCTGCGGTGCGCCTACGAAAGGGATTTCTTTGGTGTATCCTCTTTGATACACTTCTCCAGCTATTCTAACCCATCCCTAGGCAGCACGCTTTGTCCAACAAGGGGTTTAAGAGCGAGGCTCCCTCCACCATAGCGTAATTAGAGATTGCACACATGAAACTATTGAAGTAAAAAAATTAATTAAAAAAAAAAAAAAAAAAAGACTGAACTGCAGCTTTAACTATATATTGAACATACTGGGAAATGATATATACAGTTTGGACACAACATTGTATATGTACATACATACATACTGATATGCACACCCAAGCACTGATACATATAGTCTAAACACTTACACAATGATATATTGTATACAAATATATACACAGTTTTGCACACACACGTACAAAAACACACACCGGCCCACACATGCGTATATACCGTTAAATACTGCTGAGATTGTACGTCTGTGACTCTTGCTTTTACTGTATGAGTGCTTTACCCCTGGTAATATCATCACATCTTAGCCAATATAAAAGAGTAATATTATTCTGATGGTAGAAAATGATTGCTGGTACTTTGGCAATTAATGGCTTAAAGCTTCCAGACATCAAACGCCTCTTGTCTGTGTGATCATAAAAATACATTTAATTGGCTGCCACAGCAAATTAACTGGGTACTTATTTATAAAGTTGGCTTATGTGCCATTATAGTAAATCTAAAATTGGGTAGGCATAATAATGTTATGACACAATGAATGCAATTTGGTGCCTATGACAACACAGGATCACTGCCAGCGCAGAATGTAGTGGCTAAAAATGTACTGATGTTTAAATATATAGGTTAAACATTTATTATTTTGACAGTGTGGCTATTATAAATAATATTACACTAACAATCAATATTTTCTAATGCTAGTTCTAAAAAAATAAAAATCCACGATTCTGTTTCAATTTCGATCAGGTATTCAACATGAGGGAGGCATCAAACATTTTAAACAACAAATTATAGCATACTGTATGTATGATGTTTTCAAACAGGTATGTTCATTTTTCAGCACCTAATTTATTTGGGGGGAGATTTGAGAGGACATATATACCAACTGGAGATACCAATTAGGCTAGCTCCCCCTCCCACTCCAAAATCACAATTCCTATTTCACCACCCTTTAGGTGGCGAAAACAAAATAAGGGTGTTTAAGACATGATGTGAACAGTATCCCAAAGCTACTGAATAGCAGCTACTGGCAAAAAAAAAATGCGAGTTTCTGCCTTTTTTGAGCTACCACACAGTTTGTCAGAGTAAGTGTGATAACGATCATTAAAAAGCCTTTTCCAAGCAATTTTGACATGTTATCGAAGCTTTATGAATAACTACACATGCAAAATCACTTTTTAAGTGCACTTAACAAGCCACTTATTGAAGCTATCTGAATAGGCCCCTATCTATTCTTATAGCCCCGCTTCCTCATTTCAATAGCTTGAACATTTTATGTGCAGTGAAAAACAACGATATATGTATTTGTAGTCTGTGATACATTAGATCGAACTAGAATGAGCATTCGGCTTAGAAGTTGTTATACAGTACAGGCATACCCCGCATTAACGTACGCAATGGGACAGGAGCATGTATGTAAAGTGAAAATGTACTTAAAGTGAAGCACTACCTTTTCCCACTTATCGATGCATGTAATGTACTGCAATCATCATATACTGTATGTGCATAACTGATGTAAATAAGGCATTTGTAACAGTCTCTATGGTCTCCCCGCTTGCGCACAGCTTCGGTACAGGTAGGGAGCCGGTATTGCTGTTCAGGACGTGATGACATGCGCATGCATGAGCTGCCGTTTGCCTATTGGGCGATATGTACTTACTCGCGAGTGTACTTAAAGTGAGTGTACTTAAAGCGGGGTATGCCTATACATGGATTTTAAAGTTCCTTCTAAATTTGGCCTATTTAAGGGAGCCAAATATAGAAAAACAGATACGTGAAAATCTTCTCTTTGCCCTGCATTACATCCTACTATGGAAAAGGATTAACAGAGTTGTAATTAAGTGTAAGATCTAGCGGAGAAAAATCACTGAACAGAGTAGAAAATAGTCATAGATGTATTTGTAGTCTGCGGATTCATTACATTTACTGTAACTAGGATGGACCTTATTAAATGCTGGCATACATGGATTTCAACATTCTTGCTAAATGTGGCTTATTTGTGCATGCCAACCAGACATAAAAAGACAAGAGCCTGAATATCATGTCTATGTAATATACTTTATGAATCACATTCTATTATGAGAAAGGATCAACAGAAGTGTAGTTAAATGGAAGATCTGGTGGAGCAGAACCACTTGTAATGTATTTTGAGTAACCCTATCTCTTAATTGACATTCAGAATGGTACAGTTGCTGAGCATGGTAAATGGATTGGGTTTTTTTTTCCATCCCACATGTGCAGTGGACTCTAGGTCTGAATGTCCATCCTAGGTGAGATACAGATGTTGCACTCATTATTCTATTTAATAATGTTAAATATACCCAGCTTTAATACAAGTTTGTTCTGCAGAAGGAGGAGTGGGTGGTAGGTTTTTGCAAGTCTCAAGCAAGGAATGAGGATTAGAGCCAGGTATAAAAACTGTAGGACAGATGCAAAACAGCTTCTGTTGGTTATAAAATGGGGTCTGAAATGACAATGGAGCTACCCTTCCAACAACAATGTTATCCTTAAAAACATCTAGCTATTGCTTAAATATAATAGTACAAAATGTGTTTTAGAAGCAGTGTCAAACCTGGAAAATTGTAAATCTGTTAATTGGTTTCAATGGCCCATCAATAAATTCATAATTGTAGTGTACAAAACTTTCCAAACCTCACAGATTTATTTTCGGCTAACAAGTCATTTTGGAGCCGTTTCCTCTTGCTTTGCAGTACCGCCAAATGTATTACGCTATTCTCACCTATGTAGCGTTGATTAGGGAGACTGTGGCCCCTACAACAGGAAAATGGGCAAACCTTCTTGGTGTTGAAATTGGGTCACTTGAATAAGAAACCTGTGAGATTTAAAAAAAATGATATACTATAATTTAATGTGTATGGAACTCATAGGGTCCATTAAAAGGTGTCTGAACCAAATAAAAACGGCACATCAATTCCTTCTATGTTGTGTGTCCATAGGGCCAGTGCCAAATGCAGATGAACACTTAATATGCTGTAAAGAGTGTAGTTTCAGTTTGTGGGTCCTTTGTAATCATGATTTTTTTCATACCTACTTTATATCACAGCCCTGATGACTGCAACCTTGGAATCACTGAAGCATTCTTTCCCCAGATACAACTCCATAATTAGCATGTAATAAAGGCAGAAGGAGATTACATACTATACATACATACTGTGGTATTTGTTATTGTGCTCGCCCCAGTTAGGCTTTTTGGCTTAATTTTACAAATCAATTAAAATACACATTTAATTATGAAACAACTGTTACAAATGACAGAAAGTGTTACATATTTACTTGGTAAATGAGGTTGAAAAAGACCTATAGTATGTTCATCAAGTTCAACCTATGTTAAATTTAGATGATGGAGATACTCATACTATATTTGCATTCACAGTAAATCCAGAGGGCGGCAAATCAAAAACCTAAGTGAGACAATATCCTATTATGTCTCATAAGGGGAAAAATAAATTCCTTCCTGACTCCATAAATGACAATCAGATTTGTCTCTGGATCAACATCCTTCCTATGTTTAGTTTTTGGGTATATCCTTGTATTTAATATATTTATAGTATCATCTACATGGGTAATGAATCCCACATTTTAACTGCCACTACTGTAAATAACCTATTCCTTTGCTACTGGTGAAATCTCCTCTCCTCCAATCTCAAAGGCTGACCTTGTGTCAACTGTCCTTGGGATGAATAGTCCACTTCAATGTTCCTTGTATTGCCCCTAGATATATTTGTAAATAGTTATCATATCATCTCTTTGATGCCTCTTTTCTAATATCAAGAAATCTAATTTAGCTACTGTACTAGCCTTTCCTAATAAGTCAGAACATTCCCGCCTTTGTTAATTTGGTGGCTCTTCTCTGCACTTTTTCAAGTTCCATAATGTATTTTTTAGGGAGTGGTGCCCAAAACTCTACCCCATATTCGAGGTGTGGTCTTACTAAGGATTTATACAGTGGCAAATGTATGCTGTCCTTCCTACCATCCATACCCCGTTTTATGCAACATAAAAATCGATTTGCCTTTGTAGCCACTGCCTGACACTGAGCACTAATGCTAAGCCTGTTTTTTACAACCACTCCTAAATTTCTCTTCAACAAAGATTAACCTAATTTTGGAGTATTTAGTTTATATGAAGCCTATTTATTCTTGCTTTCCAAATGCATAACCTTATATCTGTATTAAACGTCATCTGCCATTTACCTGCCCATGTTTCCAAAATTACATCCTACTTTGATTTTACTACATTACACAATTTAGTGTAACCTCAAGCATTAATAAACAAGTTAAAAAGCAGGGGTCCTAGTACCGATCCCTGAAGTACTCCACTCACAACTTAAGCCCAAACTGTAAAAAAAAATTCATTTATGACAACTCTGTTGTCTATCCTTTAACCAGTTTTCAATCTAGGTGCAAATATTTTTACTGAGTTCAATTTCCTTTATTTTGTACACTAACCTTGTGTGGCACCGTATGAAAAGCCTTTGTAAAATCAATGTAGACCACATCAACTGCATAACCCTGGTCTAATTTCTTACTTACTATCTCAAAGAAACAAATAATGTTAGTTTGGCATGATCTATCCTTCCTAAATCCATGCTGACAATTACTATTAATTTTGTTATCCATTAGGTATTCCTGAATATTATCCCTTACTATACCTTCAAGTAGCTTCCCCACTATTGATGTCAGGCTTACAGGTCTGTAATTGGCCAGTTGTGATCTAGATCCCTTTTTAAATATACAGTTGTTTGAAAAAGAAAGTACACACTCTTTGAATTCTATGGTTTTACATATCAGGACATAATAATAATCATCTGTTCCTTAGCAGGTCTTAAAATTAGGTAAATACAACCTCAGATGAACAACAACACATGACATAAATACATAGGCAAAAAGTGACAAATAAAGCATTTTAAATTGGTGCATACGTAGAGCGCCCAGAGCGCCCCCCCACTCAATTAATTAGACATTTTTTATACCTCTTTGGGTTTTTAATGGTATTAGTATAATTTTCCTGCTCCTTAAATTATACACCAACATGCCCACCGTCCCTTTAAGTAAAAACAAATCATAAAAATAACACCTATTCCCTTTAGGGAAAACTAACTAAACATATTCCAGCCCTTTCTAATCAAGCCGCCAGCTAAACTGGTTATTCGCCCAAAACAAACCCTATCATATCCACCCCATATGAACAGTCTTAGGTACATTAATGTATTACTTAGCTCTTAGTCTGTTACTGTTGGGGCTCCAGGTAATTCCCTCTGAACCCTGCGAGAGAATCCCTCTTCTCTGTAGTTCCAATGCTATGGACAGGACCTCCCCTGCTTCAGCGCGGCCTCGTGGCCTTCACTCTTCTTCCTGGGATTCAAGCCCAGGCAGTCCGAGCAGGCTCCGCGACCACCGTCCAGCGAGCCAAGGGACTGTATCATCCAGCTTCACCTTGCTGGGGTGACCTCTGTCTCTCCCCCTTCTCTGAGGAAAAGCAGTCTCTCTGTGTGTAATCACTTCCTGACTTTTAAAACTCCTCTTGATTCAGGAGTCCAGCCTGATTAGCTGCAGCTGAACTAGCTTCTCTAGGGGAAATTAACTCTGTGTAGGCAGGAAAGCATACTATATGCAATACTCCAGCCTATACAGGGACAGTGATTGTATCACAATATATACAAATCATTTTATTTTCAAATTACAATTTTTTGTGTTATACAATTTTTGAAATAACACTTTTTTGGAAATCTCATGGTTCATATATTTAGTGTGTGTATGTATGTATATATATATATAAGCGCTATATTTTCACTGTTTCTCTATTTATTAAACTATCTCTATTATTCCTGCAGTTTCGTCGGTTCCAGGAGGTGACATTGACACGTCTCCAGGGTATTGCAGAGAACTATAACATCTCATACAATATTGATGCTCGTTTCCAGCACATTACTGACCGGCAGCAGGCATTAACAGAAGCTGTCAATGCATCCAGTGAAGGGGCTCAGAGGGAGCAGAGTGGCATAAAGCTCTGGTTGAAAAAGCTCCAGAGAAAAAACAAAAAACTGGACTTGAAGGTCTCCTCACTGGAGGAAGTCATGAATGAGAGGAGAAAGCAGGCCTCCAAGGACAAGAAGGAAAAGCTTGTTATAATGTCTAACTTGACGTCAGAACTTAGCAGACAGAAAAAGCTCATTGACCATCTAGTGAAGAACAAGAGTATCCTGCAGAAAGGAATTGAGTCATTTCAGGAGGCTGTACAAAGACAGGGAGGTAAAATAGCTGTCTTGGATAAGCAGTTGAGAGTTATCTTGCAAAATGAGGTCCTACCACCTAGCGCCTTGAAAGTAACTCAGGTGCTGAATCGTACCCCTCAGGAGAAGCAGCCAGAGCCTCCAGAAAATGACCCAGGGCCCAATACAGTCCAGCAACGCATGATCAAGCTTGAAACGAAGCACAACCAGAGGAGGAGGTTGAAGGAAAAGCAACAGCTGCTTATCCCAATCAAAAGCAAAAAGGCACAGTTTACAGTGCAAGAGAGAAAGGTTACCAAGGAAAAGAGCTCAGCAGAAGAGAAGACATCTGATTTGCAAGCCAGCACGCAGCCGCTGAGTGTAACAGAGGTCCCAAAACAGCAACAAGAGCAGCGCACCAGGGACTATGCCAAAAGTAAGTCCATTGTGGAGAGACCCTCCATGCTTTCAAAGAGGCAATTTTACTTAGCAGACAAAATAAAGTTCCTGAACAATTTATTAACCCCCCTTCAGTAGTGATATCATTTCTTATACAGAGTTTACATTGTATAAAATATGTTGCATTGCTCTCTGGGTTCTGTATCTTTTGGGACAGCACAAACATTGTTCCTTATTATAGATTGGTTACCTCATCAAATAAAGCACACTATCAGAGTCATGTGTAAATAAAGTGCTACTACTACCTATTCTTACATTAACACTATCTTTTGATTGCTTTCTACCTTCAGTTTGCAATGTGGACTCCATGCTGGTTTTTCCTAACTCATCCACCGAAAACTTTGCTACCTTTAGGATGGGTTGGAAAGAGGGACTTCATGAACTGTCCATCTGCAGCTGGGTAAGAACCAACAGCAATTACCTGGGTACCATCCTCTCATATGCAACAGAGGAGAATGACAACAAGTTGGTCCTCCATGGCAGAAATGGAGCCGCCTACGACTCCCTCCACTTTGTCATAGGGGACCCAGCCTTCCGGGAGCTGCCTGTGGTACCCCTTCTGGATGGAAGCTGGCATCACATTTGCTTCATCTGGTCATCTATCCAGGGCAAATACTGGTTCTATGTTGACCGTAGGTTAGCTTCCACTGGCTCCAGGTTTCAGAAAGGCTATGAGATCCCCCCGGGAGGATCCTTGGTTCTTGGTCAAGAGCAAGACACCTTGGGTGGAGGGTTTGACAGCTCAGAAGCCTTTGTTGGATACCTGGCTGGTTTTGCAATGTGGAACCGTGCTCTGTTACCAGGTGAGGTCTCTGGCATTACCACCGGGAAAGGCCTGCCCAGAGGTACAATCTTGACACTGGCAGATGCCTCTTCACTTCATGGATATGTGCAAAGGGTGAACTGCACCTGCCTGGAACACTGTTTGTAGACTGCAAGAGTATCTTTAATGGGATGGATAGTAGAACCCAAAAATAAGCCATGTTACTGTGCCACCAAAGGAAGGAATAAAACATGCTTGATGTCTTGTGGCTAACTTATGTTGATCAACCATATTCTTAATAAATCACATGCAGACAATCATATGGATAACTTTCCTGCCTCTGTATAAACCCTATATAAAATAACTGCCATCTTAAATAACCAGTTTGTACTTTATCAGAATGGTATACTCCAAGCCCCATATGTCAGCTGACTTATTTATATTCTATTCATATAAAGAGCGTACCTTGTGAGAACAATGCTAACGGCAACAGTAAAACTTTAGAAGGACCTATATCTACCCTTAAAAGGACCACCTGGGTTTGAAGTTTGGATTCCCTTGATTTAAATACTAGTTTAAATGAAAGGTACAGTAAATAAGGTCCTGGTCACATCACAAGCCAATCCAGTTAATGTATCTTTATACATTCCCATTCAAATGAAAAACTTTATAATGTTTTGTTAAAACTCCAAGTTTAGCATTGCCTCCTGCCTCCACATTCCTGAAGAGGGCCCACCAGTCCATCATATAACAATGATGCAGGATGTTTAACTGATTTACAAGGTTTAAACTGTCCATGGAGCCACTCTTTATATAAAGGGAATCTTCTTATAACCCAGGTTAATAACTACGTTGCGTAAAACCCTGTGCTGGCTGTAAATGCTTGGATTATCTGTACACTGATGCCTAGACTATTATGGTTAAATTGCTTTTTTATGGAATAATCTTTTAGTTAAAGTTTCTTAATGACGTGTCAGCCTATATCACAAATAGTATGAATTGTATATTGTACAATTTTAAGTTGACCTTTGGATACATGTTGACACATATCACATTATGAGATAGCCTTTCCAAAATGTAGAGGCGCACAGCCTAGCGCCAACTGTCAATCATGGTCTGGTCTCTCTGTGCATCTGACAACATAATTGGAGGTTTAGTGCAATGAGTATAAGGATTCTGTGGCCAAAACTGTAAGCTGTTCTGCTCTACATATACATATGGGAACAGTGCTTTTGCTATGTCAAAAAAAATATAACAATAAAATAGTGCCTGCTAAATATATGATTTGATTGCTTCATTAATTAAAATATTCCAAAAATAGCAAGAAGGTAGCACTCCTTGTCTAAGTGATGACATGCTGATGCTCTACCACCATTGGTCCTGTTGTTCCAATATAGAGCCAAGAGAGGAACACTGATGTTGCTATCAAACCTGATGACAAGGATGGGTCTATACAGGCATACCCCGGTTTAAGGACACTCACTTTAAGTACACTCGCGAGTAAGTACATCTCGCTCAATAGGCAAACGGCAGCTCGCGCATGCGCCTGTCAGCACGTCCTGAACAGTAATACCGGCCCCCTACCTGTACCGAAGCTGTGCGCAAGCGGAGAGACTATAGAGCATGTTACACATGCGTTATTTACATCAGTTATGCACGTATATAACGATTGCAGTACAGTACAAGCATCGATAAGTGGGAAAAAGGTAGTGCTTCACTTTAAGTACATTTTCGCTTTACATACATGCTTCGGTCCCATTGCGTACGTTAATGCGCGGTATGCCTGTACTATAGTATTTGTAATCTAGACACGGCATATTGACATTAAAGCTTCATG
Source organism: Ascaphus truei (assembly GCF_040206685.1). Lineage (NCBI taxonomy): Eukaryota > Metazoa > Chordata > Amphibia > Anura > Ascaphidae > Ascaphus > Ascaphus truei. The sequence goes on along the minus strand of NC_134493.1, from coordinate 50,213,324 downwards.
CACCAATTGAGCAACAATGGAAGTGTTAAAAAGAAAACAACCCACGTTGTGCGCTCAGAGAGAGCTCTTGTGGGTATTAGAATCACAGTTAATGGTGTTGAAACCAATATATATCAACAATTATAAAACAGATAGGATAATAAATAGAATATAGGTAAAGTAATATAAAGAAAAACAATGGGCAGCGGAAGCAAAAACAAACGTTGAAAAATAGTTGGTGGATGTATAAAGTAATAGTCACTTTGAGTAATTGCTGAACCAGGCTGCTTTACGTAGGGGGTAATCCTGGATCCCAAGAATGAGGAAGTAAAGAATGCCTAGAAGGAAGTGCAGAGACATGCCTCCATGGTGAAATATATTTGGTGATTTTAATGGATAAAATAATGATAAAAATACACTCACACAGTGCATAGGAGCAATAAACATGCATGAACCACACTATCCCCGGCTCCTCAGTCCTATGCCTTCCCTCTGTGCTCCTAATCGCTGCTCAATTACTTGCTGTTTTAAAACATCCTCTTCACGGTTTCCCATGAGCTTAAGGGGATCTCTTGCAGTCAAGTGTAGATGTCCCAAGCCTTGCGAATGGTGCGGTGCATGATGACGTCAGGTGGGGGCATAACCAGCGCAGCTCCGGTAGCAGGGGATTCCTATTCTTTGCCTTCAGTCCGGTAGCAAAGAGTGACTTGTCTTTCTCCGCTCCTCCTACACGTTTCGCTTGAACACAGCTAGCTTCTTCAGGGATGTAAGGTCTCATGAGTGAAGAATCCTGCTGAAGTACAGATGCAGCGTTATGGTTGGTCGCGCTGCCCTCACGAAATCCACTGCGGGCACGGGTTTTTTTTTCCATCCGTGCATGCGGAGTTCCAGTAAGGAGACCTGCTTCTGAGTGGGACTCCCACTGTGTGAATCCTACCGGGCTGCACATGTCTGCAAGAGACACGCAGTAAGAGTGAGACAGAATCAGTCACTCTCCCTGTGTGCCTCTACAGGTGATGGTGTGGCTTTTATTTTAATAACACAGTATTGAAGCAGGGGGTCTCCAGAGCTGAAACGCATTAATTTCAGCCTCGGGGACCCCCTGCTTCCTGAGTTACAGATTAAATAAAATAAATTAAATTAAATAAAACCAGCAGCTAGTCGCTAAGGCCATGAAGCGGTTAAGCCAGAGTACCTGTTTCTTGGGGATAGAGGGGGTGGGTGAAGGGGGTAGTTTCCCTAGAGTGGGTGGTTAGGCCTACCGGGAAGGTTGCGGGAGAGGTTAACCCCTTTATTACTTTAGCAGTAGTAACTGCTAATGTAATGAAGGGGTTAACCCATCCCACTACCCACCCGAGAGGCCTAACCACCCACCCCAGGGGAAATACCCCCTTCACCCACCCCGAATAAATATTAAAATACAATACAAACACCAATACACTCATTGATTGCCAGTGTGGTTACCTATGCCCTCAATGGGCAGTCCAGACAAATTAAGAACACCAAACTCATACTATCTTTATATTTAGAGAAGGCACTAGCAATGATACATAATAGCCATATGTTCAGGAGGACCAGATGAATGTCAGCACATGAGACCCTGATGGAATAGCAGTTGAGCTTCCCCATCCAAGGACTCAAACGGTGTAGGCGGAAAACATTCCAGATAGTATCTACTGTTACTCAATATAACATTATAAACAATTGAGATGCACAGCCTAACCTAATATTACCCAGTTCTACTTCAAGCACCGTTAGACCTTTCCTCTAAAGAGCTAACATAAAGTTGGAAAAGTCCAACAAACTTCAGACATGCGAAAACACACGTTATCATATTCTTATTTGATATAAACAGAAGAGTGTTAATACCCAGTCGATATTAGAACACATGCAATTTATAAACCCATATTCACCCTAGACTATCTCTCTCCAAGAATAGTCTGAGTTCCAATGCTACATTCAACATGACAAATCATATAGATGTAGCCCGGTCTCCCCTGCACAGCAGCACCCCCCTCACTTGGAGTCCGATCGCGGGTGCCGCCGAGTCCAAGGGCGGCCCCGCACGGCGATTGCCGAGGTGAGGGCGGTCAGGTCCCGGCTCGGGGGTTTCTGGGGACGTGTGCGGCCGGTTGCTAAGGCCGCACACGCGTCACAGGGATCCCGGCGCTCCCGGAGCCGGGCGGCGAGGGCGCCGCCATTACCTGGCCACTCGCGCATGCGCAGTGATCGCGCATGCGCAAGGGAGCCCCGCGAGTCAGGTAGGCATCGCGCGAGGGTAGGAACAGGCCAGGAGAGTCGTGCATGCGCAGAAGTAGGTAGGGAATACAGCCAGCCTTTAGAGAGTCGCGTGAGAGTAGGGATAGACAGGGAGATGTTGTGGCGGCCATTAGGGGTTAGTGCAGGCACAGGGAAGGTGCACACGCGGCCCCAATGTAAGTACAGCCTCCACGGGACTACAATTCCCGTGAGGCTTAGGGCCAAGCACACCAGGTGAGTCAGTGTGGCCAATGAGGGCCAAGGATCTGCAGAGGGAGCAAGTGGATACATTTGGCGGGCTGGCAGCTACGTTAGTTAGTCAGAGTCAGGAGCCCAAGGAAAGAGGTAGGGTGCAGGAGTCAGGGACTCCCTGCACTAGGCCAGCGGCCCTAAGGCCCAAGTTAGTCCTGATTTCCCCACCAGGTTAGTGAGTGTTGCCAGGGATAGCCTCAGGTTAGGGACCCTGTCACTCATGGTAGTTAGAGCTGGGGAATAGGAAGGGATAAGGGGGCTGGTGTTAGTCTGCAGAGCGTTGCGCGTAGTATGAGGCAACTGGGGGGTTCATAGCGGTAACCAATCCAGGGAGCCATGGCCCAGGGCCCGTGCTACGAGTAGGGTGGGGGCAGGGACCTACCTGCATAGGATAGGCACCCCGCATGCCCTAGGAGTTTCCCCTTAAGCCACTTAAGGATGCTGTGCTATAGGGACGGCCTATAGTACAGTGTGTGCCACGTTGCCCTAGTGTTAGTGAGGGACCCAGCGGACGCTGCGGTTCCTGTAAAGCGGTTCGGACCCACGTTTGGGGTCCGCAGAGACTATTCCAGAGTGGGGTCGCCCTGGCGTTTCGAGTGCCAGGAATTCGGTTGGAGGATCAGATGACGTCATCACACGTCTGACCCTTTGTGAAGTGTTGCTGACCCGAGCACCGGAGTGCTCGGCAGGTACCTACAGTCATAAGTGCACCAACGGGCCCTTAGTGTAACTGTGACTGCGTAGTCACCCACGTTCTCTCCAAGAGGGGGGACATTGGGTGGGATTCTTGGGACACTGGGTGGGATCACCTAGTGTTGGGGAAGCGTCCTGCGCGACGCAGTGAGTGTCTCCTCTAGAGAGGGGCACATGTTATTATGAATGTGATGTGTTATCTTGCTTGTTAGTAAAGTCACTAATTATTATATCTCCCCGTGTATGTGATTATTGTATTGTCCTGCGAGGAACCACCAGGTTCCCCGTGGCGGAAGCTCAGCCCTCCTGTGAGCCAACAGGTAACGCACCACACACACCTATGGTAACACCGTATGTTTCTCCGCTCCCACAGTATAATCTGCGATCGGGGGGGGGGGGGGGGGAAACCCGTTACATAGTTAAATACTTATCTGTAGCTCTTCTCATACATGAGGGTCACTTAGTTACGCTCTTTGGCCAGAGCATTGTAAGCTTGCAAACTACGTCAAGCTGTCCCCTCTTATTTGCAAGTCCGAGCACGCTCTGTGAATGTTTTCTTTACCTCTCTAATGGAGGAAGAAGTCTTAATAGCCTGGTCATTCACAGCGGCATATCAGACCTGCTATTTAAAAGTGGGTTGGGTGAGGGAGATATGAATATTCTTTTCGCGCTCGAGCTGTCCAATGAAGTGGGTCCCCCCTTGCTGCTAACCGTGGGGAAGCGCCTCCTCAGTGGGGGAGAAGGGGTCATAACCCTCCAAACAACTGCTTACCAATGGAAATCTGCAAACAAATTGAAATATACACAACACTCCTGTAAGCTCCAAACCCACACCCACCACACAAATATTAATGTCAAAAAAGAGTGCTACTGGCTTCATGACAATGTATACCACAAAGACAAAGAGTCGCAATGCTACATCCAACATGATAAATTATATACAGCGGTAGCTAAATACTTAACCATTTCTCATAAGTGAGGGTCACTTGGTTAAATTCTTTGGCCAAAGCATTGTAAGCTTGCAAACCATTTCAATGTGTCCCCTCTTATTTGCAAGTCCTTGCACTATCTCTGTGAACGTTTTCTTTACCTCTCTAAGGGAGGAAGAAGTCTTAGTAGACTGGTCATTCATTCACATTCAATTTCTACTACCTTACACAATTCAGTGTCATCAGCAAAGATGAAGACTTTACTCTCTATTCCAACCTATAATAATAATCTCTTAAATCGTTTGTATCTGCGATGCAGCTCATTAAGCTCAATGAGAAAAATCATTCTAGTGATGTCACAGATGCAGGCAAGTGAAATCGCTTGGCACGAAACCAGTGAGAGGCGGGTTTAAATGATTTAAAGGAAAATTGAAGTTGATTGGAATCACGGTATTTGACCTGACGAAGGGGTCACCCCCGAAATGTTGTGCTTTCTGGTTTGTCTTGTTATTAAATGTCTATTTTTTTTTAAAATATCTTGATTCATTACTTTTTATACGAGTGCAGAGGAGATTACTACTTTGAGGAGACCAAGGCTAAGTAAAAATTGAGACTTTAGAGATTTCCACTCATCAGCTGGGTATGAGAGTTCTGAAATTGATTCTGAGCATTTTGGAAGACGCGGTGAGAATACTAGAGCCTCCATCTTTCCATCGTCTTTTTTAGCCAATCAAAATTCCCCATAAAAAAAAAACAAGAAGGAGAAAGAAGAAGAAATGGAAGGGACAGAGAAGTGTGGATATAGCATGCAATGGGAATACAAGTACCAAAGGAAGAGGCAATACAACATTTTTTAAAACTGAACTTAATGTGACAAATCTCACTCCTCTCCCTCTGACTGAGGTACATCTGTATTAAAAAGGGTTTTATCCTCCTCTCCAAAATCAAAAGAAGATACATTCTCAGTAATATAAATCTACATCTGTTTGATTATATAGCCGAGCCCCTTTACCTCGGGCGCGGTAGGAGGGGAGGCCATTGCAGAGTTGCCGAAGCACCGGAGCTCTGCAACAGACCTGCGGCGGCCGTTTTAGATATCTCGCATGCGTGTTCAGAAGGGTGCGCATGCGCAGTGTCTGTAGAGTTGTGGTGGCCATTACCAGGCTCCGCACGGGACTACATGCCCCAGCAGCCCCAGGGGATGCTCACCACATGGGCCGTTATAGCCCATAGAACTCCGGTATCCATGCAGAGGGAAATAGATACATTTGGCACGTTAAGGACCTCGTATCAGTCGGGAGCAGTACGGCAAGGGGTAAGATAGTGTCCAGGGAGGAGTGCTCCTCTGGACTAGGCCAGAAACTCACATAGGTCCCACCTAGGCCCTGACCACCATATTCTGTAGCTTGTTGTGCTGCAGGGAAGGCCCCAAGATAGGGACTCTTCCCCAATAGCACTTGTTGTGTTAGTGCACCGGTGACGGACACCACATGGAGTGTGCAGCCTGAGGTCTGGGACCAGACCACAAGCACATTACCATAGACATGAAGGGACACACTCCCGCTGGAGCTCCCTCAAGAGGCGGACACCTGCGGACAGGAGAGGGAGGATCTAGTATACCGCATCGGGGGACCATGTTGCGGTTCAGCGGATCCGCCATCCAAGTCAGCCTGGTCTGGCCCAAGACCAGAAAGGTACCCAACGTGCACTAACAGCCTCACACAGGGGGTAGCGCTACTCCACACACTCTGGGTGGGCTTGACTCTGTGGGCACCAGGGCGCTTAGATGCCCAGGGCACCCTCAGTAATTTAGGGGTTCCACCGGGGTAGTGATACTGTGTTGTGGGTATTGTTTTGTGGGTCTTTGTACTATTACTGCATTGTAGAGTTATATGTGTCAGTAAAGATAAGTCAGTTATACCAGTGTGTGTATACTTATTTACTGATTGTATTGGTTCCTGTGAGGGGTTATCCTGCTGAACTAGAATCCCTCCCAGGTGGAGGCGCTGTATCCAGAGAGAACGTGACCACCTCAGGCTCCCAGTGGCGGAGGATTAGGCCTCCTGTACGCTAAACAGGTACTCAGCACGTATAGTTCCCTTAGACACGGGGAAAGCTACATTTACATACATTTTTTTCTAAATAAACATAAATATAAGAGTTCTAATTCAAATATGCACGAAAAATAAGGTGCCAGATCTTGAAGAATTACTGGAAGAAGGGTTTTGTGACAATTAACATATGATGGTTTTAGAGGTGAAGGAGTGAGACAGGCTCCATTAATAAGGATGTGGGCATTACGGGCCTAAGAAATAACTATGCATCTAAAACAACCAATTTGTTTCTCAGCATTATGTTTTTGTAGACTTGGTTTAAATGACTTAAAAAAGGTGCTTCTGAATATTTTAAATATAAATAAAATAAATAAAAATATAGCGCCTCCTGCTCAGCGCTAGCGGGGACTCAGCCTTTTTATCCTCATCAGAGCAGCATCCCTCTTTAGTACATGCCTCCCCCTTAATCACTACATATTTTTGTTTTTACTTACTTGATTGGACACGTTATCACGTTTTTATTATTTCTATATATTTAATTGAGCGCTGGTTGTCCTTTTTTTCTTTTTCACAATATATATTACGACAGATTAATTTAGATATGTTTCTATGTACTATGCTCTACTTTTTAATGGAAATGGCCTCTGCCTAGAAGACATATTAGCCTCCAGCAAACCCTACCATGTCACTGCTTGTGTGAACTATAGGGTTACTACCATAGTTGAAGCATACTGGGGAAAGGAACTACAACTCCCGACATGCACCGGGGCTCCCAGTCAGCATTTGAACGCCAACGGGGATCCGTAGCTGTAATAGCTCACGGTCACGTGACCGCACTAATAGCTATGTGTGTGTGTCACATGCACACATAGAGAAGTCTTTGCTAGCGCTCATCGCCGGCCCCCCCCCATATCCTCACACCCCGCGTTCACCTTACAGACATGGCCAATGTGGCCAAGAAGGTGTCGTGGTCAGGGCGGGAGGAGGACGAGGATGGGGAGAGCACCCCGCTGCTGAACGGGAGCAGTCCTGGTGGGGAGCAGCCACCCAGACAGGTAAGAGAGAGGCCACCTAGACAGGTAAGAGAGAGGCCACCTAGACAGGTAAAGAGATGGAGCATGGGAGGCGGTGGGAGGAGAGGCAGGCCGCGAGGTGACAGGGAAGGATACTGCGCGAGCAGCAAATGCAGAGAGAGATTGAGAGAGGAGGTATGGGGGAGACCTAATAGAGAAAGGGGGAAGAGGAAAGGAGGGGGCAGCATGGGATGAGAGGGAAAGAAAGAGAACTGGGGCAGGTGGGACCTGGTGAGAGAAGGGGCATAGTAGACATAAGAAGTTGTAGGAAGACCAGGGTAAAGGGTACAAATAGTGAGGAGAGTGCATGTGTGATAGTAAAGAGGGAAGTAGACTGGTGTGCCATGGAGAGGAAGGGAGACCAAAATAAATAGAGGGAGTAGGAAGAGTTACAGGGTAATGGGGTGTGTAGTCAAAAGAGGGGAAGCCTATAAAAGGTAGGATAAGAGAGGCTATAGGGGCAGATATGTCTGGTTATTGGGGGGTGCGTTGAGAGAAGGAAGATTACCATAAAGGTTGTAGCAAGGAGAGCAAGTGACTATGGTATTATTCAGTTTAAAAGAGCATACATGGAAATCATTATGAAAAATGCCTTTCTAACGTAAGGACTTTTACCTCTGGTCACTTATTGTAATGCAGCAAACAAGGGGTGTATTTATTGATGGTAACTCAACTCCTAAACCTCACAGCCTTCCTTAATACGTCTCAGTATTTGCAGCAATAATTTGCATCTGAACTTTTACAAACAGCCCACAAAAGTGGTTAGAGATGTCACACACAATGCCATTTTTTTAAAATGGTGATGTTTGAATCAAATCCTAAACATTGCTTTCTACTTATCTGTGTGTTTTATGGAAGATTGTTAGTCTGCATCATTGTCCCTTAATATTGCAGCTTGCTTTGTTTTCCAATCTAGTGTTTTCGTTATCCTTGTCCCCACTCTATCCTAATCATTGATCTAATAAAGATAATAGCACGGGGGAAATTTTAAGTTTTTTTTTCCTGTAGAAACATTGTTTTCAACAAAAATTATCACATCTAAGGGAAATTAAACACCTCCCAGGTCTCCGTTCACTATGTTTACATACTTGCCTTAAAAATGTTATAAAAATACTTGTCAGATTTGGGTCAAAAAGTGGTATCACTCACTCAGATTTAACACTTTAAAACATGGCATTGCCATTAGCACACTCTGGCCCTAGGAGAGTTTGCCCCTATAAAGTCTGAGGCCATGGTGAGGAAAATGAGTCTCCCAATGACAGACCTACATGTGGAGGTATAAAAATGGAGTTGCAAAATTTGAGATTACTACTAGCTCAAAGAGGATCAATTACAGGCGAGCCCCGCATTAACGTACGTAATGGGACCAGATCATGTATGTAAAGCGAAAATGTACTTAAAGTGAAGCACTACCTTTTTCCCACATATCGTTGCACGTACTGTACTGCAATCGTCCTATACGTGCATAACTGATGTTAATAACGCATTTGTAACAGGCTCTAAAGTCTCCCCGCTTGCGCACAGCTTTGGTACAGGTAGGGAGCCGGTATTGCTTTTCAGGACGTGCTGACAGGTGCATGCGAGAGATGCCGTTTGCCTGTTGGGTGATATGTCCTTACTCGCTAGTGTCCTTAAAGTGAGTGTCCTTAAACCGGGGTATGCCTGTACACAACAGGAAAAGAGCTCTTGGAAGTAGGTCATGAGTCAAGACTTGAGATAAGAGACCACTGGGTTTTCTTCAGTCACTTTGGACAATGAATGGTCTTGTGCAAACCCTTCAGTACTGTAGGACCTTAATACACATATTAAGAGAAGTGTCACTAGTCCCTTTGTCCAAAGTTACCCAATGTTCAGATTTACCAGGAACTGTTTGTGTATAAATCTCTGTTGAACAACACAGATGGGTCAGGAATAGCTATAGACAGCATGCAAAAATGTATGTAACCGGACAGAAAACCTTTTGTAAATAATCTAAATTGCTTTTCTTATAGTAATTTAATCGTGGTAAAACAGTGTTTTTTTTGATTATTTTTTTATAAACATAACTTTTGAGTGTTGCAACCATAGGGACCTCTGCAGCTGAACAAAGTTATTTTAATTTCGAGGGTCATTCCTGTTCCTTAGTTACTGGTTTTAAATCTCCCTCCTGTGGAAACACAATGGTTGTCAAATATTGTGGCCAATAGGAAGCCGCATGGTCATCTGTGGCGGCTTCCTATTGGATGACTCTATAAATCCCTTGGTGAAACCAGGAAGTAACGGCTGAAATTTCATTGGTAAGTATATTATGGACCAGTGGGGTCCTGGAGCTGAAGACGTGGTTCAGCACTCATGGATCCCAGTTCCAATTCTGTTTAATATATATTAACAAAAGTATAAGCAGGAATCCTGCTTTAAACATGTCATTCCCATTGGTAAATTTTAATCATAGGAGCGACTGCACATTTGAATAAAGTATCACAGATGACATTTAGAGACAGCCCCATCTCCAATATACTGTTGCCTCACATGTTCGGGTTGAACATTCCAGAAATGTACAGATGTAGCAAAGTTTAGTGTCTTCAGTGCCACTGCCATATGGGGTCAAAGCACTGTAGGATTAATGCTGCAGGGAGTCCCATTCGGCAGCATGAACCCTCCCGCAGCTCTATTGCGGCACACAGCTTCCGGCACGTACAGTTTTTTTTTGCCTGCAGCGTGGGGGTCAGCAAGTTTGGCTACATCTGTAGTTTAACCTCTTGCAGAGCTGGGGTTTAAACTGACAGGCCCAGGAAAAAAATGACAAAGTCGTCATGTTTCACAGACAGTTTAAAATAACACATTTTCCAGACCTCAGTGTGACACTTGTTCTTGGTATGACAGGAAATTCTGAGTGTTTGTATCTGTACTCCTGGCTTTTTTTTTTTTTTTTTAGACAAATGTCATATTATTTACAATCCTATTTCACATCACATTTTCAAGTATGCTCTGAGATGAAATACAGAGAAACAGATGGTGCTATTTACTTCTTTTTTTTTGTGATTTAAAGGTGCAATCCCACGTAGCCAGCAAACAGCACTTTGTAAGCAATTTGCCAATTTAATTGGCTTTCATAATCTAACTGTCACGATAAAGCCATGAAATGGTTAGAGAATGTGAGCAGTCCAGCGACCAATGGGTTAACTTTCTTTTTAAAATAACAATTTTCCTGTGGCTATTAGTTTAAGATGGAATGTCATGTGTCCATGAGTTAGGAGGTCAATAAAATCATTAAGAAAGCCATGCTTACATTGATATGACCGAATATCTGTAATCTATCTGCCAGAGTAAATTTAAAGGCGTTGTAAACTCCAGAGACCTTCCCTGACCAGTAGATCCAGAGGTGATAGAAGGGACAATCATTACACATTATGTAAGATAATTCATATCGGGTACAAACCATTATATAAAGTATAAATCTGAAAAAGGCAGAAGTACATGATTATAATGATCTAAAACGTGATAAGATATTTGCAATACAGATATCGGATAAATAGTTTCCATCTCAAGATTAAAAGTGGGGCTGTCACCAGTGATGTGTATGCCCGCCAACCTTCTCTGAATATCAAGGTGCGGGAATCATTACTCTGTTTACAGGGAGAAGGTTATGGGGTATTTTATACTCTCAGATTAAATTTGTAGTTAGAAAGGGATTGGTTTATCAGACAAGCAGGCATTAAAAGTGTCCGTGATGACTCATTTTGAGTGAGGAGATTCAGGAAAAACTATATAGAATGCTAGTAACTGTGTAAGGAAGCAAAAGAAGCACACGTTGGCATGGAAAATTGAATTTGTATCCACCTGGGATTTATAGGACTAGAGTGACACATGGGATACAGCCAAGACATCTATATGTACGATAGCTAAAGAGAACTCCTAAAATACTATATCAGTGGTACTACACCCTGGCCAAATTACACAAAATATTCCCTACGCTGTGGGCAAAGGGGGACGATGTCGCACATCTGGTAGTCATGCCCCATAGTCTGACACCTATGGGATCGGATCATACAGATACTGATTTGAATACTAGGAAATAACATACCTAGGGACCCTTGGCTAATATTTTTGGGACAACCTATTCCAAAACTACACATCTGCAAGTCATGATTAGTCTCCCAGATACTTTTGGCAACTACATGCTTAATTGCAAGGAAATGAAAAGATCCTAATCCCCCTCCTTGGCATCCGTTAAAATTAAAATATGGGAAATAATGGAGAAGTTTACAGCTTGCCTTAAAGCAGCAATACTACATTCTGCCGCTCCCCCCCCCTTTTTTCCCCCCTCACTTATTTGTATATGTTAAGCATGTGACAATGTATAATTCTACATTCTTACCTAAGCTGGCAATCGTTTGGTGCTCCTGTTATAAATGTGTAGAAATCCTGATTGTGTGCCTAACATAATGGTTGCCTTCTAACTTTGTTGACGTAACATCATTGGCCTCGTGTGTCATTTGATGCCGCAACAAAGGTAGGAGGGGGGGAGAGCAGGCAGGGAGGGGCAGCACCAGAAGTTTGCGCACCCCTGCCCTACACCACTCAAACCACTGACCTTCCCTTTGACTCTACCGCTATGATACATAGCAACGGTGACGGTATCGTACAACTGATGTGAGACAAATGTCTGACATTATTTGAAATGCCTATGTAATATTCTACCCTATTCCCATTCCTTTTTTATTCTGTACCCCATACCCACCCCTTTGTCTTGGTAACAGCCATACAGTGGCGAGGAAGTTTGTGATCCCCTTAGGATTTTGACATATTTCAAACCTAAAATGTTATTAGATCTAAGTCCTAATAATAAATAAAGATAACCCGATCAAACAAATGACAGAAAAACATGATACTTTTTCAACATTTACTTATCCACAAATAATTCAACATTCAATATCCTTGTGTGAACTTTTAGATTCAGCATGTTTAGGATCATTGTCCTGCTGCTTGACCTACTTTCACTTCAGCTTCAGCTCATTGACGGATGGCCTGACATTCTCCTCTAGAATCTTCTGATACAAAGTAGAAGTCATGGTTGTGTCAATGATGGCAAGCCGTCCAGGTCCTGAGGCAACAAAGCAGCCAAAAACCATCACACTCCCACCACTATGCTTGACGGGATGCGGTTCTTCTGTTTGTACTCAGTGTTTGGTTTTCGCCAAACATAACGTTTCTCATTGAGGCCAAAAGGTTCTGCCTTTGATTCGTCTGTCCAGAGAACATTGTTCCAGATGTCTTGTGGATCATCTATGTGCTCTTTGGGGAATTTCAGATGGGCATCAATGTTCTTTTTAGAGAGCAGTGGTTTCCGCCTGGCTATCTTTCCTTCCATGAACACCATGACTCAACTATCAGAAAAACACTGAACAAGAATGAACACTCATATTAGCCAAGGCAAGAGTGGCCTGCAGATCTAATTCGAAAATGAAGGACTTGATATTTCTTTATAACAAGAGACAGGGGGTGCCCAATGCTGCATCCAATTGACAAAACATATAAAGTAAAATACTTCAATAATAATAATTGGTTATTTAGTTAACCCTTTGGCCAAAGGCGTCATAAGCCTGCATACCAACGTCAAGGTATAACCAAAATAATGCAGGTCCTACACTACACTGTGAACCCTTCCCTTTACCTCTGTGAAAGGGGAAAAAACCATAATGGGTCTTGTTCCTGCAGCAAGTGAAATTTCTTTGAAGGGACCGTAGTACATTTTTAAAGGAAATCTATATTTAATGTGTCTTTTTATACTGAGCTACAGTCACGCCTCTTTTTGATCCCACGGGCAAAATATTTTGCATTGTGATGGAAAAATACAGGTTGTCCCATGGCACCTAAACTTTCAGGCCTGGCACTTGTGCTTGCTGGCAGTCCTATCTGACCTGTCAGTCATTGAGCGTGTGGTTGCCAGTCACAGCAAACAGGCAAATGGGTGAAGTGAAGCGCTCCGGCAGCATAGTGTGAAGAGGGGAGTGGTTTCAGTGTGTCCATGTGACTCCGATGCATGCCGAAACTCGCACACAGCCACTTAGAGGAGGTGGGGAGGTTTGAGTGCTGTGACAGCCACAAACTCTCTCCCCAACCCTCTTTACCAAACTCTGGCCTTACCAAACATCAGACTCCTACGTTTATATATTTTTGTCCACCCTTGCGGTTACTGATTTCCCCTCCCCCCCCCCCCCCTACATTTAACTGCTAGGAATTAATTTTGAGTTCCAGTACAGACTGTCCCTTTGGGGCCTCTGAATGGGGGAGTGTTTGTCACGGAAGTGTTTTATTCACCCTTAGCCAACCCTGTATCATCGAGCCAAAGTAAGGGGGGTGTGCCTTGCCTGTGCAAACTCTTGTGGATCATAGTGATCTCAGATAAAAGGGAGCAACCAGAGGAAACCAAACCCCTCAAGTCTGAGCTCACCATGTTTACAAACTAACTTGCATTTTTTTTTTATACATTGGTTGATGCCTTTTTTAACCAAAATATGAACACCTATCACATAAATATAACCCCTTAAACATGTCTCTGCGATTTAGTACATTTTGGTTCTAAGTGGGACTGTATTGTTAAAGCAGTGTGGCAGTTTAATATATCTTTATTGGTGAAGGAAGTAAACACCTATTATTTACAGTGTTTTAAGAGTATAAGTGGGCAATCAGGTTTGTAGTGTACACACTGATTGAGTGTGCGGTCTGTGTTTTTTTCTGTGTATATCTTTGTTGGCTGAAACACACGGCTGAACTGGAGTAATGCGGAAAAAGTAACTTGTGGCATGTTCTGTTCCCTAGGGCTGTTATGTGTCACTCTAAACAGAAGTCTGTGCTATCTCCTCTCTAAAGGGACAAATTCATCACGTCACATTCCTGATGTTGGTTGGAGATAGTGATCATCTCTACTAAAAGCAACTTCTGCATGTAATGGGTTCTAAAGCTGCCACCTATAATAGTGCTCCAATGCCACGGTGCACTAACATGGTTAATGCTCAGATTTAATTTTTAATATGAATGTAATATACTGATTCTGAGCATATACTGTGATGTCTTTTTATTTATTCTTTAAATTGAAATGTGATTTTGTTGATGTTGGATAAGTTTAACGTCGAACTGATGCCCGGTAGATATCTTTATGTATATCAGCAGGGTTGGACAAAAAATGTCGGCTAAACTAAGGAGCCAGATAGAATTTTTATGAGGCAAAGTTGTTTAGGGCGGGAGGGGGAAATGACGATGGCGCACGCCCTCACGCATTGCCACTCTCCGAGTCTGCATGCGCACAGCGCAGGAACTCCCTCAGACTGCTTGCAATGGCACTCCTCCACCTTCATTGGTAGGAGAATGGGCCTCCTCCCTGCTTCCCCCAGCCCTCAGAAACATCACTTCCTGTTTTTGCATCCTGAACTATAGGGTGTTAAAGATATATACATAGGAGATGAGGTTGAACAAAAGACATATGTCCATTAAGTTCAACCTATGCTAAATTTAGACGACAGATACTTTATCCTATAGTCGTACTTACAGTATATTAATCCAGAGGAAGGGAAACGGAAACCCTAGTGACACATTATCTAATGATATCTCATAAGGGGGAAAAAACATCCTTCCTTACTCCAAATATTGGCAATCGGATTACTCCCTGGATCAACGTCCTTCATATATTTACTATGCGACGCCGCATGCGATTTTGGGTATAATCACGGCCTTAGACATGAAAATGTGCGCATTAGTGTTTTTTATCATTACCGTACTCTGTACTATACAGGCATACCCCGGTTTAAGGACACTCACGAGTAAGGACATAATCGCCCAATAGGCAAACGGCAGCTCTCGCATGCGCCTGTCGGCACGTCCTGAACAGCAATACCAGCTCCCTACCTGTACCGAAGCTGTGCGCAAGCAGGGAGACTATAGAGCCTGTTACCAATGCGTTATTTACATCAGTTATGCACGTATATGACGTTTGCAGTACAGTACATGCATCGATAAGAGGGATAAAGGTAGTGCTTCACTTTAAGTACATTTTCGCTTTACATACATGCTCCGGTCCCATTGTGTACGTTAATGCGGGGTATGCCTGTAGAGGGCATTTGTCGCTTTTATTTTTTTTACTTCTGTAACTTGTTTGTGTCCTTAAACATGGCGAGCTAAGAATTGGGAGCAGTTTGATTTTCCTTTTGTCTGATACTGTGTATTCAATCATTTGCACAGCCAGAGCCCCCTTCATTCCCCCTTGTGAAAGCGTCAAGTTTACTACTTACTTAGGATGTGTTTATAAGAAGAGGGAGTTTACTGAAAAGCAGGCGTATGCTTAAAGCAAGTTGTGCTGTGTTTGTGAGGCTTGCAGCCTGTGTGATTTTTGATTATTTCTTCAATCCTGTGATCCTAAACGCTTAAAAAGAAACTTCACTTCAAAAGAACCAGAGTATCCGGAAACAGTGATTTACTTGGGGGAAGTTTTGGGGTTTCATTATTGCAGGATTTCTGTTGCAATGTTTGCAGCAATTGTCCTTACAGAACTGCTGCCTGTTATAACTATATCACCCTTGCCCTGGAATAGTCCATTCCTCTGAGTTCACAGTAGTTTGAGGGGTGGTTTTTGGAAGGGGCTTATTGAAATATAACCGTAATACCCAAATGTTTTATGCTTTGTTTGTTCCTATTAATGTACACGTATCTATCTATGGATGTGTTTTCTATTTTGTAAGGTTTTGGGGAGCGATTAATCCAGATTCTGGAAGTTAGACCTTTTCCCCCTTGGAAATCTGGTTACTTAGATTCATCCAAGTACCCTGTGGGTGGAGCTTGTGGGTATAAAATGTCAGTGTGGACCTGGGAAGAGGAATGAGCAGTCAGACTGAGCAGGGACTGCAGAAAACGCTCTTGACATTGATGTGTGATGAAGTAATGCTCTCTGTGTAGGCTATCTGCTGTGTAACGAATGCCTTTCATCAGGATTATTTGTTATTTTAGTTTGTGTTTTGTTCTTGTCCTCGCTATAATAAATGTGCCCAGTAACTGCTAAGAAAACCAAGCTGTTGTGAAGTGGGTATTCCAAAAGCCAGGGCTGACTGGTCACACTGTTCCCATTTTATTTATTTGCTCTCTGATAAGAACAGGGTAGGTGGGCTGAGGGTGTAGGACACACTTGATTTACAAACTCGCCCTCATTCAGAGGCCCCAAGAAATGCACAGTCTGATACATTTCCAGCAAAGTAAAAGCAACCAAATCCTTGTTAATACCATGGTTAGATTTGTTTGTGAGGTTGTTTTTTTTTTGTCAACTACATGGGATTGTACTTTAAATCAACAATCTTAGATTACGTGGGTGGGAGCCCCACCACTGGTAAATATTTTGGGAGCCAGAGGGTCCTCGCAGCTGAAAATAGCACAGTTAAATTATGTAAAAAATGTTCTACGTTTAGGCAGGCTTGGGGTGCGTTTAGGGTTGTCAGGTGTCCAGTATCGAACCGACTGTCCTGTATTTGGACACTGACCAGTAAAACATTAGAGGTAATACTGGACATGTATGTGTCCGCTACTACCTCTTTGGACATAGTGACCTGACCTGCTTGGGGGGCCACAGGATTTCCCCAAGCAAGGAGGATGCTAGGGGGCTGGGCAGCTTCCTTCATCCTGGTTGGCTGCTGCTGGTAATGCAGCCAATCAGGAGGAGGTGTCTGGACCCTGTGGGTGGGGCCAAGGAAAGGTGGAAACCGCAAGGGTCGTTGAGAGGTGTGTGTGTGTAACAAACGCGTCGCACCTTTCACCATTGTGTCAAGTATTTTTGGAGAAGCCACCTAGCAACTGTGTTAAATGTGAGATTTTGAAAACTAGCCTTTCACAAAGTAATTTTCATATCTTATTAGCTGATGGTCATGCAAAAGTTCAAAGGTGCACTCTGCCTGAAACGCGTTTTGAAAGATTTTAGGCGTCAGGGACTACAGTAACTGTTACCGCTGACATGTCCCTTTTAAACATCAGATATGAAGTGTTTGAATCCGAAAATGTCGAAGGATATTAATTAAAAAAAATATATATATGTAATTTTTTTTTTCATCAAATGAGGATAAGTATTCTTAATTTTTTTTTATCCTTAGTATTCCCATCCAAGCTTTTTCCGTGTTGGCCAGCTGAGTACAGTGGATCTTGGCGATGAGAACCGGGAACTGGTGAGTTGTTGGCATATGGGAGTCACTTATTTAACCTTACTGGGTGCTTGCTTACTAGAGCGTCTCCTGACCACTTGGACAGTTCAATATCAAAGCAAAGCTGTAGCCAGTTGCACACCCTTGAAAAACACAGAAAAATCAGCCCAACGTCTTTGAATGTAACGGACATCAGACATTGTATGGTCACGTTGGTCCCACAACATCAGGCACTGTAAATATATGAAACTGCAATAAGGTTACGCTGGCGGTCTTAATGTCTTACAAGTAGTGGGCCAATAGGTGTCTTATCATATAGCACCACTTAGTGAATGTGTGCCATGGTGGCCTCTATAAGAGCAGAGTAGGAATTCCCCGGGATGGACTAAATCTGCTGTATACAGCTTTCTGAAACGAAACATTCAGTACTTGCTAATAATGACAGTTCCAGCAATATCACAAAAAATATCAAATTAAAAGCAGCGGGATTTATTGAATGCAATTTGCTGCCAAAGTTCCCTGCAACACCTTGTAATCCAGGACACAATAGATATATTCATAAAAAGGTTGGATATCCTTCTATTAAGGAAAGGTATACAAGGATGTACCAAATGAGTAAACACGTTACCATGACAAAGCGTTGATACGTGAAACAGCCGTCGTTTTTAATGTGCCGGCACTGACTTCACAGCATGAGTGCGAGTTCTGTGTAGGATCAGGAGAGGCGGGCTGCAGCCGTGCAGCTGGTTCCCGGCCGACACGGTGCAGCAACGGCTAGCTCATTATCCTCTCTGCTATCTGGCCAGCTATCTTTGCAGTATTAAGACTTTTTTTCTAAAGCCGCAGGTTATCACTTTATGCCACCACTCCCCTACCCGGGTTGTGTGTTTATACATTGTGGCTAGGATTTGCTTGATGGCTCTTTTTATATATGCTCAGGGGTAGTATAGGTTAGCTCATTTTATCTACTTTTTTCATCTTCTATTCAGCTATACCAGCAAGTTTAGAATCAATCTTAAGTAATGCTCCTATGCGATAAAGTTTATCTAGTTAGTTACTTCACCAATCAGATCCTATGCTGGCCAGACCAGTTAACAGCTGAAAACTGGCAAGTTATCTATCCTAGCTATCCTTTCTTTCCTATCTATCTGTCCTGACTTCCGACTGGTCCGTCAGTCCGTCAGTCCCTCTGTCCATCTGTCCGGCTGTCCATCCGAGCCATTCTTTTAGATTCACCCGCATAAAATTGTGCTGAGGACTGTCCCACATTTTCAGACTAAAGTGGCATCATATTTTCATATCCGGACACTGTGGTTCCCTCATTTTGTCCCAATCCAACTTGGGATAGGGAGCTTTAGTGGCACAGTTGAGATGTAGTTCGGGCTCTAACAGCACATGCGCAAAGAGCTGATAGTATTAGGAAAACCTCTACGTTATTTTTTCTTTTTCATGGATCCAGAATGGGTCAGGCAGCATCTGTCGCCTCAATATCCAGCTGAATTAAGGTGGCTATTAGCGAGGCCTGTAGCTTAGTCCTCCAGTTAAAGACTCATTGTACCAGGTCTATGGCAACTTCCTGGGCAGAAAAGGCCCATGCCCCTGCTTGTAAAGCAGCAACACATTATTTACTTCCATAGAGGACTAATGAAATAACATTATGTACATTTCCTTATTCCCCCCTATGAGACATTAATAGGATAAAGTTTCTGGTGTTTTTGTTTGCATTTCAATATACTGTAAATATAACTACGGTATAAGATAAGTATTTCATCTAAATTTAACACAGGTTGAACTCGATTGACATGTCGTTTTTTTTTGTTTTGTTTTTGTTTCAACCTCTATGTAACACGTATAAATAATATGCAAGTAATTATCTCATTTTTTACTCTTCCCAACAGGAAACAGAACTTGCTTCCACCTATACAAAAGAGATTCCACACAATGAAAACCTCCTTTCACTAAAATACGAGGTACCTTTTGCATTTTAACTGTTTGTTCTTCGAATGTACAACTTGAAGAAGAAACCTACGGTATAACGTTTTGAAAACTCTTTTCAATATAATTTAATCTATGAAGAACTTTAATGTTGGAGCCCCAAAAAGTATCACAACTTACTGTGAATAATGTATTGTATTGTCATTCTTCATCATCATCATCATCAACCTCATCATTATGTTTCTCTTCTCTTTTTGTAGAGTTTGGACTATGACAACAGTGAAAATCAATTGTTCATGGAAGAGGAGCGTAGGATAAACCACACTGTAAGTATAACTTTAGGTATACCTAACATTTTGATTACTAACCGGGAAAATAAATAAATCTAACTTTGGTTTTGTAAAAGTGCCTGGCTTATAGCCTCGGTCTCGCTTGGTAGCATGTATTGGAATTCCAATATAATATGGTCAAGTAGAGTTGGCAATATACTGATGTGAAAGTAACGTTGCTATAAAACGGCAATATCGACTATCGATCTCGGACGGACAGGAAAAAAACCACGTAAGTGTAAGATCTCACCTTCCTGCAGCCTCCAGTGTTTTCCTGGTCTCTGAGGGCTTGTCAGTGTTCATTTTTTATTTTTTTTTATTTTTTCCCACTCCAACGGGAGGCTGACATTTATTTTCTCCCAATGGGGAGTTGCACCGCGCGGTGTCTCTCTCGCGCAGTCTCTCGCGCAGTCTCTCTCTCGCTCGGTCTCTCGCGCGCGGTCTCTCTCTCGCGCGCGGTCTCTCTCTCGCGCGCGGTCTCTCTCTCGCGCGCGGTCTCTCTCTCGCGCGCGGTCTCTCTCTCGCGCGGTCTCTCTCTCGCGCGGCTTCTCTCTCGCGCGGCTTCTCTCTCTCGCGGCTTCTCTCGCGCGCGGTCTTTCTCTCTCGCGCGGTTTTTCTCGCGCGGTCTTTCTCTCTCGCGTGGGCGTTCTCTCGGGCGGTCTCTCTCTCGTGCGGGCGGTCTCTCTCACTAGTATTGCAACATACCAAAACCCTAGAATATATCATATGCTTTATCCAGTAGTAAGATTGCCCATAGTTGCTGGGTGTTACAGGCTTTATTGTATGGTACATGTACATTATGTAATGGTGTAATACAACATCTGTACATAAAGGAAGCCTTGTAGAATGACTGCATTCTAACAATGAAACTCACTTTTTTTTTTTTTTTTAATTTATTCCAGGCTTTTCGAACTGTGGAGATCACCCGCTGGATCATCTGTGGCATGATTGGGATTTTCACAGGGCTCATTGCCTGTTTTATTGACATCATGGTCGAGAAATTGGCTGGCGTCAAATACCAAGTAGTGAAAGATAGTATCCTTTACAAAGATCGCTCCTGCAGTCTTCTTGTAGAGGCCTGCTTCCCACCAAGTTAATGCGAGTGACGCCAAGTTTACGCATCAAGCCTATACCAAATCTTGCTCCCACTTTCTGCAAACAGAATTATTTTTCTTGCTCTCTGCCACTCCGATGCCTACCGTTGCTTCATATCTTGCCACCAAGTTTTACGCAATGGCAAATCACAATGGTTTCTTGCTGCTACTTTCTGCTAACTGTCCCTCTTCCTATCCACTCACAAAGCCAGCGCCATTTTTTGCTTCACTTTTGGCGGTGCCACAATTTCTGCTCCCTGTTAATCTGTTCGGCTAGTTGTTACTTTTCCTGCATCAGTACATCTTAGAATTTGAGCTTTCAACCACATACTTTAACCTAGTCACGCAACGGTTGGAGCTCAGTGCAAAGCCGTGGTTTTGCATTCATTAGATTTGGGGGGCGGACCACCATCCTGTTTTGGCTGCATGTCTTCCTTTCCAGCACCCCTGCTTGTGGAGATGGCACGGGAACACCCCTGTGACACTTGGGGCTTGCCCCCAGGTCTATGGTCAGAAGGGTGAAAATAACAATTTCAAAGAATTGTGGTAACTACGTGCCACTGAACTTTCTTATTGACATAAGATTCGGCCATCAGCTGCCCAAACAAAATATTGTAACGACAAGCCAATGATGTATACATCTATTTGCAGTTTTTCCCCAGTAGTTTTCTTAGCAGAGATTTTCCAAGATATTGACAAATTCACTGAGAAAGGAGGGCTGTCCTTCTCTTTGCTGCTATGGGTGACGTTAAATTCTGCCTTCGTCATGGTCGGCTCTCTCTTGGTCGCCTTCATAGAGGTGGGTTTTAGTCTACACCAAATGGTTTTGTACCTTTTTATGAATGGTGGAGCCTTCCAAAATGTCTTTGACTTATATGTAAAATAGTCATTTTTTTTTTTTAAAGCTGCAATCCTGGCGGCTACTTTTTGAACATATATAATATACTATATAAACTCCAAACTACGGGGATACCCTTGATTCAGAGATATTGTATTTTGAAATGCCTTTACTAGAATCCTTGTCTTGTGTTAACAATGTAGTCACTGGGGTCAGCCTCGCTTCAGTGGCCAATAAAATGTTGACCTCATAGTGAGATGACGTTGCTGTTTCCAATCAGGTGACCTCACATCCATCTTTGTTTTTCCTTGCAAGTGCTGGTGAAAGTAAAAAAAAAAATGAAATATCTCTATCGGGGGGGTCCTTGAAATTTGAAGTTCCACTGATTAATTCAGTGGGAACTTCTGGTTCAAAAATACTTCATTTTCAGGGGGGGGGGGGGTTATTGCTGCACTAATAAGATGCGTCTTTTTAACAAAGTTAACATCTTCATTTATTATCTACAATTCCCACAACATTACACACTAGAATATGTTAAGAACTTTCCTGAAGTTCTTGTAATAAATATTTTTGCAGAAAGATTAAAAGATTTTTGGTTGCTTAAAATATGTTAAAATGAATACAGTGTAATTATTTTTCCTCCATGGTCTATGAAATTGTAGTTGTGTATCGTTTTCTCGTTTGTGAGTACCTGTGACCCTGCTTAGTATTAAAAGAAAACTGCTACCCAATGGGTCCCCAAGACTGGTATAAGCATACACACTGGACAGAAGAGGAGTGGAATTCAAACCAGCTTCACCTACATCAAAGGTAGTGTTTTGAAGTAGGTGAAGGTAAAAAGGAAAAACGGTGTTGTCATTACAAACATCATCCTATGTTTTAAGATTCCATTCATCATCATCATCATCATCATCATCATCATCATCATCATCATTTTATTTTTTTAAGTAAATACAGGCCCCCACTTAAAGGGCCATCCTAATACTTGAGTCAGTTTAAGAACAATTACAATTAAATGCAATTATTTTGTTACACATGAGACAAACGGGAAAACGGGAAAAGCCAGAATTATAATACATGGTTGCATTAAATGAACAAATTTTATATGTTCAATTTACAGACATTTCATGGACAGTGAGAGATATGATTATGAACACAAGTAACATTTGCAGAACGGATTAAAATAGTGTTAGAAGAGGTAGGATAGTTGGAAGAAGCCCTGCCTCAAGGTGCTTACGATCTATAGGCAGGGTAGGTTGAAACATTGGGTACAGGGGATGAGAGGGTCGTTGAGTTTCAGAATGCAATAGAGCAGCTGAAACATTACTAAACATTACAGAAATGGCAAAACCCTTTGGCTGCCCTGCAGCATCTGCCAAAGGCTAACGGCTTTGGGATAATTTGGGTGTTCTGTCCCAGAGATTCTTTGGTAGAATGAAACGGCAGCATAGCACTGTACTGGACCTCACGGCAGACATGCAGGGTCGAGGTACTGATGAGCTCCAGGTGGTCTTGGAAGTGGCTTGTGTCCTCATGCTGTTAACCGGCTTCCAAAGAGACAGTGATATGCTGCACACCAGAAACAATTATACATAACAGTATTGCCGGTGCTGCTGGTTCAAAAGGGATACCTGTAACAGTTTATCCAAGCGAGAACTATGAAAAGGAAAGATCCAGCGCTCCACGGATTTTGCAAAAAAGTTCCAATTTATCTTTACCTTAGTAGGTCTTTTTCAAGTGAAAAGGCTTGAAAAAGACCTACTAAGGTCGAAACGGTCGTTGTGTATGGCGCAATAAATTTGAACTTTTTTGCAAAATTCGTGGAGCGCTGGATCTTTCCTTCTCATAGTTAACCGGCTTCCACACAGGCTTAGTGGGCATATTAGTGCTTAGTGAAGGCATATTGGGGGTTCTCTCTTAGGATGATGCATTTGGGGCGACTTTGGTGTTATGTCCCAGAGGTTCTTTGGTAGAAAGCTGCGTGCTGAGCATATACTGTATATCCTCGTCAACAACAATCTGCAATAGCACATGAGCCTCAGTTGGGGCCAGTCATATAACCTTTTTACGTGTTTCTCACCCGTAGGTTCTTTGTCAAGGAGTCAGTAGGGCTCCGTTTGACGTGTTGTCGTCAACATTGTTCTAATAAACTGTTCTAATAAACTTGGTTTTTTTACATTTTCAAGTTTTCTCTGAAGCGGTGTTCCAGTGGGAAATGTCTTATTTGTTTGAAGCAGGTGACGCTGGTTTCAATCCCACTATCGGCTCCTTCTGATTTTAGATAAATCCGTTTTATCCTGCTCTACTTCAGCGCAATTAAATTAGATAAAAAAATTGATGACTGCACTTTATCGTGTGGTTACATTCTTATGGTGATGATTTATTCCAAATATAAATTTGTTTTGGATGTTAATGGTAATCTCTACCTTGTAACCTGACGCTTGAATTTGTCTTTCAGCCCATAGCAGCTGGCAGTGGAATCCCACAGATTAAGTGTTTCCTCAATGGTGTGAAGATTCCACATGTAGTACGACTCAAGGTACCATACTTTTTTTTTGAGTGTGTGTATATATCTTTATTTATATAGCGCCATCCATGTACACAGAGCTATCAGTGATACACGGGTCAGGAATAAGCACTTCACGCACAAAAGTGGACATTTAGGAAAAGGAGTCCCTGCCCCAAAGATCTTACAATCTTAGAGACACGAGGAGGTTGTTGAGGTAAGTGCGTCTGCACGTAGTCATAGCAAACGCATATGGGAAGTATGGTATCTGCCAGCGGAGCTACCCAAATGCTTCATTAAAGAGGTGTGTTTTAAGATGGAGTTTTTAAGAAGGTGTGTTTTGTGGTGGAGAGAGAGGATGCCAGTGGGATATTGAGGGGAAGGGCCTTCCAGAGGTGAGGAGCAATAAGGGAGAGGTTTTAGGCAGGAGAATGCTTTAGATACAAAAGGGAGATTCATATTTTTGCTTCATTGCTTCATTGCTACAGTTCTGGTTGAGACAATGGGTAAGTCCACCCACGAGGGGGAACTGTCCCTGAGGGCAGATTGAGCGGACAGTCGAATGAACGATGAGATTTACGATTTGATTTATGTTAAAGGTGTGATAGCTTTTGTTGTTAGAACCTTTTTAGGTTAGTAATAAAAACTCAGATAATGTGTACATGTAGGGGATGACACAACAGCATTTGTACTAAACATATAAAGATGGGATATTTGGTTGCATCAAACCGCAGTTAAGGTTACTACGAGGGGAAATCCCCCTACAACCTGCACAATGCACCTCGAGAATTGTACTGTGATGGCTGTAAACCGCCGATGTTATATCTGTCAGCATTGGAACCTTACAGGTTTCCTCTGCATGCACCACATAAAGAAACTTTTCAAAAAGAACAAAACTATTTATTGTTTTGAAGACCTGACTAAAGGTCTTATCGACATCATACATTAAATAAAGGTTCTATAACCCTGCGACGCTTCTGTGTACCATGGAAATGTTAACATTTCAAACAGATCATGAAAACCCTTTTTTTTTTTTTTTTTGTGTCACTCTAAATTAGGCATGTTGCGGTCCTTTCACGTTTTGTTCTAGAAGGGATTACATCTTTAAATTAACTCACAAATGCAAAAATCAGTTTAAATTTTAGATCCAATTTTGCATATCTGATATATTGGCTACGGATCGATGTGAGGCTACTTTAAAATGCCTGCTTTTGAAATATAGGGCACGCTGCCTATCAATATCAATGCTCTTCTCGGATATAATGAAGAGCAAATTGAGGGAGAGGTTGTCGTCTTCCACAGAGTTGCATCGGAATGTGAGCAGTTATATAAAGGATAATGTAAACAAAAAAAGCTATATTTTGGAGTAACAAGCCGGACGTGTTGATCCATTATGCTGCAGAGCGGGAGTATATCCTTACATTTCTCCCCCCCCCCCCTTTCCAGACGCTAATTGTTAAGGTGGTCGGTGTCATATTGTCTGTGGCTGGAGGACTTGCAGTTGGAAAGGTGAGATTATTCATTTATTTAAAATGTTTATCAGTTACAGTTACATTAAAGCTGCAGTTCAAGCAATATCCTGCATGTGTGTTTTTAATAAATCAGTTCTGTAGTAAGAAACAATACTTTTAGCATTTTCTGTTTTAAAAAAACAACAACTTTGAAAGACCAATTTTCTTGTATTCTATTTTTAAAAGCACGCTTGTTGCTATAGCAACCATTTACATTCCCCATATTTAAAGATGTCGCCAAACTTTGCCGATCAATACACGGAGAACGAATTGACTGGCAGCTATGCAGTTCTTTAGGTAAGCAGAGATTGCCCACATTAAACTATTGAAGTAAAAAAAAACGGGAGCTTGAACTGCATCTTTAAGATCATTTCATATATTTCCTATTGTCACGAAATACAGAAACATTTATTTTTTCTTAAACATTGCAGACGGTTGTACATGATCTGTTTATAGAACCTAAAAGTATCAGTTCCCTGGAAAACCTTCATTTATGTTCATGATGTATGTACAGAAATATATAGTAACTTGGTCAAATGTTAGCATTTAGAATTGCAGGATCTTTTTTACATGTGATATTTTGCATGGGGTTGAACGTGTTATTAAAGGTGCAATCTAAAAGCAAAGATTTAATTTGCTTAGTTTCCCCGGCAATTTTACTACAAATTACCTTTCTTAGGGGCCTCTGAATAGGTTTGTCAACCAAGGGCTTTCTTTACCCTTAACCCCCCCTGTCCTTATCAGGGAGGCAATAGGAGAGGGGGACTCTGGCTGCGCAAATGCTTGTTGAGCAGTGACATAACGCAAAAGGGAGCCGCCACAGGAAATCTAACCACGCCCATTTCTCGCCCTCTTCCCATGCTTTCAAGCTACAAGGATTTAAAATACTTATAGTTGTCTGATTTTAGTTAAAGGCAGCAGTCATCCTGATGTAACTCCTTAAACCTGTCATTGCTATTACGGTCGTTCACTTTTGGGTCCCAGGAGGGATTTACCCATTTAAAGGCAATTTTTATATTAATACCGAATTCAAAAGGAAAGTAGAATAGGCATCGCCTACTAACTTCTGCTTTCTCTGAATTCAGGAAGGCCCCATGATTCACTCTGGGGCTGTTGTTGCAGCTGGAATTTCACAAGGAAGGTCAACTTCTCTCAAGAGGGACTTCAAGGTCAGTAACATTCCCAGTTCAACAGGTCAGCACTTTCATAATGATCTAGTTCTGGTTTTGGCATTCCGGTCTGCTGGCCTCTTAGCTGCTGTGAATAGGATTTCCAGATCTAGGCTAATAAATATAGGCCTTTTTTGGTGTGGTTAATTCGTGAAATTGCTTCTCAACAGAGGTGGTAGAGGCAAATACAGTAAGGAAATGCAAAAATGCTTGGGATGGGCATAAGGATACCATAATTATACAATAAAGCTAAGGATCAAAATGAGGTCTGAGTTTTTAGATTATGTAAGAAAAAGGACCGGCTAGGTAGGCCCAGTAGTTTTTTTATCTGCCATCAAGTTCAGGTTTATATATTAATGTTTGGTGGAGAAGCCTACTGTTGTAGGAATGTGGCCAGGTTTCTCCGTTACATGTCTTTGTCTTTCCAGATCTTTGAATACTTTCGCAGAGACACAGAGAAGAGAGACTTTGTATCAGCGGGGGCTGCAGCAGGGGTCTCGGCGGCTTTTGGTGCCCCAGTTGGTAAATGTCACTTGGTCACTCCTGATGCGTTGGAGAAGGCTCATTTCGTTGCTAGAAACATTTCCTGTAGGACCAAAGTGTAATGGCAGTGACCTGTTTAAAGGGTTACATGGGTGATGCAGTGTGTACCCAAATCTGACACCTGTAAAGTATTTTGAAATCCTGTTTTAAAGCGGCTATCCCCGCTACTCGCATCCCCCCAACCCCCCTATGCTTTTTTTTCAATTACAGAATGAAAACCAGGTGGCCCCTGAAGTTGAGACAAATTTTTTTTTTAAACTCTAGGGCAAGGGTGCGCAAACTGGGGGGGGCACGCCCCTGAGATTTTCCTGGGGGGGCGCGGGCAGTTGCAGAGGCCCTACGCTCTTCCCCAAGGCATTTAAATTAAATGCCGGGGGATCGCGTGAGGCCTCTGTAACTCTCCGGGATTCAGATGCGTGGTGTGACGCAGCGGGACCATGTGATGTGATGATGACACATGACCTGTCGCCATGGCAACTGCGTCAAATGATGCGTGGTCACAACATGTCACATGACCCCACGGCGTCATTTGACACTGGAAAACAAGGTGAGGGGGGTGCGAGCACCGGTCCTCGCTCTCACCCTCCCGTCCTCGCTCTCGCCCGCCCGTCCTCGCTCTCGCCCTCCCGTCCTCGCTCTCGCCCTCCCGTCCTCGCTCTCGCCCTCCCGTCCTCGCTCTCGCCCTCCCGTCCTCGCTCTCGCCCTCCCGTCCTCGCTCTCGCCGTCCTATGTCCTCGCTCTCGCCCTCCCGTCCTCGCTCTCGCCCTCCCGTCCTCGCTCTCGCCCTCCCGTCCTCGCTCTCGCCCTCCCGTCCTCGCTCTCGCCCTCCCGTCCTCGCTCTCGCCCTCCCGTCCTCGCTCTCGCCCTCCCGTCCTCGCTCTCGCCCTCCCGCCCACGCTCTCGCCCTCCCGCCCTCGCTCTCGCCCTCCCGCCCTCGCTCTCGCCCTCTCGCTCTCGCCCTCCCGCCCTCGCTCTCGCCCTCCCGCCCTCGCTCTCGCCCTCCCGCCCTCGATCTCGCCCTCGATCTCGCCCTCGATCTCGCCCTCGATCTCACCCTCCCGCCCTCGATCTCGCCCTCGATCTCACCCTCCCGCCCTCGATCTCGCCCTCGATCTCACCCTCCCGCCCTCGATCTCGATCTCACCCTCCCACCCTCGATCTCGCCCTCGATCTCACCCTCCCGCCCTCGATCTCACCCTCCCGCCCTCGATCTCGCCCTCGATCTCACCCTCCCGCCCTCGATCTCGATCTCACCCTCCCACCCTCGATCTCGCCCTCGATTTCACCCTCCCGCCCTCGATCTCACCCTCCCGCCCTCGATATCACCCTCCCGCCCTCGATCTCACCCTCCCGCCCGCGATCTCACCCTCCCGCCCGCGATCTCACCCTCCCGCCCGCGATCTCACCCTCCCGCCCTCGATCTCGCCCTCCCGCCCTCAATCTCACCCTCCCGCCCTCGATCTCTCCCTCCAGCCCTCGATCTCACCCTCCCGCCCTCGATCTCGCCCTCCCGCCCTCGATCTCACCCTCCCGCCCTCGATCTCACCCTCCCGCCCTCGATCTCGCCCTCGATCTCACCCTCCCGCCCTCGATTTCACCCTCCCGCCCTCGATCTCTCCCTCCAGCCCTCGATCTCACCCTCCCGCCCTCGATCTCGCCCTCCCGCCCTCGATCTCACCCTCCCGCCCTCGATCTCGCCCTCGATCTCACCCTCCCGCCCTCGATTTCACCCTCCCGCCCTCGATCTCACCCTCCCGCCCTCGATATCACCCTCCCGCCCTCGATCTCACCCTCCCGCCCGCGATCTCACCCTCCCGCCCGCGATCTCACCCTCCCGCCCTCGATCTCACCCTCCCGCCCTCGATCTCACCCTCCCGCCCTCGATCTCACCCTCCCGCCCTCGATCTCACCCTCCTGCCCTCGAGCTCACCCTCCCGCCCTCGATCTCACCCTCCCGCCCTCGATCTCACCCTCCCGCCCTCGATCTCACCCTCCCGCCCTCGATCTCCTTCCCCTGCCCTCGATCTCCTTCCCCTGCCCTCGATCTCCTGCCCTCGATCTCTCCTCTCCACCGCCCCCGATCTCTCCTCTCCTCCTCTTCCCCTGACTTCGATCTCTCCTTTCCCTGCCCCCGATCTCTCCTTTCCCTGCCCCCGATCTCTCCTTTCCCTGCCCCCGATCTCTCCTTTCCCTGCCCCCGATCTCTCCTTTCCCTGCCCCCGATCTCTCCTTTCCCTGCCCCCGATCTCTCCTTTCCCTGCCCCCGATCTCTCCTTTCCCTGCCCCCGATCTCTCCTTTCCCTGCCCCCGACCTCTCCTTTCCCTGCCCCCGACCTCTCCTTTCCCTGCCCCCGATCTCTCCTTTCCCTCTCCCCGCACCTG
The DNA here is from genome assembly GCF_040206685.1 of Ascaphus truei. Lineage (NCBI taxonomy): Eukaryota > Metazoa > Chordata > Amphibia > Anura > Ascaphidae > Ascaphus > Ascaphus truei. The sequence goes on along the minus strand of NC_134493.1, from coordinate 50,183,624 downwards.
ATCTCTCCTTTCCCTCTCCACCAATCTCTCCTCTCATCCCCGCCCCCGATTTCTCCTCTCATCCCCGCCCCCGATTTCTCCTCTCATCCCGCCCCCGATCTCTCCTCTCATCCCCGCCCCCGATCTCTCCTCTCATCCCCGCCCCCGATCTCTCCTCTCATCCCAGCCCCCGATCTCTCCTCTCATCCCCGCCCCCGATCTCTCCTCTCATCCCCGCCCCCGATTTCTCTCTCTCATCCCCGCCCCCGATTTCTCTCTCTCATCCCCGCCCCCGATTTCTCCTCTCATCCCCGCCCCCGATCTCTCCTCTCATCCCCGCCCCCGATCTCTCCTCTCATCCCCGCCCCCGATCTCTCCTCTCATCCCCGCCCCCGATCTCTCCTCTCATCCCCGCCCCCGATCTCTCCTCTCATCCCCGCCCCGATCTCTCCTCTCATCCCCGCCCCCGATCTCTCCTCTCATCCCCGCCCCCGATCTCTCCTCTCATCCCCGCCCCCGATCTCTCCTCTCATCCCCGCCCCCGATCTCTCCTCTCATCCCCGCCCCCCACCTTTTCGTTTCAGAGCATGACCTCTTACTCTAGTATTCCTCTTTGTAGGAAGAATTGCTCCCTTTTGTACCCCTTTTTAAATATTGCTCACAGTCACTAATTTAAATTGTTCCCATGTCATTTATTTTTATATAAACCAGTCTCTTCCTGTTTTCTTGTGATTTTCTATATTGCAGGTGGCGTGCTTTTTAGCTTGGAGGAAGGTGCTTCTTTCTGGAATCAGCTGCTCACATGGAGAATAGTAAGTAGCATTTTGCTGTCTTACATTACGAACAGGCAGAGGCGTAACTTGGTAAAAAAACATTTTTTTTAAAATTCTCATTGACTACCCCTATATGTATTTTTACATTGCGAGCACAAGAACGTTTACATTTTCAAGGCCAAGGTATCGCTACTTTTTCCCCCGCACCCAATGTATTACTGCTTGTAGTTTCACATCAAAGCTACCTCTGTTAATGTGTCACGCCCAGCGTACCTATGCTTTTAAAAAAAAAAAATTATTTACAAACTTACACTTATACTTTTATTTTAATTGAAAAAGGGCTCTATTTTAGCGAGCGCCTCTGCCATTCAAATATTGCTTAAATATTTTCAAAATCTAGATCACGGACTCCCAATTTTTTCGAAATGGTTTTATTTTCATACGAGAGAGAGTACCACTACTTTTTTTTACGCCACTGAAAAACCAAGTCTTCTACAACTGCATATAAAAAATAATATATTTATAGAATTATTATGCAGTGACAATATTACATCTCTGAAAAACAAAAAAGGATGGATGGAGAATTGAGGTTAGGGATCTGTGTTGTCACTCAGTCTTGGAAGTTTTGATGGGCAGGTTGCTTGTCAGTTGATCTTGGCAGCAGCCAGTGGGATAAGCCCTGGCATTATGCTGTAAGCAGAACAGGTGACATCATCCTTTATGACTTCTGAAAGTAAAGTGATTTAAAGACAGCACGCTGGCTTGGAGGCGAGTATTATATGCATCAAGACAGCGCAGGCTAATGGGGTACTGTATGAGTTTGTACATCATTGCAAGCGGGGAGGGCGTGTGTGATTACAGCAATATTATGGGGACCTAGTCTAAGAGATGACGACACAGATTAGCTTTTTAACTACATTATAAGCCGATTTTAAGTTTCAAAGAAACCAAGAAAGAAAACTTTCACTTTGAAGATTGGTCAAAAGGAGGGAATCCCCCTTTTTAATCTAAGTCTAATGTCCTTCTTGAAGGTTTTAAATCTGGGTGATTACTTTAGCTTGTAAGCATGGTGAGTCGAGGCCTGAGAGGGGCAGAATTTTTGTGTGGTCACTGTTCACACTGATAGAGGCCTCTCCTCCTCTTTATCTTTAATCTGCCAGGTTGCGGCTGATCCCAGTAATCATATGGTTTCTCGCAGACAATAATTTTTGTAAGGGAATTTAAAAATGAATTAGGAGTTTAGCTCAGTGGGCCCTCCTGTTTGGAAAGGGAGAGGAGAATTCCTGCTCAGCTGTGAATAATTACTATCTAGAGAGGTGCTATCAGGGATAATAGTGTATGTATGTAAATCGGAGGGGCCCTCCTGTTTCACATAAAGTAAAAAGTGTTTGTGTGTGTGTGTGTGTGTGTGTGTGTGTGTGTGTGTGTGTGTGTGTGTATATATAATACAGTATATAGAACTAGCAGAACCGTATTCTGCTTTCGAAAGTCTCAGCACTCTGCAAGCGAAGATATTAGAACATCCCCCCCCCAAAAAAAGTTCTCCTAAAACGTACTGGTCTTGCATTGGCAAAAAATGTATTTATTTATTTATTCTCTTCCCTTCTCAGTTTTTTGCCTCCATGATCTCCACCTTCACACTGAACTTTGTCCTGAGTATTTATAACAAGAAGCCCGGGGACCTGTCAAACCCAGGTCTGATTAACTTCGGAAGGTTTGACACAGAGGTGAGAGAGTATTCTTTCTTGGTATTCTAAAAGTTGGGGTTCCTAGTGTAACTTGGAAATCATGTTTGGGGGAGTTGTCTGCAGACCTCCATAAAGGTTTAATTTCCGTAGTTTTAAGATATGTACACAAAGGAATCTACTCTAGCATTGATGTCTAATTTAAGAAAGTTGAGTTATTTCAACAATGATTAGCTTAGATTACATAAGAACTTCTGTTTTTGGTTTTGTTCCAACACAAATAGAGTATTCCCTCCAAAGAGAGCGGGAAAGAAACGCCCCAATTGTTTGCACTCTAAACTGCGCAATTGATGATCGTGTGGTAATGAGTATTTAAGACATAAAACAGAGAAATACTCAAATCAGAGTATAAATTCTGCACTTATATTACAATAAACAATAGTGGAGTAAATTGGGTAGTCTCCTAGTAAACTGAATATGAGAGCGATAAAAAATATATCTTAAATGGATGCTAATTACACTAATTAAAAAAACTTTGGGACAATACAAAAGGCTATTTAGGCCTGATTAGTAAATTCTAGACACGATAAGATCTATTATCCAGTTGTTTACAATGCGTCAATAACACAGTGTAACTAATATCACGGTAGTAAGTCTTGGGAGCTATGATATAAGCTACATCAGACATTCCAATATGTATATAATTTATTTATACCGTGTTTTACCAGGTATTGCGTTATCTCTCGTTATCATAACTGTGCCCAGGACATACTGAAAACAATATATGGTTACATTAAATGAACAGGGTTGTACATTATATTTTGATATTTCAGGAACAGTTAAAGATAATGTTAGAGTTACATACCAGATTAAAATGTGAAACCGGTGAAGTCTTGAAAGAACTTTGACCGGTTGAGGCTTTGAGAGTGTCTGGTAAGTTGTTCGTCGTTTGGTGCACGGTAAGAGGAGGAGTGACAGGATTCTTTGTTGAACCTGGGGACAGTGAACAGTCTTTTGTAGCCGAATCTCCGGTGAGAAGAGCTACTTGTGGTAGGGGTGAGGAGGTTGTTTTAGAGAGGTATGTAGCTTGTTCAAAAAGTATTTGAAGGCAAGGGAGGAAAAATGTACTTTGCGCCTAGACTCAAGTGCTGACCAGTCTAGTTCTTTGAGCATTCCGCAGTGATGTGTGTGGTAGTTACATTGTAGGACAAAGCGGCATATTGAGTTGTAGAGTCTAGTTTGCGAAGGGGAATTTGGTGTGTTGTACCATATACTGTCACCATAGTCTATAATTGGCATAGGCATCTGCTGTGCAATGTGCTTTCCGACTACCTGGTTAGGGAGGATTTGTTCCTATAAACTACACCTCGTTTGGCATAGGTTTTGGCTATCAGGGTATCAATATGCAACCCAAATGTTAAATAGGAGTCAAACCATATGCCCAGATATTTAAAACTAGTGACGGGCTGGAATGGTGTTCGAGTTGGTTCTGATGTGTAGCGCCGTCATTGATGGCTAAGGAAACTTAGCCTTGGTCCCATATACCATTGTTAGTCTTGTCAGTGTTTAAAAACCGTTTGTTTTAGGAAATTCAGTTTTCAAGTCTTGAAAATCAGATTGAAGTACGTGTTCAAGGTCAGAGAGGCTAGAGCTGTGTGCATATAAGATTGTTCCATCCACATACATGTGTATTTACGCTCCCTTACAATTACAGCTTGTAGATCATTAATGAAGACTGAAGAGAGTAGGGACCCCCAGAACAGAGCCTTGCGGGACACCACATGTGACACAGCTCGAGAGAAACACACATTGGGATCTAGGAGTGAAACCAGTTTATAGCGTGTCCCCCTATTCCAGAGCCCTGGAGCTTGTTTAACAAGATACCATGATCAACCGTATCAAAAGCCTCTGCAAAATGTAGGAATACTGCACTATGTAGGAATACTGACAAGTGTCCCAGTTCCATTCCACACTGGATCTCATTGCAAACTTTTAGGAGGGTAGTTACCGTGGAGTGTTTGGGGCGAAAGCCAGATTGGAATTGGCTAAAGAAATTTGTTTTGGTATGGTAATCTTTTTATTGAGAGTGGATACATTGGATAGTATTTGGAGAAGAGAGATTGACCTGCCTCTCTCCCTCACTATCCTGCCGGTGGCTGTGGGGGGGGAGGGGGGGAGGGCCAGCAGAATTGTATGTACCGTGCCGTATACACTCACAGTGCTTGTTCTGGCCCTTGCTCACTGTAGCTAATGGTAGGATCAGGCAGTTACACTCGTCCCCTTTAAATGCACACAGTCCTCCTATTTTCTGTCACTTTATTGGAGGGGGTAAACAGAAGCATCAGATAACTTGGAGGTAGCATTTGTGAGAGGAAGGTGAAAAAGCGTTGCTTTGTTCTGGGGAAACGGGGAGAAATGTGGCTACTCCCTATGGCTGCTGGCTTGGGAAAGAAGGGGGTATGACCTGACAACGCAGGGAATAAGGCAGGGAGAAACCAAATGAGAGGCCAGTACAGGAGTTGCTATGCAACAGGCTGAGAAGCCAGGGAAGTGAGTTACATTTGTAACCGCATGTAATACTGAGGAGTGGCAGGAGCCATACAACAAGGAGAAAACCATACAGGGCCCAGAATAGCGCTACATAATAGAGAGAGAAAACAAGACCTTTTCAGCAGTCTGAAAAAGTTATTTAATGGTATTTAAGCAAAATAATTATAGGATGGAAGCAAATATCAATTAATGTTGACATGTACAGCCCAGGCTAGTATTTTAAATATTTGTTAATATTTTCTTCTATCGTGTAATTATTTCTAATACAGTTTGTTCGTGTGCTTCACCCTTGCTTAACAAAAGCAGATTTTATTGCCTCTGTAGACAGCAAGTCTGCAGAACGGCTAAAAGCAGTTTTAAATGTCTATTTATGTCAGTGACTGGAGGCCCTGGGAGCAATACATTCCATGTTGCTTCTTTTACAGCACACACATGGTCACAACTCTGTTTTAAGTTACAGGCTCCAGTTTAACACGCCCAAATCATATGTAGATATTTTTATGGACACACAAATTATCGCATGTTTCTTTACAGTCTCATCTGTCCTAGTTGGATAGTTCAGACTTATATTGTACTTTCTTAAAATTACTCTTTCTTATGTATTCTGATCACATCCTTCACTGTGAAATTCCCATAGCAGTTTTCAGTATCGGAACAACATTGATGTAAAATGTTTGTTGCAGGAGCACTTATGTGGCGACTGTATCTAAAACATTATCTAAGAAATGTATAATATAACATAGCCTCCGGCCGCTATTCTTCTGTTGAGCCCCCACAGTATAAGTCCTGGTAGGTACAGGCAATGTGAGGTGTTAATTCTCTCATGAAGGACTAGCTTGTTGCAGCGCACACACACACACACACAATTTTTTCACCAGCAGCATGCGCCTTACACGGAGAAGCGCTGTGAATATATACATATATATATTCACAGCGCTTCTCCGTGTAAGGCGCATGCTGCTGGTGAAAAAATTGTCCGTACATATGTGAAAATGAGCTTCTTCCATTGAGCTAAAAATAAATGGAGAAATAAATATACATAGTGAAACCTGTCTGTAAGCTGCTGGCACAATGTAGAGCGTTAAAGTAAGCAAGTAATTTAAACTGCCCCTTACCAATGTCGGCGGTAATGTCCCTAATCCCATCAATATTTAACTGCTCAGCTACAAAGACTTAGTCATGACATCACTGCGTCATGATGCCCTACTCAAAAAAAAAAAAAAAAAAAAAAATGTGTCTTAGGTCGCACTCCACAAAATGAAAATAAGCAAATAGTAAAGTGTTCTCATGGTAATCCAGGATAGAGCTTTGTTACGGATACCAAAAGTATGTATAATCTGAAGGAAACGATAGTCCATTGTATCAAAGGCTGCAAAGGTCAAGTAATATGAACATACTTCAATGACCTTTGGCAGAATGCAGGTCATTAGTTGTGTTAGTGAGGGCTGTTTCGGTGGAGTGAGCAGTGCGGAATTCAGATTGTAGAGGATCCAGGAGAGAATAGAGGTAAGAAAATGAAGCAAGTGAGAATACAAGACGCTCGAGGAGTTTAGAGGCAAAAGGAGGAGAGATACAGGCGATAATTATTTGACAGCTGGGTAGCGTCAAGCTTGCTGTTTTTGAACAAAGGTATCACTGTTGCGTGCTTGAAGGAAGTGGGAAAGGAGTGGAGGGAAGAGTTTAAAATATTTGTGTGTGGGGCTTAAAGTAGTCCTGAGAGGCTTGAGGAGATTGGAGATTTGTACCAAACACTCCAAGGTTACTGCAGAACATGTGTACAAATAGCCTCCAAACTCATAGGGCTACAAAATTGTTATCTTGGCTGTGTACCATTACTTGAAAACTTAATGCCTTGCCTTGTAAAACCTTGCTATGGTTCTTTTTGGAGCTCCTGTTCTCGGTAGGGCAATACGTTAGAAGATTACATTTACTAACCCTTTTCATGTGGAGGAACCAGGAATGTCTTGAGCCAAAGGAGGTTTGGAAAACCATGTGTCTGAACATAAAGTAGATGAAGAGTGGAAAACACAAAGTTCTTTGTTGTTCTTTATAAAATGTTGGCTTTGTATTCGTATCCCACATGACTTTACAGAATGGGGTCACTGTTGGCAATAAGGAACAAGTTCAGATCATCCTGTGTTTTGTGCCATATTGAAAGTTACCAAACATACACTGAAAGGATTGTATGGGAAACGTTGGATAGTCGGCATTGAATCATATGATTGCCCTGGTACTGAATATCCTCCAACTTTCTCTTCATTGTCTTTTTACCCCTTCCCAATTAAGAACAGATATCCTCTTTGATAGAGCAGGAAGAATTGCTGTTTGTAATTGAACTCCTAATCTTGTGGAGGGAGGTGTTGAAAACCAATAATAAAAAAAAATCTGAAAAGAATTTTGATAATTTCTCTAAATTTGTCACTAAATGAACACAAATAAGTGATGGGTTTAATGGTTTTAATCACAATGATTGAGTTAAAATAATATACCAGAGGTGTTAGGGAAAGTATTGATAAATGATTATTCAAAAGTGTGACGTAAGACAGAATGTGACAAACCCCACATACACCAAAAATCACATGTGATAAATACACATGTGAATACAGGACATTAATAGGAGTGAAGGAGCGTCTGCAGCTGTATAAATTGGGTGGCTCAGCACCCACACACTACAAGAAAAAGACAAAAAAGCAGTGCACGGCGCTCATAGTGCATTAAATTTAAATAAAAAAAGCATGTAAAAATGGTAAGTATGGTGTGTACATCAAAAAAGAATAAAAGGAGCATGTCATATGATTCACATGTTACCACACCGCGACCGGATCATGCTGAAAAGGGGAACCTCTCGTCACACCGGGGGTAGTCCGCAGAAGTCCCCAAGTCTTGGGTAGGTGGCACTAGACAATCCCCCCAAAAACCATATTGGTAGGGATGGGGCAGTCCAAGAAGATGGTACAGGTAACAGTCCCAAGGACCGATGACCAAGTCCCGTTTGCAGCAATAATGCAGAAGGGCCGTGGCATCTCTAGCAAAGCCTGTGATGTCATCTCCCAATGATGTTACCGCTCCATGTTTGCTCCCGGCGCGAGCCCTGAACCAGCAACCGGCTTAAATCCAGAGGGGGGAGGGAGGAGGAGATATTGTTCTCGGGGCGGCATCACGAGAACCTGGATATCGGGGGAACACGGAGCAGCTCTGAAGGCTCAGCTGAGATTAAGAAAAAAAAAAGGTGCTTTGCTGCTTTAAAGATGCAGAGGGATCTGTCCCTTTATGGCTCAGAGTGCATTATAACTGGGCAATACTGTATTGTGTAACTTTGTACTAATGTACATTTTAAAGCATATTTCGTTGTTTTTTTTGATGGGGGGGGAAAGGGTTTAACACTAAATAATTTTTCCTTCAAAGCTTTAGTCTGAGAAATGTACATTGCTAAACCGATGTGTATATATATTTGCACTGTCTATTCTTAACTTATCTTTTTAATAAGAGCCTATTTTTTATCCAAGCAGATCTAATACTACATGGGATTGACTTATACATATTTACTATTTTGTTTCCAGGAAAATACCTATAATATCTTCGAACTTCCACTCTTTATATGCATGGGAGCAATAGGTAAGACCAAGCTTGTTGTTAATTTGAAAAGAAAATGTCTTAACAATTTCTTGTGTATTTGGTAATGTTTTTCTTTTCTTTACCCTTGGCCTCTGCCGTGTCATTATCAGAGAGACTATAAAAATAAGGGGAAGCGCAGCCTGTGCAAACTGTTGCAAAACACCGTGACAACAGGGAGCAGCAAGAAGAAATCAAACCCCTCCCAAAGTCTCTGCTCACTCTGTGCAAAGGGACTTGAAAAAATTATTTAAGCGTCAAAAGTATTAAAGCTGCAGTTCAGTCTTTTTTTTTTAATTTATTTTTTTACTTCAATAGTTTCATGTGGGCAATCTCTAATTACCTAAAGAACTGTATAGCTGCCGGTCAATTCGTTCTCCGTCTATTGATCGGCAAAGTTTGGCGACATCTTTAAATATGGGGAATGTAAATTGTTGCTATAGGAACAAGCATGCTTGTTAAAATAGAATACAAGAAAATTGGTCTTTCAAAGTTGTTTTTTTTTTTTAAAACAGAAAATGCTAAAAGTATTTTTTCTTACTACCGAACTGATTTATTAAAAAAAAAATACACATGCAAATATTGCCTGACTTGCGCCTAGATGTAACCCCTTAAACATGTCACTGGCGTTTGTACACTTTGGTCCTGGGTGAGATTGTGCCTTTTTAACGTATCGCCGCTCAATTTAACACCGTACCTGTTTTCATTATCTTCTTTAAACCGATATGATGACGTGCATTTGAAACGACGCCTTTGCCTCTGCCATTCAGCACCTCTAGTCAGGGCAGTGTTGGCCAGTAATGCCCTTATACTCTGGGATTATTGCTTAAATATTAGTTAAAAACTACACGGCATATAATACATCTCACCCCAGCCCCCCGGCACACTATGTGCTTTAGGTAGCCAAGCTCAAATTGAAAAGGAACAAACTGCGCTCTTTCAGCTGATTTTCGTTCTCTGTGCTACCTTATCCCCGGCTTTGCAGGACAACATGTGCAATGCAGCAGCAGCAGCAGCAGCACCCACGTCTTAAACGGCAATCTCCCCAAAATCTGGTATTTGTTTTTATGACCCGGGGCCACGGTACTCAAAGGTCCAGTAACTTCCTCCCTAGCCCCGATTGCAAAGATATTTAAAACATTTTTTTTTATAATTTTAACAATACTTGCAGTGAAAAACACTTCAGCGATAGCTGCAATATATTACAACGTTGTCGCTGCTTTCTATTGACTACGAGAGTGAGGCTGACCACAGTGGCTATATTGTGTCTCCCGGATAAGAATGTATACCTGTATATCTCATGAACCTGGGGTCCCTGCAGCTGGGTGCCAAGGTTCTGCTCCAGAGGATCCTTTGTTTTCAATAAAGTAAAATATATATAATTAAAAAAATGCACAGATTGTGGCTTTAAAATAGATGTGAAAAACTGCCAGTTTCATATTCCTGAGTATCCTCTTCTGTGGCTTAGCCACTCTTTTTTTACATGTGGCAAGCAATGGGATGACAGATTTCAGAGACCATTGAAGATCATAGATTGCTTTTTATTTGCTCTACCGTATACATCGGAGAGTGTGTTTGTCACCCACCTGAACCATATTGTCTGGTTTTCAGAAGGTACAGAAATGTCTTACTGTTTTGTCTTGTTTTTTCACTGGATGCAGGCGGCATGCTTGGGGCAGTATTCAACGCCTTGAACAACGGGCTGACTATGTTCAGGATAAGGTAAAGTGAAATGTTCTTAGCCACCATTTTAAAATGCTTAGATGAGCCAAAGCGAACTTTTCAGTATTTCCACTGTAATACATCTACTAGTCGATGTAATTTCATCCTGTTCCTGATATTTGGATCTTTATGGTCCTGGTTTATGCATTAGGCTGCCACTGCAGACTGGTTTGATTTTTCCAACTGTAATTGGATAATAGTTACTGTAAAATGATGGGTAATCTAGAATATACCCAAAAAGTATTCACTCTGGGAGCACACATATATACACACACACATGCACATATAACACTTACATTGGGTCTCTTTCATTCACTGTCCTACGGGGGTGGGGGGGTGGATGGGGGTGGCTGCTCTGCAGGTTGATGACCCTCAGCTGCTGCCTCTCTCCCTGACTATCCTGGCAGTGGCAACAGGGGGGCCCAGCGGGTGCCGGTCGGTCTTCTTGTTGCCGCCGGGCCCAACGTCTCCGCAGCTGCTGGGCCTGCCTCTTTCCTGTACTGTCCCACGCCATATAACAAAAACAGATAGAGTGCGCAAATTATTGTTTCTATTGAATGAACCCTTCACCACCGTGTGTTAATTATATAACAAAATACAACCTCTAAATCGATGGGTGACCTGCAGCTATGTGAACAGGGGTAAACCCCTAGGCAACTGAAACACAAAAAAGACAAAAGCGCAAACGCACATAGTGAAGTTTGTAAAAATGGGTGAATATAATTTTAGGGTATAATATCTGCGTACATCAGGTTAGTGGGTATAAAGCATTTCATGTGCAATACATGAGTTTACCAACGCCGCACTGCCGCCTCCAGACTTCAGGAATTCTCTCTCACAGCATCCAGGACAAGCTGTCTCGGTTGTGGTTGTGGGGAAGGAGACCGATCAAGACACAGTACCGCAGTTCGAGGTTCCTTACCACAACCGAGACAGCTTGTCCTGGATGCTGTGAGAGAGAATTCCTGAAGTCTGGAGGCGGCAGTGCGGCGTTGGTAAACTCATGTATTGCACATGAAATGCTTTATACCCACTAACCTGATGTACGCAGATATTATACCCTAAAATTATATTCACCCATTTTTACAAACTTCACTATGTGCGTTTGCGCTTTTGTCTTTTTTGTGTTTCAGTTTACTGTCCCACGCCAGGCTCTGTGACGTCGGCTCATGCCGGTAGCATGAGCCCAGACAGTACAGGAGAGGCGGGCCAGCATCCGGGGAGACGTCGGCCTCAGTAGCAGCCAGTGCCAGCCGGGCCTCCCTGCAGGATAGTGAGGGATAGAGGCAGCAGCTGGGGGTCGGCAACCTGCAGAGAGCCGCAAGGAGTAGCGGAAAGAGCCACGTGCGGCTCAGAGTCCGCAGGTTGCCGACCCCTGGCCCTAACTAGTCTAAAGAAATTATCTGAGCAAGTCGTATTTACTTTCCCTCTTTCATCCTGATTAAAAGCCTTGTTTTTAAATAATGTAGTACTTTTTTGGAGAAATAAAACATTTCTCCTGAACCAATGTGACTTTCTCTACACTGCTTAATAACGTCTGACTGCTGCCTTCTCTCCTAAGTTACAGTGATCAGGGCTGAGTTATGTACGTGCTCCTAACCAGCGGTTAAAGGAGGCAATCCCTCCCTGAACAGAAATGTACTATGGCAGTGACAGGTTTAAGGGGTTACAGCTACTGTACAGGCTTTGATACAATTCTACCCAAATATGACACCTATAAGTATTTTTAAAGTTAGTTTGCTGAGACTTGGGAGGGGTTTCATGTCTTCATGACATTTCTTATTTGCTCCCTTTTGTCTCATGTCGCTGTTTGTTCATTAGGTGTTTGAACTCACTCCTGATCCCCTTATTTTTATTGTCTCTCCGATGAGGGTAAATAAAACACTTAATTGACAAACTTTACACCGTTCGGAGGCCTCGAAGAAATGCAATTTGTAATTTATTTCCAGGGATAAAAGATGCAAAATCTTTACTTTCAGTGTTTGCATTAGTTTAATGACGCAAGGTAGATAGTTAAAATGTTCACAAAAGCTTGTTTTTTGGCCAGCTACGTTTTATATCGCAGAGATCTCCTAACATATTAAGAAATATAATTATGTATTGCACACACAAAACAGACACTGTAACACTGTAAGCACAATAACACGTTTTGGGGGTCAGTACCCCATCATCAGGTACATGGTGATCTATAATAATAATAGCATGTTCTTGTATAGCACTGCTAATTTTACATGGCGCTTTACAGAGACATTTTGCAGGCCCCGTGGAGCTTACAAACTATGTTTTTGGTGCCTGAGGCACAGGGAGATAAAGTAACTTGCCCAAGGTCACAAGAAGCCGACACCGGGAATTGAACCTACTTCAAACTCGGTGCCAGTCAGTGTCGTTACTCACTGAGCCACTCCCTCTCTGGTCCATCACTATATATACCTGAGGAAGGGGTACTTCGGATAATGTGTACGACGGATAATTATATTTCTTCATATCTATTTTTGTGGGGTATTTTTATCCTGCACATATCCAGTCAGCACCTAGTACAGTTCTGTCTGATCTTTATTTTCTTCACATTTTCGGTCTATATACTCTATAGAGGCTGTTTTTTGTATCGGCTAACACACTCCAGTTATTTTCTTCTAAATAGTACAGAGTCTCAAGAGGACTGTTAAACATTGTTTTTGCATTAATACTGGATGACATAAAGTAAGAATATGATCCGGATAAAATACAAAGTAAAGGAAATTTGTACAAATAATGATTTTGGGCGCTGTACTGTACTAGAGTGAGGGAGTGATGGTTTCTTCTAAGGAAGCAAACAGTCATTTCCCCCTAACCTGCGCTGGGATATTCGCCCACCGTGTCCAGTCAGCCAGAATCACATCTGGTTAAAAGCTGTAACATTACCCACATACTGTAGTGTTTTACCAGGTCTCTGGAATTCACATTAAATCTCGTCCCATCGCATAGCTCCCTCCCCCTGTGCCATCTGTTTTATGGTAAGTTTTTGTCTGCTGGAGGTCTACGTTTGGATATGGTGGCGTTATTTACATTTTGTCCCAAATGGTTCATATCACGGTTGAAAGGCTTATTGGTCCACATATTTAAATTTGGAAGTGTCTGGCCTGGAAGACACACTTTGATTATTAATTTCTTTATTCTGTTTGTTCACTAAACGAAACTTCTGTGGATTGTGCTTGATTTTTAAAAAGCCTGTTGTGTTTTTTCCTTTCATTCTCCCCCTCCCTCTCCGCAGGTATTTACATCGACCATGCCTACAAGTCATAGAAGCAATGTTGGTGGCAGCAGTTACTGCGACTGTTGCTTTCGTCACCATTTACTACTCCGGTGACTGTCAGCCACTGCGTGAGGGATCTGTGGAGTACCCTCTGCAGGTAACAATTGCAAAAATAGTGCAGTATGGTACCCAGTTAATCTGTACTTCCAGTATCTTATTTATGATTGTCGGTACAAGAAGAATGACAAGGAATTGAGTAACATAGCCACGAGACCGCTGTCGTGGTTCTTATTACATATGTATCGTACTGAATGGTTGTAGTCCTTATTTTTGAACAGTGGTCAACAATGGACCAACGAAATGCTAGTGTCAGTCAAATTGAAAATACTTGATTATTGCCCTATAACCAAATTAATAGACCGATATATCTTCCATATTAATACTTAGTGTGGCATTATAGTGGCTAATTTAGTCATGTTGGCATATTTATTTGAGCAATGTAAGAATGACACCTTTGTAATGTGCATCTGCTTTCTTGGTCATGCATTTACAGTGTTCAGATTTGGACATATTTAACCATTGTGGCTTCCATTGCACAGTTCATTTCTATACTGAGGAAATATTATTTCTTACTATATGTAATTCAGGTTGTATGATGGGAAACAATGGATAATGGTTGTGCTCGTCCCCATCGACTCTCAAAGATTGCCTAGTGGGCAGAATACTCAAAACAAAAAATGGAAACGCATTGGATCACAAAGAATGTCCTTTCTCTTCTTTCATCAGCTTTTCTGTGCAGATGGAGAATATAATGCCATGGCATCGGCCTTCTTTACTACTCCAGAGAGAAGCGTGCGCAGCCTTTTCCATGATCCTGCAGGTTAATGCCACTGTAATAATCAGAACGTCTTCTAATTATATTTTTAATCGCAGCCTAGTGCTACAGCAGCTGTGTATAGTGTGATAGCTAAACCAAAGGGTTCTGATAATTGACCACTAGACATTCCTGTTTGGTCAGCAAATTCTCATCATCTGCTCTTTGCCTCATTACAATGGTAAATCGTCATAATTCTGTAGTTTTCTGCCTCTACACTTCAAAATGTTACTGTTATTATAACAATGATCAGCAGAATCCTTCCTAGAAAAGAATATTGTTCATAATTGGTGGTAGTTTTTGGATGAACTCCAGTAAGGTATCATAGTACTCTTCAGTCAGATGTCCTGTATAACTTCACAAAGAGAATAATAATAACTTTATTTTGTATAGCATTTTTCTCCCAATGAGACTTAAAGCACTGTACAAGCACAATCTAGTTTGTGTACATGGAATTTAACAGACACAGTCCCTGCCATGACCAACTTCAACTTCTATTTTGTTTGGTGTCTGAGGCACAGGGATATACTGTAGTAACTTGCTCAAGTTCACAGGGATTTGCACCAGACACTCCTTTGCTCACTGAACCATTCCATTCATGGCTGCCTTCTCCCGAGTCTATAAATCAACTCCTATGTGGTAAATACATATATTTTTAAGCATTTTGAAGTGTAGTCTGATTTAATCTCCAGAGGGACTTCATTAATGTTCAGTGCATGACAGAGATATACCTAATTGGTTACAACTGGGTAAGGCAATTGAAAAAAATCAGACGTATAATTATTTATGCATAATTTTTGGAAGTTTGAAGATGGACACACAGCGCCATGTTTACTAAGTAGTGCTACACCATAAGACCCATTATGGCGCATTCAAGTGAATGGACTGTAAGGTTATCTTCCAGTGCTGTAAGTTGTTTTATGGTGTTGCACCGTTTAGTGACTGTTGCGCTAAATTGATTATCAGTCTTGTTTGTCCCATCGCACTGATAAAGTGATCAGATAGATCAGTGTTTCCTCCCTTTCTGAGCACCACTGCAACAAGGACGTACAGTATAGCAAGGGCAATTGCTTCTTTTTAATCTATTAACCAGATCATTCTCACTTGGTCTTACATGGAATTGCATTTACAGGACAAAGTATTGCTTTGTTACATCCTATTTGTCTCTTCTATATAGGTTCCTTCAATCCTCAGACCTTGGGCGTGTTCACGATCTTGTATTTCTTTCTGTCCTGCTGGACTTATGGACTGACTGTGTCCGCGGGCATCTTTATCCCATCACTTCTGCTGGGAGCCGCCTGGGGAAGGCTCTTTGGGATCCTGTTAACAACCATTCCAAATGGAGCTGTACGTTTCTAATGTTAAGACCTGCTAAGGAACAGATGCTTGTTATTATGTCCTGATATGTAAAACCATGGAATTCAAGGAGGGTGTACTTTCTTTTTCACATGACTGTAACTACCGTATTCGCCCGAATATAGCGCGACCTCGCACATAAGACAACCCCTACAGTTTTGCCAACAAAATATAAAAAAAAAACCCAGATTGGAAATTCACAGTTGTAGGAAATAGAATAATAGGCAAAGATTTGCCGGACTGCTGATGAGGGAGGGGGGTGAGGAAGGCGAGTCTGCAGGGAAGCGCCGGGACTTAATGGCTGCCTCCCCTTACCTGTGGGCCTGCGGCTGTCAGCCTCCCACAGCGCTGTGACTAGATTCCTGTCAGGCGGTTCCCTGCTGCTGTTAGGACTCTCACCTCCTCCTCCGGTCAGTGCCCCGCTCTGTTTGGCGCCGTGTCGGGACTACCGGGTGTGCCCGGTGGCCATCTGGGATTTGTCCCCCAGTGTAAATGCTCGGGTGCGAATATAGTGCGAGTGAAGGTTTTGGGAGGGTAATTTTCGGGGGGGGGGGGGGGGGAACTTGCTTTATATTCGGGTCAATACGGTAATATATTGGTGTACCTGGCCATTAGATCCTATATCTCTGCCCATAGAACTGTATATATTTCCCAAAAGCCCTTCAAACAATCGTAAATGGCGGAGGAATTAAAGTAGAAGGATATATATTGGATTTGTCCCCCAGTGTAAATGCTCGGCTGCGAATATAGTGCGAGTGAAGGTTTTGGGAGGGTAATTTTCGGGGGTGGGGGGGGGAAACTTGCTTTATATTCGGGTCAATACGGTAATATATTGGTGTACCTGGCCATTAGATCCTATATCTCTGCCTATAGAACTGTATATATTTCCAAAAGCCCTTCAAAAGACAAAGGGGTAAGAGAGCCTTGTGTGGTGAAAAATTAAATTTCAACCTTTTATATACTCTAAACAAACACACAATTATATGTCCTTGAGAATCCTGAAATACCCTTACATGATGTGTATGCGAGAGGAACACAAACCACAATTTAACTAGGATCTTTTACCTCTTTGTGCCTCTCTGAGTGTTTGGGAAATCTTTTGGGGACTTTTATCCTTGGGTTCACCAGTATGGGTGTTCTTCTCTTGGGTGGGGAAATGTGTTCATTGCAAGTGCCCCATTGTCTGTAACTTAATAGTCGTATGAGATCAGCATTGGTCCATGGAGCGCAATTTAAAAACTACAGATGGTTGTATGTACGGGGGCTCCCCAGATCTTAAGATTTTAAATGTGAGAGAAAATCGCATTTGTCCTTGGCTAAGAAGATAGTTTCTTTCCAGTAACCGGGACATCAGCAGTTTTCATTATCAATGAGCTCAATGACCATTTTTCTTTGGCAGCCATCCTTGTTCTGCCAACAGGATTCTGGGCTTTGTAACTATTGGTGGGTTTCCTTGGTTTAGTTACAATATAGAATACAGAAGTCCTTAAAAAGGATCTGGGGCTCCACAGGGTGCAAAGAAGCAGAAAAAATAAAAATGTTTTTTCTTTATTTATGTTGATCTCTTATTATAAGGAGATATTCCCTTGCAAAATGTCCATAAACAGCATGTAGATTTCTAGGCTAGTTATTTAATGAGGATGATGCATATCTGGCTCTTTCTCCGTGAGAATATGCAGCAACTGGGTCACGGAGATGACGTTCCAGAACTCCTCTACAACACTTCTCGATTACAAGAGATGACGTTCCAGAACTCCTCTACAACACTTCTCGTTTACAAGAGATGACGTTCCAGAACTCCTCTACAACACTTCTCGTTTACAAGAGATGACGTTCCAGAACTCCTCTACAACACTTCTCGTTTACAAGAGATGACGTTCCAGAACTCCTCTACAACACGTCTCGTTTACAAGAGATGACGTTCCAGAACTCCTCTATAACACTTCTCGTTTACAAGAGATGACGTTCCAGAACTCCTCTATAACTCTTCTAGTTTACAAACTTTAGCCCATTATAATGAGTCAAAACTCAAAAAGAGACTGGCATGCTGCAGTGCTGAGGATCTTTTGATTGAATGAATGTTTTCAGCCACTTCTAGGCGTCCTCGGGTGTGCGAATCCGACAAAATACTGGAACAATGGGAGAGCGCAAAAAGATGCGATGCGTCACCAAGCGCAATGGAGAGAGAGAGGGGGTGACTTCCATGAATAAAAATCTATTAGATCATGATATAATGAATTTTTTCGTGGAAGTCGCCCTCTCTCTCTTCATTGCGCTTGGTGGCACGTCGAATCTTTTGGCGCTCTCCCATAGTTACAATATAGACCTACACTTGCTAAACATCCCCAGTTGAAATAATGAAGCACAAATTGTTGTTGTAATGGATCAAAAGGGGAGTTGTACAGAGTAATTGTGCATACTTTAAGATAAGAAATGTGATCTCTACACTACATATCTACAGTATGAATAAGATCCATTAACTTTTTCTCTGCCAGAGTTGTCTTTAATGCATTAAATAACATCACAAGTTTACTTTATGGGGAAAATGGGTCCGTCACAGGATATGTGTTGTACCAATTTGGAAATGTATCAATCTTGTACGTACAAAAACTGACTAATGCAATGTTTCCATTAGAAGATATAAAGGCCCACTTTTAATATGCAGTGATGTACTTGGCTTACATGGGCTGCAATTTGCTGTATTTTAGTATCCTCGGGAATATAGCCTCTAATCTTATGGTCTTGTTTTTGTGCTTTCCAGTCATGGGCCGATCCTGGGAAGTATGCTCTGATGGGGGCAGCAGCACAGCTGGGTAAGTGAGGTGCCAGATGGAGAAGGCATACGGAGGGTTGTACTTTTGTACACCAGATCCGCCTGGCCTTTGAGTAAGTTCAGTGCGTCCCCTAAGCAGGGACTGTGAATGAAAAAGCAGATCTGTAGTGTTCAGGCGCTTTACCTCTTTCATTTTATCAAGTGCTTTGCAACAGCTTGCTATAAAATCTAGTGCTAGGTTTTCAGGGTTTTAACTTTTGCTGTTATTGGAGAGACATCTAGTGCATTTATTTATTTTTTAGAGAATCGTGCTGAATTGGTTAGGGACCACATCCATCACTCGCACCCACATGCCCATACAGGTCTTTACACACCAAATGAAATAATCTCACACACACACATACCTATCTACATATCCATATATATATTTCTGTATACCACAATCCTACAGAGAGAGCCAGCTATTTGAGGGACAACAGCTTCCATCCAACACACACTAAACATGCAACCATCTACAGTCAAGCCATACGATACAATTGGATATGCTCCGACACAGCAGACAGAGGATTACAGCCTTGAGATTGGATTTCATAAACTGTGGATATAAACACAGAATTGTAGACCAGCAAATCCACAAAGCCACCAGAATACCAAGAAGTGATCTCCTTGAATACAGACAGAAAGAGACAAGCGACAGGGTACCTTTGGTCACATAACCCACACCTAGAAGGCCTATGCAAGATCGCCAGGGAACTACAACCCATTCTCCAGGAGGATACAAGATTGCAACAGGTCTTCCCTGAAACACCCTTCTTATCATACAGACAACCTCATAATCTCAAGAAAATGATGGTGAGGAGTAAAGTATTCAACAGTACAACTGAATGCGGGACAAGACCATGCCAGGACGCAACATGCAAAACCTGCGCAATTCTCCACACAGCCGACACAATACACAAACCACACAGGGATCTGGAGTACAAAATCAGAGGAAGGTTCACCTGTTCCTCCAGCAATGTCATGTACCTCGTCCATGAAATGCGCAGGGGGCTGCTACTACATAGGTGAGGCGGGACAGGGGCGAAACAAGAGAATGAATCTGCATCGCCACAGCATCACACGCGGAACAAGAGACAGCCCTGTCGGCGAACATTTCTCTGACTCTGGCCATAAGATGAACGAGCTGAGGGTTGCCATACTCAAAGGTAATCTTAGAACACGGAAAGAGAAGACGGTTGCATGAATACAAATTTTTTCAACTGTTCGGGACACTTAGTGGTGGCCTAAACCGAGACCGCAGCTTCATGAGTCCCTAACCTGACTCTTCCCATGAGTGCTAAAGGCCATGTCTATACATACTGCGCTATATGAATGCACACACAGCTGTCTCTTACACATGCATATGTACAATGTAATTCTATCCCTATATACTAATAGGAACCACATAGTATCTACACACACTAATAGTAATGCATTACTACCCTCTTACATTTCTACACCTACCCACACCATTGGTATTGACTGTCAAACACTCCTTTTGTAAAGCGCTGTATACACTGTGGGCACTTTATAAATTTATATTTGCATACACACACACACTCTTACATCACTAACATTCAGAGACCATTTAACACCAAGTCATAAATCACATACTGCACAGGGGGAGGGATAGGCTTCAGTCACAGATACATTCCAAGATGCACTGTTTTTACGTAAAAACCCTTTCTTGCTTTATCCATTGTAACACCGCCGGAAGAAGAGATCAATGTATTTCAAAAGCTCGCACAAATAAAAGCATTTTGTTAACCACACACACACTAATATTGAATTCATATATAGATTTGTATGATAATGTTCTTGTTTCCTTGTTTACAGGTGGTATAGTGAGGATGACATTGAGCCTCACCGTCATCATGGTGGAAGCCACTGGAAACGTCACATACGGCTTTCCGATCATGTTGGTCCTCATGACGTCTAAAATAGTGGGCGACTACTTTATCGAGGTGAGGGGAGACTGCAGGCTGATGTGGGTAGTGATTGACATCGGGTGTAAGGAAAAGCATCATAATCCTCATTACTATGAGGCATCAATAAAGGGTCCTTGATTTGGTTAAGAAATATAAGGTCTGAGGCACCCTCTTATTATACAAGGTTACCAAACAATATTCATGGCTTGCAGTATATTACATTGTGGGTGAATAGAATATTTCGCAGAACTGTTAGATGAGTGTTGTCACGTACGGCACACCTGTGGCCATGTGACCTGCATACATCCTGTCCCACTTTTCACCTTCGTAAAGGTCCCTCAAATGAATAAGATCTCCCCTCAATCCGTCCCCATATACCACCTGTCACGAACAGCACACAAGTGAGCACGTGACTTCGCTATGCAACCAGGGTTAATACACAGGGCTACTCTAGCCAACTCACTATTCTGTCCCGCAAGCTACTTTCAATTAGTTAATATTAACCCCTTACTCAATTGCAATCATCTATACGCTGCTGCCACCACCTGAGAAATTACGCAAATAAAATTAATATCTGCCAGGGTTTCAGGCCACTGTTTAACATAGAAAAAAAAACTATGCACTTAACACACAAAATCTGTTGCAAAAGCGTGCAAAAGTTAATTCAGAGCCCAAAGCATCACTTATTAAATGTTTTAATATATGTAAAAAATACAATGTTTAGATTACAGAAAAAGGATTAGAAGAACTTACAATTACAGTAAATGCAAGACAGTGTCTTATAATAACAGGGTAAAACATAAAACAGAAATCCCTATAACCTTACGTTACTATACAGTATATATAGTGCACAAATGAGACTTCACATGTTTGGTCCAAAACACAACTCTGTTAAAATCGGATTTCCATAATCCTTTGCTAAGGTATGTACTATTTTCCCCCCATTAAAACAACATAAGCCCACCTGTGTCGTAAATCAGCTGCGAGATTGACAGTTTTATGACGGAGTAAACCCAAACCTCCCCCCCCCCCCTGTTCTCTATTAAAAGGATCTTTCTGACTTTCAAATGCTATGGATTAAACATGTTGTAAGAGATGATCCCCAGCTTCTTACTGAGCAGAAAGCCACGGGAGAACAATTTCTTGAGAGGGGTAATAACACACATGAAATGTGTCTCTTGTATCGCGTATAAGGTTTGGGAAAGAGTTGGCATAGCCAGTGATTGAGGCACCAAAACAGGAGAGGTTCCCTAACCAAACTAATTCCACCGCATCTATGAAGAGTACGTAAGAGTATAGTTAATACATGGGACATATATTCTCCACAGACCAACAACTACCAGATGTCGAAACCACTCTCTTGCTATTAACGCGGTTGTAGTTTACGCGGCCAGCTTGTATATATAGATACACTATGAATTAAAACCTCTGAAGGCACCCTGACTCCGAAGCCTGGATGTTACAAATGTACAGGGTGCATGACATGCAGTTACATGGTCGCCCGCAACATCTTTAAGCACCCACATAAGGGATCAGTGATAAACATTAGAAAACACATTACATGCCTAAACCAGTTTGTGAATATAGGAAGAGAATGTGTGGTGCTCTAAAATACAGGCTCAACAGCTTATAGAAGCATATATTTGTCATCCATATGAAGCTCCTTGGGTGTGGCACCCCTGAGTATTTTCCTTGATAGTATACCAACCATTAACACGTAATTAACGCCACTACTCCACTATAATTCGACTAGCTGGCTAGGGTTCCACAAGCACTGCAGTAAGAAACCTCACAACTTAGTGCCCAGACATATGAATATCGAAGTGGAGAGTACAAGTGGTGTAAATAAAAAGAATCATAAACTCGCGTTGGGTTGGTGTTGTCCTCTCGGATCCTACGTCGATCCTCCAAATAGGGCGCGCTTCCGTTTTTCCACAGCAAACGGGTAGATAGATATTGGAAAGTAGAGCACGACTTACACCAGAGAGCATATCAATTAAATTCCAAGAGAGTGCGTACCCATAAAGATAAGACTTTAATGGATCATCTAAAAGCAGCTAGATAACGGGGCAAAAAAAAAAAAAAGAGGTGCAGAATTCTGCAATCCGGGATTTAATAGGAAGCCAGGAGAGGGATTTCAGCAGGAGAGACGCTGAGCCAGATTTAGGAAAGGCTAAAGTCATTCTAGTAACAGAGTTTAAGATAAATTGTAGGGGGACAGGTGAGAGGCAGGAAGACCGGATAGTAGAAGGCTACATTAGTCGAGATGGAAGAGAATTAGGACCTGTACTAGAGTTTTAGCAGTAGAGCAGCAAAGGAAAAGGCGTATCTTTGCAATGTTATGAAGGAAAAATGGACAAATTTTAACTACGTTGTGAATGTGAGGTAGGAGTGACAACTAGGCAGTGTGCTTGTGATACTAGGTGTTTGTTAGGTGGGAGAGATGAGAGGAAATCCATGATGGAGCTTTGTTATGGATACCAAGAGTATGGAGAATGTGAAGAAGAGGGTGGTCCACAGTATCAAAGGCTGCAGAGAGGGGGAGTAATATAAGCATGGTGTAATGACTTTGCGGGCAGCATTGAGGCCATTGGTTATTTTGGTGAGGGTTGTTTCGGTGGAGTGAGTAGTGCTAAAGCCAGATTGCAGATCTAGGACAGAATAGGAGTCTGACTTTGCTTTTTTGTTTTTTTTTTCTTGAGAAAGGTCTTGGATAAGACCGAAACGTTGATCCTAATAAATTCACATTTTTGCTTTAATTAAAAGACTTGCCAGTGCCAATTTTTCAGCCATTATCTGTCTATCCAATATCCGCAACACCCGGGCAAGTTATCACTGACATTGGAGTGCCGCTGCTCATTATACAGTATATATATATATATATATATATATATATATATATATATATATATATATATGTTATACTTTATTTGTAACAAGGGGTACTCCAGAGAACTGCAGCGTTTCAAGCTATAGGGACTGGCCATTTGCTGAGATATTTAATTTTGAAAGTTCATTACAAAACTTCTTCTATGGTGGAAACAATATGGTCATTGCCGTACGCCTTACTGTGACATCCAATAGAAAGACGTGACCTCGTGAGAGAACATGGCATCTTTCAATTGGGTTACCCACAACCATATTTTTCTTGCAAATATAAAATAAATAAAGTCTCGGCAATTGGGGGCTGCAGAGAATTTGGAGTGCAGCAGTTTAGCTCCGGAAGCCCCGCCATAATCATATAAGATAAAAAGTTGATTTTGAGGGGGATTGCTGTTTTTATGACTACTGTGTCAGTTCAAATGCCACTTTTATTTATTAAAAAAAAAAAAAAAAAAAAAAAAAAGCTTTGACATTTTTCAAAAAAGGTTCTGTAAAATAAAATTATGATAACTTCTCCAGAGCTCACTATTTGATTTAGCATGTAGTTTATGGCACTGAAGGCAACAAAGTATCTGAAGCACATTGGGTTTGATCCTAGGGTTAATGCTACTCTGAAACAGCACTTGCTAGTCAACTTCCTTATTGCTTGCTGCAGTGTAAAATTCAAGTGTAGCAAAAGATTCAGGTGCTGTCCAAGAAGAAGCCAGAAAGATAAGTAAATGACCTCAATATCTGATCTCTGTTTCATACCGTGTGACTGTTCATGGGAAGATAGCTGTGTTGGTGGATTTGACGGTTGTGTTTTACTTCTTTTAATTTCAGGGTCTTTACGATATTCATATCAAGCTGCAGAGCGTTCCATTCCTGCACTGGGAAGCTCCTGTAACATCGTACTCCATCACTGCTAGGTGAGTGCACGCAGAAGCAATTATTTTTAAGGGAGGGTGGTACCTTGTACCGTGAGTGATTTTGGGTACAGATGTAGCCGGCTACATTGCCCCCTCAGGTGAGTGCAATATGTCTCTCAAAATAACTCCGGTCAGATCTTCAGTAACCTATAGAATGTGTGCTCACATACTACTAATTCTTTTGGGCATATCCATAAATCCGTGGCAATATCGTGTCCTTATGCGTCGGAAGAATAAAAGGCCAAATAGTGCAGACTGATAAAAATGTATCTTTCAGTGAAGTGAAAATGAACACACTGACATGGTGTCATAATGTAACAGGCATGTTAGACAAAAGATCAAGTAGTCGCTGGCTGGGACCCTCGGCGTTCACACCGCTCCTATCCTCTGCTCTCCACGTCGTTCGTCTGTGATTGGTTGGTTCCCGCACCACATATGCTTAAGTGAGACAGAGTGGATCCTGTGGATCCTGTTAGCCATAGTCGCGTTCACAGAAGTATAAATATGCTGGGATAATTATGGTATAGTGCAAAATTCCATAACAAAGTTCTAACCCAATTGACGAAATGCTCTTTAGTATATTTAAAGGAATGCTGACCTCTTGTGTTCCTTCTTTGTCATTGCAAGTTTAATTTTTCACAGGAGTAAGGCTGAGTCCCCCGCTGGCGCTGAGCTCGCTATGAGCTTAGCGTGCTTACCTCTGTGAATGGGAATCCTCCCGTTCACGCTCGCGCTGTGCGTGGGCGCTCGTGCTCGTGCCCGCATGCTCTCCCGCGCTTTGCGCTTGAGGAGACACTGCAGGGATACTTTCAGGCTCCGAGCAGGGTCACATGAAAGACAGAGGGCGTGTTCTAATGCCGTCTCACTACTGCAAACATTAACATGGGATTTCTAGCCGAGAGAAGTGGAGTGGGGCAAAACGGACTGCTGTGGTGTGTGGGGTGGGTGGGTGAGGGGCAAAACGGACTGCTGGGGTGGGTGGGTGAGGGGCAAAACGGACTGCTGGGGTGTGGGGTGGGTGGGTGAGGGGCAAAACGGACTGCTGTGGGGTGGGCGAGGGGCAAAACGGACTGCTGTGGTGTGGGGGGGCAAACAAAGTGGTGTGGTGTGGGGCAAACAAAGTGGTGTGGTGTGGGGGGGCACACAAAGTGGTGTGGTGTGGGGGGGCAAACAAAGTGAGGGGGGGAAGGAGAGAAGGGGGGGGAGAAAGGAGAGAAGGGGGAGAGAAACGAGAGGATGGAAGGGGGAGGGAGGGGCTAGAGGGGGGAAAGGGGAGAGAGGGCAATGGGGGGGGAGAGAGAGAGCTCAATCGGGGGGGAGAGAGAGCAATCGGGGGGGGAGAGAGAGCAATGGGGGAAAGAGAGGAGGGAAGGGGGTAGAGAAAATGGACAGACTCACACACAGCCCCTATTCAGCCAATGACAAACCCCCTCCCCTAATAGCCACTCCCCCCTAATAGCCACGCCCCCCACTCCTGCTCTAAAAATGTTGCAGGACAGCGATCGCTCATGCTGCCTCTCCTTCGTCCATCTCCGCTCAGGACTTTGCTGACTATTTTAAGGAAAAGGTGGAATCCATACGTCAGAACATCCCCTCTGTTTCTTCCTCCCATCCTACACCTCTTCCTAACTCTCCTCCTGCCTTCCTTGACTCTTTTTCCACTGTCTCAGAGGAGGATGTGTCGCTGTTGATCGCCACTTCTCCCTCTACCACTTGCCCTTTTGACCCCATTCCCTCCCATCTCCTAAAACCTCTTGCTCCTACTATAATCCCTATGCTCACACACATTTTTAACTCCTCCCTCTGCTCTGGAACCTTTCCATCCTCCTTCAAATATGCAACAGTCATACCATTACTCAAAAACAGCAAGCTTGACCCTACCTGTCTTTCTAACTATCGACCTGTCTCCCTCCTGCCTTTTGCCTCTAAACTCCTTGAACGTCTTGTATTCTCTCGCTTGCTCCATTTTCTCAACACCTATTCTCTACTAGACCCTCTACAATCTGGCTTCCGCACTGCTCACTCCACGGAAACAGCCCTCACTAAAATAACTGACGACCTCCATGCTGCCAAAGACAGAGGTCATTACACTCTGCTCATATTACTCGACCTCTCTGCAGCATTTGACACCGTGGACCACCCTCTTCTCCTTCACATTCTCCATACTTTTGGCATTCGGAACAAAGCTCTATCCTGGATCTCATCCTACCTCTCCCATCGTACTTTCAGTGTCTCTTCTGCTAACACCTCCTCCTCCTCTATTGATCTCTCTGTGGGGGTACCCCAGGGCTCTGTCCTGGGACCTCTTCACATTTCTCTGTACACACTCTATTTAGGTGTCGTAGATAGGTATGTGGTGTTTATGGTGCATCACCATAGATAGCTCATTAGTATACTGATAATTCCATATACCATAATGGATCCAGGTTCAGGGACATAGAGTATAATCCATAACATCCCAGGGTGAGAAACCAGAGGCCTGGTGGTCCCCACGCAGGTACCCCAAAATAGGTCTCCTAATGATGGTGTACTACACCCTGGGGAAATAACTCAATCAGTCCAGCACTGGAGGGTAAAATAATAATGGGCCAAGGCCCTTTACCTCCCTTAGTGGTGTCCTTGATGGGTGGATCCGTTCCAGCGTGCAGTCCTCTCAGGGTAAACACAAGCAGCAGAGATGTAGAGGAGCACAGCAGCGTTTCTTGGCAGCATACCAGCTAGTGGATCGCCAAAATGAGGGTAACTCCAAGCAGGGATGAGTATTAAAAGAGTACTTTAATGGTCAGTGCAAAACAAAACAATGGTAGGAGCGCACCTACGCGTTTCGTCCGTCTCCTCACTTTTAAAGCTGTACACTCTTCTGCCCCTCCTTACATCTCAGCCCTAATTTCTCGCTATGTACCACCCCGACTCTTGCGTTCTGCTCAAGGATGTCTTCTTTCTACCCCCTTTTTATCTAAAGCCCTCTCCCGCCTTAAACTTTTTTCACTGACTGCCCCACACCTCTGGAATGCCCTTCCCCTCAGTACCCGACTAGCACCCTCTCTATCCACCTTTAAGACCCACCTTAAGACACACTTGCTTAAAGAAGCATACGAATAGCACTGTGAACATTCTGAACACATGATACATATAGCTTGGCCCCCTGCAGACGCACTTACCAGAACTCCCTCCTAATGTCTCTGTACGTTCTCCCTACCTACCAATTAGACTGTAAGCTCCTCGGGGCAGGGACTCCTCTTCCTTAATGTTACGTTTGTCTAAAGCACTTATTCCCATGATCTGTTATTTATATTATCTGTTATTTATTCGATTACCACATGTATTACTACTGTGAAGCACTATGTACATTAATGGCGCTATATAAATAAAGACATACCATACCATGCTTGGTGAGCTCGTGACTCTCCAAGCATGAGCGAGCTCAGCGGCAGCAGGGCCGCAGCCAAGTATTTTGCATCTTGTGTAGCTTGATCTTGCTACAAATAGTTTAGTGTCTTTGGGTTTTATTCATTAAACGGTAATAGTGCAGATCAGGGAATTATAACACTCTTGGCTACAACAATAAAATTGATGGTAGTGCCGAAAAATATCTGAAGCCCTGTGAGAGTGTTAACTCCCTCACCTCACATATGGTTCCAGCAGGAGGGGGGTAGTGCTCCTATGGTCAGTGCAAGGAACACCTGAAAATTGACAAAGACTAAACACGGAAAAGTTTAATTGGGGGTGCGCTGAAGTCCAGACGGCACAGCGTCAACGAGACGCAACAGCGAAATGCTGATAAAGTCGCCGGGGTCTGATGAGCCCAGTCAAATGTAAATATCTCAGGATCCAGTGACAGTTACACTGCGGGGGTGGGGGTCACTTTTTGAAGTGAAACGTCTTTAATGGCGTGAATGTAGTTGATTGGTGACGGAAGTGACATCACACATGACAGAAGAGGCCGTCAGTGTTGCCAGCTTCCACCAGGAGGAGTCGGCCCTGGCCGACACACACACACACACACACACACACACACACACACACACACACACACACACACCTGCTCTCCCCTCAGGACTATATGCCCTGTGTCCCCAGTGTCTCGTGCTCTGTCCCCCCCGTGTCTGGCCTCCTCTGTCCCTGCTCCGCACACTGCTGCTGCCCGGGCACTATCTGACTACCTCCCACATGCTGAGGATGTGCTGATCCAATTCGGGTTTTAAGCTCTCAGCATTGTGCTGGAGAGCCTGCGTGAGCAACCCCCTCGTGCCCCCCCCCAGCCGCCCCCCCCCCCTCGCGCCCCCCCCCATCCCCCCCTCTCGCAGACTCACCGGCTTCTCCAGACTGCACTGCTGGGAGAGCCTGCGTGGGATCCTTCCCCCGCTAAACCCCCCCACCCCCCTCGCAGACACCACCATCTTCTCCAGACGAGAGCCTGCTTGAGATTCCCCCCCACCCCCCAACAGACATACACACACTGCTGCTGGCATGTGCTACCCCTCCCACCCCCCAAACAGACTCACTGGCACACTCACGCACACTCTGAAACACATTGCTGCGGGCATGTGCTATTGGTATGTGCTATTATACATTGTGCTGCAGGGTCCTCTGACCTGAAGAGAACTTTTTCAAATGAATGGAAAATAAAAACTTTTAAAAACAAAGCGCAGTCACGCTCGCGCGCGCACACACACACGGAATTCACAGCACGCACGTTCTAAGTCAAACTTATTTGCGTTTTGTCACTGAAATTGTGTTTTGATTTTTAATTAGAAAAAATTACCATCACAAATACAATTTCTGTGACAAAACAGTGACAAAAGACGAAGAAGTTGTTGGCAGCTATTGTAATGAATGTACCATGCGCTCAAGAAAAACATTTTTGAAAAAAAAAAAAAAGATGAAGAAGTTTCACTTAACATGCGCGTGCTTAACACACAAACACACACACACACACACACACACACACACACACACACACACACACACACAAACACACACAAACACACACACACTTTTTTCAAAAAAGTGTGTTTCATCTGATATGAGAAAACAGGACAGGCACACAAAGATCCAAAGAGCTCTTGACAAAGGCTCCGTTGGGAGCCGAAACGTTGAGGAATATATTTCACCTTTGGATCCAAGAGTGCCTGTCCTGTTTTCTTGTGTGTATTTGTGTCACGTCTGTGTTTCGTGTGTGTTTATATGTGCCTCGTGTGTGTGTTTATATGGGCACAGTGTTGTCCTAGTTAGCGCGGCGCGACGGCTTGGTCGCGATCGCTGGAAGTCATCTCAATTTGATTTTTCCAGTGACCGCAGCCTGACGTTGCCGGCACTATAAGCGTATCCTTAGGCTGCGGCCAGGCAGGGAGCGGGCGCTCATGCGCGGTGACATTACGCTCCCTGCTCGGCCGGGAGATTTGTGGCCGGCTAGGTGAGCGCCCGCGCGGAGGGGGCACGGCCATGACGTCACAGAGCTGGTTCATTTTTTTTGTTTTGTTTACTCAAGCGCCAAGCATACATAGACATATGGAAGTGAAAGCGGCTCGCTCAGCGCCAGCAGTGGCGCAGCCTCACAGCGCTGTCCTGAACTCTTTCTGCACACTGCTGGCAGCCCGGGAGAGGAACTGCTGGGCTGTGCAGCATGACATGCCCGGAATGTACAGTGCAGAGCATAGCTTTTCTCCTCTTTGCACTGGCCCAATGTGTTCAAATCTGACCATCCCGTGGGGCAATTACGCTTTTGCCCGCCCCTGGCCAGTCCGCCCCTGCAACTTGGTAATGTCCTTTGCCAGCATGGCGACATAAATAGGTTTCTTTCTTCCTTGAACGTGCTTATGGAAAGAGCATTCATGTCACTTTGTATTAGATCAGTGGAAATAGGTAATGCCTCCTTCACAAAATTATATGTCTTGCAACATTCTTCTAAAATACATTTTTACAAATACAGTATCATACAGTATGCAGCTAATGTTGAGGTTAATGTTAATGATGTTAATGGTGAGGCTTGCATTCTTACGTCTTACATTTTGACCCCCTTATGTTTCACTGCTTTGCAGCCCTGTTCTCGTTACTTTATATTTAATACTATTGTTATTTATCCCCTCTTTCAGAGAAGTAATGAGTACTCCCGTCACCTGTTTGCGGAGGAGAGAAAAAGTGGGCATCATCGTGGACATCCTGAGTGAAACATCCTCCAACCACAACGGGTTTCCTGTGGTGGAAAACAATGGGGACACCAGCCAGGTTAGAAATGTGCCGTACGCAGCCATAGTAACCACCCAATGCAGCAATCCCCTTGATCATACTTTTTAATCATTAATAATAGCATGTTCTTGTATAGCGCTGCTAGTTTTACCTAGCACTTTACAGAGGCATTTTGCAGACACAGGCCCTGCCCCGTGGAGCTAACAATCTATGTTTTTGGTGCCTGAGTTTGGGAGTCTTCAAAAGTAAGACGGCTGAACAAGAATGCTATCTTCACGAATCTTTGAATAAGCAAATCTGATCATTCTTGTAGAGCAGGGGAGCACAATCTTTTTCCCCTGCGCCCCCCTGCCGTCTTTCCCCCTCTTCTCGCTCCCCCTCCTGCTTACCTTGCTTCAGACGCCCTGGCGTCATGAAATCACACGACCCCGCTGCGTTATTTGACGCCGCGTCACCAGGATCGTCTGAAACAAGGTAAGTAGAAGTTTACAGAGGCCCTGCAGCTCCCCCGGCATTAATTTAAATGTATTCGAGAAGCGTGCGGGGGGCCTCTGTAAACCCCGCGCCCCCACTTTGCGCACCGCTGTAGCGCAAATCTGGTAACAGGAACTTTGCACTAAATGCTATGGAGAGGATTGCAGCTTTAAAATGCTTCACTTTCCTCTTGAAAGGAAGCATTCACAATGTCATTAATAGGCAACCTCTGCCTAATAAATGTGTCTGTTTTTAACTCTCTCTCTCTCTCTCTCTCTCTCTCTCTCTATGCAGCCAGCCAGGTTATGTGGGTTGATCCTACGATCCCAGCTAATTGTTCTCCTCAAACACAAGGTACGACATCTTCTGATTTAAGGACTTAATCCTTTTGACAGAAAAGGACAGTTTTAAGGACATCCAAATATAGTTAACTACAGTATTGTTCCCCCCCATTGTACCGCCCAGCAAAATACAGTATGTTGGTGTTTTATAAATAAACTAATGCAAACAATTGGTAGAATCCACTCTTCAAGTATCTACTGTATGAATAAGACTCCTGCAAGTTGAGATTTTATCCCCCCCTCTTCTTTTCTCAGGTGTTTGTTGAGAGGGAAAATCTGAGCCTGATTCAGAGGCGCCTAAAATTAAAAGATTTCCGTGACGCCTACCCACGCTTCCCACCAATCCAATCTATCCATGTGTCCCAGGACGAGCGGGAGTGTCTGATGGATCTGACTGAGTTTATGAACCCCACTCCCTACACTGTGCCTCAAGTATGTAGCCCAATGTGTTGGACGTTTTCACCTCCCCAAGCCTAGCGCCTCTCGTCTGCTAGTTAAACCTTTATGTGCAGTACAGGCCAGCATCTCCTCCCTTACTGCTGGGACATCCAGCATTAAATCTGCTGCGCCATTTACAAGGTTAGCTTTTGTGCATGTGCCTCAGTCTCATATCCCGTCTCATATCCCAAGTGCTGTATTCATCGGTTTTCTTGAAAACTAGTTGGAAAATGTGCTGGTATTGTCACTGACCGTCTATCTGCTGGTCAGCAACACAATGGATTAATTACTGTAGTTGGCCCATTTCTTCTAGCGCAAACAGTTTTCTATGCCAAAGCCAGTAAAGAACACCCAATAATACCCTGAGTCTTAGTACTGTCCAAGTTAGAGTAGCACTAGTTGGTATGAGACGCAGGGACCCCATTTACACCTTTCCATGTCACAGATTGGGAAGTCTTCATACACCATCTTTTTTTACAATCCTTTGCCACAGTTCTCAGAACTGTCTCTATTTGTAATTCCTCTCTGCTTTCATGTGACGTTAAAAGACTAAACCGTTCTCAGAAGACCAAATGTGGTATAAAGACCCTTAAACTTTTTAGAATGTGTGTGCTAATAAATAGTGTCAATGTGCAAAGGCCCTTTGATATGGTGATTTGAAGGGAGACTTAATTTAATATGGAGAAGTTGTTGTTTCAAGCAGAGTTTAAAGAAGCTATGGTTCCAAGCAGAGTTTGTAGAAATCGTTACTAAAGATATATATATATATATATATATATATATATATATATATATATATATAACTCTCTCAGAAAGAAATCAGCGCTAGGACTAGCACAAATGAAATATTATAAGTGAGTAAATGTGTGACTAATAAATGTACTGACCCAGGTGAAATGAACTAGCAGGATGCAGCCCTAATGAGGATATGCCTATCCTGATTAAATGGAAGAAAGAAAAAGGCGCAATCCTGTATAGCAATAAAAAAAGGAAAATATTAATTAAGCTAGGAAGGCTAGGTGACTGATCAGATTAAAACAAACACAATGATGCCAATATGGAGAAGTTGTTGTTCCAAGCAGAGTTTAAAGAAGCTATGGTTCCAAGCAGAGTTTGTAGAAATATTTACTTAAGATATATATACAGGCAGTCCTCGGTTATCCGACACAATGCGTTACTCAAAATGGCGTTGTAAAGCGAAACGTTGTAAAGCGAAACACGTTTTCCCATAGGAACACTGTTTAAATGAAAGGTTCCGTTCCTGAAGGCATTTTTAACACTAAAATACAACAAATATTTTATGCAGGCAATAAGATATGCAGCACACACACATTATATAGTGTATATACTGTATTATATATATAATATAACATAATAAATAATATATTATATAGTATAATATAATATTATATAGTATAATATTATATATATATACTACCCTTACGACGCTTTGCAACGTTGTTTATGTGAATGTATATATATATATATATATATACTAGCTGATAGACCCGGCGTTGCCCGGAATGTGAATGGATAAAATAAAAAATAATGTTGTTTGTAATAAAAAGTATATGAATGAAATAGAATGAAAAGAAAGAGTAATATATAAAATTTGTAAAAATATTTTATTGTCGTTGATGAAGAATAAAAACTGGTATATACATTTGTAATAAACATATGTAAGAGTCCATGTGATAATAATTGGTATAGTAATAAATGATTGTTGTTATGAAATGCAAGGGTGTGGGTGGGGGTGTGCTAAGAGAAAGGGTGGGTGGGGGTGTGGGAAGAGGAAGGGTGGGTGGGTGGGGGTGTGGGAAGAGGAAGGGTGGGTGGGTGGGGGTGTGGGAAGAGGAAGGGTGGGTGGGTGGGGGTGTGGGAAGAGGAAGGGTGGGTGGGTGGGGGTGTGGGAAGAGGAAGGGTGGGTGGGGGTGTGGGAAGAGGAAGGGTGGGTGGGGGTGTGGGAAGA
Organism: Ascaphus truei; assembly: GCF_040206685.1. Taxonomy (NCBI): domain Eukaryota; kingdom Metazoa; phylum Chordata; class Amphibia; order Anura; family Ascaphidae; genus Ascaphus; species Ascaphus truei. The sequence goes on along the minus strand of NC_134493.1, from coordinate 50,149,899 downwards.
GGAAGGGTGGGTGGGGGTGTGGGAAGAGGAAGGGTGGGTGGGTGGGGGTGTGGGAAGAGGAAGGGTGGGTGGGTGGGGGTGTGGGAAGAGGAATGGTGTGTGGGTGGGGATGTGGGAAGAGGAAGGGTGGGTGGGGGTGTGTGAAGAGGAAGGGTGGGTGGGTGGGGGGGTGTGAAGAGGAAGGGTGGGTGGGTGGGGGTGTGTGAAGAGGAAGGGTGGGTGGGTGGGGGTGTGTGAAGAGGAAGGGTGGGTGGGGGTGTGTGAAGAGGAAGGGTGGGTGGGTGGGGGTGTGTGAAGAGGAAGGGTGGGTGGGTGGGGGTGTGTGAAGAGGAAGGGTGGGTGGGTGGGGGTGTGTGAAGAGGAAGGGTGGTTGGGTGGGGGTGTGGGAACATAAATGAAGGGTGGGTGGGTGGGAAGAGGAAGGGTGGGTGGGTGGTGGTGTGGGAAGAGGAAGGGTGGGTGGGTGTGAAGAGTAAGGCTGGGTGGGTGGGGGGGTGTGAAGAGCAAGGGTGGGTGGGTGGGGGTGTGTGAAGAGCAAGGGTGGGTGGGTGGGGGGGGTGTGAAGAGCAAGGGTGGGTGGGTGGGGGTGTGTGAAGAGTAAAGGTGGGTGTGTGGGGGATGTGGGAAGAGTAAGGGTGGGTGGGTGGGGGTGTGTGAAGAGGAAGGGTGGTTGGGTGGGGGTGTGGGAACATAAACGAAGGGTGGGTGTGTGGGAAGAGGAAGGGTGGGTGGGTGTGTGGGAAGAGGAAGGGTGTGTGGGAAGAGGAAGGGTGGGTGTGTGGGAAGAGGAAGGGTGTGTGGGAAGAGGAAGGGTGGGTGTGTGGGAAGAGGAAGGGTGGGTGGGTGGGTGTGTGGGAAGAGGAAGGGTGGGTGGGTGTGTGGGAAGAGGAAGGGTGGGTGGGTGGGTGTGTGGGAAGAGGAAGGGTGGGTGGGTGGGTGTGTGGGAAGAGGAAGGGTGGGTGGGTGGGTGTGTGGGAAGAGGAAGGGTGGGTGGGTGTGTGGGAAGAGGAAGGGTGGGTGGGTGGGGTTGTGGGAAGAGGAAGGGTGTGTGGGAAGAGGAAGGGTGGGTGGGTGTGTGGGAAGAGGAAGGGTGGGTGGGTGGGTGTGTGGGAAGAGGAAGGGTGGGTGGGTGTGTGGGAAGAGGAAGGGTGGGTGGGTGGGGTGTGTGGGAAGAGGAAGGGTGGGTGGGGTGTGTGGGAAGAGGAAGGGTGGGTGGGGTGTGTGGGAAGAGGAAGGGTGGGTGGGTGGGGTGTGTGGGAAGAGGAAGGGTGGGTGGGTGGGGTGTGTGGGAAGAGGAAGGGTGGGTGGGTGGGGTGTGTGGGAAGAGGAAGGGTGGGTGGGTGGGGTGTGTGGGAAGAGGAAGGGTGGGTGGGTGGGGTGTGTGGGAAGAGGAAGGGTGGGTGGGTGGGGTGTGTGGGAAGAGGAAGGGTGGGGTTGTGGGAAGAGGAAGGGTGGGGTTGTGGGAAGAGGAAGGGTGGGGTTGTGGGAAGAGGAAGGGTGGGGTTGTGGGAAGAGGAAGGGTGGGGTTGTGGGAAGAGGAAGGGTGGGGTTGTGGGAAGAGGAAGGGTGGGGTTGTGGGAAGAGGAAGGGTGGGTGGGTGGGAAGAGGAAGGGTGGGTGGGTGGGGTTGTGGGAAGAGGGTGGGTGGGTGGGGTTGTGGGAAGAGGGTGGGTGGGTGGGGTTGTGGGAAGAGGGTGGGTGGGGTTGTGGGAAGAGGGTGGGTGGGTGGGGTTGTGGGAAGAGGGTGGGTGGGTGGGGTTGTGGGAAGAGGGTGGGTGGGTGGGGTTGTGGGAAGAGGGTGGGTGGGTGGGGTTGTGGGAAGAGGGTGGGTGGGTGGGGTTGTGGGAAGAGGGTGGGTGGGTGGGGTTGTGGGAAGAGGGTGGGTGGGTGGGGTTGTGGGAAGAGGGTGGGTGGGTGGGGTTGTGGGAAGAGGGTGGGTGGGTGGGGTTGTGGGAAGAGGGTGGGTGGGTGGGGTTGTGGGAAGAGGGTGGGTGGGTGGGGTTGTGGGAAGAGGGTGGGTGGGTGGGGTTGTGGGAAGAGGAAGGGTGGGGTTGTGGGAAGAGGAAGGGTGGGGTTGTGGGAAGAGGAAGGGTGGGGTTGTGGGAAGAGGTAGGGTGGGGTTGTGGGAAGAGGAAGGGTGGGTGGGTGGGAAGAGGAAGGGTGGGTGGGTGGGGTTGTGGGAAGAGGGTGGGTGGGTGGGGTTGTGGGAAGAGGGTGGGTGGGTGGGGTTGTGGGAAGAGGGTGGGTGGGTGGGGTTGTGGGAAGAGGGTGGGTGGGTGGGGTTGTGGGAAGAGGGTGGGTGGGTGGGGTTGTGGGAAGAGGGTGGGTGGGTGGGGTTGTGGGAAGAGGGTGGGTGGGTGGGGTTGTGGGAAGAGGGTGGGTGGGTGGGGTTGTGGGAAGAGGGTGGGTGGGTGGGGTTGTGGGAAGAGGGTGGGTGGGTGGGGTTGTGGGAAGAGGGTGGGTGGGTGGGGTTGTGGGAAGAGGGTGGGTGGGGTTGTGGGAAGAGGGTGGGTGGGGTTGTGGGAAGAGGGTGGGTGGGGTTGTGGGAAGAGGGTGGGTGGGGTTGTGGGAAGAGGGTGGGTGGGGTTGTGGGAAGAGGGTGGGTGGGGTTGTGGGAAGAGGGTGGGTGGGTGGGGTTGTGGGAAGAGGGTGGGTGGGTGGGGTTGTGGGAAGAGGGTGGGTGGGTGGGGTTGTGGGAAGAGGGTGGGTGGGTGGGGTTGTGGGAAGAGGGTGGGTGGGTGGGTGTGTGGGAAGAGGGTGGGTGGGTGGGTGTGTGGGAAGAGGAAGGGTGGGTGGGTGTGTGGGAAGAGGAAGGGTGGGTGGGTGTGTGGGAAGAGGAAGGGTGGGTGGGTGTGTGGGAAGAGGAAGGGTGGGTGGGTGGGTGTGTGGGAAGAGGAAGGGTGGGTGGGTGGGTGTGTGGGAAGAGGAAGGGTGGGTGGGGTGTGTGGGAAGAGGAAGGGTGGGTGGGGTGTGTGGGAAGAGGAAGGGTGGGTGGGTGGGGTGTGTGGGAAGAGGAAGGGTGGGTGGGTGGGGTGTGTGGGAAGAGGAAGGGTGGGTGGGTGGGGTGTGTGGGAAGAGGAAGGGTGGGTGGGTGGGGTGTGTGGGAAGAGGAAGGGTGGGGTTGTGGGAAGAGGAAGGGTGGGGTTGTGGGAAGAGGAAGGGTGGGTGGGTGGGAAGAGGAAGGGTGGGTGGGTGGGGTTGTGGGAAGAGGGTGGGTGGGTGGGGTTGTGGGAAGAGGGTGGGTGGGGTTGTGGGAAGAGGGTGGGTGGGGTTGTGGGAAGAGGGTGGGTGGGTGGGGTTGTGGGAAGAGGGTGGGTGGGTGGGGTTGTGGGAAGAGGGTGGGTGGGTGGGGTTGTGGGAAGAGGGTGGGTGGGTGGGGTTGTGGGAAGAGGGTGGGTGGGGTTGTGGGAAGAGGGTGGGTGGGGTTGTGGGAAGAGGGTGGGTGGGTGGGGTTGTGGGAAGAGGAAGGGTGGGTGGGTGGGGTTGTGGGAAGAGGAAGGGTGGGTGGGTGGGGTTGTGGGAAGAGGAAGGGTGGGTGGGTGGGGTGTGTGGGAAGAGGAAGGGTGGGTGGGTGGGGTGTGTGGGAAGAGGAAGGGTGGGGTTGTGGGAAGAGGAAGGGTGGGTGGGTGGTAAGAGGAAGGGTGGGTGGTAAGAGGAAGGGTGGGTGGGTGGGGTTGTGGGAAGAGGGTGGGTGGGTGGGGTTGTGGGAAGAGGGTGGGTGAGTGGGGTTGTGGGAAGAGGGTGGGTGGGTGGGGTTGTGGGAAGAGGGTGGGTGGGGTTGTGGGAAGAGGGTGGGTGGGGTTGTGGGAAGAGGGTGGGTGGGTGGGGTTGTGGGAAGAGGGTGGGTGGGTGGGGTTGTGGGAAGAGGGTGGGTGGGTGGGGTTGTGGGAAGAGGGTGGGGTTGTGGGAAGAGGGTGGGGTTGTGGGAAGAGGGTGGGGTTGTGGGAAGAGGGTGGGTGGGTGGGGTTGTGGGAAGAGGGTGGGTGGGTGGGGTTGTGGGAAGAGGGTGGGTGGGTGGGGTTGTGGGAAGAGGGTGGGTGGGTGGGGTTGTGGGAAGAGGGTGGGGTTGTGGGAAGAGGGTGGGGTTGTGGGAAGAGGGTGGGTGGGTGGGGTTGTGGGAAGAGGGTGGGTGGGGTTGTGGGAAGAGGAAGGGTGGGTGGGTGGGTGTGTGGGAAGAGGAAGGGTGGGTGGGTGGGGTGTGTGGGAAGAGGAAGGGTGGGTGGGTGGGGTGTGTGGGAAGAGGAAGGGTGGGTGGGTGGGGTGTGTGGGAAGAGGAAGGGTGGGTGGGGTGTGTGGGAAGAGGAAGGGTGGGTGGGTGGGGTGTGTGGGAAGAGGAAGGGTGGGTGGGTGGGGTGTGTGGGAAGAGGAAGGGTGGGTGGGTGGGGTGTGTGGGAAGAGGAAGGGTGGGTGGGTGGGGTGTGCGGGAAGAGGAAGGGTGGGTGGGTGGGGTGTGCGGGAAGAGGAAGGGTGGGTGGGTGGGGTGTGCGGGAAGAGGAAGGGTGGGTGGGTGGGGTGTGCGGGAAGAGGAAGGGTGGGTGGGTGGGGTGTGCGGGAAGAGGAAGGGTGGGTGGGTGGGGTGTGCGGGAAGAGGAAGGGTGGGTGGGTGGGGTGTGCGGGAAGAGGAAGGGTGGGTGGGTGGGGTGTGCGGGAAGAGGAAGGGTGGGTGGGTGGGGTGTGCGGGAAGAGGAAGGGTGGGTGGGTGGGGTGTGTGGGAACAGGAAGGGTGGGGTTGTGGGAAGAGGAAGGGTGGGTGGGTGGGAAGAGGAAGGGTGGGTGGGTGGGGTTGTGGGAAGAGGGTGGGTGGGTGGGGTTGTGGGAAGAGGGTGGGTGGGTGGGGTTGTGGGAAGAGGGTGGGTGGGTGGGGTTGTGGGAAGAGGGTGGGTGGGTGGGGTTGTGGGAAGAGGGTGGGTGGGGGGGTTGTGGGAAGAGGGTGGGTGGGGGGGGTTGTGGGAAGAGGGTGGGTGGGGGGGGTTGTGGGAAGAGGGTGGGTGGGGGGGGTTGTGGGAAGAGGGTGGGTGGGTGGGTGGGGTTGTGGGAAGAGGGTGGGTGGGTGGGTGGGGTTGTGGGAAGAGGGTGGGTGGGTGGGTGGGGTTGTGGGAAGAGGGTGGGTGGGTGGGTGGGGTTGTGGGAAGAGGGTGGGTGGGTGGGTGGGGTTGTGGGAAGAGGGTGGGTGGGTGGGTGGGGTTGTGGGAAGATTGGGGTTGTGGGAAGAGGGTGGGTGGGTGGGTGGGGTTGTGGGAAGATTGGGGTTGTGGGAAGAGGGTGGGTGGGTGGGTGGGGTTGTGGGAAGAGGGTGGGTGGGTGGGTGGGGTTGTGGGAAGAGGGTGGGTGGGTGGGTGGGGTTGTGGGAAGAGGGTGGGTGGGTGGGTGGGGTTGTGGGAAGAGGGTGGGTGGGTGGGGTTGTGGGAAGATTGGGGTTGTGGGAAGAGGGTGGGTGGGTGGGGTTGTGGGAAGAGGGTGGGTGGGTGGGTGGGGTTGTGGGAAGAGGGTGGGTGGGTGGGGTTGTGGGAAGAGGGTGGGTGGGTGGGTGGGGTTGTGGGAAGAGGGTGGGTGGGTGGGGTTGTGGGAAGAGGGTGGGTGGGGTTGTGGGAAGAGGGTGGGTGGGGTTGTGGGAAGAGGGTGGGTGGGTGGGTGGGGTTGTGGGAAGAGGGTGGGTGGGTGGGGTTGTGGGAAGAGGGTGGGTGGGTGGGGTTGTGGGAAGAGGGTGGGGTTGTGGGAAGAGGGTGGGTGGGTGGGGTTGTGGGAAGAGGAAGGGTGGGTGGGTGGGGTTGTGGGAAGAGGAAGGGTGGGTGGGTGGGGTTGTGGGAAGAGGAAGGGTGGGTGGGTGGGGTTGTGGGAAGAGGAAGGGTGGGTGGGTGGGGTTGTGGGAAGAGGAAGGGTGGGTGGGTGGGGTTGTGGGAAGAGGAAGGGTGGGTGGGTGGGGTTGTGGGAAGAGGAAGGGTGGGTGGGTGGGGTTGTGGGAAGAGGAAGGGTGGGTGGGTGGGGTTGTGGGAAGAGGAAGGGTGGGTGGGTGGGGTTGTGGGAAGAGGAAGGGTGGGTGGGTGGGGTTGTGGGAAGAGGAAGGGTGGGTGGGTGGGGTTGTGGGAAGAGGAAGGGTGGGTGGGTGGGGTTGTGGGAAGAGGAAGGGTGGGTGGGTGGGGTTGTGGGAAGAGGAAGGGTGGGTGGGTGGGGTTGTGGGAAGAGGAAGGGTGGGTGGGTGGGGTTGTGGGAAGAGGAAGGGTGGGTGGGTGGGGTTGTGGGAAGAGGAAGGGTGGGTGGGTGGGGTTGTGGGAAGAGGAAGGGTGGGGTTGTGGGAAGAGGAAGGGTGGGTGGGTGGGGTTGTGGGAAGAGGAAGGGTGGGTGGGTGGGGTTGTGGGAAGAGGAAGGGTGGGTGGGTGGGGTTGTGGGAAGAGGAAGGGTGGGTGGGTGGGGTTGTGGGAAGAGGAAGGGTGGGTGTGTGGGGGTGTGGGAAGAGGAAGTGTGGGTGGTTGTTGTGAAATAGCAGTAAAGAAGAGTAAATATGATGTATTTTTATTAAAAGTAGTTAAAAAGAGCATTTAATAAAGAAAAAAATGTTGGTACAAATAAAAAGAATATTTTAAAATAAAAGTTTGCGAGCGTAGAGCATCCAGAGATTGGCGTTCGGAGGGCATTGTTAGATGTCAAATGTTTGTACAAATGTTTGTTAATAAAGTTAAAAATGTTGTCAGAAAAAAAAAAAAAAAAAAAAAAGTGATTTTGAAATGAGTTGTTGGTGAAAGTGGTGTGTGCGGAGCGCATCCAGAGATTGGCGTGCGGAGGGCATTGGAAGATTGAAATGTATGTAGTTGAAGTGTGAATAATGTTGAATGTATGAATGTAATATGTGTGGTGATGTGTGAATGAATCAAAGTTGATTAAAAATGAAAGTATGATATAGCGGCAAGGAAGAAATTATAAGAATGGATAAAAAAAAAAATAGCAAAGCGGGGGTAATGTAAATAAAAAGTATTATAGCGGCTATGAAAGAAAGAAAATAAAACAAAATATAATATAAATGGATAATAGTAAAAGAAATGTAGTGTGTCGGCCATTTTATAAATTGAATTGACACTGCGTAGGTGCACGCCATTGTAGAAATTCGGAGCGCCGTTCGGAGGTCATTGGTAGATGTAAAATGTTTGTATAAATTTGTGTTAATAAAGTTTTACATTTTGGCAGAAAAAAAAAATGTTGAAAAAAAAAAGTTTCTGCGGAGCGCATCCAGAGTTTGGCGTGCGGAGGGCATTGGAAGATTTAAATGTATGTAGTTGATGTGTGAATGATGTTGAATGTATTAATGTAATATGTGTGGCGATGTGTGAATGAAGGAAAGTTGAGTAAAAGTGAAAGTATGATATAGCGGCTATGCAAAAAAATAAAGAAAGGAATAAATAATGATATAGCGGCTATGGAAAAAAATAAATAAAGGACTAAATTATAAGAATGGATAAAAAAAAATACATTAGCAAAGTGTAAAGAAAATGTATTATAGCGGCTATGAAATAAAGAGAAAATAAATGAAAAGATGGTATAAATGGATAATAGGAAAAGAAAATTAGTGTGTCGGCCATTTTAGAAATGTAATTGACACTGCGTAGGTGCACGCCAAACGTACGGCATTGTAGTGATAGAAATTTATTGTAATTGTAAGTGAGTAGTTGGAGAAGAAATTGAAGTTGATAAAGAGTAGGCGGTGAGCGGCGTCCATGTGTTTGTAGAGGCAAATCTTTGTATTTAGTAGTTGTAAAGGCAAAAGTTTGGTAAATTAATGTAGTTGATGTGTGAATGATGTAGAATGTTAAGTGTGTCGGCCATTTTACAAATAGAATTTACACTGCGTAGGTGCACGGCATTGTAGAAAGAGAAATACATTTGAATTAGTACCAGAGTTTGTGGGGCATTAGTAAAAATGTAGAAAGAGTGCCGGTGTAATGTGCGCGCGAGTTAATGGACGCGTGCGGGCGGTGTAATGTGCGCGGCGGCGGGCATATATGAGGTGGGCAGAGAGCGGGCGGTGTAACGGGCGCTGTAATATGAGCGGTTCGTGGCGGAGGGAGAATGAAGGTAATGGGCGGCAGTTTAGTAAGGGTAATGGGCCGCTGTAATATGTGCGGTTTAGAGGATTGTCGTTGCGGAGGGAGAGGCGCCCATATATGAGGTGGGCAGAGAGCGGGCGGTGTAAGGTCCGCTGTAATATGAGCGGTTCGTTGCGGAGGGAGAATGAAGGTAATGGGCGATTGTCGTTGCGGAGGGAGAATTGTAAATGTGTGTAATGTGTAAGATGTGTGTAAGATGTGTGTGTGTGTGCACAGGGGTGACAGTGTGTGTGTGACAGATGTGCGGTTTAGAGGATTGTCGTTGCGGAGGGAGAGGCGCCCATATATGAGGTGGGCAGAGAGCGGGCGGTGTAAGGTCCGCTGTAATATGAGCGGTTCGTTGCGGAGGGAGAATGAAGGTAATGGGCGATTGTCGTTGCGGAGGGAGAATTGTAAATGTGTGTAATGTGTAAGATGTGTGTGTGTGTGCACAGGGGTGACAGTGTGTGTGTGACAGTGAGTGTGTGTACAGTGTTAAGTGACACTGAGTGTGAGGGGGTGATTTGTGTGTCAGTGTGGGGGGTGAGTGACACTGAGTGTGTGTGGGGTGACAGTGTGTGTGTGACAGTGAGTGTGTGTACAGTGTTCAGTGACACTGAGTGTGAGGGGGTGACTGTGTGTACAGGGTTGTGTGTGAGTGTGGGGGGTTGTGTGTGAGTGTGGGGGGTGAGTGACACTGAGTGTGTGTGAGTGTGAGGGGGTGACTGTGTGTACAGGGTTGTGTGTGAGTGTGGGGGGCGAGTGAGTGTGGGGGGTGTGAGTGTGGGGGGTTGTGTGTGAGTGTGGGGGGTGAGAGTGTGGGGGGTTGTGTGTGAGTGTGGGGGGTGTGAGTGTGGGGGGTTGTGTGTGAGTGTGGGGGGTGAGAGTGTGGGGGGTTGTGTGTGAGTGTGGGGGGTGAGAGTGTGACATGTCAACTTACCAAGGAGTCGTCAGAGGTTCTGGCCGTGGGGTGTGACTGCAAGTGTGTGAGAGTGAAGGAGGTGATGTCACAGTGGGGCGTACCTCTTGGACCAATGAGATTCACCGGGCGTACCGCTTGGGCAATGACAGTCACGGACCAATGAGATTCACCGCAGATAGCACTAACCTCACTAACCATTCGATTTTATATATTAAGATATATATATATATATATATATATAGACATACACAACGTTGCAAAGCGGCGTAAGACCGTTGGATAAGCCATTTTGGCGTTGTAAAAATGAACATAGGTATGCATTGCATAGCGTTGGATAAGACATTCGTTGTAAAGCGAAGCGTTGTAAAACGAGGACTGCCTGTATATGTACGGCAGGCTTGGAAAAAAGTATTTCTAGCACTTGGTGAAAATGCCAAATTAGAGTATTTAGTTGTAGGCCTACAGCTTGTTACTGCGTTTTACCCACCAGAAGCTTGATAAAGTGTACAGTAGGTTAATAAGAATATCAAGTAGCCCTATATAGTACTTCATATCAAGTATTTTCTTTATGCATTGCAGGAAGCATCCCTCCCGAGAGTATTTAAGTTATTCCGTGCCCTTGGTCTCAGGCATCTAGTTGTGGTGGACAATCATAATAGGGTGAGTAGCCAAATGTAGATCTGCATTGCATACACACTCAAATACATATATACAGGGCTCGACAAATGCACTCGCCCACACGCCGGGGGCGAGTGCATTTTGCCCGCTGTCGAGTAGTTTGTCGTCTCCGAGCATTTTCCTGCATCTTCAGTGTCTCCCCCTGCATCTCCCTTGAAAATGGCCACGCGGCATCAAATGACAACGGCACGCTACATGACATCAAGCCCAACACAGCGGCAGAGGAGCGGGCACCTGACTGCAGGGGCTAGGCTCCCCTCTCCCCCGATCCCTTTCTGTGTAACTTTTCCATTCTCTCTTCCTGCAGGTGGTGGGTTTCGTGACCAGAAAAGATCTTGCTCGCTACCGGATTGGGAAACACGGTTTGGAAGAGTTGGGACTGGCACAGACGTGACATCAACATGGACACTTTTTCACGCCAATTCATTGTTGCCCTTTTTCTTCAGACTGGACATTGAGACACTGGGGACTCTGCACTGCCAGACCTAAGGCTTCATTTCACTGGAGGTTGTTTTGGGTTTTATGTTGCCAGATCAAGCACTGCAGACCCCTCTACCAATGCCTTCAACCCTTTTCCTGTCAGATCGGTGGTCAGCAACTGACTGCGGGAGCATTGCGCTACTGGCATATTTGCCTACAAAAGGGGTTAACTATTAAAATATTAATCTATAAAACCTTATCAATTTAAACCAGTGTTGCGACTCTGCAAATCAACTAAGTTTTTCTGTTCATAACACGTTTATATTAAAAATCAGCATGGTGACACCTCCCATTCAGTAAGGCTCACAGACACTCCTTGTAAGAGGTCATTGAACTCTCAGACATAAAACAATATGATTGGCTCAGGCTGTTGTAATGGATACACTGGACTTGTCCGCATTTAGCTGTCAAAATAACTTTTGAAATGTTCCATTCATCCATAATTTACAGAAGAGCTGAATGTCTGACACACATTTTGAATCCTAATTTGTTCATTTTAAACAGAAGTTACTACATACGTGTATAAACATAAGTAGACTTTTCACTGAAAACTTGTTCATGGGTCACACTGTGTTAAAAATCAGTTTTTAACTGTTTTATACATAAATTAACTTGGAAATATCATTATTGGCACTGGTTTATATTTTAGTGGACTTGTTTTTTTTTTTTTTGCATTGGCACCTGAATACAGATCTTTCCTATTGCAGCAGTGAGACTAATTCAAATTCTGTTAATCTAGTGCAGGCGACCGTTGTGTTCTCTCCCAAATGACTGGAACATAAAGGAACGTTTTCCGCGGCACTCCTTATAAAAATAGAAATAAAAAAGTAAAAAGAATTGGGTGACGATTCGGACCACAAAGGAGGAGCTTGACAAAGGACATTTTGTGATATAAAACAGCGTGTGTGTGTGTGTGTGTGTGTGTGTGTGTGTGTGTGTGTGTGTGTGTGTGTGTGTGTGTGTGTGTGTGTGTGTGTGTGTGTGTGTGTGTGTGTGTGTGTGTGTGTGTGTGTGTGTGTGTGTGTGTGTGCGTGCGTGTGCGTGCGTCACCGTCACCGTCAATTACAGAACTTCCATAGTTTTGTTTTTTTCCATGATATCCTTCTTGCATGAAAAACAGTCTTTTCTTAAATATCTAATAGGGTTTATATTAACAAATTCCAAGTCTTTTGAAACCAAATTATATATGAATTGGACAAACAATAAGTAATTAAGAGTCAGGGTATGTGAAAACGTATGTGAAACGCTAGTTTGATCAGCTAAATTAAAAGGGATAATTAGAATACGGTTTTTAAATAATTAGGTACAGTACTGTATATCTTCAGGTGTGAATTTGGGAGGCCCCACCATATAGAAAAATCGGAAACTTTGCGTTTTGCCTTCACCATGTAGGTGTGTGAAAACACATCATGTCCCGATCAAAATAAATCTCTTGAATACCTCCGTAAAGCAGTTATTGCTGCTCATCAGTTACAAAACAATTTCTAAGGATTTGGGGCTGCACCAATCCACTTACAGACAGATCTGTAAGAAAAAGATTGAACAACAATGGTATTCATGGAAAGATAGCCAGTAGACTACCACTGCTCTCTAAAAAGAACTTTGCAACCCATTGGAAGTTCTCCAAAGAGCACATAGATGATCCACAAGACTTCTGGAACCATGTTCCCTGGACAGACAAGTCAAAGGTAGAACTTTTTGACCTCAATGAGAAGCGTTATGTTTGCCGAAAAACCAAACACTGCGTTCGAACAGAAGAACATCATCCCAACCGTCAAGCATGGTGGTTGGGAGTGTGATGGTTTTGGGCTGCTTTGCTACCTCAGGACCTGGAAGGCTTGCCATCATTGACACAACCATGTATCAGAAGATTTTAGAGGAGATTGTCAGGCCGTCCATTAATGAGCTTATACGTAAGTGGGTCATGCAACAAGAAAATGATCCTAAACATACAAGCAGATCTACAAAAGAATGGCTGCAGAAAAAGAAATTCCACGTTTAAAATAGCCTAGTCAAAGTCCAGGCCAAAACCCCAATCGAAATGTTGTGGCAGGACATGAAGCAAGCTGTCCATGAAGGAAGCCCTCAAATGTCACTGAGTTCAAGCAGTTCTGTAAGGAGGAATGGGCCAAAATTCTTCAAATGCGATGTGAGAGACTGACCAGCAGTTACAAGAAACGCATAGTTGAAGTTATTGCTGCTCAAGCGTTACTGAATCTAAAGGTTCACATACATTTTCACACATGGATATTGAATGTTTAATCATTTATGGATAGAAAAATGTTGAAAAAGTATCATGTTTTTGTGTCATTTGTTTGATCAGGTTATCTTTATCTATTATTAGGGCTTCGAATTTTCCCGTATATCAAACCTAAAATGTTTTTAGATCTTAATCTCTGTGGTTCCCAAACTTTTTCTCGACACTCTCTCGCTCTATCTATCTCGCTTTTGCTCTTTCGCTCCCATTTGATAGGTATAAATCTGCAATACTGCTTTGAATGAAAAGAAAGTATAATACATCCTATACTTCAATTTGTTTCTATTCTCTTATTTTAACTCCTTCTGCGTGTTGACTATGCAAAGCATTACATTCACCTTTGCTGCCAGGGATGCCGGTAGCACACTGCATTTGGTGCCTCTAGTAGCAAAGAGTTTGCAGATTGCAAATAAACTTAAGTGAATAAAGGCAGCTCGGTGCAATTAAGACAGCTACTATGTTGTGTGTATGGTGCAGTCCCACTTAGGACCAAAATGACTACTTAATTGATTTTATATATTAAAACTGATTTGATTGAAAAATAAATCTAAAATGTATAAGTACTTTTAAAATATGCAGAACGCACCGGAGATCGGTAAAAAAAAAATATATTCCATTATAAAATGGGGGGTTATATCCACACTTTAAATTGAGGTAACATAGATAAGTAAAAAGCGACGATCGCCAGGGCTGAAGTCCTAGAATCCAGGTTAGTGTCCACTGCAATGGTCCCCGCGCGAGAGGCAGATGTCTTCGTTATGTATAGGAATTGCCGAGACTTCCTGGTTGTGTCTATCTCAGGAACCAGACATTCAAGCACCAAGTCCTGACCAAGCACCAAGTCCTGACCAAGCACCAAGTCGTGACTAAGCAAACAACCGGATGTTGTGCAAGAGAGGATGTGTAACATGACCGCTACGCGTTTTGCTCAGCTGTGCTTCAGGAAGTGATGTTCGCACCTCCACGTATCCTAAATACCCCTTCGGGACAATCTTATAGGACTAAATGATAGCCATTTAAATATGATTGATTGACAACCATAGCTTACCAATAAAAATTGAGGTATTTAAACCACATAAATGGGAAGGGGGTGATGTTGATGGGGGGAAAAGGAGAGGGTAAAGGGAAATTTGATATGACACAAACCATAATGCTATGGTAAAAATAAGGGGAATTAATGTATTAGGGATAAAATCAGTGAAAAAACTTTAAAAGTGGAGGGGGAGGGGAAAGAACACAATTGAAGAGAAAATTAGAGGAACCAGGAAAGGGAAATGATGGGAAAATAACCCATTAGATCATGAGGTATATAGAATGGTATACATTGTATTGTATGTCTATATATAGCGCCATTGATGTACATAGCGCTTCACAGTAGTAATACACGTGGTAATCAAATAAATAACAGATAATATAAATAACATAATGGGAATAAGTGCTTCAGACATAAAAGTAATGTTAAGGAAGAGGAGTCCCTGCCCCGAGGAGCTTACAGTCTAATTGGTAGGTAGGGAGAAAGTACAGAGACAGTAGGAGGGAGTTCTGGTAAGTGCATCTGCAGGGGGACAAGCTTTATATCATGTGTCCAGTATAATCCACAGTGCTATTCATATGCTTGTTTAATAAGCAAGTGGGTCTTAAAGGTGGATAGAGAGGGTGCTAGTCGGGTATTGAGGGGAAGGGCATTCCAGAGGTGCAGGCCAGTCAGTGAAAAAGGTTTAAGGCGGGAGAGGGCTTTAGATGAGGAAGTCCATACTTCCATTAAAATTAATAACACAATATGATAAACATCTATAAATATAACAACTGATCCAAGTTCATACAGTGGAGGAACACATTGTCATGAAATTGACAAAAACATATCTTAAAGGGGATATGAACTTGAACAAATCATCAGGCAACTGAAGTAAGTTCCAAACTCCCTCTCCGCGGCCGCGACTGGAGTGAACGACCTCCCCGATGACGTCAGCGCCGCTTTAGAAAACCCTCTCACTACCTCATGGACGGATACTGTTAGGTTCCACCCTATGCGTTCCGTGACCGCAAATGGCACTTCGTCAGGGGGGAGGGAGAGCGTGTGGAACTTCAGTTGCCTGCATAGGATCCCGGACTCGCAAAGCTGCGGACGGCATTCTAGTGTCACAGGCCAAGACATGCTACAGTGTGAGTGTTATATGTCTTGTGCTTTTTATAATTGTTGTTGTTTTTTTGGCACTGTGCCATGTATATTAGTTTATTGCAGGGGCATTGATCGGTTCGGAGGTGACGTGGGACACGAGGATTCTGTGCACCATCTGATCAAGATCAAAGATACCAATTGACATATTTTATCTTTTAAATTGCTGTAAGCAGGCAATCTTAAGGGATTTTGTAGTGACCCAATTATACGAAGTTACTGCGCAATGGTCTTTATTTTTCTTCTTTTACAGCAACACTATATCTGAAGGAAATTGAAGACATATAAGGACTCTTTACCTGGACGGATAAGCTACATCTTTTCGGGAGTGGTATTTATACCTTTAATGTCACCACGGGCATTGTGTTCTCTTGTATTATATATCAGTTGTACAAGTTATTTGGATAGACATGTTATATTGTCCACCGGCTGCCATCCTATTTTTCACAATGGTATCATTTAGGATTTTCTATTGGGTCAATATTTATTGACTGTCATTTTTGGTTGTAATTAATCACATTGTTAGTCACTGTGCACCTTACTATTGTCTTGTCACTCAAGTGAGCACAGTTAGTTTTCACAGTTTACAATCAATCTTATTAAGCACTGGTTGTTTGTCGCATAGCTTTAGTATTTTAGTCACGTTTTGGTAATCACCAATCACAGTGCACATTCAGTGCTATATCAGTTTATACTGCAATATTGGTAGTTAGCACGCCACTATTTTTTCATTAGGTAAGAGCGCTTTGTTGTATATATCTAGCACTATTGTTACGCAAAGGTACTGACTGATAACAATGAAAACCTGGTGTCGGCTCCGTGTGACCATGGGCTAGTCACTATCTCCCTGCGCACCGGGTACTAAAATTAGAGTGTAAGCTCCATGGGGCAGTGACTCATTGTGCCAGAAAAATTGGATGTACTGCACAACATATTCAGCTCCATGTATGAAAAAATATATATATATTATAATCTCACGTACTTATAATCATTGAAACTATACATTTTCACAACAGTCCAGATCTGAGAACATCATTCAGATAAGCTTGGGACTACTATGGATTTACTAAACATAGTAAGGGCATTATATGAGGCCTTCTCCGTGTTTCAGGAGTACTGTTTTTATGGGATAAATTAACGCACAATCATTTCCTACAATATTCTGTTTTTGCAGCGCTGTTTGTAATTAAAAATATCATCCATTGAAATGTAAAACGAATATAGCACTGAATAAAAATGGTAAAAAAAAAAAAATAGACAACCCCACATACAATATTTTATTAAACAGCAAGTAGCAACAATCATCAAATTCAGCCACCAGAGGCAGTACCGACAGGAGCTCATTTACCACAGACATCCTGCTCTAGTGACACTCACTCACTGACTGAGGGGGTGACGCGGCAGCCTGCTACTCCCCTTAGCCACGCCCCTCCACCCCGGCCGCATTTCACACGCAAGCCGTGGTCACGCCGTTTGCGGGCGTTCCAAGATGGCGCGGGCGGGGCGTTCCAAGATGGCGCGGGCGGGGCGTTCCAAGATGGCGCGGGCGGGGGATTCCAAGCCGCTGTAACCGCAGGGTTGGTGAGCACCGGAAGTGATAACCCCTTGCCCCCCCGGGGAGGAGTTAAAGGGCCGCTGGGGCGTGCGGAAGTCACGTTATTTTGGCAGTGCTGGTGAGAGGTGTTGCAGGGATGGAAGTCACCAGGAGCAGTGAGTGATCGGTCCTTCCCAGTCCCCCGTGTCTGTGCTGTCGCTGCGCGCAGGGATATAACTGTCCGGCTGTTGCTGGGGATACCTGCCCCGCTGTCACTGCAGGTTACTGGGCAGTGCCGCTAGCGGTGCTCCCTGTCCTGGAACACACAATCATGCGATTTTATTCATTAAATATTCTGCATTTACATTATTTAGATCAGTGTTTTTCCAACAGGGGTTCCCTGGGTATCCCTAAAGGGTCCCCTGCAATTTTCAGGTCATTCTAAAATGTACTAAATGGAGAAGAATTTACACTGCATCTTATCTCAGACGCGCAATTAGAGAGGGTCGGGGTTCCTTACAATGCATCTTATCTCAGACGCGCAATTAGAGAGGGTCGGGGTTCCTTACAATGCATCTGATCTCAGACGTGCTATTAGAGAGGGTCGGGGTTCCTTACAATGCATCTGATCTCGGATGCGCTATTAGAGAGGGTTGGGGTTTCTTTACAATGCATCTGATCTCAGATGCGCTATTAGAGAGGGTTGGGGTTCCTTACAATGCATCTGATCTCAGACTCGCTATTGGAGAGGGTTGGGGTTTCTTTACAATGCATCTGATCTCAGATGCGCTATTAGAGAGGGTTGGGGTTCCTTACAATGCATCTGATCTCAGACTCGCTATTGGAGAGGGTTGGGGTTCCTCACAATGCATCTTCTCAGACGCACTATTGGGAAATATGTCCAGTGTGACATGCCTTTGAACTCTTGAAATGGATTTGTATATGTTGTGTGGTTTGTGTAACCTATGTAGCTATTATGGAAAATTGAATTTTCATCACATTTATTCAGGTGTGCACTAGCTTTGCTGTAGCTGCTAGGTATTGATTGGAGGTTTGATGTTTCCTTTCTTTCTTGATGAGAACATGGGTTATAACCTGAAAGTGAATTGGTCTCTCCAAACTACGGTCCGCCCAGCATGCTCTTGGGTCTCGGTCAAGCTTCCCGCTGGTGTGCTTAGGCGCGCTGAGGCCTTGCGGATGCTTTCTCTGCGTGCCGTCAGGGGGCGGGCCGGGGGCGGGCCAGTGCCGTTACGGAGCTGGTTCGCCCTAATTGGGCGAACCACTCACGTGACCGGCCCTGCGCTCCGGCAAGCGGGGACATTTTTAATTTCCCTAAGACCTACGCTTCCGCGCGCTTGCGGAAGCGTAGGCGAGCCGCTACTAAAGCTGCTCTAATTGCGGCTGTAGGGGCTCAGTGCTGAGCGGAAGCGCACCTCAGCGCGCCTCCGCCAGTAAGCAACAACCATGGACGAGGCCTTACAATGACATGCACTAGAGGCTTTTGGGTAGAGCAAAGAAAAAAGAACATGGCATTTATGGGCAAGAACATCCCTATCAATGACTTCTTGTTTCCACATTGAGCTCGAATCATGGAGGGTTTCTTGTGCACCCATAATGAATTGTATCCTCTGTTAAACCCAGAATTATAATTGTCAACACCCAGTGGGGATAATGACAATTAGAAGAAATACATTTTTATTTCTGTCCTCAATATGTGATGAAATTAATCTCATCAAGAAAAGCCTGGCGAGTGGTCTTAACTTCGGACATCTCTTAACCTTACAGATTTTAAGGAAGATTTACAGAAAGTTTATCGAGCGATTGAAGAGGCAGACTTCTTGGCTATTGATGGAGAATTTTCAGGTTTGTTTAAGGTGCATTTTAGCTGCCAGAGTATGTGATGGATTGTTGGATGCATTCTCTTGTATTGACAACCAGCTGAAAATTGATTTACCAGTGCAGAATGGATATTTCTATTGGCAATCCCTCAACTAGATTTATATTTTCACCCCATTATTTTTACAGGATTGGCAGCAGGGGTCCCCTGGGAACTGAAACACACTATTTCCTGAGAAACTGTCTAAAGTTACCAGGTTTAAATCTTCCTTCAGGGAAATAATGTATGCCAGATCTTGGGCCAATAGGCAGCCATAAGGTAGTTTGTAGCAGCTTCCCATTGGATGGGCATTTAAATCCCCGTAAAACAGGAATTCGTAACTTAACTGGTACATATCTCTGGAACCCATCGAGCTGAACATGGCTATGTTCATTGTCTTCCCATCCTGTAAAAACAAAACACTTAGAGGGGCTGCTCCTTTACCATCAAGTGTATCTTTGAGAGTAAACATTGGAAACCTTTGGTCTTGAAGATGTGAAGTTGCTGACACAGCCTGGGATTCAAACTCTCATATTGCACAACAACCTTTCAATATCTACTTTAACATGCCCCAAAGTAAATGCTTAGAGTTGTTTTCCAGTATTGCCCTATATGTTAAGGAAAGGAGTCCTAGGTTTTTTTAACTGATTTAAACATCATGCTTACAGGACATAGGGCAAGTATGGCCAACTCCAGTTCCCAAAGGCCACCAGCAGGTTAAGCCACTGGTTCTGAAGCTGACTTGTTGGTGGCTCTTGGACAGCAATTGGGCACACCAGATGTAGGGCTTCTTTGCTTTCATGGTTCTTTACCAAAGCTGCAGTTATCAGAGGGGAATTATGAAGCCGTTCTTGGGAACCTCAGTGGTGGCCAATTTAAGGGGCAGAAAATGTTCTTTCAAAGCTACTAAAGTTTCACCATTAGGTATGTGATTAATATAGGGAAGGCAACAGGGACTGAAGATGTCCCTTTGTGTAGTCGGTGGAATGCAGCTTTTAAACGGCCTTTCCTTACATTTTAGGAATTAGTGATGGACCATCTGTTAGCACTTTAACAAATGGCTTTGACACACCAGAGGAAAGGTATCAGAAGCTGAAAAAGGTCAGTTTTAAGTTGGTGTAATGTGCATTTATTCAACCTGTAAATATTATCGTCTAGTGCCTATATGGGAGACTGTTCTTTGTATCTACTACTTGGGGTGGGTGGGAGGGGGGGAGGAATTGGCACTCATGAAAAGATTTGTCCATCTGCAGCGGGTTCTCCAAGAAAATTGTAGATAGTTAAATGATTAATTTCGGCATTCGTGGTCTTGTGAATAATCATGAAACATGTATTTATAGGATTAATGTTTGTCCTTTTCTTGGACCTTTTTAGAAGATGAAATGTTGATCCTATAAATAATACATTTTGCTGATTATTTACAAAACCACGTGAGTCCCGTAGTCATCATTCAACCATGTACTTTATACTGTAATTACTACACTTCCCAAGCGCACACCCACCTGTAAGCAGATGTTAGGTTGAGTTGTTTGAAGTACGTGGAACATGATGATGTTACGCTGACACTCCCCTTCTTGCTCTTGCAGCACTCCATGGACTTTTTACTCTTTCAGTTTGGTCTATGCACTTTTAAATATGATGACACCGAAACAAAGTATGTATTTAAAAAAAAAAATCTTCTTTAGCCATTCTTCTGCCATATTTCTTGCATTGTCCTGATTTTTGTTTTTATTTTTCTGTCTTCTTTTGCAGATACTTAATTAAGACATTTAATTTTTATATTTTTCCAAAGCCATTCAACAGGAATTCTCCAGATAAGAAGTTTGTTTGTCAGGTATGTGCTATCCCACAGAAAACATTTGTTTAAGCCATTGATTGTCTATTAATGTCTTCGTGGTGAAAAATGTAATAACTTGATTATATTATATTTTATATTATATTATTGTCGGATTTCTAAAAATGGTCTCCATTGTGGTGGTCTGAAAACTGCATCATCCAGATCACAACTGTGGCATTAATGCTGATCATTCATCGGTTGCTAATGAACACCTCTCCCCCACACATTGGTATTCCATGGTACTTGTTTTGCAGTTGGGTTTTGGACATGGGTTTGCAAAGAGCTTAAACATTAAAGAAGCATTTCCAAAATAAATGCTTTCCCCGTAGGTGGAAATCAGGGGGTCTTCACTCCATTAACACAAACTCCAGGAACCCCCTACTCCCAGATATAAATACCTTTTTAAAGGTGATTCTGGCACTTAATGCAGGTTTCGGAATCCGCAAGGAATGATGCGGCGGCTTATTGCCACGTGGGACTTTTAACCGCCATAGAGCTTGTCTAGCCTGAGTGGCTATATGCAGACATGTATCAGAGGTATGTCTCTGGAAGCAGGGGGCCACTGGCCCTAAAAATGAATGGTTCAAAGACACTCCTGAAGCTCCCACCCCCCTTTGCGCACATGGGTAAAAACAAAACAAAACCCAGTGAAATTGCATTTTAAGTAAAGTTGCCACCAAACATGGAATAAATATAACCATCTAAGACTGGCATTAAGTGAAAGTACTCGGGCCGTGTTTTACAAGTTTGTCATTATTTTCCCGGACTGTAGCAGAAGAGGAGTTTGTGTTTTGCGCTCTTAATTGTACGGTGCAGCTGTTTCAGGGATAAGTTACATAGTCGGAAGACAAATTGAAATCACTACAGTTTTTTTCCGGCATCTACTGGCATGTTGCGTTTTCATCAATATACCGAACTAGTAAAGGAATCCGTAATGTCATTTGTTAATAACAAGTGAGTCATTTCTTTGTAACATAAAAGAAGCCTTCAGAGTTCAATGCAAACTTTTTGTTTGTAAGCAAAGGGTCCACGGAGCAGAACCGTGTTATTTTCTTCTCCCGGGACCCCCTTGTTTTCGAGGTACTTACCGGGAAAGGTTCCACTAATGGTACTTGGTGGCTTATTACTCCCCGGATCATGCGGGCCAATAGGAAGCTGCGATGGGTGACGTTGCTGCTTCCTATTGGCCTGCGTCACGTGGGAGATTTATGCCTCCATTTTGTTTCCCCTGAGGAGACTGCACCTTCTCCAGTAAAGTATCTCGGGAACAAAGGGGTCCCCGGAGCTGAAATTAATGTGGTTCTACTCCGGAGACCCCCTGCTTCCGTTGTTTTCTTTTTGTTTGAGAAACTGCCGTTGAATAAGGTAGATGCATCTTATTATGATTGACCTAACTGGATTAATATTTTATATATTTTTTCTTTCAGAGCTCAAGCATAGACTTTCTAGCTAATCAAGGTTTTGATTTTAATAAAGTTTTTCGTAATGGTAAGTTTGCAGTTCCCACAGATTCCCACTGAGAGTCCTCATTTCACGCTGACGCACAGGATACTTGTCGCCCTTTTACAGGAATTCCATATTTGAATCACGAGGAGGCAAGGCAGCTCAGGGATCAGTATGAAGAGAAACGTTGTCAGGCCAATGGAGCGAGCGCAGTATCCTACATCTCTTCCAACACCCCCAAAACTCCCGTTAATATCCCCGAGGAGCAAAAGGGTTTTATTGAGAAAGTGATGTAAGTATCAAACTGAAGGATGAATAACGTGTTACCGTAACTTCACTTTTTACAGGCTCCGTATATAATACAGGTGTAGTACGGCCTTGTCCGTTGTGTGAACCCTATTTTCAAAGCGTTTTTTCCCCTGAGGTTCCTACTCTATATAGACAAACTATACTAATTATACTTTCCCTGACACTCCACACTCAGAACTGTCCCGTCCAATGTTTGCATTGTCGGCATACACACCCACTCCTGTAGATGTCGCTGTTGACCAAGACGTTAACCTCCATTATTTATCTGTTTCATTAACAGATCATTAGAGGTTAATCACTGGACCATGTACTTATCTCCACGTGCTTATCTTTGAAAGGCACATTGGCTCTGCCGGTCCTCTCCTGCTTACCTTGCAGAATCCTGTAATATGGCTTCTCCTTCACTTGCCAGAGAATCCGCAGATAATGTCAGAAATACATGTGATGGCAGAAATGTCACACAGATCCAAGTCTGTATAGCATTTCACGATGGATATTTCTTGCACAAACCTATGGTGAAAATCTTTAAAAGGTTATCCGGGCAGAGCAGATGGTCTTCAACTCATGAGAGCTTCTTAACCTAGGTGTGCGGTACCTGGGGAAAACTCTGAGCCTGGGCGTTTATCTCATAATGTTGGTATTCTGCCCTTTGAGCATGATTTTCCTCATCAAGGTTCGGAGCGTTACACTGTAACCTGGGCTCTGGGAAGTGCTCCATTTTAACCTACCGGACCCTTAATATTTTAAAAGCTTATCTCCAGAATGGTGTCGCATTTTAAAAATAAAAACGTCCTTGGAAAGGGCAAGGAGAGTTCTTTGAGAAAGTTGACATAAAGTGCTTACAAAATGATCAGTATAGACATCAGTTTTAATTCCTTTTTTAAATGGAGAATAACCTAAAGAAAGTTCAAGGGAACCAGTCCCAATTATCAGGGCTCAGCAGCAAAAAGGACACTTTTATGTAATTCAAATGTGATAATCACTAAGTAGGGAATATAGCGATGATTGAAGCTACGTGAGACATGAGAACCTGTGTGTATTGTAACTCCTGTATGACTTGATGAATGGAACAGTTTGCAGGTCTCTATAAGGTGGTGACATATATATATATATATATATCTATCTATCATAATGGTCATATCTACCATCTCACTGAAACAAACTGCAACAAAAATAAAAACGTCCTGGAGTAAAACAGGTATGGTACTCACTCATGTAGCAGCTCACCCCTGTATGGTGCGTGCATCACGCCACAATTAAAGAGGAAAGATGGTCCGTGAGGTCCAAAAAACGGAGCACAGCAGTTGCAAAGAAAGGGGGCTACAAACCAGCACAAACTATTAGAAAGACTAATGTATGGTAAGTGGGGGGTACAGAACTACTCTGACGCGTTTCGGGAACAAATCCCTTTGTCAAAGAGTGAGTTCGCGTCTGTACACCCTCCCGTATAAGTACGCGACCCCCCGCCCCCAACAGGGACGTCACATGATGGAATTCTAGCGCGAACACCTCCACGGACAAATCCCATTGGCAGAAGCTATCTGCCAATGGGATGCCAGACGGAGGGCCTGCCTCGCGTGCGTGGAGTGGTAGCGGAGGAACGGAGACACAAAACGGGAAGTGTACAGCAAGATACAGTGAACAAAGTAACACAATAGTTAAAACAAAGTAGCCAACGGGCTAATAATGGTAAAAACACGAACTTGAACCATGTTATAGCAAAGGAAGGATACATATATAACTAAATGGTGGATGTCTGTAAGCTCAGATTCTTAAAGAAGGACATATAAAATCACAAGATATAAGAAACATTATAAAGCTAGATGTGGATAGATAGAAAATAAATAAAGCAATAGAACATAAGAATGGTAAATGGTAAAATAAAATCATTCTGCCCCAGGAACACATATATATGTACAATGTAGCAAACTAAAGAAAGCAATTCTGAAATATAGACACAAAAGTGTTCATAAGATATCAAGGAATAGCAACCAAATCAATTGAAATGCAATTTATGGGAGATAGACAAGCAACCTCAGAGAGATGTATGAAAAATAAAATAAAAGTAAACATAATAAATGTATCATGAAGTAGATACATATGAAACTACAAAAATAAACCAATATGAATTAACAAATAATTATAACCTATGTAGAATAATAAATCTAATAAGATATCTCATAATAAGAAGCAAAACACCATATAAGAACATGGGAGTCACAAACATAAAAACGTATATCTTGTGATTCTATATGTCCTTCTTTAAGAATCCGAGCTTACAGACATCCACCATTTAGTTATATATGTATCCTTCCTTTGCTATAACATGGTTCAAGTTCGTGTTTTTACCATTATTAGCCCGTTGGCTACTTTGTTTTAACTATTGTGTTACTTTGTTCACTGTATCTTGCTGTACACTTCCCGTTTTGTGTCTCCGTTCCTCCGCTACCACTCCACGCACGCGAGGCAGGCCCTCCGTCTGGCATCCCATTGGCAGATAGCTTCTGCCAATGGGATTTGTCCGTGGAGGTGTTGGCGCCAGAATTCCATCATGTGACGTCCCTGTTGGGGGCGGGGGGTCGCGTACTTATACGGGAGGGTGTACAGACGCGAACTCACTCTTTGACAAAGGGATTTGTTCCCGAAACGCGTCAGGAGTAGTTCTGTACCCCCCACTTACCATACATTAGTCTTTTTAATAGTTTGTGCTGGTTTGTAGCCCCCTTTCTTTGCAACTGCTGTGCTCCGTTTTTGGACCTCACGGAGAATAACCTAAAACAGTCTTTCTTTTTGATGCTGCTGGCCTATATTGGAAGTCACGGACTTGTGAAATGATGGCTTTTTTTTTTTTTTTTAAGTTTGTCCTTCAAGGATAATCCAAGCGGACCCCTTTTTCCCTATATGTAGGATTGAAGCAGACGGTCTCCCGAGCTGAACCCTGTTAATTTCAGCTCCGGTGACCCCCTGCTTCCGGAGATATTTGCCTCCGTAGGGGGCGCCGGTATGTCTCTGCTTTTTAAAGCCCCTGCATCACGTGAGCCAATAGAAAGCCGCACCAGGTGACATCGCGGCTTCCTATTGGCCCGCAGGGTGTGAGCTGTGAAACTCCGCCATTATGTGATACCCCCTAGAGATGCGGAGGGATTACCAGCACTCCCTAAGGAGGCAAGTGTCTTCGGAAGCAGGGGTCCCCCAGTGCTAAAATGAATGGGGTTCAGATCATAAGACCCTTCCCCCCCCGGTCTGTCCGGCATGGTGTTATCACTTGACCGCTCCTCAGAGCAATCACGTGATGGTGGCGTCTCGAAATCCTGAAACGAGTCCTCTTCCGTTTTCCTCCGTACCAAATCTCCCCCAGAAAACACGTGTTTTAAATGAAGTCTGACTTGGCCACTATCATGGGGTCTGGCATTACTGGGGGACCCCATGATGCACAGTGGCTGTCAGCGGGTTAAAGCCGCAGTCCTGGCTACACATAATGTTTATAGATTTTTTTTGTTTTTACTATATACAGCATGTGAGTAGCTTTTAATGGGAAGTAATTAGTGAAGCTGACAGGCGAATATCCTCCCAGGGCTATCAAAATGGCTGACTTCTGACGCAGTCTGAAATGCTCCTGCTGCAATGTAACATATAGTGTAACACACTATTGTTACAGCAATTGAAAGTCTGCTGTTGGAAACACTGCAACAGATCTGTTTGATACTTTGTTGCTAAAGGGCAGAGCTCAAATAGGTGCGAATCTGTTTCAAAAGGAAGCGGATATGACTTTCTAAATGGTTGCCAAGCAGCCAAAGGATGCTTGGTACATTATTGAAAGGCATTAAGAGTTGTAAAAATATATATATTTTTTTTAAATGCAGTAAGTATTTAATACTACACCACTGATTTATTAGGAAAAACCTCTTTGGTGCTTCTAAGTGGCTCCCTGGTGGGGAGTTGAGCAGTAAGCCGCTCTTCCCATCAGTGTTACTGCAGGATTGGGAGTGCAACTGTATTTACAACCCTGATGTTCTTATGAGACGAAGTTCTGTGCCAGACTCCTGCTTTGTCAAACAGAATCCAGATGCGAATAATACTCCCAGCCCCGAGTGTCATCACGACTTACTGCCTAATGTCTAGAAGTCTGTTCAGAATATGAAGAACCTTTCAGAAGTATTTATAACTGTTAATCCTTGCTGCCACACCTTCATGCATGGGTGCTCAACTCCAGTCAAGCCCTCCCCCCCCCCCCCCTCTACAGGTCAGGTTTTTCAAGCTATCCCAGCTTCAGCACAGATGGCTCAATCGAGTCCCTGCTTCAGCAGTCTTCGACTGAGCCACCTGTGCTGAAGCTGGGGTATCCTGCAAACCTGACCTGTTGGGGGGAAACTTGAGGACTGGAGTTGAGCCCCCCTGCCTTAATGCTGCGGTGCGCAAACTGGGGGGCGCAAGACTTTATTGGGGGAGGTGGGGCTCACTTACCCGGCTAACGTGTCCACTCGTCTCCATGGGAACACTGCGTCAAATGACGCTGTGGGTGATGTCACATGACCCCGAGGGGTCATTTGACGCTGCACTGGAGGGAGCCGGCGGGGGAGGGCGCAGTGCAGGAAGCTTGCGCGCCCCTGCCTTAATGCATACAAATCCCCATGTGTTTTTTCATTAAGATTCTTTGTGTAAAAATTTTTTTTACATTCGTATCTGTCTAATTTAGGGCTTGGCTGTAATTGGGATGTTAATTTTTATTTTCTTTCCTAGAGAAAAAGTAGACGACTTGGTAAAAGGTGATGAGAAGAGGACCCTGGATTTGGAGCCCTGCACTGGGTTAGTTATGCTTACATTTCCAGGAAGGAGCCCAGGGGCCACCATTTCCAGCTTTTAGAAAAGCGTGTTTTCCCAAGATATACTAACTGTTAAAATGGCTGGAAGAAGTGGAGTGTTGGCCCTATTTGCTCACAAGAACAGTCCTTCCGCACTTGGGTTATTCATTAAACTGCAATAGTACCGATCGCGGCACTGTTGCTCAGTTTTCCCTTGACTGCAATGGTAGATTGTGTGGTAGTGCTCTGATCGGCACTAGTGCAGTTTAACGAAGACCCTTAATTGTAAAAGCACTCCAATTAAAAATTCCACATTCTTGTACGTATGTTTCTATTTATATACCGCCATCTATGTACATGGCGCTTTATAGCAGCTTCACACAAGTAGCATTAGGAAACCAAGCACCTGTCTGAAGAGCTTGCAATCTAAGCTTTAGATCTGAATCCAAAAAGTCTTCAGTTTACATTTTCTACACGTTGATTTTTCTTTTTAATACAAGGCGGTTTTATTATTGTTATTGTTTCACTGATCCCGTTTGAGATCACGTCTTCTGTTAAATACTCTTTTTTTTATACTTCTGCATTATCGTTTGCCATTTGTATAAAATGTTTTCCCTGCTCTCATTCTAGGTATCAGAGGAAGCTTATTTACCAGACCTTAAACTGGAAGTAAGTAGGAAATGCTTTATTTTGGGTCAGTAGTGTGTATACTCGCAGAATTCTCCGAAGATGCATCCTCTGACTAGTGTCGCTTTCTGAATCCTTCCCGGTTTCCTGTGCTGACAGCCTTCATGTCCCTAAATTTTCATTTGTTCAGATTCCTCTATTTGGGAGGGTTAATGTTGATTGAAATAATTTCTATTGCGAAGTCCCTTAATGCAGGGGAGCGCAATCCTTCTTTTTTTTTTTTTTTTTTTTTTTTTTTTTTTTTCTTCGCCCTCCCCTGCCGGCTTTTCCCCTCTTACCTCTGCTCCGGCGTCATGACGTCATGACATCATGTTGCCATGGCGACCTGTCTCCAGAAGCCGTCAGACAAGGTAAGTGCAGTTTACAGAGGCCTTCACTGCTTCCCCGGCATTTAACTTAAGTCTTAGGGAAGCGCGTGCGGCCTCTGTACACCCGCGCCCCCCGGTTTGCGCACTTCTGCCTTAATGCATTGCATACGTGCTATTTTTATACAGCGATCACGGTCACCGGGGAATGGAAAGCGACGAGTCCTACTCCTGCTATTCCGCTTCAGCACAGAACGTGCTCTCCTCTAGAAAAAGAGCAGGAACATGCCACACCTCATGATGGCTGTCTAGAGGGCACCCAAAGGGTTAACCTGGCAATCCCTCCTACATCGCGTGAACCAACTCCGGTGTCATGTCATTTTTTTAATAAACGTACATTTTATTGAAACACATTTTATAAAACTAAAAATACAGTTACACAAATTAAAAAAAAAAAAAAAACATGACAGGAATAAATCTATGCTGCCGAAGCCAAAATCCCAACATACTCCAAACCAGAGAGAAATCCGTCACCTATTAACTTGTTTAAAGCATTCATTTTTGATGGGGTCTATACCCTGGAATTCGGGTTGTGCTAGCCACGGTTAAATTTAGTGCCCGAATCGTTTAGTGAACTAGTTAATTTTTCCATTTGGCAAACATACCAAATACGGTTTCTAATTTTGGGGGACCTCATTTCTTCCACATGTCCAGTGACCTGTTTTAAGTGGGTGCTACATTTTTATCCAAATCTGACACTTTAAAAAAAAAAAAAAAAAAAAAAATTTGTTGGGCGCTCCTTGTGTGAATGTCGACAATTGTGATGCCGTGTGCAAATACAATATCACTTACATGTGTGTAAGTGACAGCTCACTACAGTGATTTCAATTTCCAAGCGTGACAATTGTCAATGGGACTTTCAAACTGCGACATGAAATAATACATTTTTGGAAGTTGTATGTCTTGCTGCTCAACCATTTAAAGAACAGCTGTGACAAAAACAGTGTTTTTCTTCCAAAAATGGGGAGCACTAAATGACCACCAAAAAGACAAAAGAACACAAAATAGAGTAATACATCTCAGATAAATGGCTTTGGGGGAGCTTGGTGATTGAAATTTTTACTTGCATATTCCCAGTGACAATTATGTATCCAAACCGGCGCAAACGGTGTAGGTGTAGTCTGGTCAGCAGAGTGCTCCAGGAAAAACCGATACACAATACGAAATGTGTGACAATATATCCTTTAGATCAGCGGTGCGCAAAGTTTGGGGGGGCGAGAATTTCCAGCGGTGGTGCGACGGCTACAGAGGTCTCGCGCTCTCCCCCGAGACACTTAAATTAAGTGCCGTGGGGGGACCGGGTGAGGCCTCTGCAGCTTCTCTTACCAGATCTTCAGCGACGTGTCACCATGGTAACCAGCGTCAAATGACACCGAGGGGTGACATCACGTTGCCAACGTGACATCGTTTGACGGCGGAGGAGAGGGGGCAGGAGATGAGGGGGGGGGGCTCAAGTTAAAAACTGCGCACCCCTGCTTTAGATCACAATAAAATGGTGGCCCATAAAAATGCACATTCGCATGGTGTACGTTCTTTAAAACATTTGTTAAAATGTAGAGAAATCGGGTGGCTCAGATTCTCACCGCCTCGGCAGACGCTGGCATCCTACGTGACTCCTTCGAACTTTGGTTCTAGATCCCCGGGTGTCCGCAGGCAATAGGACGCATCTCTGCGCTCTGCCTACGTGTTTCATCCTACATGGCTTCCTCAGGAGTCAGTTTGACTTCTATTGTGACTATTTCATGACGATCTGTGCGAATGTCTTGAGATTGGATTTGCTGCGGTTTCTATTGAACTTTTCCAAAAGTTTTTAAAAAGTAGCAAAAATTTGGGTCGAATGTTTGGTCCAAAATTTCTAGCAAAACAGCCCATATTCACATTTAGCGCTTTCATTGACAGGATAAAAATGACATCAATTGCATTTTGGAAGCAAAATTACTTGACGTCAAGAACTTGTAGCTTTTAAAGAAACGCAAACTTTCACTGACCCGAAAAGGAAAAAAAAAAATCTGCAGAGCTCACGAACGCGCGAGAAGTTTGCATGTTACTTTGCAAACGCTTCCAACTGTGCCAAACAATTATAACAGCTCAGTCCTTTCATAATGTAGTCCGAAGTCTGTTAACATCCCATGTTTTGTGCAGATACCCACGAGGCATTCACGTGGAGACTGTGGAGTCGGAGAAGGTAAATATTCTGTACTGGTTTCTTGAAGGTTTAAACAGCAGTTCCAACCAGCGTGTTTTTTTTATTTATTTTATTTAAAAAAAAAAATTCTTTCTCCCCCCCCCCCCCTAATGTGCATCAATACAATCCACACAATAAGTTTAGTTAGAGGACCAAAGATGCAAAGTTCTGTGGGGAAGATCATGTGACCAGGCAGTCACTAGATACAAATGGAGCAGTGCTAGAGAGAGGGCAGGGCTCAAAGGCCAGAGCCTGCTGAGGAAGAGGATGTGACTTGCTTGATGATACTTAAAAAATGAATTCAAAGTTGTTTGAGAAAATACTTGTAGCATTTTATTTTTATAGTACAGGACTGATTTATATTAAACACACGTAGGATATTGCTTGGTCTGCAGCTTCAAGCGATGCTTTTCATCACAAGCTCGGTGTAGATCGAGTAGATACATTCACATTTGTGAGGGGGGAGGAGAGAATTGAAGCAGAAATCCAGGCTGCTGACTTAATGTTCCAGCGGACCAGTAACCCATTACAGAACCATCAAGACGCCAAAACGGTTTCTAACCAGAGTTTTTGTTAAAACGTTCAATTTCGTTACTCCTCGTTATCCCCACTTCAGAGCGATACGGTTGCGACCTTGTACAATGTCAGCCGTGGCTACACCGTGGCTCATTCTATTATCTGCAAGCCGTGGTCAAAATGAAAGGGCTCCTACAAAGTTATTTATTTTTATTTTTATATTCGCCACGTCTATCACTCGGGACATTCGTGACTTTGCCCAAATTAATGCTCGGGTAAAAGCTTATAATAATCCATTTGATGCCACCTGCTCTCTCTTTCAGAAGGACAGGTATATTGTCATTAGTAAAGTTGACGATGACGAAAGGAAGAGAAAAGAGCAGCAGAAACAAGTGAAGGAGCAGGTATGATCGTTTTTACACTCGCCAATTGATTGTACGGTAATCTACACAGCAGGTAATCCAGCGACGCATGTCCAGGGACTGAGGACTTTTCTGAAGTGTAATGCTATTTAGCAGCAATCTAAAATGTAGCGTGCAAGTTCTCACGAACATGGCCCTCGTTACCGTTTGTATCTGTATTTATTTGTCATCTGGTTTATGCAAGTTATATAATGTTCCCCTATTGTGCCACTCTGTGGCGTTTTTGTTGGTGCTTTTTAATTAAACACAACATTTATGGAACCCACTTATGTTTGCATGCAGTGTCTAAATAAACGACACTAATGATGTAGGCTTGTGGTTTTTTTACGTTGCCTTGTTTTAACCTATGAACCCAGCTTCTCCCCCTCCACCCCGGCACATCACAATCTGGTGACCACATCACGGTCGACGGAAAAGGGGTCCTCTTCACTAGATCTCCCCTACATTAGCAGGACGCCCGTGACATAACGGGGGCCCCTGGAGTCCCACAAACCCTATGACTTGGTAGCTATGTCATGGTGCAACCAGGGTGTTAAACATGTCCCTGCTGTTTGAGACTGCATTTTTAAAGTGCCCACCCCATCTAGGCTGTAATAGAGGGCAATGGTTCCCAGGTGTCCTGGTTTTATATCGAAAAGGAAATGTAAAAATTTGAATGTGTCCCATTGTTTAGACGTTGGTGTTTTTTTTTTTTTTTTACAGGACACCTTTTTCAAACTTGTTTTCTATGAAAAGAGCTAAAAGAATTAGACTTGGGATGGACCACTTGTAATTGTTTAACTTGAATCCCAATTTGTATCGCTTCATTCTGTGTTGCCCGGAACATATTGCAATAGCGCAGAAAGGGTTCTATACTCAATGCAGACGTTGTGTGCCCGCAAGTTTATTTAGTGGGCTAAGATTATTATTAGAGGAGAAACGGGCGAGCACATTTAGACCGTCGCCCCTTTTTGTTGCAGGAAGAACTTGATGATGCCGTGGGATTTTCGAGAGTCATTCATGCGATTTCAAATTCCGTAAGTTATTGTCTTTATTTGGATATAATGCCGGGCAATATTTTCCTTTACATCCCCTGTCTCCGTGTAACTGCGTGTGAAGGATTAGTGGTAACTGGGGCCACTTAATTGACCCCTGAATCTCCCGCACAAGAATACTTTTCTGCGACGTCAATATGGCGGTTGGGTCGGCCTTGTGAAAAACCTAGGAACATGGCTGGCGGGGTCACCAACAATCTGACGTCACGGCTTTCGACTTATGACCCCGGCTGCCATACTTGTAGTTTTGGCAAGAAGCTACAAAAACATAGGTTCATTTTATCGTCCAATACAGGGTCTCTGAAATTATTTAGCTCCAC
The DNA here is from genome assembly GCF_040206685.1 of Ascaphus truei. NCBI lineage: Eukaryota > Metazoa > Chordata > Amphibia > Anura > Ascaphidae > Ascaphus > Ascaphus truei. Next base: position 50,117,982 of record NC_134493.1, on the reverse strand, counting down.
AACGTGCCTCCCCCTTCCACCCCCCCCCCCCCATATCTACAAAAATAAGTGGGGGATTGCTGCTTTAGTGGCAATAGTTTGCATTTAATATTTATTCCATAAAGGTTGCTTTATCAGAGCTTTTAAAATATATATAAAGCACTATGCATCACGGCTAGGGTTGCCTGGTGTCCAGTATTGAGCCGGACTGTCCTGTATTTGGACACGCTGTGGTAATACTGGACATGTATGTGTCTGGTATTCTCTCTGGACATAGTGACCTGACAAGCTTGGGACTAGAGTATTTCTCCGAGCAGGGCTGTTGATAGGGGGCTGGGTAGCTTCCTCCATCCTCATTGGCTACATTACCCAATCAGGAGGAGGTGTCATGAGCCTGAGGATGGGGCTAAGGAGAGGAGCAAATGGCAATTGGGGGGGGCGGGGGTGTACCATTGTGTCCAGTATTTGTGGAGAAGCCACCTGGCAAACCTAATCACAGCACCGAATGCCAGTGAATGTTTTGCATGGCGCTTTGATTATGGGCTTGTTATGGTTTTATAGCTAATTATGGAAGCAATGCGGTAGGTTTCCATATGTGTACTGTATGTGGCCCGGTAGGTGGTAGTTTTAGACTCCTAAAAATGACATCAATAGTCCTTCAAAATATTAACCTGTCGCTAAAACACATACAGGCTTAAATATATCTTTCTATTGGTGCATGAACACCCATTGGAAGCGTGTCTGAATGCAGCAGCCTGACGCACCGCTGTCTTATTACTCAGGCCCGATGGGATTTGTCCTGTTGGTGGTCGCACCGTTCTTTACATCTGCCTGTTGGGCGTCTCTTCCATTCCACATCTAACCTGCGTTTTATTGTCCTGTCTGCACAGGGTAAGCTTGTGGTTGGACACAACATGCTGCTGGACGTGATGCACACTATTCACCAGTTCTTCTGCCAGCTGCCTGACGTAAGACCATCTCCCTATACTGTAACAGTGCATTGTCTGGAGAAAGGCGGCTTATGGGTTTTTTGCCATACTGACTGAGGCGGCGGCGGGAAGAGACCTTATTTTTTAATACTGGGGGGAAACTGGGTACATCAGAGCTGAATTGTCATTTCCAGCTCCAGAGACTCCCCGGTTCCCATACTGTAAAGGGGATTGCTGCTTTAAGTGGCAAGTTTATGCATTTTGCTAATTTTGTTGCAGACTTTTTATTCTGTTTACGAAAATAAAACCTTTTCTATCAACTGCACCTTTTTAAAGTTGTTGTTGTTTTTTAATTTGTATCTTAATTTTTTCATTTTAGGAATTAAACGAGTTCAAGGAAGTAACGATGTGTGTTTTCCCCAGGTAAGTTGTTACGTTTACAGCATTAGTCAAGATTACAATTTGCCGCCTCTAAGTGTTTTTTTTTTTTTTTTTAACCACAAAACACATTTAAACAAGAATCATACAAAATACAACTGTGTAATGTGTAAATAACCTTGGGTAACAAATTGCAAGGATATAAAGTCTTGTATAAAAAAGTAGCTCCAGTAATGTAAAAATGAAAAGGATGTAATCTTGGTTCATAGTTTTTTAGTGTAAGTGGGAAGCGCCATATTAACGAAGCAGTGCTATTCTATAAAGCGGGGGTCCTCAACTCCAGTTCTCAAGCCCTCACCCAACAGGACAGGTTTTCAGGAAATCCCAGCTATGCTGAAGCTAAGATCCTGAACCTGACCTCTTGGTGACTGGACTGGCGCACCCTTGCCGTAAGGCATGGATATAGGAAGTCTCGGTACTAAGAAATCCAATTGGAGGAATGGCTGATTTGTAGTTGCTGAAAGGCATTGGGAAAGCCTCACTTTCCCCCCCTCACTTGTATAATTGTTTGTATTCTCCATTCATCTCCACGAAAATAACTTGACGTTTTCTGTGTGCAATATTTTAGGGTTTTGGACACGAAACTGATGGCTAGTACGCATCCATTTAAGGTAACGCGGTTTCAAATCGCTTCTGTTTCCCGGTTTGAGTGGAGGAAGAGGATGAAGGCTATTGGTAGCATTAAGTGGGACTGGTGCTTTTTTTTTTTACTAGTCCAAACCAACTTATCGAAATCTCGTAACGTCTGCATGTGGAAGCACTGAGCTATGTAACACCTTTACAACAGCTTTATGACCCTTACGGGATTTAAAATATTTAATAGCTCTGCAAATGAAAGTCCAGAATTTATAAAGCGTTCTAGTGGCTTAAACAGTACCTAACTGAAGGAAGAATGCAACAGTTCTGCAACAGTTCTGTAGCAGTTAAGAAGTTTCATATATCAGGACTGGTTGAAGTGTTTGTGTGTGATAGCTATACAGTATATATTGCATCTGGAGGCACTCCATTAACAATGCACTGGAACCCAGGTGCCCAATGAATCCTTTCAGAAAGAAAAGAATTAAGTACAAATAGCTGTAAGTCTATTGGCGATAGGGCAGAGTAAATGAGTACTTCAGTATTAGGTAATACCCCTTTTTTATTTGGACCAGCAATTAATACTATAAGACGCTTTCGAGAGTTCTCCTCTCTTCCTTAGGCCAGCAATACAGATTTACAGAGATTCCATCAGTTTAAAAATAACAAAACAAGAGCCATCTAAGGCAGATGATGCAGAGAAGGAATAAACAGACAGGGATGAAGGGGACAACGGACTTTACATCCATCAGCAGAGTGGGGAGGTGTTAATTGTAAAATGAACAGAGGCAGGGAGATTACAAAATATGGGGTTTTTAACCCAGTACCATCATATCGGTATTAATCCTGTTTTTAGTCAGTGTTATCATTTTGCATTGACATGTTTTCTGTTGAGTGCCTTTAAACATTTCATTGAGGATTTTGATGTTTAAATAATTTACGGAACGATCTGGCTGTGAGAAGTGGTGTCCCACTGGAGTGCAATAATCTTCCTTTATGGTCTGTTGTCTGTGTAGGTTTGTTCTGGTTTGAAGTTCTTGGCTGATTTCACCAATGTAGCATCCTTGGCCAGACTTGCTGCATTGCATCATATACACCACATTTTGTGTTTTTTATATTTCATACTATCAGCCTGTGTTGCAGAACTTTCAAAGGAACATTTTGCTGCACATCAAGGAATGTGGTATATATGATTCAATGCAGCAAGTGTGACCAAGGATGCTACATTGGGGAAACCAGCCAAAAACTTCAAACCAGAGCGAACCTACACACAATAACACACTATGAAGAAGGAAGATATTGCACTCCAGAGGGACACCACTTCTCGCAGCCAGATTATTCCATAAACGACTTGCATTCAAATCCTCAATGGAATGATTAAAAGTACTTAAGAATGGAAAACTTTTGAACCCAAAATGATAATACTTTGACACTAAAATAAGAGGATTTAATGCTGATATTGTTTTTTACCCACTACCAAAATGTTTTGTAATGTTTCTCCCTGTGCCTCTGAATTTTATAATTAACCCTCTTTCCCTCAACCCCCCCCCCCCCTGCATTCCCAACCCCTTTACACGGCTGATGGATGTATGACCCTGTGTCTCACGATCCCTTTTATCCATTTATTGTCTGTTTATCCCTTCTCTGCATTGGATGGCTATCTTGTTTGATAAAAAACAATGTTAAACTCATGGAATCTATTTCAATCTGTATCGCTGGTCTGAGTGTGACGGGGAAGGGGTACCCAGGCCAGTAAATAAAGGTATGCCTGGCAGGGTGCCCCTAAGACATATTGGGAATAGTATTGTCGGTTCTGCAACCCAGTGATGGCTGTAAGACTAATTGTATTAAACTGTCTTCCACCAGGGAAAAAGGTGGCGAATCATGTGTTTTAAATGTATGGGTTATTGCAACGGTGATTCACTGTAAACCTCACAAAGGAAAAAGGGGTTTAAAAGCCAGGAGCCCGCAGCCCAGCGATGAGCTTTTAGCTAACTTCTGCTAGCAATGTCCTAGCAAGTGCTGTGAGTGCTTGTCGGGTAAAACCATTAAAAAGGTTCACACAATTTTTATAAAGCCTTATAAAAATTGATGAATAAAAGTTTCCCAAGATTTATATGTTTAAGGTAATGTCAAAGGAAGTCATTCAGTGTAAATGAAAATCCCTTTGCATGGTAGCCAGTGTCTCTACTCCGCCCCTAAGCTTCAAAGGCGATCCAGGATGTGGAGGTGTTGAACCTTTTTGTTAGCAAAGAGTGGTGAAGGAAGAGAACTTCAATAAGACATCTGGCAAATTGTTCTTCTGCCCAGACTGAACAGCATCAGGTAAGAGGGGCAGGGTCCCATATGCTAAGTGACAAGTGGGGGAAGATGGCGTTTGTCACACATGCCCAGTTGCTATGCTGAAGCTCCCTCTGTCAGGCTACACAGGGCTGGCAAAACTCCAGGATAGGTGGGATAATTTATTCCCACTCAGATTGGTGGGCCAGTTTAGGTATAGGGAGTTTTAACCCTATAATAATCCATGCAGCCCATCAGGTAACAGTTCCAGCTAAATTCCATCCTGTAACAAGACATGACATCATAACTAGCAAGTGTATTTTTTTGTTTTAATTGTAAATCAAGCGTATGTTTATTCTGTAAATTACAATTTATTTTAACTCTTTCTTTGCTCAAACGGCCTGGGTAATTGAAGTGTTAAAAGCATTGGTCTCCCATGACACCAAGGCCGGGGCCATGGTAAAAAAGACAGCGCTGAGCCAGGAAACTTAACTCCTGCATCCGGCATGTGTTGGCCTTTGATACTCTTCCGCAGGCGTGTGGAATTGCACCCGACAGATTCATTTAATTTTTCGTGCGGAGGGCCGGTCACGTGCCCGGCAAAAGCTAATGGCACTCTGTGACGTCGGTGATGTGGCGCGCTAGCTCCGCCTCACAAGCGCGCTCACTGACGCTCATGCCAGGACACAAAAAGCTCCTGCTTGAGCAGATGAGTGTTGAAGCAGCTCAGCGCTGTCTTTTTTACCATGGCCCCGGCCTAAGGAAGAGAGAACTCTTGAAAGCTTGTCTTATAATAACAGTTGTTAGTCTATATCTAAATAATAAAAGGTATCACCTAATACTGAAGTACTCCTTTACTCTGCACAGAAAGAAAAGCAAATAGATTGGCACTCATGGGGCTTGTTTACAAAAAGAAAAAATGTATCCGAAATTGAATTGACATTTCAGTCCAGACTTTAGATCTGTCTCAAGATAGCACTGCACTATATTTGAAAGAGGTTCTAAATTCTGTTGCAAAACATAGATACATTTCTACTAACAATGTTTTCTTTGGCAAAAATGCCCCATGAGTGCAGATCGGTATGTATATGCATGCATAATGTATTCCCTCAAAACGTCACTGCCTCACTGGTGAGAAGGTGGTAACGGGTGTTCAAGACTTCTGGTGGGTACAACCATGCTAGCAAAGCTTGGGCAATATACATAGCTCAGGTGGGAAAGGTACTTGCTAACATGGAGTTGAGGCCATTATGGCAAGTGAGACCTCAACCCCCAAATATGAAAGATTATGGAAGCCGTCGTCCAGCAGTGAGTGCACGTATATAGATATATTCTGCTCTGTTCACCAAAGGGCCTCATGGTGTCAGTAAAGGCTTCTCAAGCTCAGCATGATCGTAATCTTGAGCAACATCATCTGGCATTAATTGTCCTGCCTTATGTTTCTAGGAAATTATTTATAACACATCCCTTGCCGAACTGGAAAAGCGATTAAAAGAGGCTCCTTTCAAACCTCCTACAGTTGGTAAGAATTCAAGCAACCAGTTGGCTTCTGTCGACGATCTATTAAAGTATGTAATTGGTTTGTGTAAAATAAACTGCATTTTTCAATAACTGAGCTCAGTGAGATCTCAGAGAAGCATTAAGAATATTTATGTTGTATAAGCTCTGGTCTCTTTTTGGTAAAGGATGTTGAGTTCAGAAATAATGTATGTAACTTAATGTAGCAATTTCACAAGCTGTATTTTAGATGGTCATATAAAAGAACTTGCCTATGCAACAAATGTTCCTGTAATTTTCATAACTTCAGTAGCACAGTGATCAACTCAGGAATTAACAAACGTTATAGGGTTTATTTCCGAGTTACAAAACGTTGCTGAAATTCCGTGGCAGCCTCTTGAAGACCCCAAAATACAGACTACTAAAATTAAAGGTTCTGACAAATAGAAGTATCCAGTTTTAAGTTGATGGGTAAGTTGTGTGTACATGTAGTCTGAATATTATGAGACAGGTAGAAGTTTGACCCTCCTTATTAAGAAAAGGCAAAGTACATTTTAGGGAGCATTCAAATACCCTTTCAAAACTGTAAAAGCTTGTGTATATACAGTAAATGTGAAGGCAGACTCTTGGTTAAGAATACAATCTTGTTGGATTCATGGATTATCCGGCAGTTGAAACCTGCGATAACTTTTGGATCACTTTGAAAAAACCCACAGATATTAAATTGTTCTTGCAAGTCTTAATCTTAAAATGATCTATTTTCCACACAAAGGAGACTACTCATCCACTGATGCCACACACGTGGATGGCCAGGGTTGTGGGTCCAAACTTTAAAGTTTGTTCCGTTGTCAGTCAAACTTCAGAAGGAACTTTCGAAGCCGAGCAAAATTGGAGCCAATGCTCAGAGCTTGGAGTTGTTTATACAGTATATAGAATTTTTTTCTGAACAAACATTTGTGTTTGTAATCGAAACACTTGCACATTATTGTGCAAACGTTCCGCCTTATTGTGACTTTCCCCGTCATTTGTTTGCTGCTCCTCTTGCTGTTGCTCCTCCTCCATCCGGCAGAAACCGCATAATTCAGAACCAAAACACCAATGAAAAACCCTTATCAATATAAAGTGGATTCTTATATATATTTTTTTTTTTTTGCTGCTTTTTAAAATTTGTTTAAGATGTACTACTTTGTTTCAAACTGTTTCTCCACTATAATATGCTTGATCGATTCCCTTCAAAAATGCAGTAGAACGGTTTGGCCAACCATGAGCAACTTGCCTTTGGCTTTCACCTATGGCTCCATCTGAAATACATTACTTGCATTTAATTGTAAGTAAATGGGGTTTTAAAGATGGGATCCATCTTAATTGACCGTGACATTCATGATTGAAATTGATGGGCCTTTTGGAGCTTAACTGTACTATTTTCCACTCCGGTCTCCTCTGTTCCCAAGATACTGGATGAAAATAATCTTTAAAATCCAGGTAAGAAGTTGCAGCTTTCTATTGGCTGGAGCTTTGGAAGCCATTTTGTTTCCCCTGGAGGGAGATTTAGACCCCTGTAACTTCACCATTGAGTATATTTTGAACCAGGGTGTCCCCAAGTTGAAAATGACAGTTAAGCTCCAGCAGACCCCTCTTTTACAATTCTGTTTATTACATGTATACCATATTCTGATATTTTATATATTTGTTATATTGTTTGGTCGTACATTGACATTGGAGTCTGAACTTCATGATGTTGGTTGTCTGTCGGCTGGATATATGGTGAACATACTCCTCTGCTTTGTGCTGCAGCCCTTTCATTTGAAGTAATACACATGAATGGCACTTGCCTACAATTAAACAGTTTACCTGTTTAATGCTGGCATGGCCTGCACATTAATGTCCGCATTGACGTTGCCAAACATGTTCCTTTTTGTTCCTATATGGGACTAACTACCCTTTTAAATCCACTCTGGTTGTAAAGACGTCTGCCTTCCCTCTCAGACAGCTGTGAAGGGTTTCCAAGCTACAACACCGCTTCTGAACAGCTGCATGAAGCCGGCTACGACGCCTACATCACCGGACTGTGCTTCATCTCGATGGCCAACTTTCTAGGTGATGGTTGTGAAATCTCATGACTTCTGTTCTGTTCTTGTTCTATGCAATGTTCTGACAGGGTGTTTTTTCCCTCTTGATCACTAGGTTCGTTTCTTATCCCCCTGAAACCTCACATATCGGCTCGATCAAAGCTTATCCGTCCTTTTTTTAACAAGTAAGTAATTGCAGACTTATGAAACGCATTTGTCTTACAATGTAGGATCTGTCTTTGGAACAAATAGCACTGGTCACAGATCTCCCTCATTAAGTGTAACCCATGTATTTCACTTTGCATTCCTGATTTTGATGCAAGGAAGTCTCCCATTGGCAAAGTCTTTGGTGCAGGTTAGTTTGACGTGGTACGGATGTACCCGTTCCTGCACTTACTGGCACTCTAAAGCTTGAGAAAAAAGGTGGTTGCCTTACCTCTTCTCACGACTGAATAAAAAAGCAATGGCCGCTGGTGCGTTGTGTATTCCGCTGCAGTGTGCCAGCGGTTGCAATAACGTTGGCTACATCTTAATTTCTAGTTAACTCCCTATTCCGCCATTAAATTTGGTGTATGTAATGAAATCACCAATCTGCAGTAATCGATTTTTTGAAGGTTGTCTTCTCAATTTAGTTGTAAAATTGAAAGCTGAGTGGCTGGCATTGCTGTCGTGCCTGCCTAATTCTATTTACTGCTCTATGCAGTAAAACAATCTTATTATATCCATGAAGCAATTGGTTAAACCGTTAAAAATAAGCAGCTGAATATGGGTGTACCCCGAAAAAAAGGAAGTATTAACAGGATACAAATAAATAACATTTGGTGTATGTATTTAATATAAAAGCAGAATTCACCGGTAAGTTATTTAAAATCTTTTTGCCAAGCTACATGGGATTGCACCTTTCATACATAAACGGTCTGGCCTTTTAGTGCAACCTTGACATTTTTCTTGGGGTACTGAATTCCTTTTTCTTCACCTGAATGACTGGAATGAATGTTTAGTTGCAGCATGTGGTGGGGAGGTGTGCCAGAAGTTAGATGTGTTTGGATGGTAATTTTTACTTGCTGACTTTGCAGCATAAACCTTCAGCTGAAATTGCTATGGGGCCTGCTATTTGAGTTATGACTTCAAGAAATGTTTAGAAGCACACCGGATATCTTGGCCCAAAAAGCCTCCTTTTTTTAACTGCTTCCTCGTAAATTAGTGACCTGAAAGGAAGTACTTCGGCGTCACAGTAACACTGCACAAAGGGTTACTGTTTTAGGCCTGCTGCCTTTGGGCCTAGTGACTGTTTATTAGTTAACTTTTTCTACCCACCCCATAAAGACAGCCTGCTGCTTTCATTCGGTCCAGTTGCAATAACAGTGGACTGACTGCAAGTGATAACAAACTTGCACGGTCATAAAGATTCTCTGGGAAATACCAGAATATGGATTATTTTAAATCTAAAACTGGGCAAACGTTGCAGTATAAAGAAATCCTGTTTTTAATTGCGAGTCGCGCTACCTGTGCACTGTACCATTAGGGCAGTTACAATGGTGCTTACAGCTCAGTGCATTTAAACATTTAAGACTTGCCTGTTTTTCACCGCCCCAATCATTTGGACCCCCCCCAATTTGATAACCAACGAATCACATGTTCACGTGCAAGTTAATTGTTCCTAAAAATCAGTTCTGGCAGGAACTTCACGATGAGTGTTAAGCTACTGACTGACTTGTTCGAAAACCATTTACCAGACTCGTACAGCAATATTTTGTCGTAGTGAGCACAAGGTGCAGCATCCCGGCAGAGGTGGTAGAGGAGGCATATGCATAAGGATTTAAAAAAAAAAAATTGTTATAAATACGACAAACCGGATGTGAATGTATAAGGGTTACTGTGACTAAGGGACAATTCTGCTTGTAACAGACTGTTACTTATGTAATTGGCAAAGTACTATACATTCCACTCAATCAGTAATATGAATGAGAATGAAACATTAACATCCTGAATGCTGCCCCTGCAAAATACCAGTCACCCTTGCTTGTGGAAGACTGTATACATTTTTTGTCTTTTAGTTAACCCGAATTTCAATCTTTTGTTTACCACTCGTATTTTTAAAGCGACAATACAAGCGGGTGTTTAAAAAAACATAGGTTTGAAGTAGGGAGGTCCCCGGAGCTGAACCCCATTCATTTCGGCTCCAGGAACCCCCTGCTTCTGGAGATACTTGCCAGCCTTGGGGGTCGGTAACCGTTCCACTAGGCTAGCAGGGATCCTGTAACGGGCGCTTCTCAAACCTCCTGCGCCCAGCGGGCCAATAGGAAGCTGTGATGTCATCGGGTTCGGCTTCCTTTTGGCGCATGTGAAACGGGAGCTTTAAACTTTGCCGATGTACCCAACACACCCTTTGGAGATCTGTATCTCGTGAAGCAGAGGGTCCCAAGAGCTGCCCCGGCTTCAAACCTATGTTAAGAAACCGTAAGAAAGTAAGAATTGCTCATTTAACATTTTCCCTTAATTCTGCATCACAAATCTGCAGTTTTCTTACAAGAATTGTTCTCTGTAAAAGTGGTTCAGATTTGTATTCTGGATATTGGTTGTTAATATTTTTTGTGCGTCAACTTGTAAAGCTGTTGCAAAGTATGAAATAAATATAAGCTCTGTGCAAGTTCTCCCACACACGTGGCAATAGTCTTTTTTTAACAGCACATCCTTTTTCAGCCTTTTCATGCTTGATGACGCAGTAGCGAATACTCTCCAGACAGGAGTGCAAATACAGCAGCCGTAAATCTGGGCAGTAGCAGCGATCTAACAATATATCTGATTTCATGGATTCATTTAGCAAGTTTTTTTGGGTTCCTGTGTTTATCTACATACACACGGACGGGGATTTTGAGTTTCAATCCAGAGGCGTATGAAGCACCTGGGCAAGAAAGCACTTAAAATAAAATCGTAAAATCGGTGAGATCATACAGTATAAAAGATTATATACGAATGTGGCAGCATTAATCAAACATTTTAACGATACTGGAGAACTTCCTGTGCATTATAGCAAGCCTTCAACTGTGCAATGCCAAGAAAATGAAAGCACTGTCCTTTAGCTTTTGTTTTATAATCTCTATTAATGGTGCTGGTTTAACACAGCAGTTCTGCTTTATAGGAACACAGTTACAGGTAGTCCTCGCTATCCAACGGTGCACTTTACAACGAATGGAATATACAACGCTTTACAATGCCTCCCTATGGGCTGTTTTGACGCCTGAATGCGTCAACGCAACGCTCACCGCCACTGATTAAAATGGGACTCGCTTTACAACGGTTTCACTATCCAAAGCTACTTCTAGAACGGATTCCGTTGGATAACCGAGGACTGCCTGTACTGTGCATTGGTCAGTGTCCAATATAACAATCACTGTGGTAGTAAAGTGAATGTTGGTTTTATTTTAAGAAAGTGGCACAAAGCTTTAACCTTGTCTGTCAGGCATGGCTGATACTGGACTCTTACCCAGTGTTGGCTGTCTGCTGTTGGGTAAACTGTAGCCAGGCTCTGCACAGGTTTCTGCTTGGGTACTGTGAGGATTCAACAAACTGTATCTGTAAATTATTATTGCATCCATGAGGAATGTTGTCCCATAAAAGATTACCCCTTTTGCGGTGTAATGTGTTAAATATTGCATGCGCCAAAGATGCCCCCATTGGCATTCAGTGGCTCTTGTGGTAACCTTCATTAAGTAAACCGTAGTTTTAAAGTGAGCAATGGCATTGGCTATATCTGTAATGCAATCTTCAACCAATCTACCCTATAGAGTTAATATGGTAAATTAAACCTTAAACTACGTAATGGATTTGCAAAATACTACAGCTGGACTCGCCATGTTTGTGCGGGGGAATAAAAACAAGTAATTTGCCACTTATGAGCCTGGGTATAATTATCGAAGTTCCTTAGTCTGAGTATATATTATATATTCTGTTTAAATTTTGCGCTGCCTGTCACACTTTTAGGATGTAAGTTTGGGTTGAAAACATGACAGGCTGTATACAGCAACACCTGGACTATGGCTAATCAAAGCCCCAAATGCAAAGATACACACCCTTCTGCAAATGGGGGTTAATATTTCTTTGTAGCTCTGTATTTAAAAAAACAAATATTAAAAAGCCTTGGTTATTCATCCAGTGTTCAGTATGTATTTGTGCAGAAAATCTAGCTTCCATTGCATGCATAAGGAGGAGGGAATAGGCCAAGTTTTATTTTACCTCAAGTTGTTTGTGTGATCAAGAAGTGTAGTGTAAATTACATGCATCCTGGATATTGTAAATTACATGCACCCTGGATATTGTAAATTACATGCATCCTGGATATTGTAAATTACATGCATCCTGGATATTGTAAATTACATGCATCCTGGATATTGTAAATTACATGCATCCTGGATATTGTAAATTACATGCATCCTGGATATTGTAAATTACATGCATCCTGGATATTGTAAATTACATGCACCCTGGATATTGTAAATTACATGCATCCTGGATATTGTAAATTACATGCATCCTGGATATTGTAAATTACATGCATCCTGGATATTGTAAATTACATGCATCCTGGATATTGTAAATTACATGCATCCTGGATATTGTAAATTACATGCATCCTGGATATTGTAAATTACATGCATCCTGGATATTGTAAATTACATGCATCCTGGATATTGTAAATTACATGCATCCTGGATATTGTAAATTGCATGCATCCTGGATATTGTAAATTGCATGCATCCTGGATATTGTAAATTGCATGCATCCTGGATATTGTAAATTGCATGCATCCAGGATATTGTAAATTGCGTTCCTTCCTTTTGGTATTTAAAGGGTAGTAATGGATCTTTATGAAAGCCATCTTATGAGAATCAATTAAATCTTCATAAATATGAAATAACGGCATTCAGGGTGGAATTGTCAAACCATGGAAAGTGCGATAGGTCTTGTATTGTTCCAGGTGAGATTTGTAGGGTGCCAAAATGTTCTCTAAAAAGGTCATCATCGATTTTTTTGAGTGAGACTCTGTGAAACGTGAGGAATTTCTTTACGGACAAATGTTTGGTGTAAAACCACACAGTAGCTTCAGTATCAGAATGCCAATTGTGGGCTCAGAGTAGGTGAGATTCATTTTAGGCTTGCTGGTCTGTTGGCTCTTCACTTCATCTGTTTTTAGATGCATATACACAATCTAAATATATTGGGTCAAGTTGTCATTGAATCCTGTTTTCATATAGCCAGTGTGCACTTTGCTGACCAGTTGGAGAAAGTGCCTATTCGTAGTCTTGGCTTTCTTTTTATACTCGGTAAGCTGTCGGCATCCAAGCTTCTTACAGACGTATCTATACACCAATTGGTAAGCACTTTCTCTTTGTAAGTAGCAAGGGAACTTGAGTTGTAATTTGACACGTCTGGTGTTGGGGGCTTCATAGTAATCCTTTTCCTTACCTCCTTGGACTCAAATTCAGGAACAGGATAAATGTCCATGAACAATCAGGATAGCGGCCAACCAGTTATACAACATCAGGCACAAGGTTGTCACGGCAAGACCTAAACAAGGGGTGGCTAACTCCAGTCAAGAGCCACCAGCAGGTCGGGTTTTAAGGATATCCCTGCTTCAGCACAGGTGGCTTGGTCATGAGTCACTGAACCACCTGTACTGAAGCATGGATATTACTAATATCTGAGCTGTTGGTGGCCCTTGAGTGCTGGAGTAGGCCACAACTGCACTATGTCATTCAAAGAATCGAAGTGCGTCCATCTCTCACGGTAATGCAATCTTTTCAGGCTTCAATCATCTGAACCATGTTTTAGTTGCAATTGTCCCAACTATTTTTTTGTTTTTTTTTTCCCCTCCACACCTATTTTTCCTGTATAGGAACCAGGAGTTTCCCCTGGAGCTTGAATGGTTTAACTTTTTTTTTTTATTATTTATTCCCCTGATACCCAAGATACCTACTGGTGAAATTGCTGCCAAATCTCAGGCCGATGGGGAAACTACAGCGTCGTTGTGGCTTCCTTTTGGCTGGCCATTTAAATACCCTTAAAAAAACAGGTATCTTGAATAATGGGCTCCCTTGAGGTGACATTTTCTCTGCAGGACCCTCTGACCCTCCAGCCCTGAAAATATTTGGTCTCTTGATTACATGCTTGTTACATCATGGCAATTTGCTTTGGTTTTTTTATGGAGCAGATCGACCCCAAGCGGTTCCAACGGAGCAGCCTTCACTATCGAAATGGCGCTCCTTCCACTTCAGTATTTGGCAACAAAGGCCTGCTCGCATAATGTGATCACACATGGAGTGGTTGCATGACCCAGAAGTGCCGGAAGTCTGGTGGCCTAGAGGACTAAAGGTTGAACTGTAGACATCTGATTTTATGGGGGTGGGCGTGCAAATAAGCTGTGTCACTTGGCTTTTGTTTTCAGAGGTGGCCCTGAATTATAGCATAGTGCAACTTCTGACATAAAGCTGGGTGACGGGAGTACACTGAAGCCTGGCCTGATAAGGAAGCGGTTTTAAATAGTCTGCGAAGTAAGGTCTGTTACTTGCTGCGGAAAGCAACTCTGGTACATAACAAGAAATGCGCTGCGGATTTGCAGTGAAGCTTTCAAATAACCCCAATTCATGTTCTTGCTTATCTGAACAATTAGCTGCATTTGATTTTAAAAAAAATTAAAGAGGCATTCCGGCTGCACAATCAATAAAGATGTATCTTTAGTTATTGTACAGAACTGGTGCCATCTTTGTACAAAGGTTAAATGATTCAAGTGTTCTAATTATAACCGCACTTGATTGCTAGGGAGTGATGTGATTTTTGTTTTTGGAGACCTGATTTAGCAGCATCACATTCGTATTTGCCAGCAGCAGGATTTACTTGGCATCTGAGACCTTTTGAGAACCTCCTGTGACAGTGTTGTAATGCTGGGTATGGAATAGCCAGAACCTTTATGAAGTAATATTTGTCACGTACGGCACCCCTGTGAGCACCTAAGCCCTGCGGCCCTCCTTTTCACCTTTGCAAAGGTCCCTCAAATGAACAATATCTCCCCATAATCCGTCCCCATATACTATCTGTCACAAACGGCACACAAGTGAGCATGTGACTTGGATAGGCCACCTGGGTTAATATTAACCTTTTACTCGACCCCTTACTTTAACCCAAGCTGTGCCATGCGGCAAGCACAAGCTTATAGGGGACCATGTTGGAATGGATAAGAAGCAAAAGGTGAGTGTGCTCATTTGCATGTCATTTCCCAGAAGCCTTTGCTGCAGGGGAAGCATTGTATGCTTGGAGATAATGGTAAAAAGCAGGTTGCAGAGGTGTCTGAGACGTGTGAATGTGCTCAAGTGATCTTTTAATTTACTGACATAACATAAAAAGAGACGTGCGACCACAAGGCCATTGTCTGACGCTGGAGGGTGGGAGGCTAAGGGGAAATGTGAGGAAGTGCTTCACTGGGTGGGAACTCTATCACGCTTGGGACAGACACGCCCATCCTAAATATGAAAACGCCATGGATCCAATGAGGTGTTACAGCAGATGGGAACATGGACAGGCGAGGCGGACCAAGTCATTGTCTGCCGTGACCTTTATTTCTATGTAACACTACCGCACATTACATGGGCAATCCCCCCATGGGTAATGGGGAATGTATGCAGTGCTCTTCAACGTGACTGTTCACAGGGCGCAGCCATACGAAAAATGAAGGGTTACATTTAACAAGTGTATCACAGAAAATAATGGCTGGCATATGTATTTAACCGTGTGGTCTCCGTTACCAACATTGGTTTTAATGCGCGGATTACCCTACAGTGTGTATACTTTGTTGGTTGTATAATGCAGGGGAGTTTTATTAAAAAAATATTAAATAAACCTTTTTTTAAATCTGCCTAACTGAATAGCATGAAAAAAAGTAGTGATTTTTATTGAACCACCAATAGTTTACAATATACACAATTTCAAATCCTCACAGGGTTCCTATTTAGGTACAGTAAGTAAAATTATATACTTTAGGGGTTCAGTAGGTTGGCATAGGATATGCAATTGTGGTGCATCTCAGTAGTTGTGTGACATGTCAGAGCACTCCTTTTTTGTCATGTAATATACTACATACAAACGAGCCTGGATGGGAAGCAATAAAGGCAAACCTATGGCCAAACATAGATTGAGAGAACAGCATAAGAATAGTTACAGTATTATTCAGTATCTGATTCCTTCTTGCATGGATCGGGTCTCCTACCTACTTAATACAAGAATCTTCAACCGTTCAGTATAATTTCAGATCATGCCAGTATGAGCCAGTTAGGTTATTAAGTGTTGGATGTTTTCAAGAGCACCATTAGCTATTCTCTGAAGATGTAATTACAGGATTGAAGCAGGGGATCTCTAACTGAACATTTCCGCTCCAGGGACCCCCTGCTTCTGGAGATGCTTGGCTCCATAGCGGTGCCAGTATCCCTGTGCTGTTTAAATTTCCCTGTCATGTTGGCCAATAGAAAGCCACAACAGATGACATCACGGCTTCCTATTGGCCCTCAGACATTTTAAAGCCGCCATTGTTAGGCACACAGTTCCCTGCCTGCAGAGATACCGGCACCGCTATAAAGGTAAGTATCTCTGGAAGCAGGAGGTACCTCGGAGCTGAGAAGAACAGATCAGCTCCGGAGACACACTGCTTCAATCCTGTAATTTAAAGATAAATAAAATGCTCTCCTTTAAATGTGCTCAAGGTGAAAAAAGGGTTGACATTTGGCAGGTTTTATATGTATATGTATATATATATATATATATATATATATATATATATATATATATATATATATATATATATATATATATATATATATATATATATATATATATATTTTTACCAGTAATGTGATTTAATGAACCAAACCTTTACCCCTAATACCACATCTCCGCTCTATTAAATTTGTTGGGGCAGTAGAAGCTTCATATTTTTTTTGGCAAGCCCTCCCAGTACTGAATATGTACAATGTGAAAATCTTTGTAGGACCATCTCCAACAATTAAACCTCTTACTTCAAGCTTTGTAGCGGCTCTGTAAGTTCTGTATTTACAGAAACAAAAGACTGCACCTGGCTTGTATGTGTTCCCAGTTAATTGAACAATAATTACTAGCTTGGCCTTTAAATTTCGCTTCGACTCGCCTCAAATTTCAATCCAACCACACGAAGATCCATTTTAGAATTAACTTAATCCACTTGTTACGATTTACAAGACTAAAGCTATCAGATCCTCCTTGATGCCCGTTGTCACAGCTGTTAAACAGCTGTGCTGCACAAGTGGCAAAAAAAAAAATCCTCTTTATAGTACTTCAAAAGCCAGTTTGGAAGACAAATCCATCAACGTCCTCTTGAGAATGATCTTGGTACTTTAAGACAGATGGTACATTTATGAGCGTTCTAGCTTTACCATAATTTGACAAAGTTAAATTCACTCCTATTGCTCATGGGCTCAGTTGGCAATTACTTTGTTGGACTTAAAGGGGGAAATACTCTATACTTTAACTTTGTCTGTAGTTTGTTACACAGTGATTCATAAATCAGATCCATCTCATTGCCTTCACTTCCTCACAACTTCACAAACCATTTCATCCCAACTGCTGATTTTGTCTGTGGACTATATTAAATTGGGGAGGGGGGGGGGCAGCGTACTAGGGGTTGCAAGGAATGGTGCCAGTGTAGCAGTAGAACTGGTTTTATGAGTCAGTGTTAAGCCACTCCATTGTAAAATAGAGTAAAGCCGAGACCGTTACCCCAGCAGGGGTGTACTCTATAATCTGCCTCTATTTCTAGTGCCGTCTACCTTTTGGTTGATGCAAGAACACTTCATCTCGTATGATCAATAGTCGTAGTGTTTAAAGAGGGGTTACAAACAAAATCTTAATGTATGTGAAGAAATAGGTTTTGGTACCAGGATGTACTTTCCTCCGGATAATTAAAGTAACGGAGTACTGCAAACTGTTCTAGACTACCATTTTTTTTTTCCCTTGGATGGTGGCAACGATTGATTTTTAAAAAAATAAATTTTTATAAGAATATTTTGCTGTCTATGTATATATGGCTTCGGCATCTGAAATAAAAAGTACTTCTTTACACGGATGCCACACATTGTGTACTATGTTTAATGGTGATAAAATAATAGTTTCCCTGCAAACTCTTCAGTGTGAGGTAACCGCTTCTTGTAATTCTCTCTCCCTAGGCTATTTTTGATGAGGATTATGGACATCCCATATCTGAATCTGGAAGGTCCAGACTGTAAGTAAATGCTAAGTTTACTTTATCTTCTCTCGTATGTTAAACTTTTTTTTTTTTTATTTATTTAAACTTGAAAGCGAAGACCAAACCAGAGTGTTCAGTATGGGCTGTGGGGAAACGTCTTGTGATTTTTCTATCTGATTTTTATTGAAAGGGCAAAATTATTAGAATGAAATGGTTATCCTGTTTACTGTACCTCTTAGTTTTGTCATTCAGTACTAGTGGCTGCAGTGCAGTTTAAAAGAACACAGCACTCCATACAAAACATTTTCGGGGCCTTCCTTCAAAATGCACATTGTGTGTTTTTGTTTCAATTTTAATCTTGTTCTGAGAACAGACCCTATTACCTCTCCTGAGCCACATCTTGCCTCTCACTAACCACATCCAAGAACACATGGAAGGGCTCTTCTGGTCACCTAGTTAATGTGCTTGGAGGGACTGTATAAAGAATAAAAATGCTTAAGGATGTGGCAATGGAGATGCATACATTACCCCATGTTCCTGCAATGATTTAAAGAAGCCATTACTTCAGAATTGTTCAAACCCCACACCCCTATTTTTAACATTGGTGGGACGCATGGGGTTTCCAGAGATGAATTGCATTAATTTCAGCTTCGGAGACCCCCAGGTTACCGAGATATTTGGAAGGTGGTGCTGGTTCCTCCCCACCAGGGAAAACAAAATGGACGGTATGAATTTCCCACGTCAAGCGGACCAATAGGAAGCAGGGGAGGGGGGTGGTTGTGTTTTTAAACAAGCTTGATGATCAGACAGGAACTTTCCCTGGTAATTAGCTTGGGAACCAAGGGCTCCCAGAGCTGAAACTTAACGCGGTTCCGCCGGAGAAACCCCCTGCTGCTCATGTTTGAGGAGAGTATGCATTCTTTGAATAAAACTTTTTTGACTCTGATACAGAGAATAGGAAGTGACTGTGGAATAAGCTACGTCTTGTACTGTATAAAAGGGTGACTTTCATGTTGGATATCTATTGTTACGGGGTATTTGCATGTCTCGGCTGTTCTGGAACACGGTCTTTTCCCATTATCACTTGGAAAACCATGCTTCCATGGCAGCCAGGGATTCTGGGTAATGCCATACAAATGAGCTGTGTCATTACTTAATCCATTCTAACATGGAACCCTATAAACGTATGCCTGCCGTATTACAGCGCTTTACCAGTCTGCGCTGAAGCTGTGGAATACAGCAGGCACAAGCGTATAGGGATCCATGTAAGAAGTAGTGATGCATTGTTCTCATTTGCATGTCATTCCCCATTATCTCGGTATAGATGCCAAAGTGATTTGAACGGCGCTTAAACCCACTTGAACTAAATAGATAAGTGATTTTTAAATTCACCAATAAAGTATAATAATAAAAATCAGTGTGACGTGAAATTGAAAATATGTCAATGTTAGGTGATTAAAATCTCAACCTCTGGTGGGAACTGTTTAGGATTGGCTTAAGCATATAGAGTTGTCCAGGATCTAGAGGGAGCGTACAAATCAGGATAACCCCAAAAAGGAAGAAAAAGAATATACTGTAGTGCAATATCGTCAAATCTTGATAAAGGTGGGGGTCTTGGCTCCCTGCAGGGTGCTTACTTAGTGTATGGGCAAATAAGGTAATAAGCCAGGTTCTTGGGTCAGGATATGTTCGTGGAAATTTCTCACGAGAAAGGAAAAGAGACAATGCCAACCAATTTGACATTTTTATCTCAAATTAAAAAAATCAAATATGTACTCACATTGAATGGACACAAGTTTCAGGCGCTGGAGGACGCCCTACGCCGTGGAGGTGGTAGCACGTAGCACGTAGTGGTGACCACTTAAACATCGTACAATTTATCATTGTTCGATATTCAAGCTGCTGTAATTAACTGTAATAAATAGGTACAGGCATATGTAAAGCTGACGGGTATGTAAATGTGTTCGACTTCCCAGTGTCATGCTGTAAATGACATCACAAATCCAAAATGGGTTTAATCGCGACCACAAAAATGCAATTTTAGATTCCATTTTTTTTTATACAGTACTCTTAATGGTCCAATTAACCTTCATGAACTTCAAATTGGGAGTTTCAAACACTGTTGGAATGTTGCATTTGAAGTATAAATCAGACAGTACCTCTGTTTCAAAGAGCTGTTTTGCATTGAGGGGGAGCCGGCTTCATTGTATTCATGACAGCAGTCTCAAAACCGTTGTGATCCAAGTCTGCAAGTTCTCAAGGTGAAGATCCAGCTTTAGAAAAAGGGCCTGAGGGAATTTCTTGTGAATGTTTGGTCTTCTATCCCGATCCTGAAGACAATAGAAACTGTTATTGGTGAAAATTGCCTTCCCTGATTATTCCTACAGGGATTGTGTAACGCTCCTGGCAGTCCCACATACTCTGCATCATAACCAAAAATTGCATTGCTGCTTTGAGCAAGCCCATTCTAAACCATGTGTTTGGGGGAAAAAAATGGGTCCACTTTGAACGTCCGTAAATTGTTCCAATTGCACAGAATAAAGGCACTGCTTAATCTTAAACCACTCAAAGCTCAATAGTTTCTTCTGTTCTGTTTCACATCTGTATTAATGGGATTTATTACCAAAATGGTTTGCGATGACTCCGCTTCTCTCACAAGGTCAAAAGTTCCACAATTCCCAGTCATGGGCTCATCGACTTCCAATAGCAAGTTCCTTTGGCATTGGTCATTACCCTGAAATGACATCACAAATTCCATGTCATCATCCCTCATTATGTTCAATAACTACAGTTATAATTTTAGAAGTTTAAGTAATTCTTTAGACAGAAATGTAACATCTGAAGCCAAGGATGCAATTGCTTATTTAAAACTGAATATAGAGTTCTATACACTTTAAGTAAAGGTGCTCGGAGTGGTTTTATAAACTGTATATATTGGAAGGCCTTTATCAAGTGTGGCTGCCCTGGTTTCTAAATGTATGCATGGTGGGAAGTCGCTGGCTTTGTATGAGATGTTGTTAAATGTAGAAATATGGTTTAAACTTAATTTCGCATGTTGCCCCTGAAAATGAACATGCTACAAAATGTATCCTGTTTCAAGAGCCTAGAATGTTTTTAGCTTGGAGAACTGGTCTGAAACCATCTTTAACAATTAATCACAGCTCCTTTCCTACTGACCTACTGTTAGAGGTCACGGGGCAGATATAACTAGATATTTCAGACCTGGTGATGCTCTGCAGATATTGTATTGTCACATTTATTCAAACCAAAACCTGTTTCAATTGATGCCCATGTATTTGTCCAAAAGAATGTGTAGAGGTATCTGTACCATGTTAGCCGAGCTTAATAATCAAAAACAAATGGTCCATACCATACGGGATGAGTTCTTTTGTGGAGTGGCTCATGAAGCTGCGGTCTCGGCCACCGGTCAGTGTGCCAAATAGATTAATAAATTTATATTCATGCAACCGTCTTTCGGGTGTTTTAAGATTACCTTTGTGTATGGCCACCTTGACATCGTATATCTTATGGCCAGATTCAGAAATGTTCGCCGACAGGGCTGTCTCTTGTTCCGCGTGTGATGCTGTGGCGATGCAGATTCATTCTCTTGTTTAGCCCCTGTCCCGTCTCGCCTATTAGTAAGCAGCCACCCAAACTCTTGACAGACCACCCATAAATCCATATGTAGTGCTTGTCAAATCTATGGGAAAAATCCCAAATGTAATGTCTACGTGTGAACTTGGAAGGTAGTTTCCAAACGTGATCAGCTATTTCACGGACTTGTGGAAGTTACCAAAGAACGGTTCATCCAAAAGGGACGGATATTTTTCCTGCAACATGGTTAATTTCTCGTCCTTGCCTCCTTCCCCTCCATGCAGTTAAATGTCCTGCCTGCTCATGTTTTCATTGGGAGCCTTTTCACATATGTCAACATTTTGGGGCAAATTCTGGTTACTTCCAAGCCCGTACGTGTTTTTTGTTTTGACAAACTGCACACATTTTTACTGCACATCATTAAGTTGGGTGTATGTTTGTGTTTCAGTGCAGCCTAAACGAGACCACGTTCTTCACGTTGCATTTCCTAAAGAGTGGAAGACCAGTGACCTCTACCAACTGTTCAGTGCCTTTGGTAAGTCGCTAAAATGTACTGTATGAAGGTTTTGTTTTGATAGCCTTTCTGTGTGTAGGATGCTTGCAATAAATAGTTATTCTGTTGCGTTCACATTGTATGCAGGCGCTTCTTCGAATGGTACCTTCATAAATATTTATTGGAGACGAAAGAAATTAGATTTTGCAAAGATGTTTTCTTTTGTGGTGTAACCAATTTTGGCAATAGACTACCATTCTCCTGCAGTAACGACTATCAGACCAGCATCTCTTCCCTCTCCTCTCACTCTCTGATTATCCCCAATAAAATGTACACACTAACATTCTCTATTAAAGATGTACAAAGTGTTAGCAATGTATAACTTCTCAATTTTATTTCTTAATCTCCAAGATTTTAAAGTTGGTGTATTGGAATTACATTGTATGGAGTAGTAAAATCTGTACACAGCTATTCCCACATGTGGGACTAGACATTCTACACAGTTTAAAGGGGTTTATATCCGGAAGCTTTCAGTCCTTTCTCTCTCCCTCCCCCCCCCCTAAATTACATCATCCATATTGGCTCATTCTATGGTCTCAGCTATATACTGTAGATAAGCTGTGTTCTTCGGTCTCAAGTTTGTTTTGAATGATTGCATTTTGAAGTCACTTTATTTCTGTTAGGTGTGTGTAGATATAAACCAGCTCTTATGAAGCTGTCTGTTTGATTAATTGAAAATGTACTGCAAAAACATTTATATACCCATCTCTATTAAAATGTAACGTGATACGTGTGCATCAAATGTCAAAATATTTCGGTTTGGCAATAAATGGATAAGAGTAATTTGAAACATGCTTCCTTTCTGGCATCAGTCTTAAACCAGTTGTTCAGATTTTTGTCCCACCTGTTTGCACGAACAATACGAGGAGAGTCTTCACATCTTTGTAATCTCCAGCCATAGCAGTCCTTATATATATTCTCAGATTTACAACTAGACTTGCCCTCAACTCTGCTGTAATCTCCCACTGCTCTCATGCAGGAAGCTTTTCTCCCATCTTCGACAATGCTCCTCCGATCAGTTCACCAAGCTACAACAGTAGAACGTCGACCATTGTTCAAGGAAGTGTTGCAATATCCTGTAAGAACTTGACTAGCCTTTCATCAAATGCTGTTCTTTAGCCAGTTTGCCATGTTAGAAGATACAGACTATTTAGTTCTCCTGACTCTCACCATATTATATTGTAAACTTTTACAGGCAGGTATTCTGTTCTCCTTTCCCTTCTAGTATATGTAGCTTTCTCTTTGCAGTATTGTCATTGGAGCTACACAGGTTATCAAAGGTGGACTTGCTTCCTTGTCCTAAACCCAGATGCATGTCTTAAAATTCCTTCACCGTAGTACAATGGAGGTTCTCTTCTCAGAGTAGATGCTCTAGTGCAGGGGGGCGCAAACTTTTTTCCCTGCGCCCCCCTGACGGCTGTCCCCTCGCTCCCGCGCCCCCCCCAACCCCAACTTACCCGCGCTCCGGCGTAATGACGTCACGTTGCCATAGCAACGTGACGTCACATGACCTCGCAGCGTCATTTTGACGCCGCGTTGCCATGGCGACGCCGGGAGGAAGCCGCCGGAGCCACGGGTAAGTATGGTTTACAGAGGCCCTGCAGCTCCCCCGGCACTTAATTTAAGTGCCTTCGGGAAGCGCGCGGGGCCTCTGTAAACCCCGCGCCCCCCGTCGGCAGTCTCGCGCCCCCCCTGGGGGTCGCGCCCCACAGATTGCGCACCGCTGCTCTAGTGCAGGGCTGACCAACTCCAGTCCTCAAGGGCCAACTGGTCAGGTTTTAAGGATATCCCTGCTTCAGCACAAGTGGCTCTGCCATTATGACTGAGCCACTGATTGAGCCACCTGTGCTGAAACAGGGATATCCTTAACCTTACCTGTTGATGACCCTTGAGCAGGAGTTGGCCACTCCTGCACTCATGGGTTACAGGTGTGTAGTTGGTTCTAAGCAAAACGAGAGCTGGGTGAAAACGAGGCATCTGCCCTATGTCAGGGCTGTAACACTACACTTAAGCTCTGCTCAAATTGCAAGCCTGTTCTAGACGATAATTATTCAATTTTACGCTTGTTCAAATGACTTCTGTCTACTAACCTTTTAACAGCTGACTGAGTTTAGTTTTCCAGTATGCTTCCAGCTAAATACATTCACGAAGGAACACTGCCATACTTTAGTACAACAAGTAATCTGTAATTTATCTACATTTTGCCGAGTTCCTAAAGGAATATTATTGCAGATTTCTGTATTGCCTCAACTTTGACTACTACAGATAAGATTTATATTCCTATTCAAGCCGTGCAGTCACATATTGGCAGCAAGGACCGTTTTTGTCATGTTTCAAATATCTTAATCAGAAGTGGTGTTCTTGTTGCTTTTCCCAGCAGATTCATGCATGTAATGTTTGCTTTAGCTTAAGCACACTCCTTGTCACTGCTTCTGCTGATGCAGGTCCCTTTTTTGTTTTTATGCTATATTTGAGTTGGATTTGTAACAGGATGTTCATCCTTTATAAAGAATTCAAATGTCCTCTTGTATAAATGCACAAATGTGATTTCTGTAACCATGCCAAATTAGCTCAGTGAAAGATGCAGTCTGTTTTCTTTGCTATCTGGCAATATAGGAATAAGCATTTGGTAGTAAAATTGATATACTTTGCTATTTTCTGATACCTCCAGGAAAAACACCATTGCGTAGGTCACATCTATAATTCCCTTCTGCATTATAAATTTCTGCCCATTAAACATCTACCTAAAGTATAGACCTAGAGTGTGTACTTGTATGGAGGAAGGGCCTGCTTGTTTTTGGGTGCCATTGGTGTAACTGCACGAGGCCCTGCGCTCTTCCCCGGCCCACCTTCCGTAATCACAGCTCAAATGTGGTGGTTAAATTAACCACCACAACCTTTAAACTGTTATTACCACAGTTAAGCCGAAAGAACAGCGCGGGGCCTTGACGTGCCAGCATCTCCTGCTCCACGTGATGTCGCCTTGACGCGAGGGTGGGTAAGAGGCCCCTGCTTGTCGCATGGTAGCTGCAGATGCCGGCTCCGGAGGCGGTAAGAGGCCCCAGGCCCACTGCACTGGGCCCAGCCATCCCTCTATGGAAGTATTTCACAAACCCAAGTTGGCCCATGGGAAGGTATCAGAATCTACAATAAAATCACATCGCCCTTATCTAAAAACATAGGGCAACTCATCGGGCTGCGGCACCCTGGTGGGAAATGCGAATCCACTTCAAAAGCAATTTAATCACAAAGCAAGAGACTGCATTGTTGGGTAACAGGGAATTGTGGTGCTGAATACGGTAACTAGCACTTTTCATGAAGTCCTTATTGTGACGCAGGTTTTAACTAAAATAGCGGTAGTAAGTTTGCCCAGTGGTGATGGGATGTGAGCAATGATTGTAAAACCGTTTTCTGCTCGTTTGATCATTCTACAGTAAAATATCGAGCAGAATTGTATAGAATTCAAAAGTATCTGCTGTTCTATGGCAATGATTTCCTCTTCTCTAGGGGGGTATTAAGAGGATAGTAAGCGGGCAAGGGATTCTGGGAGAGGAAATTTAAACTACTGTTGTCTTGATATAGCTGCCATCCTGAAATTAAATTGTTTTATCCATAGATTTCTGGATATTTATTTGGGGAAGATTGGGGTTGTACTGTTAAAAGCTTGACAAGAGGGAATAACTTGACTACTTATTGTAATTAACTTTCTAGCCAGGAAACCGGAATTGAATGTGTTAATGGAACCGAGGCGTTCTAGTTTTAATATACATTTTGTCAACATGCCAACTTGGATTCTGTCTGCTTGGTATGACGCGCCATCTTATTCTGTACTCCTCCACCGACAGCCGTTCTGAATGAAAGTGAACGATTTGAGCTAGCACCTGTCGAGGAGGAAGACAAATTTGGGATCAGCAGTAGATACATGTGGCACTTCCCCAATTATTTTATTTCAAATGTCACTGGTTATTGTGGGTCACAAAATGCTAGTTTGAAGACTCATTCCTTTTTAATCTTCTGATGTATTACATTTTGATGTGTGCTGCCTTAATATTTCTGGAGACAATACACATGCTTTAATAATTTACTTGGACTCCTGCACACTTATTTTTCAGGTAATATTCAGGTATCCTGGATAGATGATACATCAGCGTTTGTGTCACTTAATCAATCAGAGCAAGTACAAATAGGTAAGATTATTCATTATTTATTTTAGAATCAAGCTTGGACCATTGCATAATTGTACAGCTAAAATATTTGCTGCCACTCGCTATCACTAACTTGAATGTATGTTCTATATGTGTGTGTGACGGTATGTAGCCCATACTAATCAAAGATCACAGTATGCATTTTAAAGGATCTGATCCAATGACACTAAAGTTGTCTGTTCTGTTTGAAGCTGGCATGTGATGGTCACAACTCTTCCATGTGTTCAAGCTCTTGTGATAGTCATTCCCCTTATGAGGCAGATAAACAAGAAGCCGACAAAAGTAATGAAGAGATGCGTTCTACTTCACGTTTGTTTAAACAAGGGGACATTGCCAAATCATCAACTTCTCCAAAATGTTGTAATACTCTTGTGAGTTGCTTAAACCTTTACAGAAATCTCTTCTCCCCCACCCTCACCCCAAAGCCCGAGTTTAACTGGTATAATGGAAGTATATTGTCCCCTGAACATGTGGGCTTCCTCTGGTATTAAAACTGTATGATTTTCTTGGTTACCTCTGAAGCTAGAGATTGTTGACCTCTAGGTCCTTAGTCCCGGTGACACGACGTCGCGTCAAAACGGATACATTGAAGCAGTCACGTGCGCTTATAGTAGGAGCTATCGCAGGAGTCAATTCAATTGGATTTTTTTTTTTTTCAGCGACCGCGGCGTGAGGTCGCCGGGACACTAAGCGCAGCTTCAGACTGCACTCGGGAGCTTCATTTTAATCTCCCGGACATGTATTTTAAATGGTTCTCCTAAACGGAGCATCAGATATTAAAAAATAAAGGACTAGATCTTTTAATATGAAACATGTTAAAAGCAGTAATCACCTAGAGTTCTGTGAAGTATCTTTATTGTAAGCATTTAAGAACAATATGTAATCGTCCTTTACCACTGATGTGAACACAGATTTTTGAAGTGAAACTTCTTTAGTGGCACCTAGGCCTTATGGGACAAAACTGGATAGATGGGGGGCGAAATGTGAAACGGAAGTGACGTCACATAATGGACGCCGCTCCGCTCACACGTCCCCTGTCACATGCGGCGGCGGCGACAGCCGCCGGCGCCGCTCCTAATCGCCGCCCCACCCCCACACCGGCTGCTGACATATGCGGCGGCAATAGCCGCCGCTCCTAACTGCTGCTGTTCCCTGCCCGCTGCCATGCCGCGCATGCGCAGTTGTGACGGTGCCGCTGACTGACGCCACACATGCGCAGAAGCGGCTGGCAGCGGCGTCGTTCCCCCACACGCTCCCAACGCCCATTGGCAGCGGCGCCATTCAGCCCTCCACTGACGCGGGTGTTCGCGGGCCCCCTGCGCCCGCAGAAAGCGGTGGCACACGGCGCAAACCCGGGCGCAACCCGCGCGGCACAAAGGACTCGGTGACTCATGCCCGTGCCGGGCGCATGTACCCCGCGGGGGTGGGTGTGCAGAATTTGCGTGGGGGGGTGGGTGTGCAGAATTTGCGTGGGGGGTGGGGGTGTGCAGAATTTGCGTGGGGGGGGATGCGTAGAATTTGCAGAAGGGGGGAGAGGTGGTACGCAATGTTATGCCCCGCCCCTGGCTGCAGCAGGACACACACTGACACGCACACACGCACACACTGACTGACTCGCACACACTGACTGACTCGCACACACTGACTGACTCGCACACACTGACTGACTCGCACACACTGACTGACTCGCACACACTGACTGACTCGCACACACTGACTGACTCGCACACACTGACTGACTCGCACACACTGACTGACTCGCACACGCATACACACGCATACACGCGTACGCGCGCACCCGTACGCGCGCACGCACGCACGCACACACACCCATACACACGCTGACTGACACACACACACACACACACACACACACCCATACACACGCTGACTCACACACACACACCCATACACACGCTGACTGACACACACACACACACCCATACACACGCTGACTGACACACACACACACCCATACACACGCTGACTGACACACATACACACGAGGAATTCACACTTAGTGCAAATAGCTAATACAGGGGATGTGTGCCAAGCACGCGCATTACAAGTCAAATTTATTTGCGTCTTGTCAATGAAATTGTATTTTGATTTTTAATTAAAACATCACCAATACAAATACAATTTCTGTGACAAAAGTCAAAGAAGTTTCACTTACTATGTGCGTGCACAGCACACACAGCTTTTTTTTTTTTTTAAATCTAAGGGGCTGTTTCTTTTAGAAAACCCACTAACCCTAGTTGTAGATCAATCCATGTTTCATGCACGGAGAAAATTCTAAACCTAATAAACTAAAGCTCTACCACCGTTTTGAAAGGTGCATACCACATTTGCTCTTACAATCAGACTTTACAGGCGTTATTACCCCCGCTGGTTATGCACAACTCCTCAGCGAACACAGCAGGCTTGTGAGAAGGCCATTTAACCCATTGGGTGGGTGCAATGCTGCTTGCTACATCTCTACATTAACCTATTAGCCCAGCCTTAATTATCACTGAAATGCTTTGCTTTGGTATATATAGCTCTTCCTGCCTTTGGTAGCCCTTGAGGATAGCACTTGAGCACCTCTGATTTTGGCGTTGGCCCCTGCGATGTGTAAGTGGTCTACACTGCATTGCTTTATATTTCCCTTCGACTTTAATTTGTAGTTCTCATTGTCTGGTCACTAGAGGCCACCAAAGATGGAGACAATGTGTCCTTTTAGAATTCACCCTTGATCACTTGAAGTGGACTAAAGAGGACCTTGAAATTCTTAAACTGCAGAAATGAGTATCCCATAAACATGCTAAAATATTTCTGCTCTATATATTATACAGGGTACGCTTTGTCCTGGCTGTGCAGTGACGGCTTTTAAGGGACTTTGATGCGTCTGATTTATTATTTATGTGGGTACATTCCTACTTAAGTATATATTCAGATGTGAGTGAAGCAGTAACGTGGGGTAAGTTAGCACCGATTTCTGAATACATAAAGGAGATGCCTGTAAATACATGTGTGCACCACATGGGGGCCATATTAACTCGGGAAACGTGCATTGGTTTATAGAGGCCTAGTGATAAAAAGCACAGTAAGGGAGGTTTAAAGCGGCAATCCTCGCTTTTTCAGTTTGTTAAAATCCTAAATGTATGGTGTCCCCGACATATGGGGACTCCCCAGTGTTCGAGATGCATATTGGTGACGTTACTTCTTTTTGGCTTCTGGAAAAACAAAATGGTGGTCTAAAACTCCTGCGTACTGCCAGGTTTTGAAAATCGAGGGACATATTGGTGGTACGTTTACTGGTAAGTATCTCAGCAACAGAGGGGTTCCCCAGAGCTGTAAATGTGGATTAGCTCCAGTGTAACCCCCCTTCGCTCTTAGGCTGAGTCCATGCGGAGGCGCCCGTGTGGAGGCGCGCTGAGGGAAAGCGGGTGCTTTCCCTGGCCTTAATTCGCGCGCCATCGGGGGCGGGCCATTGACATCACAGCTGGTTCGCCCTCATTGGGCAAACCGCTCACGTGACCGGCCCTGCACTCCCGTGAGCGCTTAAACTAGAAATGTAAGACCTACGCCTGCGGACGAGTGCGCGAGCCCCTGCTAAAGCCGCTCTCATTGCGGCTGCAGGGGTTCACTGACGAGCGTCAGCGTGCCTCAGAACGGGGTCAGCGCCTAAGCGCTGACCATAGACTCTGCCTTATTTGCCGCAAACAAATTGGCATTAGTGTGATATATATTGTGTGGATGGAGATATATTGGACTCCTGCACACACGTATAGAATTGGGTGCACGCCCGTGTCTAATGTCTGAGCTGCAAGCAGTGAGGTGACTACGCACAAGATTTACAGGCAGCATGTAAAGGACTTGGGGAAATGATTACCACTATAGAAATCTTTCATGTTCATCTCTGCCTTTGAGACACTGAATAAATAGTACGGTCTGGCAAAGTTTCTTTCTTTTTTTTTTTTTTTTTTAATATAGATTAAAATTGCTTTTTGTTTAAAAAAAATTTAAAAAAATAGATAAATGTAGGTGTAAATAACCTATGTTGGTATATTAAATGTAAGCCACAAGATGAGTGAATCTATGAAACCGTTTAGACCACAGAAGAATGGATAAAGGCATGGGCAGTAGTGCTAAAATAAAACCAGCTAAAGTTGAGCCTTGCTGAGAGACATAAGGCTGATTTTGATGTAGCTTCCCCAAAATAATTGTTTGCAAAGACACCGAAATACCAGAATTGTTTACTGCTCTGGAAATCCTAAATCGATAGGTAGCAAAACCTTTGAAAGCGACATCCATTTCGGACATTACCCTCAAAATAGCCCCAAGTGAGGAGCGGCTCAGTGAGTAAAAGACAGAATCTGGCACTGATCTGGAAGCGGGGGGCCCTGGTTCAATTCAGATGGCAGATGGCAGATAGCGTGGTCGGGGGTCACAGGCAGAGGTTGGTGGCACGGTCTGTGTCACAGGCAGAGGTCACAGGACTGGGACTTGAAAGCAGGAAACAGACTGGGGCAACGAGTTAAATAGCAGGGCCTTTAATATGAAATCGGGACTACCAGGAACTGATCAGATCAGGTCATGGCAGAAACAGGAGTCGGGATCACAAAACGAAGGCAAAGAGAAACCGGAAACTATAATGCAGGCAGAGACAGGAGCACCTAAAAGGAGACCGACCAAGGAAAACTCAGGGCAGACAAACAGCAGGGAGATCTAGGAAACTGTCTATTCCTGACAGATTGTAAGCTCTACCGGCAGGGACCGTGGCTGCAAAATTTCTCTGTAAAGTGCTACGTAAAAACTAGCAGCGCTATACAAGAATACATGAAATGCAGGAAAAAATATGGAAGCCTAAAGAGGTATTGCTAATTGCCACCGCCGACAAAGTGAATATTGGTGTAATGGCCGACGTAAACCTTTTGTATAGCAGATTTACAACAGACGGGGTGCCCAATGCTACATCCAATTGACAAAACATATATGGTAATAAGTATAAAGTTTAAATACTTCAATAATAATAATTACTCGGTTATTTAGTTAAACCCTTTGGCCAAAGCGTCGTAAGCCTGCATACCAAACGTCAAGGTATAACCAAAAATGCAGGTCCCACACTACACTGGGAACCCTTCCCTTTACCTCTGTATGAGGGGAAAGAACCATAGTTGTCCTGTTCTTGCAGCAAAGTGAAAAGACCTCCCAAGTTAAAAAAAAAAAAAAAATATGAAGTGTACCGCAGATTTAGCATTTAATTCGGACTTTAACAGTTTTGTTCCAGTCCCCACGACGGAGCAGCTACATCATGCCTGCTGTGCGCTAGTTTTCCGAATCGTGTGCTGTGCGCCTATGGCATGATGGTGCTTTGACCGCTCTGGTGCTGAAGGGGTTTAAAAAAAAAGGCATGCTTTTTCCTCCTCTCTGTACAATGTATCTGGACTCGCGTTTACAGAATGTATGTATTTTCAGTACCCTCGGGTAGCCTTCTTTCCTATATTCAAGTGAAAGAGACTTTCATATGAACTGTTATTTTTGCAGTTAACCCCTTGACTGACGGCTGCAATAGTTTCCTCTGGTTCCTACAGGGAGGGGGAGGGAGTCATTGACCAAATACTGCGCAGTACAGGTGTGCAGAATGTTCGGGAGCTTTATTTATGGGCAGATAGCGTTTGCACAAAAAATGCCAAGTTCAACAAAAAACGTTCAATTATGTCCCTGATGTGTGAGGTCACATCGATCATGTGACCTGGTATTTTTAATTGCCATTAAAACATAGTATTTAGCAGTTTTTGCAAAATGTCCGAAAATATTTGGGAAAGGTTGACATTATGCGTCCTTTTTTTTTTTTTTGTTCATTGAGAAAATGAGAGAATTTGAACTTAAACCCCAGCCAGTGAGCCGGACTGAACAGCCAAATAAAATAAATGGTGAAATGCGTGTGCCAGCGCAAGTTTTGATAGTATCTTTCTAGCTAAATGTGGTCTTCAGGAATCTTCGCATCCTGCTTTGAAACTTTTTGATTTTGTCATTTTGCCAAGAGAAACTCGACAGCGTTGTGTAAGCTTGCACATGGGGAACAATCCTGTCTTTCAATGCTGAAGTGCAGGAGAGTTTGTAAGCGGAATATTGAAAACAAGTCAACCAGTTGCATCCTCTAATCCAGGGGAGCGCAAACTTTTTGTGCTGCGCCCCCCTGTCTCTCTGCCCCCGGCTCTCGCGCCCCCCTGCCTTGCTTCAGCCGCGTCAGATGACGCTGCGTGGGCGTGTGACGTCAGGTCACATGGTGCCGCGGCGTCTATTGACGCCGCGTTGCCATGGCGACGCAACACAGACGGCTGAATCCCGGTAAGTAAATAGTTGCAGGGGCCTCACGCGATCCCCTGGCATTTAATTTAAATGCCTGGGGGAAGAGCGCGGGGCCTCTGCAACTGCCCGCGCCCCCCCAGCACAATCTCCCGCCCCCCCTGGGAGTCGCGCCCCCCACTTTGCGCACCGCTGCTCTAATCAATGGTGGCTGTGGGTACGTACAAAGCCTGTTTTCGTCCCACAGATCATTGTAGATTGCAGATAGCGCCGTTTAAGAAAGATGGTGTATTGTGACTATTGGTAACCAATGAAAAGCCTTTTTCGTAATCGGATAAAGTAAATAAATGTTGAATTTGTTCCCCATTTACCCACCATAACTTTTTTTTTTGGTCTGATTATAACCCCTACCAGCTTCACGTTGCACAGCCAACAGCCCATCTCGCTGTTAGACCCGAAAGGTCGAAACAGCTGTGGGAGTGGGTTTATTGGCTATGTACTTTAACCCCGGCTGTGCACTTTAACCCCGGCTGTGCTGAAGTTGTTATATGGCAGGCCTAAGCTTAAAGGGATCCATGTTAAATGAAAAGAGCGTAAAGGAACTGTGCTCATGTGCATGTCGTTACCCAGAGTCCCTAGCTGCAGTGGAAGCATTGTATGCTGAGAATGGCTATTGTATGCTGAGAGAATGGAGAGCAACAGGGTTGCAGACCATGTCTGAGACAAGCAGATGAACCCTCACGTGGTGTTTTTATTTACTGACTCCATTTAGAAACGTGTTGGCCTTTTATCTCCAGTGAATACCCTGCAGGAAACCTCTAATAGATTCCCTGATAGGCAGCGTTGGGCTGCAGATATAGTAGGTGCACGACCGAGCATTCCCTGGCCAAAAAAGGCAGCACTCAAAGCCTGTCTGTAGCTGAGGAGTCCAGCAGGGAGCTGGTTAATTGCAGCTAGTGAATTAGCCAGTCTCTTCCTGGCTCATCAAGCTGGTTTAAAAGTGTGCTGTGCAAACTGCATAGCACTCTAGCACTTGGGAGGTGTGTTGAAAGAGCGGTCCCAAGAAACCAGACCCTCTATTCCAGGACACGGCAGTCCCTAGAACCTGCCAGAAGCTGCACCCCACAGACACCAACCCGGACTGATGTACAGAGCCCCTGATGACAGGTACCACTTTGGATCAGAGGCTGGTAAGAGGGCCTATCCTCTGAGCCTCAGCAGATGGGGACTGGGAAGTATGAGTTAGCCCTTACACAGGCACAGGCTTTTGTTTATTTGTATGCTGCCTTAAAGCTCTTGTTTTGACGATACAAGCTAAATAAAAAGCAACGTTTATTGCCCACATCTCTCCCTGGTTATACCGCTGCGCTCTCCTACAGCCACAATCCCTGAAAAATACACAAATCGGCTGCCAAGTTCAATTTTGTGTAAATCTTCAAAAGACTCGAGTGTTGGTGCTGAACGAAGTGCGCTATGTATCAACCCAAAAATGTCGATGCAGCGTGAGGTGTTTTTATTACATATTAGTATGGCTATTATAAATACAGAAACTTGTATTTATTCACACTACTTATAAATACGTTCTTTTAGTTTACGTTGTATCAATCACGGGATGGGAAAATATTTGCAGATTAGTGTGTTTTTTTTTTTTTTGTTTGTTTTTTTTTTTGAGAGCCTATTTTAAAATGACACAATTCCACAACATGCTCACAAATTATTACATATGGAGTATCGGTATTGTTTAAAGAAACTAGCACACATGCTTATGGTATGCATGTTATACCTTTTCTACACACTTGATATGCATTTAAGCTAATCTCCTTTTTGTGTAGTTTCCTTTCCACCTCATTGTTCACTTTACATTGATTTAAGACCTACATTGATATAATTAGTGCAAGGCCGTATGTGGAAGGTTAAAGAGCGATAGAACTTGGCAATTGCATCCATAAAAATCATTGCCTAACCTTTTTTTATTCTGCTGCTATGAGGCATCCATGAAATGGTGTTTGTATAAATTCTTTAATATTTCCCCACCTTCACACTTGTATTCAGGGGCAGAACGTGTCCCGTTGTAATTGCTTCATGTAGACTGCTTTCTTGATGAAGGTAGAGATTCTTTATGAAAAATCCTGTCCGCAGTAAATATACACATACAAGTGCCGCCTCATCGCCGCCCTACACATTCTGCACCCGCAAGGCCCCTTTTCAACTATGTCCGGGGTATGGGGTACAGCAGGGGTTCTCAAGCCCCCCAACAAGTCAGGTTTTCAGAATATACCTACTTCAGCACAGATGGCTGTCTTCAACTGAGCCACCTGTGCTGAAGCAGGGATATCTTTAACCTGGTCTTGTGGGCTGGAGTTGAGAACCCCTGTGAAAGGTACAGTTGTATGTTTAATGCTTTAAGGGAGATTGAGGAGTTGGTCATGTGGCGTGACACGAATTTAGTGAAACCTCTTTCCAGGTGCCCCCAGGGGTTGGGAGGGGCTGTAAAAGAATCTCTCTAGTCAGTAGTATGCTCACGTATATGTTCTCTTTTCAAAACGGATCTCTTGGGGATTTCTCTAGGCACAGACTAGGTAGGCATCTCAAACGATGGTTTCAGGTTTGTGACAGCCACCTGAAGCTGACAAATAAAAGCAAAATAAGCAAAGGGGTAGGAAAACATTTGCTTAATGCATTTCTCGGCCAATAAAAACAGCGTTATTAGATGCTTATATAACTTCATTGCTTACATGAGAAAAAACACGAGCCAGTATTTTCTCTTGGTTTTCGAACAAATTTAAACCAGCTGGTTCAGCTTTAAACTTTAAAAGTTCAGTCCTACTTGGCAAACGTAATGAAGTTACATAGATGCACAGATTTCAGGAACTGTACACGGATTGCAGAAAGCATGGATGTTTATATGGTCCGTTCTATATCTTTGTATGCAGTGCATGATAAAACACGCAGCAGATTTGCTTTCAGGTGTAATACTGTATTGATACTCAGGTTAGTTTTGAGAGTTTGCTTTAAGTAGGTATTCTACATGCATGTGAAGATTAAAGAACAAAAGATGGCATTGCCGCCCTTCATTCAGTTAACATTGAAGTAGCCAGCGAAAGAAAGAGCTGCTTGTAGATGAATCATGCAATATATTGTAGGTATTAATGCTCCATTCCATTTGCATGTCGGAGTATAGCTGCTTTTTGATATTTGGTAGTGATGGCATTTTTTTTTTGACATTAGAAGATTGTTCCTATAACTTTCTGCTTGATCTAATTGTTGCTGCTGTGGCCAACATACTCAGTCTCCAGAGTTTCAGCTTCCTAATCTGCGTTCGTTTAAAGTTGCTACATTCCCCTTCCGGAATGCAAACTCCTGCAAAGCGAGAAACCCGCCTTGGAGATTAAGCAAAGTCCGGCTCTTCTTGCTATTCAAATCGGTCTTTATTCTGTGTTCCAGCCTGTTCGGTTGCTGTAACTAAGTGACGTACATTTCTGAGTAAGGAGATTGGTGAATGGTTACAGGGAAGTAAAGGGACACTGAAAATGAAAGATAAATTAAACTTTGCATAAAATTTCCAAGTAGTGAAAGATGAAGACAAACCACTGTACACCTGAGGGGAGAGTAGTCACCGATAATTGGTAGAACGGACCCAGTAGTTAGGGAACTGTACGGTTGAGCCATCAAACGCTTTGATACGTTGGATATTTGTTTTTCATTGTTAAGAAGCCTAAGCACTGTCCAAAATGGGAGAAACTTGGTTAAAACAATATGCATTTTCTTTCTCCCTGGGTACTACATTTATCCGTTGTATGAGTAGTACATGTAGCTTTATTCCGTGTAATGCAGATTACAGCATCTTGTTAATGGGGTTTGCAAACGCCGAAGGGTTTGTGAGGTGTCTCCAAGGGGGTCGCCAAAAAGGAATCTGTAATGGTAGATCCCAGGCAGTATAGTGAGTGCCTGAGCCCATGCAGGGACTGCACACTAGGTAAGGCCCCAAACTGCACCTTGGTGTGGATGGTATAGCTGTGAATTGCAGCAACATCTTCCCAAGTCGTTCCCCATAATGCTTTGCATCTACAGCAGCAACGTATTATGGGGATGACTTGAAGCTCCTGTTTTCCCTCTGATCCAAGGCAGTATAGTGTCCTGAACTTGCAGTCGCTTTGTTTTGTTAGCAATAATTTCAGTTGGCAATAAGATTTATCAACTGGGGTGTTGGCAGCATAAATATTTTCTACAAAGGGATGTACAATGTGAATAAAGTTGGGAACCACTGAATTAGAGTAATGCTAGTCTGTCTTTAGGGGTCATAATCCTCTCTACACCCCCCCCTCCCCTAACCCATCCCCTCTGGCATCAAACAGGGTTTTTTTTTTTGTTTTTTTTTGCAATAGTCTGAGCAGGCAATAAGATTTATTCATTAGGGGTTTTTAGCAGATGGTACACAGTGTAAAAGTAAGGTTGGGAACTGCTGGCCTAGAGGAAGTGGTCACTGCCAAGGAAAACAGACAAAGCCAAACCAATAACAGCATTTTAATTGGATCACCAACCAGAAACTAGTTGAATGTTCACCTGAAACATGGATGCACGATTGGTTGTTGCTAAAATTAGCACCACTGTATGGCTTGGGAGAGCCAGAAGTACCCGCGCAATGCACTATACGCTGCTTTGCTTCCTGTGATATTTTTTCACAAGTGTTAGTCAGAGGGTCGGTTCCATCATATTTATCTTGGACTGGAAGCTGGATCTGCTACCACTTGACTTCCTGCTATGCATCTGATTTAGATGCACCAGATGGAAAGCAACTGTCCTCCTTTTATTGGCAATGAATATTGTTGAATTGTTCCATGTGTCAGCACTCGGATATATAAAACTGCAAAGGGTTTACGGCGCATCAGATTCTTTTCACAGGGACCAGAGTGGATCCAGTGAACTTATCCCTGAATTGTTGCAAGGTTTACATTTTTAGAGCAGCTGCAACAGCTCCGGTTCTGTAAAAAAAATCTATTACTTGGTTCAAAAATAATTTTCATGTCATCTTAATCATGCATCATTTACTAAATCGGTTATTGGAAAGGGGTTTCCTCCCCCCCCTTAAAGATTTGTATCAATTGGTTGGCATACTAAAGGAAAATATGTTTTATTGAAATGTTTTGCTGCTGCGACATGTACAAGAGCAGTGGGGCGCAAACTGAGGGCAGTGAGACCCCCCCCCACCCTCCCACTCTTTCCGAAGGAATTTGAATTATATGCCGGGGGAGCAGCAAAGGCCTCTGTAACCTCACTTACCTTGGCTCAGACGGCTTCCGACGCTGCGCGGTCACGTGACGTCTGAGGTAAGACGGAGAGTCAGCAGGGAAACGAGATTGCACCCCCTGTACTAGAGTAAAGAACACTTCAGTCTTGAATCCTTGTGTGGTTTTATTATTATTATTATGAGCCTCTACCATAATTTGTCTTAGTCTATGGCAGTGGTGCTCCACTCCAGTCCTCAAGCGCGCCCCCCCCCCAACAGGTCAGGTTTTTAGGATATCTCAGCTGCAGCACAGGTGGCTCGGCCAAAAACGGAGCCTCTGAGCCACCTTTGAAGCCGGGATATCCTGAAGCTGACCTGTTGGGAAGGCTTGAGGACTGGAGTTGAGCACCCCTGGTCTCTGGTGTCGTTCTGCTTGGGGGTAGAATTATTTGTTCTGAATGTGAAGATATAATGAAGTTATTGCATTTTATTAGAATGCTGGGATTAAATTGACCTGCAATATGTTACGGCCCTCCAAAGATGACCACTACCAATCTTGGCATTGGAACAGGTTTTATGTTAAGTGTATATAGATGGGACCTGAGCAGTCCTATATCTAGCAAGTGTTTTTCCCTTCTACTTGAGCCGCTATATTTTGCTGGCGGTTCAGAAGTCGGTCCCCCAGCATTGTGAGTCATTTGATTTGATCATGTAATTGTGTAATTATTTTTTTAGCTACTTCTTGAACAAAACGATCGCTCTCAACCAATGGACTCGGTTGGATGTAAGGGTCGTCACTTCATTTGGGTTAGTTATCGAAATGATGTATCGAATATATAAAGCCATATTTGTGAACTCCTTCAAAGGAGGTCAAGGTTAACTTTGTGCCTTACCGGGAAGGCATGACTGGCTGACATAAGAGCAATTGGGTTGTAACCAATGAGTATAAAACATTCTGCTTTACAAGCACCTCCCTCACTCAGTTCTCACACAGTTAATCTTGTCTTTACAAGGTCAGTAAAGTTACATTCATCTTATTGTGGGGGTGTTGAGCTTTCATTTTTATCAACACCAATAACTTGTCTTTCAGTGTCGGATGGTAATATACTGTGTGGGTTTCCTAGAGTTTTAGTACGGCCTCTGAAAGAAATAAGGGTGCCCCACATTCAAAAATTCCTTCAAATCGCAAGTTCTCTTTCACCCTTGTTTCCGGGAATCTGGTGATTAAAGGAACAGTCTCTCACAGCGAGAATCAATTTAATAGTCTTCACGTAAAAGGAATTGTTAATCCTTAAC
The DNA here is from genome assembly GCF_040206685.1 of Ascaphus truei. Lineage (NCBI taxonomy): Eukaryota > Metazoa > Chordata > Amphibia > Anura > Ascaphidae > Ascaphus > Ascaphus truei. The sequence continues at coordinate 50,078,781 of NC_134493.1, read as the reverse complement.
ATTCTGTCTCGAGTGTTGACATTTTCTAAGTGCAATTTACCGGGCACGTTATTTATTATAATACTGTTTTACTGTATCTGACTTGTGTTGGCATCATCCCTTTAAGAACAAGTGAAACAATTGAGATTTGATTGTAGATGCTCAGGATGCAGAGTTATCACAAGATGGTAAAGTTTTGGTTACTATGGAAACACTACAATTTAAACTAGAGGGGGTTTTTTTTGTTCTATATATTAAAGTTTCACATTTTGGCATTGCTTATAGCTTAACAGCCCCCTTGAAAATGTAGAAAGGAGTGGGAATATTTTCTAGTGCTGTTTAAACTCCTTGTTAAAGTAACCGCAATATGCTTGTAGCCTATGCATACCTGCAGGGAGAAGCCTATGCATACCTGCAGGGAGTGGATTTGTGACTCCCTGCATTAGAATGTGGCTGGGCATATCGTTTGCTTTCTGCATGATTAAATATCTGACTTTATAGGCACTCGATACCAGTGTTTTGGGGGGGGGGGGGGCGGGGGTTCTCATTTTTAAAAATGTATTTAGAACCAGGGTTTCCAGAGCTGGACCCCATTTAATTTCAGCTCCGGGTACCCCTGGTTTCCAGAAATGCATGCCCTGTAGTAGGTGCCGGTAGCCGCGCCAGGGTTCACATTATGGCGGCTTTTCAAAGATCCTGCGGGCCAATAAAAAGCTGTGACCTCACTGGGTGCTTCTTCCTACTGACCCATGTGACACAGGAGAGGAGATACCGCGCCCAGTACCTTCAGAAGCTGATTCCCCCCCCGAGCTGAAATTAATGGGGTTCAAAGATGAAACATGGTTGGCTCCTTTAAGACGCCATGTGTGGCATTACTGCATTCTATTTAGACAATGGGCGGATTGTTGAAACACATTTTGACGAGGACTTGTGTTTTTCATTGTTTTTCAATAGCAAATATTTCTATCGTACCACAATGTCAAAGGGGCACATAGCTGGGATTCTGCAGGAAACCTTTAAAAAGCCTTTTTCGATCATGAACCCTGGGCTGGTTATATCGCTCTTCCATTGTATTTGCACCCTCTGAAATATTTCAAGGCAGTGTAGTGCGATAGTCACATGCCATCGAAGGGAACATCTTACAAGACGGCATGATGTCGGATGCTTCTGCTGTTGATCAAATAATACTTGATCAAATGGTGGCTATGATTTCATATTCTCCTCCTAAACGTCTTTTTTCCCCTTTTAGCAAAGTTGTCGGTTCAATAATCGAATAATAAATGAGGTTGTAGCTCCAGACTCCCGCTGAGAACGCTAGTAAAGTCATTAAATGCAACTTAAGCTCGGTGACATTTGTTGCAGAACGAAGTTTGAGGCCTACGAAAGAAATATGTTCTGTCCTTTCTCGGCAAATGTCTGAGGTTTTCTGCTCTAGAATGAAAGTTTGTAGGCTTGTCTGCCTTAAAGCAGCAATCCCTCCCATAGAAGCCTGTATGAGATTAACACCCATAATTTCAGTATCGTGCCCCCTGAGCATGTCCTGTTATTTTTCTTTACAAAAATGTCTTGTGTTAAAATACATAATTTTCCTAATCCATCTTGCGTTACCATGGTAATCTTTATACTGCAATGCGCTCTGGGGAGTCATTTTAACACTTAATATTTGAAGCATGTATATATCTCCTGTGCAGGCTGTCACATTTTTAAAATAAAAGCAGATTTGGAAAGGGCAAAGAGATATTAAAGTTGGTTAAAAAAAAAAACTAGAATACGGTGTCCTTCCTACTGGAATTGCAAAGTTGTTTACACAGCAAAATCACTTTTTTTGGGGGGGGGGAAGGAGGGGGGCAGCGAAATGTATAATTTAGGGTGCATTGTTTTTGATAAAGGCTTGAACGCCTAGCTATTGAATGCATACCAAATATAGAAGTGCTTTTTAGGATGCCCATAACTGGAATAAGTGTAAGCTCTTTGGGGCACTGGCTGCACGCTTATGCTGCAGCAATGCCAAAGCCCCGAAGTTTTTTTTATGTATTTTTTAACTTTTTTTTTATTTTTTATTTTTAATGCTGCAGTCCGTATGTATTCAGGAAGGAAGGATCCAACGCTCCACGGTTTTTAAATAAAGTACATTTATTGTGCCACACAACGTTTCGACCAATAGGTCTTTCTCAAGTGACTAGGCAGTCCGTATGTATACAGGTGAAGTTAGCAGGGTTAAACCTCCCATTGGAAACAAAATGGTGGCCAATAGGAAGCCACAGCACGATCCGTTGCACCTTCCTCTTGGGCGGCCATTTACCTCGTGTCACGTTTGTGAACCCCAATGATTACGGAAATTCCATGGTTTTCCTTGATAACCTTCTTGAATCAAAACCAGTCTTTTGTTAAATATCAAATAGGGTTTATATTCACCAAAACCATGTCTTTTGAAACAAAATGATGTATGAATTAGACTTCGAGGTTTTTATTTTTTTTAAGGCATTGTCAATAATATTCCTCTGCATTGTTTCTACTTGTGAGAAAATGATACTCTCTACATACTGGCTAAAGTCGCAGTCCCATCTGCTAAACCTGCTTTTTTTTTTTTTTAATTTTAAGGGGAAGGAGTTCTAATCCAGGGGCTCGTTTTACACCCCACAAACACCTTGGGATATTTTGTATTCCAAGATGGCCAACTTCCTGTCTCAACCAGTCGACAGCAATGACCATTTGGGGTCCCAATACAGTACTTTGCTTTACTTGATCAGACCGTAAAATACCAGCAAACACCTCAGATTGCTCCTATACAATTTTGCTAGACTTTGTATATGGACATAAAATATAGTTTTTAACTTGTAAAAGGAGATCTAGAATGTTCCCAGCTTTATTTAAAACACGATTTTGATATTTCTCACATGGTTTAGAACAGGAGTGGCCAGCCTTGTGGGCCACAAAAAGGCTTGCCACCGGCGTTTGGAGTGGTCCTCTGCCCCTGCTGTCACTGGAAGTTGCACCCGCCAAGATTTCAGGCCCAACCTCTGCATCTACTAGTTGAGCCTCAGCACCCTTTCTCTGAAACCGGCCGCAACCCCCCACGGTAAAATACTGGCGGACGGAGGGGCAGTAAGACAGTGACCAGCCCAAACATTTGTGCCCATTTATTGGCCCGTCTGAAAAAAAGTTGGCTGCCGCTAGTCGAAGATATTGGCTGTTCCACTTGGCAGCAAATTAAATGTGTAAGGATGGAAAGGATTCTGAATATTGCGGTCAATGTTAATTTGACCTGTCCTGGCTGCATTTTTTTTTAGGTATGTGATTTAGGGCTCAAATCATTGGACTTTGATACTCCTGGTGATCTGACAGATATAGTATCGGTGCATAATACTCGTTTCAGAGTCAGAATATTATAGCATTGAATCAGGGGTGCCCAACTCCAGTCCTTAAGCCTCCCCAACAGGTCAGGTTTTCAGGATATCCCAGCTTCAGCCCAGGTGGCTCAATAAGTCCCTGCTTCAGCTCAGAGGCTCAGTATTTGACCGAGCCACCTGTGCTTCAGATGGGATATCCTGAAAAAACAGATCTGTTGGGGGAGGGAAAGAAAGCTGTTGGCTTTCACAAGCTTGCTAATCCTCCCAAACTGTTTTACAAGTTTGTCTAGAAATCTACTAAATTATACAAGCGTTTGAGCAATAGGGCGCAGCAGGGTCTTGGTGGTAAATGAGACCTTTTAGAATTGGCAATGAACTTAAAAACATGTAGCATTTTAACGGTTCCCTGTTTAATCCTTGCAATGTATGGATATGTCTTTATTTGGGTGGATGTGGAATGCAGGAGTAGGCTGATGTAGATATAGCATTATAGAATGATTTTGCTTTCGTTCACAGACCTGCATGAGATGTGAATGTGCTCACAAGTGCTATTTTTAATTGCTGAATGCTAGTTTCAAATCCATTATCTTGCAGTTTAAACCTGGTGGGGTGTTCAATGTAAATCATTAAAAATAAAAAAATGAAAAGTACAATGTTTAGCTTTTGGTGTACTGATGTAGAAGGTTTTTGCTTGACTTTTGAGTACGTGCATTGAGATCTCAGAGCAAAAATGTGTGTGGGGGCGTGTCACATTTTTATAAGTTTGGTGACAAATTAAAAATTCCCCCCCCCCTTTTTGTGTCTCTCAAATGGACAATAGCCAGCTTATTCGAATGAAAAAGACTTTGCCTTTAAAAAAAAGTTTAAAAATCTGTTACCAAATCTAATTCCTCAGTCTGCAGTATAACCGAAATGTTTTGTGTTGCACAAGTGCAAAAATAAGTCACACTTTAACGCCACTGCACCCCTGCTACTGCTAACAATAACTGGTTATTTGGCGATTAGTGTTTGAAGAGTGTCTAACTTTGAAACGGATCAATACTTTCGGAATTGTGAAAACACAAGACCATGCATTAAACATCCTTTCTGAATGCGCGGCGGACTCCGAGCAACTAATGGCGGTGTAAACTAGTATTGAACGAATACTAAATATCCCTTCAGCTGAATTGTTTATACAGCAACAATCTTGCTCAATGTTTACTTCCGTTTCACATCTTTAAAGTTCTAGTCGTGTATATTGTCTGCATCTGTTATCCAAGGTATAATAAGCCCAGCACAAACGTAGAGCAAATCACAAATGCACCAAAAATGTATTGTAAGCTCTTTAGTGCATTGACGGCACATGTACCCACAAGTGGTACAGTATTTGTATTTAACGTACACACTACGATGGAAGGTTTTTGTTGTTTTTTTTTTTTGTTTGTTTGTTTTTAAGTCTGGTTAGAATATGCCAAACTGAATTTTATCGTCATTTCATATAACCGCGCCGAGAATGAAGCAGAGGTGATTTAGTCTTAAAGCTGTAAATGCTAATACCTGGCTCAAAAGAACACTTTTATATATTTAGCCCACGCGTATAATGTAGAAGGCCTGAATTGTATGGTCTGTGTTCAATGAAAGTACAGTTTTGAATTTTGATAAACTGTAAACTTGTTTCACAATAAATAAAATTCCAATTAAAAAAAAAATAGCTTCGCTTTTTATTTGCACATTATCGGGAAGTGAACATTGTAAGGCAGAGGTTTCCAACCTTTTTTGGTTAAGGAACCCTATGTGAAATTCTGAGGAACCCCCCAACCCTCTCTAATAGCGCGTCTGAGATCAGATGCATTGTAAGGAACCCCAACCCTCTCTAATAGCGCGTCTGAGATCAGATGCATTGTAATGAACCCCCAACCCTCTCTAATAGCGTGTCTGAGATCAGATGCATTGTAAGGAACCCCAACCCTCTCTAATAGCATGTCTGAGATCAGATGCATTGTAAAGTCTTCTGTATTTGATACAATTTTCAAATATCCAAAAAATTGCAGGGAACCCTCTAAAGCTGCGGTGGTTTTTTTTTTTTTTTTTCTTCCCCTCCCCAATATGTGCATCAATACAATCTGCACACTGACAAGTGATTAGCTAAGTTGCTGATCGATCCGTTCTCCTGTAATCGTTCGCTGAAGATTCTGCTCGGGGGTTCTTTATATCAATGTTAGGGCTGCAGAACAGTTCCCAAGATGCAAAGTTCTGTGGGGAAGATCATGTGACCAGGCAGGCACTAGATACAATTGGTGCACTGCTAGAGAGGGCAAAAGGAGTGTGCCAAAGCCTGCCTCAGAAGAGGAAGGGGATGTGACTTTGTAAATGGTTACTATAGAAACAAAATGCTATTTTTTTTTTTATTTTTTTAAAGCACATGTAGGATATTGCTTGAACTGCATCTTTAAGGGATGCCCGGGGAACCAGAACACTGTTCTAAGGCAGTCATTACATTTCTTCATGGTATAGCACAGGGGTTCTCAACTCCAGTCCTCAGCCCCCCCCCCCAACAGCTCAGGTTTTCAGGATATCCCTGCTTCAGCACAGGTGGCTGTCCTGAAGCTGCGATATTCTTAACTGACCTGTTGGGGGGGGGGGGGGCGGGGTGGGTTTTGAGGAGTGGAGTGGAGCACCCCTGGTATGGCATACTGTATGTTGGAGGATTAAATGACTGCTGTAAAGAAGTAGTTAATGGTTTATTGAAGGGTAAGATTTTCTGTGTGCAGATGGAGCACAACGTGTGGTCACTGGAGCCACAGCTGAAAGGGCAACAAGCTGCAGCTCCAGATGGGACCCCGATCCAATCCTTGGCAGCCACTGTCGCACAGTCTGTCCCGGAATGTGGCTTCTTAGCTTTTGCACTGGGCTCTGGGGAGAACTTCATTTTAACCTCCCGGATGCTGAATCCTTCAAACGCTTCTCTCCTGGACAAAGCAATCCGATTTTTAAAACCAGATCCCGCCCCCCTTTTCAAAGCGGTTTAAGTCAAATACGATACAAAAAAAAAAAGCGATTGACACAGACTGTAAGCTCTTCAGGTAAGGCAATGTCTGTTTTGTGTGCATTGCTTATTCCTCCTATTGGGTCACATGTATTACTGCTGTGAAGCACTACAGTATGTACATGTATGGTGCTAGACAAGTAAGTGTGTATATATCCACACCACCTTGATATGACATAATATAGCGCTGTGGTGTGTCTGGCACTACAGTTTGGTGGCTCGGCAAACTCTGGCAGTGCGTGATATGTGGCGAGAGTACAGTATGCTTTAAACTATTTTTTTTTATTTTATTAAGAGGCGATATATTGTGGGCCATTATTACAAATATCTCCTCCAATACAAGGACATAGTTCTCCTGCAAATGAGAACTATGGAAATGCAAGTAATGGGCTGCCGACCTATCTTTGACCCCCCCGTCCCCTCTTTTTTTGAAGTGAAACTTCCTTAGTGGCACCTCATTCGAACTGGGGCAAAAATGGATTGTGGAGACAGAAATGAAACGGATGTGACGTCAGTGCTGGCAGTTGAGGCCGGGCTGTGTTCTGGCTCAGCCCGACCCCAACACTGACATCCCACCCGCTCCACAAATCAAATGCGGCGGCGATGGCCTCCGGCGCCGCTCCTAATGGCCGCCGCACCCCCCACACGGCCGCTGACATATCGCCGCCGGCGCCGCTCCTAACGTTCCCCGCCCGCTGCCCGCTTCCGTGCCGCGCATGCGCAGTTGACATGGCGCCACTGACTCCAATCACCGAGTGGGGAGGGGGTGGCGCGCAGCCGCTATCTGCCCCCGGCGGGTGCAGGCCAAGCAGCACACTGACCTGGTGCTCTTGCAGGTCTTCCCGCAGCGCCGGCAAGCTCACGGCCGCTGTTCCCCGGCCTCTGCCATGCCGCGCATGCACAGTTGTGATGGCGCCGCTGACGGACGCCACACATGCGCAGAAGCGGCTGGCAGCGGCGCCGTTCCACCCACACGCTCCCGTTTGCCCCACACTGCGCCATTCCGCCCTCCACTGAAGCGGTGGCACACGGCACAACCCGTGCAGCACAGGGGCTCGGTGCCGGGGGCAGGCTCCTCCTGCTGGAAGAAAGGGTGACCCGGGCAGCGGAAGAGAGGGGGGGGTGAGTGTTTGTGTATGTATGTGTCAGTGTATGTATGTGTGTCAGTCAGTGTGTGTATGTGTGTCTGTCAGTCAGTGAGTGTGTGAGTGTGTGAGTGTGTGAGTGTGTGAGTGTGTGAGTGTGTGAGTGTGTGAGTGTGTGTGTGTGTGTGTGAGTGTGTGAGTGTGTGTGTGTGTGAGTGTGTGAGTGTGTGAGTGTGTGAGTGTGTGAGTGTGTGAGTGTGTGAGTGTGTGAGTGTGTGAGTGTGTGAGTGTGTGAGTGTGTGAGTGTGTGAGTGTGTGAGTGTGTGAGTGTGTGAGTGTGTGAGTGTGTGAGTGTGTGAGTGTGTGAGTGTGTGAGTGTGTGAGTGTGTGAGTGTGTGAGTGTGTGAGTGTGTGAGTGTGTGAGTGTGTGAGTGTGTGAGTGTGTGAGTGTGTGTGTGTGTGTGTGTGTGAGAGTGTGAGAGTGTGTGAGTGTGTGAGTGTGTGTCTCACACACACACACACAGACTGACTCACACACACACACTGACTCACACTGACTGACTGACTCACACACTGACTCACACTGACTGACTGACTGACTGACTGACTCACACACACTGACTGACTCACACTGACTGACTGACTGACTGACTGACTGACTGACTGACTGACTGACTGACTGACTGACTGACTGACTCACACACTGACTGACTGACTGACTGACTGACTGACTGACTGACTGACTCACACTGACTGACTGACTGACTGACTGACTGACTGACTCACACACTGACTGACTGACTGACTGACTCACACACACTGACTGACTGACTCACACACTGACTGACTGACTGACTGACTCACACACTGACTGACTGACACACACACACTGACTGACACACACACACTGACTGACACACACACACACACTGACTGACTGACACTCACACTGACTGACTGACTGACTGACTGACTGACTCACACACTGACTGACTGACTGACTCACACACACTGACTGACTGACTGACACACACACTGACTGACTGACTCACACACACTGACTGACTCACACTGACTGACTGACTGACTGACTCACACACACTGACTGACTGACACACACACACTGACTGACACACACACTGACTGACTGACACACACACACACTGACTGACACACACACTGACTGACACACACACACACTGACTGACACACACACACACACTGACTGACTGACACTCACACACACTGACTGACTGACTGACTGACTGACTCACACACTGACTGACTGACTGACTCACACACACACACACACTGACTGACACTCACACACACACACACACACTGACTGACACTCACACACACACACACTGAGTGTCAGTGTGTATGAGTGTCAGTCTGTGTGTGTGTGTGTGTGTGTGTGTGTGTGTGTGTGTGTGTGTGTCCTGTTGCAGCCAGGGGCGGGGTGTAACATTGCGCACCACCTCCATCCCCCCCTTCCGCAAATTCTGCGTACCCCCCCCCCCCCACACTGACTGACACACACACTGACACACATTGACGGACACACACTGACACACATACACACACTGGCTGACACACAAACACACAAGGAATTCACACTTAGTGCAAATAGCTAATACAGGGGATGTGTGCCGAGCACACACATTATATGTCAAATTTATTTGCGTTTTGTCAATGAAATTGTATTTTGATTTTTAATTAAAACATCACCAACACAAATACAATTTCTGTGACAAAAGTCAAAGAAGTTTCACTTACTATGCGCATGCACAGCACACACAGCTTTTTTTTTTTTTTGCTTGTTTTTAAGAGGTCTTGCTCCTTTCCGGAGTTATTAATGTTTGAACTATTCTTTGTCTGGGAGGTTAAAATGGAGCTCTCCCCAGGGCCCACTGCAGTCTTAAGGTTCGCATTAGGGGGGAAAAATAATGCAGCAAAGTTACTGAGGGGAATATATGAACATTTAGAGTTATTTATATAGGCTTCTTGCGAGATTGCTGGTTTAAATGTTTTATTACATAAAATGAAAGACAATTTCAGCATGATATAGTCACTAACTTCTCTGGATTGCACTGTTCCGGTGTGAGGTATCGGGATGTGACGAGGATGTAGATAAGTGTCCCTCGCGTCTTCAATGCGCAAACCTGGCTGGGTGCACAGCGTAAATAATATATAAAAATGCAGAAATCTGGCACACTCGGGACCAATAGAATAAAAAGGTTTTGTTGTATCTATTAATATAGCGCTTTTCTCCCAATGGTACTCACAGCGCCTCACAATTACAGCATCGTGCGCAGCGTTTCTGGGCTGTCCCTGCCCGATAGAGCTTGCAATCTGTTTTTGGTGCTGAAGGCGCAGAGACCAGGAATTTAACCAGATTCCCCTGCTTCACACTGTCATTGGCTAGAGTCTGTCTTGACTCACTGAGGCACTGCTTCTGAGTCCTAAGTGCCTGATTTCTAAATTTTTCTAAAAATATCCTTTTTACTTAGACATGTCTAGGCATATTTTGTTATGTATAATGTTTAATATAAACAGTAGTGTTAAAGTACCCTTGTGAAACTGCCATTAGCCTTTGGTGGCTACAACCGTTTTCTTTTAGTTCTGTGCTGCCAAATCAGAGTTTGACCCTGGAGCATTCATTTGGAAAGAGATTTAAATCCTTATCCAAGAAATATTAAACGGTGGCAGATGCTCTGAATCACCCCATACGGTTTTCACTCTTGCGTCCCCTGTGCAGGACTGCACGCCACGAATTTTAAATGCAATTTGCTTTTACATTTCGTTGATCAACCCAATTAGGTTTTATTGGTAAATCCTCCAGCAAAACGTCTGTTTTGGCGCGATCTTGATTTAGACAGCGAAACCTGCCTTGTGATGCTTCTGCCACCCTCTTTTCTCCGCTGTCTGCCCTTACCTAGCTTTTAACAAAAGCATTACAAAAATATTGTAATTGTTATGCTTTTTCATGAAATACGTGGACTGCAAGTTTAAAAACAAAGTTCTAGAAGCTGTATTGGTCTTGGGAAAGTACACAATGCCATTCCTTTCAGTGAAATAACAATAAGTCCTTCAGATTAATTTAGCGTATAGAGCAGTGGAGTTAAACCTTTTTTGGTTAAGGAACCATATAATTATATTGAGATTCTGCAGAACCCCAACCCTCTCTAATAGCGCGTCGGAGATCAGATGCATTGTAAGGAACCCCAACCCTCTCTAATAGCGCGTCGGAGATCAGATGCATTGTAAGGAACCCCAACCCTCTCTAATAGCGCGTCGGAGATCAGATGCATTGTCAATTCTTCTCCATTTGGTACAATATTCAAATGACCTGGGAATTGCAGGGAACAATTGAGGGGATGCCTGGGGAACCCAAGGCTTCCTAGAAACCCTGGTTGAGAAACCCTGGTACAGAGTTTGAAGAGATCTGTAAGGTTCTACACACCATGTAATTATATCTATGAACGGTTTGCACTGAACTTGCTATTAAACATGTGTTTATTAAATATTTAAAATTGATTTCACTATCCTGAGGCTGTAAAGGGACATTTTGATTTATGAACTAGCTTACATATAGGTAATGTTTCCACTAAAGATTTTCACGTCCCGTCCTTAAGCTGTAATGAGTCTTTGTTGTGTTATACAGCAGTTCTCTTATCTTTAGTGAATGGGCATGTCTCTGAAGAACCCTTCCAGTAGAGGTCATGAAGATCCGTTTTGCAAAGACCATTCAAACTGCTTAGTAATTCTGCTTGGTATACAGTAGTTCTCGCAAATGGCTTGAGGCGTTATGGCAGCAGAGGGATCAGTATGTTCACACTCCCCCTGCCTGTCCTATGCTCATTGATTTGTTTTCCAACTGCTGTCAGGTTTGTCCCTCATCTTTCTTTTCTTTATTTGTCTTGATTAATTCTACTTGATGACAGCCTGCAAATGCTACTTAAAAACTGACTGAGCTAGTGGTGTCCAGCTGACATATAATATATGTACACTATTATACTTATGTAATGCTAAAAACCTTTGAAATTCTACATCAAATGTATGTATCCAGCAGCTCAACTTGCAGACGGGAGTGTCTGATTTCAGCTTTGAACTAAGAAAACGGACTGCAAGGTTGATTTTCTACCAAGTTGTATTGCATAAATGGAATATGCCGTTTAGGGCCACCTTTTTAAGATTGAATCCAGCTAGTATTCATTTTATTGATGGGTGTTAGGGGAGGTCTTTAGTAAAATAAAGGTTTTCTCCTTTTATTGACTAAAATCAATGATTTTTGTTCTGTAAAATAGAACATCAAAGTGGTTAGCACTCATCTTTGCCTACCATGGAGTTCAAACAATAGCCTTATGAGCCCCAAGTCATGGCCCCAAAGTAGTGATCTGACATGTCAAGTTATTGAATACTACTCTGCCTTATTGTTGGAACCAGTAGTCTTTAAGGAATCACGTTTACCATGCGTTGTTTCATATGTTGCATTGTGGTTTAGGTAGGGGCTTTATTCACACTGTTGACTTGGCTACAAAGGTACTTATATTGCCTGATGCATAAGTCAGCGGTGTGCAAACGGGGGCGCGAGATTTATTTATTTATTTTTGTGTGGAGCAGGCGGTTGCAGAGCTTCCGTGCTCTTCCCCAAGGCATTTAAATTAAATGCCGGGGAACTGCGCGAGGTCTCTCCAACCTCCTACTTACCGGGATTCAGCCGGCTTCAGGAAGCGTGACCATGGCAATGCGGCGTCAAATGACATCACGGTTGCCCTGGTAACGTCAAATGACGTTGTGCGAGCTGAGGGTGGCGGCGGCCAATGGGGGGGGGGTGGGGCTAGAAATTGGGGTCGCGGCATAAGTAACTTGGGAGCAGCAGTGATGCCACCATCCAAGTAACCAACATCAGAACGATTTGGCGGCATTGAACTAAATTGGGGAGATTTGACCAGTCTAGTCAGGCTTAGATGTGTGAACTAGCCAAAATAGGACTTCACATCCTTGTTTTGCAAGTTGGGGGTTTATATACCATACATACACAAAACCCGCTATAGGTATGTGCACACATTTATTTATAAAAAAAAATGTTTTACCACGAAGTAATACATTGGGTTAACGCTCTTTTTCAAGTATGTCCTGTGCACAATTATAAAAATACATGGTTACATTAAAAGAACAGCTATACAGTCAACTCAGACATTTCATGGACAGAGTTGGATAATTGGGTACAAGGGATAAAGGGCTGGTGAGTTTCAGATTTGAAATAGAGCCGCTTTAACATCAGCAAACGGCTCATGTCCCTTTAGCTGTACCAAAGGCTGTGCGCCTTTGGGGAAACAGAATTGTACACTGGGGGTGTTGAGATTCAACGCAGCTGTGAATACAAAGTTCTTTGTGTCCTCTTGGCTCATTAACATTCCAGTGGGTGGGGTTGACGTTCCACAAAGTACAAGCAAATGTTAACCCGTAGGACGCTGGTCCTGTGCTGAGGGGAGCAGTTCTTGGAGAGCCCCATCAGGCTGTCTGCCTTTTGGGGCAATGCAGATGTACACTGTACCTATGCACACACATGCACACACATGCACACGTACGCACTATGTACACCTGTACATGAACGCACATGTGCACAAACCCATCTGCAATGCGTTACTGTCCTGGCTAATCCGGTAATAGGGAGGGGCTCGTGTAGGAGAGGAGACACCCAGGAACAGATGAGTCATTGGCTTACTGGATGCACAGGTGAAAAATAAAGCTACAGTATCTGTAAGTGACAAGACTCTGGCACGGTTCCTTCATTTCCCCCCCTCTGGCCATCGCTTGGCTAGGAGCCAAGCCATCATAAACTGGGTATGGTAGATTCTTTTCATCAACACCGACCACATCACAGGTTATAAATTAAAGTTTTCTCTTATTTCCTTGTAGCGTCGTGGTAATTGGTGCTTAAAGGTTTTCACAGCACCATTTTTATTTAAAAGTTCCTTCCCAGATAGCCACACTAATAGGTGGCCTTGTAACCTGTTTCCAGTTCTTTTACTGTTGGTCTCCATTTTGAACAAAAAAATGCAAGATATTTGAGACGCAATAATGTCAAATAATTTGTAGTAATGCCAAAGTAAAATGAACATCCACCAGATGTATATTTGTTTACTTTGGTCACTGCTACCATTTTTCTGTTGCCATTAACTGGTTAAATTGACCTGTCACTGCCTGAGAAGACTTGTTTCTAGTGAAACTGGTTTTGAATTTACGTGTACAGTTTGTTTATGCCGTGCATACAGTTCATTAATTGTACAATGCTTGTGACTTGTAAGCAGTCTTGTGTCCTTTCCTTCCTTCTGTCCTTTCTCTCTAATGTACACCGCACTTTACAAGCGACAATGCAATATAGGGAGTTATTATAAGTGCAACAAATCTAAAAGACAATACGAAAGAATGTCTGCCCATGAGAACTTACAATACCTCTTGGATTGTATGTTAGGAAATGCTTCGTTCAAGTCTTTTTAGGACTTAGAGGTGCATAGAGAAGATGCTTGAGATAGTGTGTGAGGGAGTTCCACAGGTGGGGGCAATACAGGAAAAAGATTTAAGATGAGAGCAGTGTAGGTGCTGTAGGACGGGAATGCTATGAGCAGGGGCAAAGTGAGAAATCAAAGCTGATCTGTATGGAGGAGCAGATGAGGAACGCCTTAATGGTCAATAGGAAGACTTTGCAGTCGATCTGGAACTTGATGGGAAGCTAGGCTAGAGATTTCTAAATGTGGAACAGATCACAGAAGTTCAGATGACTTTTGCATCCCTTGACTTATACGATATCAGTGCTACTACCCTACTTAATATAACCATGATATCGACATCTAAGTGAATCCAAAGGGTTAGCGTCAGCATTTTTGGATTGTCATATGCTATATTTAATCGGTTCTTACGGTCATAATTTCAAGTCCCCATCTACTCTAACCAAACTGCTTGCTTTGTTTCAAAGTCACTGGGTGCCGATTTATGCCAAAATCTTTACATTCACATGTTCTGAGCACCAAAATGCCTCATCTAAAAGGGATGGCGTTCTGGACCATACATGCTTCCACTAAAGTTGATACTTTGGCGGCGCCTGTTGAAATCTGTCAGGTACCTGGCCGGGGGGGAAACCCTGGAGCTTCTGAAATGTGCTCTGCAAATAGACGCAATGCAGATGAGTAGTGTGTTCCTGTGTGTGATTTGTTATTTTATCCTGCTGAACTGGTTTTTGAAGAGCCTAAATCTTGCTTGGTTTAACTAGTGAGGTGGACATTACAGGCATGGAAATAAACGCATTGTGAAAGCTGGACTGCATCTATCCCAGACCTACCAACTAAGATTGCAGTAGGTGCTGAAAGCTGGTTATGGGCGTTGTGCGACTTTCCACATACAGTATGGTAGAAACTGCAATTGCGTAACATGGTAAATGATTAGTGTTATTTCTGTTCCTGGTAGTTACTAATATTTTTTTTTGTTCACTTTAATGTCCATAATTGATGCAAAATTATTTCATCAAAAAGATGTCAAGGAAGATGCAAAATCCACATGCTCTTAAAATTGGCAGTTTTCCCCCTTTAGTCCACTTAGAACTGATACTGCTTTGAATAATGCTATTTAAGCTCCTTAATTGCCGTAAAAAGGCCTGTAATGCATAACGTTTCAAAAACATTGTTGGGACCTGTAATTGTATAGATTTAAAAAATATATATATCATTTATGAAATGATGACTTTCTGTTTAACCCTTCTAACCCAGAGACTATGAAGACTTGTATTTCAACTTCTTCTTTAAGAACATGTATACCAGAACGGATTAGTCTAGAGCAAGTATGGCTGTGCAAATGACACAAGTCATATTGGTCATTATTCCAGCATATGAATCTGTTAGCCACTAGTAAGAATACAAAACAGAAGACTAAATAAAGCACGTCTATTGTTAATCTCGTGAAGGATTTGTTTTAATTTAATTAAAACCCTCCATGTAGAAGCCATGCTATTTGAGTATTCTCATGTGACTGGCTTAGTAAATGGCCTACTTGTGTTGTTGACAATGCTCTTTTCTGTACTACAGCTTCTGCCTTGCTGCATATGGTCTGGTTAAATCGGCAATTCATGTCAATGGTAAAATTGACCACTCCTTTCCTAATAATGCACGTACAATAAAAGTATAATTATACAGAGTTCTATTGACACCTAGTGCCCTTAGTCTAAAATACAGATTGGCAACACATAGCAGAATCCGAATAGAACCCAAGGGGATGTATTTCATCGGGTTGCTAAAAAAATAGCTCCCCCACCCACCCTCATTTTTACTGTGGTCATTGGAAACATTTGCAGGGCAGGAGTATTGAGACTCATTAATCTATCATTTTATTTTGTTGGTGTCAAGCAACTTTAGAAAACAGACAGCTTAAAGGAGCAATCCAAGCAATATCCTACGTGTATATATCTAAGATATACGTACTACATTTTTATTTTTGTTTTAATTCCACTCTTAATGCCATTTGAGTTTCAATATACTGAGCATCCTTTGATTTCTATAGCCGGTTTTAGCTCGCTGCCCCAGCAGTGCAAGATATTTTTAACACTTTCCTGTTTGTGATCATTTGTTGCCAATATCCCTAGCAGTTCGAGCTGTAAACTGTAACAATGGATAATATCACCTTCATAATATAAGAATACTGAGTTGCACTGAAGGATCGATTGAAATTGTGTCAGCCAGCCATTTAGTGAACCCTAAGGCCCGGGCCATAGAGGTGTGGGGAGAGCGGTGGCGCGCTAGCGCTGAGGCTCGCCTGCTTCAGTCAGCGCGATTGCACGGACTTGCAGGCGAGCCAGCGTGCGCGAAGGGAGCCGGGGGGAGGTGGTTGGAGGCGGGGCAGGGACGTCGCTGGGCCAATCGCCGGCGATGCACTGACGTCAATGTCACGGCGCCGACGTCACGGCTGCTGTGCTGTGATTGGAGGTTTTCAGCCGACAGCGCGCTGAAAAACAGCTTGGCGCTCGGCTGAAACCTCCAACTCGTCAGCACGCCTGCGGACGCTCGCGTGAGCCCCCTCTCAAGGCATCCTCATTGAGGATGCAGGGGCTCAGCGCGGAGCGTCCGCACGACTCAGCACGGCCTGTCCGTCTATGGACTCGGCCTAAGGCATTTAAATCAAGTGCCGGGGGAGCGGAGAAGGCCTCTATAAACCTTACTTACCTTGGCTCCGGCGGCTTCTTACACACGTCGCCATGGCAACGCAGTGTCATCAAATGCTGCCGTCACGTTGCCATGCCGCTGACGAAGTAAAGGTAAAAGGGGGGGGGGGTGCGGAGAGGGGGAACAGCCAGCAGGAAGGTGCAGGTTTAAAACTTTGCGCTCCTCTGCCGTAGAAAACAGGATTTTGATGATAAATCCCAAGCGAACCAATTGATCGGCAGCTTAGGTAATTAGTTTTCAATAAAGGTAATCAAAGGCTGCATATATTAAAACAAAGCTTTTCATTTTTACGTGGCTTGGACAGCATCTTTAGCGAGTTACTGAATCCAAGGGCAAAAGGCAACCAAGCAGCATAACCTCTACTACCCAGTACTATGAAAGGAAAGAAATTGCAACAGAGTAGCGTGTGTATGTACACACACACACACACACACACACTATATTTTTGTATGCATGGAAGTGTGCCGAGCGTTCAGCCTTGCAACTCGCAGCTTTTTATTTGAACCCTTTCAAAAAGTTCTGCAGCACATAGTTCCGCGCGCGGCATGTACTGTATGTAGAGCTGTACGTGGGCTTCAGCTTCATTAAACGGTTAGCTGCGGCGCTCGGGCGACACGGCTGCGTGGTGTTTTTTTTTTTTTTTATTCCAGACAGTTAAGTTGGAAACTGCAGAGGACACCAGTTGACAGCCAATTCATTTTGCTGATTCATCCGTTCTACAGATGGCTCCGGGCCAGAGCTTGGCTTGCAGATTAAAGGTTGCAAAGCTGCAAAGCTGCTGGGACTTGAAGGAATGTTGGTAAATTGTTGCTGTAGGAAGGCAGGCAATAAAAACTTTTTTTTTTTTTTTTTTCGTGTCATTTTCTGCTTTATTTAAAGCGGCAACGCCGCCCCAGTGACTTGCAGGAGTTCCCCCCCTTTGCCCTGTTTTTCAGTGATGCAATGGTGGTGTAAGGAGATAGTGAGGAGATTTTGACACTAGACATTTTTAGAATGTGTGAAAGAGTTTAAGGTTTACATGGGACATTCTTTGGAACAGTGATTCCCTTCTTATTCCTTGTACTGTCGCTTGCCTTTGTATGCGATTTATTTATTATTTTTTTTATCTTAAATGCATATCTTTCATCCAACAAAAGTCATTGTAATTGTTCTGCATTGAGCATACAGCTTCATATTTCGTATATTTGCAAGTAAAAGCAGCTAACCTACGTCCAACTTTTTTTTTCTTTGTATATGTAAAGCATGTGACAATCATTCTACATTCTCAACTAAGCTGGCAATTGTTTGGTACTCTTGTTATCTGTCATTCTTGATTGTGTGCCTAACAATGACTATTTCAGTTAGTGTAACTCAGCAGCTACAATATATCCTGAAATTATTAAGGATTATGTATAAATCCAGTTTATACAGCTCAAAATTGGATAAATTGTTCCCAGCAAACAGGATAGTGTTGCAAAGGTCTTGCTTGCACTGCGTGAGGTGGGTTAAAACCTGCTATAGAAATCCAAGTGCTTTAAAACGCATTAAAATGACATTGAGTTGAATAAAAGTCACTAATACAACAGACTGGTTTAAAAAACAAAAAAAAAAAGATATTCACATTTTGCTGCTTTAAGACTTAATGGAAACAAACTAGGGAAAAACCCACTCGCCCCCCCAAAAAAACTCCCTCACTCTTCCCCCCCCCTCAATCCATCTTTTCCCCTGCAGAAAAACAATGAACTAAACTAAAATAAAGGACTTATTGTGTTACGCATTTTCCTCCCCACATTTGTTCTTTTCCCTAATTCTGATTAAAGTCGTATGTTAATGCTCATGGCGTGACAAATGCACGCTTCCGCTCGCCACGGGCGAGTGCATTTTGGCCGCTGTTGAGTGCTTACCTGCGGCGGGGTATGACGATCTGTCTTCCCCTGCAAATTGTACTCTTTCCCCTGCAGGTCCTGGGGAAAAAGTGGCCGTGCAGCGTCAAATTACGCCGTGTTGCCAACGGGACGCCACGTGACCGTCCCGTTGCCATAGCAACTCGGCGTCATTTGCCGTCGCACCTTTTTTTTTTTTTTTTTTTTTTTTTTTTTTTTTAGGACCGGCAGGGGAAGACAGATCGCCGCAGATAAGCACTCGACAGCGGCCAAAATGCGCTCAGTGGGCGAGTGCATTTGTCACGCCCTGAGCATTAACATACGACCTTAATCAGTATTAGGGAAAAGAGAAAATGTGGGGGTGTAAAATGCACCTCACAATAAGTCATTTGTTTTTAACATTGTTTTTGTGGGCAAAAGTATCATTTATACACATACACAGTACCTCCCCAAATACACACACTACCCCCCAAATACACGCACACACTACCCCAATACACACGTGCGCACACTGAGTCTGTATTTTGGGTGTACACTTGCCCCCCCAATATATACGCGCACATACGCCCCCCGCAGCCTCCGGCAGGACAGTGAGGGAGAGGGGCAGCGATCTGCGGGCGGAAACGAGCCGCATGTGGGTGCGGAAAGAGCCTCCGACCCCTTACCTAGGGCCTTTAATTAAGGAAAGAATAAAGCTGTGATTCTTAAATTGCATTTCCTTATCAGGGCATTGTAAGATGAGATATTTGAGTACCAGCTCGAGATTCTACATGGGTAATTCTCATAGGGAAAAAATGCATTTTCACATTTTAAAGATAAAGATGAATTGCAGTTCCTTCCCAAAAATATAATTGGATAGAATTTATACATGTTATGGTACAACGGTCTAGAACACCACAAGCTGTGTAATGCAGTAGGCAGAGTCTTTAGAAATAGTCCTGTACAAAGCATTTTGGAAGTTTAAAATGAATGTTTTCGTATGCCCACTCCAGCGCTCTGTCCATCTGCTGATGGAACGCTGTAATATTTCCGGTGCTAAAATAGGCTTGGGGGGGGCCCTCGGTGGGATTGAAAGATGTTTTCTATATGCGCTGTACCCTGTGCAGGGAGGGCTTTCAACGTTATTCTTAACTCAACCTTGTGTCTGCTTTGTACTTCGAAAAGACCATGCAGTGACTTAAACTATGCCGTTGCTTTCTATATAAAGCATAACTAAATGACGTTGCCAGACTAACTTTGTTTGCTGGCACACTTGCAAAGTAAACCTCCTGGTTTATGTAATGTGAATTTAAAGAAAATATCCAGCAAGCCTGTTTATTCCAATGAGCAATCTGGAAGGTATGTGATGAGCTGATGATTTCTCATTAGAAGAAAACTCTGACAGTGTGTGAAAAATGGTTCAGAGGTGCCAAACGGATCTCCAGTATTCAGTGGCACCATTTGCCATCTTCCCTCGCTTGCTTGAGTGGGAAATTCCAATTTCCAGGGGCGGATCGATACCATCTGATCTGTAAACTGAAGAGAAGTCCGCTTCCATCTTCCTGTTTAAGTGATGCCGTGTTTTGCCAAACAGGCCAGGGCACTGTGCCACGTCCTCTCTTGCACCCAAAGGGTTAAAGTAGGATTCACCACTTCCATGCACCATAATATTCTTGAATTTGTATTTATTTATTTTTTCCATATGCACTAGTGACATATATTTTAATCTCACACATCTAGTTCGGAGAGGAATCTGGCAAAATAATGCCTCGGATAATGTCCCTACACCATCTGATTTCCAGCAGGTGGCCTACTTATCTCTTCCTCAAACTACAGCACTATTCATTACTGTTGCAATAAGACCTGCTAGAATCGTCCCTATAGAGCTCTTAGAAGGTGGAAGAATAGGTGATTCTGAGGGCTCAAAAAAAATGTCCTGCAATCCTCTTTACTGCCTTTAACTCCTGTTGCATGTTTGACCTGGAATTTGGCTCCTGGGCTTAAGCGAAGTGACCAACCTTGACCTCTCCTTACTTGTCGCCAGTAATGTTCTGATCTCTCTGCCTCTTGACAGTTGACATGATTCAAAGTGTGGTGTGTTTACCACCCTGTGGTATAGAATGTGTTGATGCTGATGGCACTCTGACAGTCCTTAGGAATGCTTTGTCTGTTGTTCTGTGATATGTCACAGTAAGATCTCGTGCAGCCATGGTTAAGAACCAGCAAAGAAAAATCGCGAGAACTTGGGCTCATTTTGACTTGCCATTTTTTGGGGGGGGAAATTAATCTTCATTTTTCCTTGTAGCTGTGAACACCAGCAGGTATGCAGAAAGTTATCGGATTCAGACATACGCAGAATATATTGAGAAAAAGTATGAGGAGAACCAGGCCAAGAGAAAATGGGCAGATGATGGATGGAAGGATTTGGAGAGGAAGAGGTTAAAAACACAATACGCCCCATACGTTCCACCGGGTCGAGATTTTTATGTAAACAGGTGAGAACCAATTTTTCCTTTTATATACAGTATGTAAAGTACAAGGACTATACACTTATACATGCATACACACACTTATACATGCATACACACATGCACAAATATATACACGTGAGTGTGTACACACACACACTTCGCTGCTAGAAAGATCACTTTTAGAATATTAGAATAATAATCCCCAAATCTGGTTGGTAGAAAACTAGCAAGTTAAAATTGATGTACTTCTATGTTGAATGTACATTAATATGTACAAAGTGACCTTATTTTACCCCTCTTTTTAGATTGTGTTCTGAAAGCAGATCCTTATAAAATATTAACAGACCCAAAGTTGCCTCGGCCATTGTAAGCAGATTGCTTCACGTCATTTGTTTTGAGCAAATGATGGCATGCACTAAATCATAATTGTAGGTAATCTTTAAATGTCTTGCATGGAAATGTAGAATACAGTGCAAGTGTCATAAAGCACTTTCTCTACCAGTTTGAAGTTTCAGATTTTTAAAGCGGCAATCCCATCTCCTGACATTTGTATCCCATTGGCGAGAGACCCGCTGGTGCTATCTGTAGTTACCCTGCCTTAAAATTGCACTAGTCAGATCATTTTCACTTTCCTGACATGGAGTTTAATAATACATCAGAATCCTGTGGGCTACTTAGGGGAATCACACCTATAGAAAGACTAAATTCAGAGTGTGCTGCAATGGTCATGTATAATTGTGGCTAGAAATTCCTGCAATTATCTGTTGCTGCATAGTAGAAAAACTATCAGATAATGTCACAATAGTGAGAAATGAGGGTTGTTGTACACGGTATTTTTTTATTTTTTTATTAATTTTATTTTTAATCGGGATTGATAAAGTAGCATAGCATAAACTCCTCTGCCCCATGTGGGTTGAATTGAACAGTGCAGTTTTGCTCTTGGGTATAAATGCTTTTATACGAAGTAGTGGCATCCTTATGTTCTGCAGTGGTCTGTCTTTCTTGCAGAAGTAGGGGATTTAAGCTTTTACTTACTCGTTTGCACATTGGGGTTTCAAATTTGTGCGGGTCTTGCTAACCTAAACTATTGGCAGTGTACTCAGCCTGTATACTTTGAGTTGGGGGATCGCAGTTGAAAGTAACATTTTGGTCTTGGATATGCTTCCTTATAAAATGTTAACCACCCCTTAATTGGTTTCTGCAGGAGTTTGTCTACTCTTTATCTTGGTACTATTTTTACAGCACTTCCAGAAATGTCACAATGTTGAAATACCATTTATTATGTTAGTAGAAAAACAATTAATAAAAATCATACGTACACCTACTGTTGGTTCTTTATGGAAATTCAACAAACTGTGCTATCCTACAGTATGATGGAAAAAGTCAAAACAATTGTTAGACTAACTGTTTCCTACCTCACACTAAAAGACTACTGTACCCCCTACCAGGACTTGCCCATAAGCTAAACTACACCTTAGGGCCTTACAATGAGGGACTGAAAAATAGAAAAAAGTATACATTTCAAGTTTTCAAATCGGATGATAAAGATATGGGAAAAGATTCTCTCTACCCTGTATGGACATTTCTGCTCCAATATGTTGCCTAAAGTACTCTGAACCATGACCTGCCTCATTGTAATGACAGTTCAGGGACAACGATCATGTCGAGTAGACCACGGTCCTTACAAACGTGCCCTCGTACGGCCATGTTGTCTTACCAGACTTCTCCCACGCAAGCCTTTCTCTAGTTGGGCTATTTAAGGTCATTTCTCACAACATGGTTCTTTTGATCACTCTGAAATTTTACATAAAATAACACGGTTCAGATGAAGTTGATAAAAAGCAGTATTAATATTTCTGCAGAACAAGCCAAATGTCCTAGGCATTCAGAAAAATCGTTAATCATGTCTCTCCCTTTTTTAAGTATTACCTTTATGTACTTACTAGCTATACTAGGACTAACATTCATCCCGTGTAACTGGCCATATCTTTAATGTAACATCTGGCAAACAGATGTATTAATGTGGATATGCAAAGGAAGCAGAGACTGAAATCTTAAGTTTTCCGATTAGTCTTGACTTAATAGTTCTGTCTAATCAACAGTGCATACTGTCCTGGTTTGCTGAAGGAAACTGAATGTTATACAGTCTTGCATCAAAAACAAAAAGTTTTGCCCTTCATTGTTCGTGTCTATTGTAGGAATACTGAAAATTAGACTCCAGTAGGGAACTGCGTGTGCTGCAATCCGTCACCAGAAAACTACACTCGGCTCTTCCGACCTTCATGATCCTGTCCATGATGCCGATAGGATAGAAAAATGGGTCTCTCATCCCAATGATGCTTGTTCTTGACTCGCCCAAGGAGATTCCAGTGTTGCCACTGTTGGGTTACTGGGTTAGGAATAGTTGGTCTGTAAGGTCATGCAGACAGTAGGTGGTGGTGGGGGGGGGAATACGGGAGCTTTAGCATGATAAAGGTGAAATATTTGGTTAACCGCTGAGAACGTGGTGCTAAACAGTTGAGTAATGAGTGCAACCAATTGCACTGCAAAATGTGTATCGGGCGGGGGGGGGGCAGCTTTCTGTTATACTGAAAGATTTAATGTATGGCAGAGAAGGTCGTTTCCTCTTGCGATAGGACGATATATATTTTTTTAGAGTCTACTTGCTACTGAATTGTGCAATCGTTTGGCAGATTGCTACTTCAGAGACGGTAAAATAACTGGTTTAGATGCTAAAATGGGCACCTAGATTTTCGAACTGCTTTTTTTTTTACCTCTGAATACTTCAGATGCTCTGTATTCCTTGGATTTACTGTATTCACTGTATAGCAGTTTTGTTTTACAGTAGGCACAAAGCCCTAACACACTGTACGTTGTGTGATTCTGCTTGATATTTTGATATTGTGCTTCAGATCTGGATTTAAGGAGTTTGGTTTTAGGTCTGGTCTCCATAAGGAAAGGGTAAAAGTTGCAGTGGGGAAGTTCATATTGTATCTGCTTACTGTTTCGTTTATGCCAAACTTAAGGACGGCACTGGGATTAAATGGCAAATGAATACATTCCAAGCCCTTATTACAAAGAATACCGAGGGAGTTGGCAATGATGAGGCTTTTAAAGTCACTGTCTATTCGTACCTGATTTCAAGCATAATCCAAGCAATGTGTTGAGACCATTTTTGATTAAAGTAGAAAAATAAGGCAGTGCACTGCCCAAAGTAACAGGAGGCTCACGGTTTTAAGCAACAAAAAATAGATTTATCAAGGTGATAAAGGGCATTTTTGCCTGAAACTAGTTGGTGGACCCCTGCTGTGGCCTAGGGGGGACCCTTTTGTCCATTTTTTATGTAATAAATCTATTTTTTGTTGCTTAAAACCGTGAGCCTCCTTCTGTTACTTTGGGCAGTGCACTGCCTTATTTTCCTACCTGTTCCTGCCATCCCCTGGGAGATTGCACTATGCTTATGAAGATTCTGAGATTGGATACTCCAGGAGAAACTGAGTGAGTTCACTTTGTGGGTCGCTGTACCCCTTTTTTTCTCTGTTATATGGGACGTTGGTCCGTACTATTTATTTATGGTGCCGCTGGCATTAGGTACTAGTCCCCTAACCCTATTAGGGCTTTGTTATGCTATATGCTTACATTGAAGGAGTTTATCCTAAACCTCAGTTTATTATGCCAAACAGGACTTGTTTTTTTCTGATGCACTGGCTTTCTACACAACCATTTTTGATTAAACAAAGGAGTGCAGAAGAAAATTAGTAACTCCGACCTGTGCATTTCATGTTCTGTCTTTGTTGTAACTCAAATCCCCAGTGTCCTGTAAAATATCTACTGTGTTCAAACCAGATCGCAGCAAAACATAAAAGGGACGTGCAGTTGAACACACGGGAAGACCCTAGTACAATGATGGCCAACTCTAGTCTTCAAGAGCCACCAACCGGTCAGGTTTTAATGATATCCCTGATTCAGCACAGGTAGCTTAGTTGTTGACTGAGCCTCTGAACCACCTGTATTGAAGCCAGGATATCCTTAACCTGACCTGTTGGTGGCCCTTGAGGACTTAAGTTGACCACTCTTGCCCGAATATCAGGTTCTACATCACTTGTCCGAGTCCTCAGAGGGGGGAAATGGCAATAGAATGTTGTACTTTGCATACTACTGGTTTTAAATTGGGTTGTCTCAAGACCAGTCTCAAAAGCTCATCTTTCCTTTATGTATGTCTTTATTTATATAGCGCCATTAATGTACATAGCACTTCACAGCAGTAATACACGTGACAATCAATTAAATAACACATAAAGGGAATAAGTGCTTAAGACATAAAAGTAACATTTAGGAAGAGGAGTCCCTGCTCCGAAGAGCTTACACTCTAATTGGTAGGTAGGAAGAACGTACAGAGACAGTAGTAGGGCGTTTTGGTAAGTGTCTGCAAGGGGCCACGGTTAATGTACGAGGTGTTAATTATCAGGTGTGCCCTGTGCAAGCACCAGTGTTCTTACCACGAAGCTGCACTTTCAGCAAATGGTACAGGCTAAAATTTAACTTTTGTTCATTAAAAGGTATCACTTTAAATCAGACTTGTTTCCACAGGGCCAGGAGATTTTCCTGCAGTTGTGGATCTTCGAATAACTAGGAATGCAGAGCCAGAAGTACACGTTTCCACTAGAAGTTGTTCACATTACAGAAACACAGAATACATCTACTCTTTCCAATGATTGCAGTTACTGATGCTCCACTTACGCCATTTACTACTAAAAGCTGCATTGTTTCTTTTTCCGTCTAATTACACATTGGGTTTTTTTCACATCCGATTTACATCACCACTATTAAGCTTCAATTGTGCTTGATGTGGTTTAAAATCCAGCAATGTAGGGGGTATTTTGAGGGAAGATTCATTTTTGGCACTTGGGCTGTATGACTTCAATAGATGTCAATTGCAATTTGATAACCCAGAATTGTGTACAAACACCAAACAAACAAAAATCCTCAGCTCGAATGTTGCATCCTTTCACATGTGTTTTTTGTCTTTTTTTTTTTTAATTTCAGTTTTGTTGCTCCAAGTTCAGTGGGGAAGAGAAGTATGAGTCCTATTGAGGAGGAAACGGTCTCCGACGAGGTTGAAGATGTGCAAACTCAGGAAGAAGTTGATCCAGCAGCCGCTGGTGTGTCGGATCAGAAGAAGAAAACCAAGAAATACAAGAGACAGAAAACGGACTGTGCTCCCGCTGGTAGGTTGGTTTCTAATTTCATGGGCTTGTATGGCCTTGCCTGTTTGGTTGGTCTTGATCTCCATTTATTTACCCTAATGATTATCTTATTTGTCTGGACCTGCTGTTAACCTTACTGCATGAGAGGTTTTGGGACCCCCAAGCAGGATTGCCTTCTCCATGGTACAGGACTCCAGCCAGGGCGGTTAAGTTTGAAGGGGTGAGGTCTGTCTCGATTTGCTTGAGTGAATGGGGGGGGAAGGGGGGTTTGGCTGTGGTGCAGTGTGTGATGGTAGCAGGAGCATGTCCATGGGGCAGGAGCACAAATCAAGCAACTTAAAATTGGAATGTAGGGCAAATATGTTCTCCCAAACCATCGCAGGCTTTGTGGCCACTTGGTCCACTTGTATGGTAGTGCCACCACTGCCTTAATGGAGGGTCATATTGGTTTGGGTATCTGTTAAGGCAGGCCATAAAACATTGCTCTCATTGTATGGATCTATACATTGATCGGTTAGACCTATATAATGGAAGAAACCCGCTTTCAGATGTGTTTTGTCGCTATTGCTGTGCTTTGCAAAACCTTGATGGATTTTTGAACCCTAAGAGTTTACCATCAGGTTATAGGACACGGGCTATGAGTTTACCAAGTGACATAAAAATAGCGCTGGATCTCTGGATCTCAAGTTGCGGGTCTTGTCACTAAGACACGGTCCTCTGAAATGTTAAGACTACGCTACTGTGCTTGTACAGGAAGTAGAATGCAGAAGGCTGATGCTTTAGGAAAAATCCCCGTTGAAAGGGGATTAGAAGTTTGAAAAATGTTTTTGTTCTCATTTGCATGTAGGTACCAGTCTGAATATCTGCGTGACTACTGTATATGCTGTATTTCACCTTAGGGACTGCAGCAGGTGTTAGGTGTGGAAGAACCAGTTTGTGCTTGGTTTTGTTGCATTAAACATCTCTGTAAAAACAGAACAGCTGTAACATTTGTTATGCTCCCATTTTTTTGGGAAATATCCAGGGAAGATGTCTGTACTGCAATTCATACGGTAAAAACCTGACTGTCACCGCTTTAACCACTAATTGCTATCACAGAAGCGCACCCTGACTTTTGGGTGTCAAAATTAAGTTACTGTATATCCCAATTTGCTGCTCTATAATAGCCTGTAACAGGGTTTTTTTATTTTTTATTATTTGTTTAGCCTGAGAGGTATTTGCGACTTCTTAAAAATACCAATTTCTTTTATTTAAAATTGTGTGTTTTATTTTAAAAACTACAACATGGAAACATCCATTTAAATGTGTATTATGTGGAAGAAATCGCATACACAAGCGTCAACACTATCGTACCTCTAATAACCATTTGATCACTGTTCGATCACTTTTTAAAGACAACCCAGTGAAAGTGTCCAACAGAAGTAGGAAGTCTCTTAATTGAAACAATGTCCTGCAGCCTGGGTTGCTCTCATAAACCTTATGTGGACAATTGCTGGGCGCAGGTTCTGGATCCAGATGGTATGCAGAGACCTGAAAAAAGAAACCACATATAGTGTAATATGTTTAACATAAATGGCACCACTTTTGGGTAACGCCTAAATGTGAATCATATTTGAATTCTTTCATGAAATACAAGCGAGAATCAGCCACTAAATATTTATAGAAAATGACTTGCTGACACTTAGTTTTTGGTTATTTGGGGTGGGTGCCATTTTCAAATTATTTGACTGATTAATTGAGTCCAAGAACAATAATGAGCAGTCTTCTAAAACAGCATTTTAGCTGCTACTGACAAGTGACTTGATACCGGCAAATTCCTTGGCAACTGCCCATCACTGGGCACGGTCTTGGTTGAATTATCACCTAATACAAAATATACAGTGTTTTTCTCATTTGAAATAACCATCACCTGGCCCACTCATTACTAATGTTAACCGGTTTTGTTGAAGTTGTAACCGTGAATCGAATATCTATCCGCAAACTATTTAATGGTGAAGGATAGTAGCTTGCCAGTGCAATACAGCTCAACCCCGTTATAACGCGATCCGTTACAACGCGAATCCGCTTATAACGCGATGCAAGCGTGGCTCCCAATTTTCGTATTTATGAATACTTTACAACACGATTATTGGTATCTTAAATACTTTATTGTACAATGCATACAATTGCACATTATTTCTAACGCGATCCGCTTATAGCGCCATGTGATTCTTTGGACCCCAAGCCCAGCGTTATAAGTGGGTTGAGCTGTATTTATATATGGAGATTACACCTTGGGTAACGGATATGTCCCTTGATGTAAAATGCACTTGTAAGTAGAAGTGTTTGAAAAGGTACCCGGGCGCTATCTCTGAGGCTTGTTACAAATGCACTTGTAAGTAGACCAATAGAAGTGGTCCATTAATTTCTCGCCTATAAATGCACTCCCTTTAAAAAGTCCCCCTCAAAGCCAGTCTTTCTAATCGCATGCTTCACTTTCTACATACTGCAGGCATATGGATGTACAATCATTTGTCTCTAAAGTTTGTCAGGAATATGTTCTAACCTGCTTCCCAAGTCGGTGTAGCTGTGTTTATGCTGCGGCCCTAAACCAAAGCCTGATGTATTGTGTAGATCATATATAGAGAACCTATTCAATGTTATTTTCATAGTGAAGTTGAGCGGGTGGATTTCTGAAGAGGTGGAATTTCTTCTGTCACCCAGATTGTGGTAGCACACTAGCTATATGTGATGCAAAAGGAATCGCTGCTCCTTGAATTGACTGGTTTCCTTATTACGCGCACAATTGGTGTTTCCGTTAACTGAGCAAGCTAAAACCGACAGTAGTTTGAATCTGAACTTAATTTCCCCCATTTCTATTGTACATATTTTGCAGTTTGAACTGCAGCCTGACTGGGCAGTGTCATGTAAAAGACTTTCTTGCTGTGCATAGTCTGTGCTTATTTTGGGAGGTAGTTCTACTAGTATAAAGACAGAAAATGAACAATCAGTGGACTTGTGCAAAAGGTGAAGATTGATTTCTCAATATTTGACTTTTCGGCCCCAACACGGGCTGTTTAAAATAATAATAATTCTTGACGAGCAGCGCCTCTGGCAGACATCTGGAGTTGAGTGCTAAACAATTGTTGCAAATGCATCCTCTGGATTAAACGTTACTGATGCATGCTTATAATTTAAGTATAGCGTTGTTGCTCTGATGTAAATTAAATACAAAAATACATGTCTAACCCTGGTCTGGGACGTACAGTATTAATCACTTTCCTTCCAGGGGCGCTAGCACATATTGCTAAACCGATGCTTTACTAGCCCATCTCAAAGCACGAGTTGGCTTTCTCTCCTTTACCACACACTGGCGTTTCATCTTTCTGTTTTCTCTTTCAATACCTTTTCGTCTCCCCTGCACGGCAAAGGAAAGAACAGGATAGACGGCACTTGAATCGAAGCTAAAAGATGTGCTTCACATTTAAAATAATTATAGCCATAGGAGCACGTTAATGTCCTCCAGTCATTGTTCGATGGAGACGGTTTGGTGAGCGTGTGAGAATTTTGTCTGGTTTTCAGGAATATTTAAAGTGTTTAGTATTAGTAGCTCTGGATAATGACCAGTAAATATAAGTGCAGAAACTAATTATGCCTGTGATTTTTGCATACAAGAACTAGAAGCAAATAAATGTGGTGGCTGCCACAACTCCCCACCATTGATCAAACATTGTAGATCATGACCAATAACCGTCCTAGCATGCAGACCATTGACATTGGTATGATTTTAAAATAAAATCTGCGTTCATTGAATTTAAGGTGTGACACTATCTTTATTTTATTTATTCATCCATTTCGCAAGTTCTGAAGGATAATTGTGATCTTCTGTTTCAGAGTGCGGTAACAGCAGTTCCTCTGTCCTCTTCGAAGTCCCAGACACGTGGTAGCTGTGGTGAGAGCAACTTTGTGATCACAAGATTTGGAAGCCATAAATTTTTACTTTTCTTTGTCCAGAAGATCGAGATGTCCCTAAGCAGCTCGTGCTAATGTTGCCTCCCAGCTACAGTACACACTCCCCATGACCTGGCACAACAGACACTGTCTCAAGTAAAGCACAAGTGAATGACCACAGGGAGTGACCAGAACTCTTGGAGTTGATTATCGCTGAAAGTAGCCGTGTGTGGAATAAAGAGCACCCATTTAACTAAAGTAGAACCGAATGGAGTTGGCATAATTTATTTAATTTATGTTTAAGTGACTTCTCAACACCTTGCATTCCTTGTGGGAAAGCAACGCGAGTTTGTGATCTGGTTTAATACCTTACCATGCCCATCTTCTGCAATCCTTCACCCGCTTACCCAATGCTTCAACCTCGTCATATGGATCTACTGAAAAACGAACGACTCCTGGTTTCTGTTTTTATAGCTACAGTTGGAAAATATATCACTTTTGAGCTGCCTGTAGAAAAAGAACGGGTTTATTTAACGCACCAATCTCATTTTGTCAGTCCACTGAGTGCTGTTTTCTCCCCTAAAATTGCAATTACATTGTTTTCCTCTTGGTTGCATAGCTCGTAATGAAATCCTGCAGTTATGACTCCTTTCAATGACCTAGCAATATAAAATTGCCTATCTGATTTAACATTAGGATTATGATCTGCAGTGCGCTTTCTCTCGCTGCCTGATTGCTTCATCATTGTAATCATTGCAAATGTAAGTGCACATACTGCTTACCTCTTGAAATAGTCACATTACCTATGGGAGTATATCTACATTTTAACGCCTGTTTAAACAGATCTAAAACAAACATGATATTGTTGCCTAGATCAGTACTTTCAACTCAAGTATACCGATCTGTGGGACTGGTGCTTTAAATATAACCATCCTAGGGCATTGCTAAGCATCTTTTAACCATTTCAGCAAAATGTACATACTAAAAAACCTACCGAAGGAATTAAGGAGTCAACAGAGCATCATTTGACAGAGCCGAGATCCTGCGAGCTCTGCTGTCTTTAAATGACCTCTTAATTTAATGGGTAAGATGTAACATTTGAAATCCCTCTTGTTGATGTGATCTCGAGATAAACAGTGTAGTGATACTTGGTGTTGTACTGTCCGGTTGCAGCTTCCATGGTCTTTATGCTTGGTACTGCCCTACTGTACCTGTATGTTACAAAGGTATCTGAAGGGACCTTATCTGGGTTATCTAGTTACCAAACTCCCTTTACATTAATTAAACAGGTCTCCCGGAAAAATATTTTTTTAACTGTATTTGAATGGCCGTTTTTTTATTTTGTTATTGATTAATATATGTATAACATGGTTCTCAAGATTTTTTTTATTTTTTTTCTGTGCACCACTTTTGTATTTTGACTTGTGCATCAAAAGTGTAAAGGTTGTTTGGTTCAGACATCACATTGCGTCTAAATGTGGACAGCACTTTTCCACCCAGTAATGTTTAAATATGCATTGTGTTTAACTATATGCAAGTTTTTTTTTTTTTCACTTTCATGATTTAAGTTGGCAGAGAATACCACACCTGTGCCATGTGATTGTCTCTCAAAGAATAGCATTGTCTATAATTGTGACCTTGTCACTTATTTTCGTTGACTTTCCCTCAACAGAACATGAACTTTGATGTTTTTTTACATGTTCTGGTTTTTTAAAAAAAAAAATGTATCTTTCCGTTCACTTTCAGTGTAAGCATGCGTATGGGGAACAGGAACTAGAAAATAAGGTTTAAGATGAATTTAAACATCTAAATTGTCATTTGTATTTAGTTTTGTGAAATTGTCTATCAGCCTGTAAAAAAACAAAACAAAAAAACACTTGCAACTGGCACCAGCCATTTATTTGTAGAAAAACAAATAGATCTGCAAAGGTAGATTTTGTTTCGGCAACGCTATTTAACTTTTTTGTATAATGGATATAAAAAAAGGCCCAAGTGTATTTCCATACAGTGAAATTAAAGAAACTTTCGTAGTAATTGTAGTGCTCATTTTTATTATATATTTTTTTAATTTTTGTGACACTGTGAAATAATATACAGGATATTGGGTTAGTCGCATGTTTACAGTGGCCGAGATACAGCCTGCAATATAAAGTGATCGGGAGTGTTGAGAGATGCTCAGAACTTCCCAAGTGAGTAGGTCCTTTCATTCTACTGGATATAGACCCACTGTGGTCTTTCTCCCTCCTAATAGAGGTAAATGAGAATTTTAATCCTAATAGAGGTATATTAGTATTTTATCTGGTAGTGTTAGAACTTGCGAACAGGTCTGCCTTGTCGTTGCTCGCAAGCTTAAAACACTTTGGCCAAAGGGTTAAACTAAATGACCATTTTCAATAGAATATTTAAGTATTTTACTGTGTATTTTTGTCATATTGTATGTAGCATTGGGCTTCTCTGTCGTAAGATGCTCAGAACCCAACAGTTGTCTTGAATTCAAGATCAACAATAATCTAAACCTTTCGGCGGCACTTCCGCCCTTACCCTAATGAGTGGCGGGGGAGAGGTGCGCCAAGGCCCCTCTGGCACTCTATTTACATGACCGCTTCATCGCTGCGTATGGAAGAGGAGCGTTCCTGACTGTCTTCTGCTCTCCATAGGTTTGCTGTAGCTATTGCGTCATAGGGACCTTGGAGTGCCAGACCTCCAGGATGCAGTAGCTACGTTAAACGGCGTCCAAGGGGGTTAAACCATTTGTATCATGGGCGCTACACTGTGCTTGGTCGTACATGGCTGGCACCTCTCGTATCACAAAGCATAATGCACTCCAAACATACACACCTTCTGTGGGGATGTTTGTTACATTGAATTAGAAGGCAACTGAGATATACGAGCCGCTATCTCAATGTAGCAGGCCGGTCAGCATGCGGTTGCATTTTTCTTTAACCCTTTGCAGCACAGGTTGAAGGCATGGCTCTTACCTGGGCGAAATATTTTCTAGCTTGTCTTGTATTCATCTCACCATTTACATGTGGTATCAGGATGGCGTTTTCCATTCGAGAGCAATATTGATGGGAAAAGGCAGCTCTTCCAGACCGCTGCCTTTTGTATCATCAACTGCTTTATAAACCCGACTTAAAGGCAAGCTTGGGCATCAATGGCATTCTGTCCAATTAGGTCTCAATCTATCCCAAATCAATTAAAGAATTCTTGGATGCTGCCATGTATACTACATGTGTCTTTTGGAGTTTGGCTTCATTAAACAACTACTACCATTTTTGTTGGTTTATCTAGATAAACCAATTATCTGAAATTGCCCCTTGATAGTGCCTATATACTATTTAGTCTATGTATTATTCTATCTTTATACACTTGAGTGGGTCAAAAACTAGTATAAAAAATGACATTAAGTCCATATTAAAAACCGGAGGTGTAGCAACCCTCCTACGCGTTTGTGCGCATTTGCAATTTATCAAGGAGTCCACGTAGCATGCACAAACCTTTAAATAAACTTTCAAATTGACCCGTTTCGCACCAAAACAGTGACGTCATCGCGCGGGATGCCACGTCGGTCTGCACATGCGTGCAGAATGAATCCACCAACGGCAGTCTCGGGATTTCGCGATCTGCCCTCAGTTGAGCACACAGGTGCAGCACGCATGCGCGAGTGGGACATGCCACCTGCTTCCACGGAGACTGCCTTAAACAAGACAGTTCTGTCTGGATGTGAGTTCCAGCACAGAATAAGCATTAATCAAATAACAAAAACTTTATCAAATAAGTACAAATGTAACAAAAATCAATCAAAACAGACCAAATCTAATGATAGCAGTTTCTGTGGAACAAACCCTACCTCCTTTTAGACACAGGCATATACAGGACGAAAGTTATAATAGAATAAAGCATAATCCCTTACCAGCCATTGTGGTATTGATGCTGTAGGTTGCTAGTACACAGTGGTGTGTGTGTTGGATGCCGTGTGTTGGAGACTAGAGGTGAGGGGAATCTGCCATCATGTTGAGTGATCGGGACTCAGAGGTATGTTGCTACAGAGGTAAGGCTTACACAAGTCTTCCGATCCTGTTGCAGCTCCCGGCAGAGAAGTCCCAAGTGCCTGTATTAGTCTGTGTGATAGTATGCAGGCGGCGTAGTACTTTCCAAGGCTCCCCGGTAACACTCATGGCGGGCGTCCTGGATCATGAAGATGGCAACAAAATTGGAGAAAAAGTATCCAAAGCCACTGCAGATGAACCGGCAATCAGCACAGACGAACCCAAGTAGAAAAAGCCTTTTTATTGACTGCACAAATGCGAACAGTTTATACCATGTCTCCCCTCCTAGGCGAAGCGCCCTTTTGGCGTGAAACGCATAGAGGGAGGACATAGTATAACCTGTTGGCATTTGTGCAATTAATACAAAGCCTTTTTCTACTTGGGTTCGTCTGTGCTGATTGCTGGTTCGTCTGCAGTGGCTACGGATACTTATTCTCCAATTTTGTTTATTTCCTTACCAGCCATTGCAAAAGTAAAATCAAAATACATCACTAGCTATGAATAATATGACAAAATAAAACAAAGCACAATATTGGAGAATACGATGGAGAGAGAAGACCACGAACAAATATCAATTGGAACAAAGAGAAATAATACATAATTAAACTTAATAATCAACTGAAAAATTACAATAATTGAGGCAAAGTGAGGATTAGTATTCTAGTTTTGGAGATAATCAGAAAGAAAAATCAACAAGATATATACATATAAATTGATAGAACAAAAATAAGTAAATAAAGATATACACTCAGAGGTAATACAGGAGGGCCCCAGGCATGCAGTGGGTTCCATTCAAAGGGCCCGCCGCAAAGCAAGAATCACCGGAAAGCAGAACCGGCAATTTGACGTGCGCACGGGCAATTCCGCCCTCTGCGCATGCGCAACTTCCATTCGGCGTGTGCAACCTTCGTTCTGCGCATGCGCAATCTCTGCACTCCTCCCCATTCTGCGCATGCGCAGACACGGTGGCCCCCTTCTCTGTACTGGTGGATTGCTGAGAAGCGGGGCCTTGCTGTATGTGTAAATATATTTACATTCATAAATTCCCACTTAAGATAATTAGGATATCATTAGTAATATAGGTTGTTTTAAATCAAACCTACAATTACTTCTAGTAGAACAGAGATTAAATAATTTGTTGACATTAATATAGAAATTAATTGTAGTGATTTATAATCCTCCAGATATATCTGTATTGAAGTTCCCCAAAATTTATGTTCCAGAGCTCCAGAATAATCTTATTCAAAGGGATCTTCAGAACAGAATATACAATTGATATCAATATGGAATGTTCTCTACGAATGGCACAATTGACATTTAAGATTTTTCCACACATTTGTGGATTTATCTATTAACTTTCAAATTTTATCAGCCTATATGGGCTGTATAGGCAGTCCGCATAGTGATAAAACAATTGGACCAATTGATAAATTACCCAATTAGTTCACTAATCATGTGTACAGGCAAAGGGTCCAAATCACAATCCGACTTGGTTTTAGAGCCTCTTCCATAGGAATAATATCTATATATAAAGCTATAAATATAGATCCTGGAAGATATGTAAATCCAGGAAAAATCACATGTATTATTTTTTGAAGGGGGAAAGAAACAAATGATGTATTTAAGAATAAGAGTACTTGCAAATTTTGATACCAGCCTTGCTTAAATATTCCAAATACACCAAGTCATGGTAGTCTAAAATAATTTCTAGCCATAAGACTGCCTAAAGCCTCTTTTCAAAAGACTCCCCAGTGCCTTCTAAGCCAGGGGTGCTTAATTCCAGTCGTCAAGCCCCCCAGCAGATCAGGTTTTCAAGATATCTCAGCTTTAGCACAGGTGGCTCAATCGGTCCCTGCTTCAGCACACGTGTCTGTCTTCAACTGAGCCCCTGATTGATTGAACTGTGCTGAAGCTGGGCTATCCTGAACCTGATGGGGGGGGGGGTATGGCTTGACATCTGGAGTTGAGCTCCCCCTTCACTAAATATATAAACAACTGAGAAACCACTACTTTGGTACTGTATCGATCTGTTCTTTTTTGGACTGTGGACTAGAGGTAGTTGGGCACTAGCGCTATAGAAAAGCAATGTCCCTGCCCTTATGTTGGAAATGGGCATGTTCCAGTTAAACAGCATAGGGTTACAGTATTCTGGGCACCAAAAGCATGAGTGTCCACCATCAGGAGTAGGATGTGTTCACTGTACTAATCGGTTGCTTGACTTATTTTTTATTTTTTCTTGACAAAGAATAAAAAACTGATCTTGTTTCATGATTTGTATCATGAAAATGGGCGTTTTGTATCACTCAGACACGGAAATGGTTCATCTAATGGGCAGCTGAAATGCTGTGTTGGCACTGAAGGTGTAACGTTTTCATCATGAAAGGTCTTTGGGTATCTTCAAGCTAAAATGCTTTGGCCTACTCAAGACTGCTTCATAATACTGTACATTAATTCACCTTGTAGAGTCCCAAACCTTAAATGCTTTGGGATATTTGAACCCAGCATACTGTTCTGTTGCATAGGATTTAGATCTAAAAATAAGGAATGCCAGTCTTGGTTCCTTGTGATTTCTGCCTCGGTGGCCGAGTTAAATACCTTGCAATGAGCCACCAGACTATTGCGTGATGTCTAGTTGGTTTGAGTCATATTGACATTCATGTCTGACTCACATGAATGAATTCTGAGGCTCACAATGCCACATGTACATTTCCCTTGACCATTAAGGAAAGGCTATCAGTAATTCGGGCAATACTAATCATTCTTGGAAACCGTAGTTGCTTGGATTTGTGGTGGGAGGTTGGCTGCCGTTCATATAAATAAGGGATTAGTGCTGTATCGGGGCCATAGTGATTAAAGAGGCTTCCTTTAGGCTTTAACCACTTAAAGCTGCAGTTCAGGCAATATCCTGCATGTGTGTTTTTTTTTTTTAATAAATCCGTTCTGTAGTACGAAAAAATACTTTTAGCATTTTCTGTTTTAAATAAAACAACTTTGAAAGACCCAATTTTCTTGTATTCTATTTTAACAAGCATGCTTGTTCCTAGAGCAACGATTTACATTCCCCATATTTAAAGATGTCGCCATCAATAAATGGAGAACGAATTTACCGGCAGCTATGCAGTTTTTTTTAGGTAAGTAGAGATTGCCCACAAGAAACTATTGAAGTAAAAAAAAAAAACCGGGAGCCTGAACTGCTGCTTTAAGTGCCAGGGGGTCTTGCAGCACATTGATCTGGAGTAAAAGGGTTAATTGCCACAGGAGTACGCAAAAGCAGTAATCTGTAACGGGTATTTTATTTTCTGTGGTTTACCGATGACTAGTTTTGGATTTTGACATTGTTTGTAATTTTTATGTTAAGTATATAATAAAATCTTATTTTCAAGCAGCTGTCCCCACAATTAAATAGAACTTTTTTTAAATTTATTTTTTATTTAATATAAATCCTTGTCTTTGTTTTTACCTGACCTAAGGTGTCTAGTGCGGCCGAATCTTCATTATTGCCAACACCATGTGCAAGAGCTCTTTGCCGAAGAGTGCTGATGCTAAAAGGGTACATCTCCAGTGCAGCAGCGAGCGTCACGCATTTAAGCAACATTCTCCTAACCGGTGCTCCGCCAGTCCTCTAGACTCGCCCCAAAACTGGTCAGGTTTTTTGGCTATCCCAGCTCCAGCACAGATGGCTCACAGGCGCAGCTGAAGAATGCCTCTGAGCCACCTGTGCTGAAGCTGGGATATCCTGAAGACCTGTTGGCGCAGGGGTCCTCAAGCCCCCGTCCACCCCAACTGCTTGCTAACAAGCAATGTGTCAACTTAGCGTGGGTGACTAGAGTGGTAATTACAACGGAAGCTTCCAAAGTCCACTCCCTGCATGCTTTGCATACACAGCAGCAAGGCATTGTGGGATGTGACTTTGGAAGCTCGTGCTGTAGAAGACCCCTGCACCATCCATACTACTTAAACATAGTGAGGTGCAGTTCAGGGCCTTTATTAAGCGTGTCTCTCACACACTCTCACACACACGCACCCTCACATACACGCACTCACTCACACACACGCACTCACTCACACTCACTCACACTCTTAGGACACTACACTTGCCTGGGATCGGCCAAACTGTTTTGATCTGATAAGTAGGCAAAATGAATTCTTTTTCTGGCAGGGGATGCACAATGTATAAGAAGGTTGGGAACCATTGCTAGAGAGCAAAGCAATCACCTTGAGTTCTGCGTGAACTGGGGGATTTCACGTTCTGATAATAACATGTTTGTATGTGTGGGTGTCACATAGATATATCTATCTACAGTATCCCCAAATTACAGCATCTTCTTTTATGTATCAACATAAAATTCTATATGGTGAAATTATTAGAAGTGGTTCTGGAATACGAACAGACATTAATACAATGCCTCAGTTTGCCTTTGGTGGCACAGCAGGGTTACTGTGTGAGATGACAAGAAAAGGTATCAATAAGATGTGTTTTTAATCACAAGTAAACATTACCTATTCAACAGTGACAAATGTCCCTTCAGTACCAAGTTTCAAACAATAAATAATGAAATCATGAAATATTTCAGACTTGGACCAAAACTTTTTTTTTTCTCCTTATCATAGAGCAATTGTGAAAGCAGTCTAATCTGTCTTGTCCCCTATACAGTATGTAGACCTGTTTTTCTTTTGGTGCATATCAAAAAGTGAGAAAAATGTGCCTGTTTTTATTCCAGAGGAGTAAGGTGATTAATTTTAGT
Source organism: Ascaphus truei (assembly GCF_040206685.1). Taxonomy (NCBI): domain Eukaryota; kingdom Metazoa; phylum Chordata; class Amphibia; order Anura; family Ascaphidae; genus Ascaphus; species Ascaphus truei. The sequence goes on along the minus strand of NC_134493.1, from coordinate 50,039,881 downwards.
CACTGACATCATCCGGAGAAGCAGGAAGTTCTGACCTTCTGACCTTCTCACCTCGGTCGGAGTACAGTTTTGTGGTATCTGTGTGGGTGACATCATACAAGAACTGATTTGTCTGTATGAATGAATGACCGCTCCTAATCCTCCTCGGTGAGCCTGACCTGAAGTCATTAACTCTTGACTTTGACTGGGTGTACAATTCCATACTCAGCAGTCATCATTTTTTTTGCTTTGCCTACCCCACACGTACTTGCTAATTCAAAGCAAATTCAGACCCACTTACAAGGCGCCTAGTTGGAATATTTCAGTCAGTGTGTGATACACTAATGGTTTCCATAATGACCAACGCTCCCTATTTATGGAGTATAGACTCTAAAAAATAAAAATAAATTCTCTCCTCACTCTTTTACGGTTAATAATCCCCTCATCCTGCACTTTCACCAAATATCTCTCTGAAATAACTTTTTCAAAGTTAGCCAGTAGTGGTGACAGTCGACAGATGCTGCTTCAAATCATACGGGTGCCATTTTGCAATCCCAGAGAATCCCTGTATCGGAGACCTTGTTACCTGTTTCTGTAATGTCCAGCCTATGAATGTAATACCTTTTTTTTTCTATAACTTTATGGTCCTGTTGGGTTTGCCCCCTTTTCCCTTTTGAAAATAAACCATAGAAGCTTCAAGGCGCAATAACCAAATAAAATGTCTGCTAAACACAACATTCATAGAGTGGACCATTACAAGTTTTTATTGAAGAGAAAACCCTGCCCATCAGTTTTAAGGCTTTACACGGGATTGGGCAAATCCTATTGTTGGTATTTCCCAGGTGGTTTAATCACTATGAGACACCTGCACTGCAGCAGGAATATCCTGAAAACCTGACCTGTGGGTGGCCGTTGGTGGCTGGAGTTGGCTGCCCCTGAGTTTCAGGCTTCTGGAGGGGGATTGCTGCTTTATCTCAAGCGCCTAATTTTCTAGCAAGCATGTGCATGGCAAAGTGCTGAGAGAAGCGTATTTTAGTCTAGAAAGAGCCAGATGAAGAAATCGAATTAATTTTTAAGTTTCTCCTTTAATGTGTGTTAGAGGCACCCCTGTGTTAGATTACCACTTTAACACTTGGGGGGTGTTGTTCATTAAACTTTGATACTGCCATTCAGGCACCAGCGCTCGGAAACTCCCATGAACTTTAATAAGAGTTTGTGTAACAGTCCCCGTTGGCACTATTGCAGTTTTAAAGAATAACCCCCCTTAGTGCCTTAATTTTCAAATCTGCCTGTTCCCACAGGGGTCCACTGTGAAATGACATCTTCAATGATTTTTACTTGATGTTAAATACAGTTGTTTGGGCCTGTTATAATAAGAGCAGTATGTGATGTGCCAGCTCAGAGAAAGGGCTGTTGCATACTTTTAAATCAATTTTTTTTTTTTTTTTTTTTACACCATGTGAAACTGTAGTTCCTCCTCTCATGAATCCTCTGTTTCTTATCTCTTAAGCTATTTTCCGATCCTGAAACAGAGTTTAAAAAAAAAAAAAAAAAGCACTTGATTTCAGAGATTTGTATTAGAATGGCTGCCATGAAACACGGAATCAATAAGCCAAATGAAAAAGAAAAATAGCAGGAGCGTCTTTATCTGGTAAAAATATATAATAAAAAACAAATGTACTCTGACAGCGTGGCTGCATTACGTGGACACGACTTTGTATGTAGTTTGCTACTACAAAGTGCTCCATTTACTTGCTTCCCCCAAGATTAGCAAGTTGAATGTCAACATATGTAAGATAAGGCTGATATTATACTGAGTGCGGACGCGCGCGAGGCTATGATAAATACCTGTCTCCCTATGACAGTTTATCCTGTGCCGACCCATACGGCGTTAGTGCGTCAGCTGTGTGGAAATACAAATAAAATTATATTTTTGAGCGGCTGCTGTGCCACGTGACACTGTGAGCCAATCACAGTGCGGCCTACCGTTGTGACATCATGGCCACGCCTCCTAGTCGCGCACGTCACTGTTTGGTCTATAGGCACTAAACGCGGGCACCATGTGCACGCGCCTGCGCTTACTATATTACATGCCTAACACAAGTCCATTACATTCTCATTATTTTGATTGCAAGCTAAGAAAAATGAATCCCTTTTTTTCCCTCCATCTGCTAAAGTTGAAATGTAACCGTGCAATTGGGTTGCCACGTAGCTTCTCCAAAATACTGGACACAAGGGTGAATGGGCAACACACACACACACCTCTCTCACGGCTCCATGCGGTTTCCTCCTCTGCATACATGTCCAGTGTTACCGCTCATTGTTTACTGGACAGAGTGTCCGAATACAGGACAGTCCAGTTCAATACCGGGTACCTGGCAACCCTAACACTGTGCAAGCCATCCGGTTATTTTTTCCGTCCAACACTCGCTCTAAACGCTCTTGTAAGCATGTATCCGGAGAGTGATAGCCAAGATACTCGTGCTAGAAAACCTCCCCGGACAATACAAATGGGTGTTTGTCATGTCTACTCTGACTCTTTAGGATAGTCACTCACTGTGAATCACTCTTAGTCATTCTCAGCTTCAGTGGTCTCATATGATTAAATTAAGTCTTACTCTTTGAAATTGGATCTATTCAATTTGATCCAGGTTCCTGAAATCTTACTCAACAAACTGGCCAAGTAGAAATTGTTGGCCAAGTCATAATGGTAATAGAAATTAGGAAAACAATATGCACAGCAGACAGTTCAGCAGAAGTATTCCTCCTGAAAAATGGAGGGTTTTTGCAGATTGTGATTTCATAAATCCCCAACACAGTTCCTCATCAAATGTTCTTTAGGTTCACAGTCAAAAGTCTGAGTACATCTGAATTATTGGTGATGTCTTGAAATCTCTGCTGTATATTCATAAACAATGGCCATTAAAAGGTCTCACTATTTCTTACAGACATACACTCCATAAGTCAAACACAAATACATTTAAAAATGTGTGGACACGCAAACACATCATTCCATAGTAAATCCTCTTAGATAGGACCACTTATAACAGGGCCCGTTGGAGTGCGCTCCTCCCTCTGCCATCTTCCTACTCTGCTCACATGGTCCTCTTCTCCCGACGCCACTGGCTGCTGTCCCCTGCAGGATTCCGTCCTTCTCTCCCTCTGCCGCTGGGTGCTGTCCTTCTCTTCTGCTGCCCTGCCGTTCTCCGGCCGCCCCGGAGGAAGGGCGGCTGATTTGAGGAGGACCACGAGGGAGCAGAGCAGGATGGAAATACCCGGCACCAGATTCCAGTGCCCTGGTCCGGTTAGCTTAAATATGTCCGGATACCGGGTAGTTTCCAGATACCCGGTACATCTCTACTATATAGGCGTTAAACTCATACAGACTTTTTGAATGGATTGCTGCTTTTAAAAGATATGGCAAGCTGCAACGACTTTACACTTCTCCAGCGTCACGCTTACTCGCCAACTATTCCTTCTTACAGAATAATTTTTTTGTGGAACTGCTTTACCACTTAATTTTTGATCAGTGCAACCTTGGAATCACTTCAGCATCCATTCCTCAGTAAGGGTTGTGGTTTTTATACAAGAGATGAAGACACCACAAGTATCCTCCAAAAATAAAATAAAAAAGTGTCTGAATCTTATATGGATGGATAGGTCAGGGTTCTTCCTTGTGACCCTAATTAATACAGACAACCACACCACTAAAGGGCAAGTAAAGAGAGGAGATCTAAAGTAAGGGGTTCCCTTTACCAAGGTGTGCTCCATATAGCGAACCCCTTTAGGGCTTATCTTTTTACATGCACTTCAGTTGTCGGGGTTGTGGTTTTTCCTGCTGCCCTTTTTTTTTTAAGTTCTGCTTTCGAGGCATTTTCGACACCTTTACAGTGAGAAACAAATATTAAATATGGCTGAGAAAGCGTAACATGACCGAGTGCCTTCAATTAAGTCCAAATCCAATATAAGTCGCTTACGCTGCATCTGTAAAACGCAAAAGTGTGACTATTCACACACCTAAGCTGGAGGCTAAGCTGGGAAAATGTGAGCCTGTAGTATGTCACGGAAAAGGTGGTGAATACGTGGCATAGTCTCCTAGCCGAGGTGGCAGGGGCTAATACAGTAAGGGAATAAAAAAACTGTTGGCTTAGACCGAGTCTATCCTAAATTTGAAAGAAAGCAGATTGCAAAATGGGAAGTTGAGGTGGAGCAAGTGCTTCTTTACTGCCATTAAATTCAGATTGTCAGCTCTCCGGGGCAGGGATTTCTTTTCCTATTGTCTGAAATTATTTGTGGCATTTAATGTACTGTACTATAATTCCCTGTACTGTATTTTCTCTCTTGTAAAGAGCCAAGTACAGCTGCGGGCGCTATTTAAATAAAGATTTACATTCAATCAGTGGCGCTCTTTCCGCGGCACATGACGATGCGTTGTCATGGCAATGCGTCGCCGTGTGAGGTTGTGTTACCATGACGATGATGGAGGAGGGCTGCTCTCTTAAAGAGGCCCCGCTCGCTCTTCGCCCGGCAATGAGTTTCATTGCTATGTGGAAGTCCGTGTGGCCTCTAACCCCTTGGAGAGTTGATCATGAGGAGCTGGGATCTCAGGACGTGCCGAGGCATTCCAGGAGGTAGTTACACCACTGCATACAATGTTTCTAAATCATTGTTTCGCTTCGGGCTGTCCCTTTTATCTGACTGTTTTATTTAACACAATATAAAATGCTGAAAGAGCTAGTTTAGTATTTAATCTCAGGCCGGAGGTGTCAGCGCAGCCACTAACTCTGTGTCCAGATCCCACCTCGCTCTCTCGCATGTCTGCAGCTATCTCACACTTCACACTGTGTAAAAGACTTTGATGTCAACGGGGCAATTTGGTAATGAAGTTACTTTAAGACTCCACAAGTACCTCATGAATGCCATCTCGTCAGGCTTCTAACTGTGCACACATGCTAGTAAATCAAGCAAACAATGGGTGCATGTAAATAAAAGTTATTTACAGGCCCGCCGCCAGCTTGTGTGGGGCCCGGAACACAAATGTAACACAGGCCCTCAAGTTAATAAGCCGGGATGGGGATGCTGACTACGGTTGCCAGGCGGCTTCTCCAAAAATATTGGACACTATGGTGAAAGGTGAAAGGTGCGAGATGCTCGAGAGACACACACACCGCTCCATGCTGTTTCCTCTCCTTGGCCCCACCCCCAGGTTCCTGATGCTTACTCCAGATTGGCTGCTGCTGGGTAATGCAGCTAATCAGGGTGGAGGAAGCTGCCTAGCCCCCTACCCACCGCCCTGTTCTCTTCCTGCTTGGGGAAATCCCGCGCCCTCTTTCCCCTCCCCCTCCCCCCACCCCCAAGCCAGTCAGGTCACTATAACCAGAGAGGTAATACCGGTATACACATACTTGTCCAGTATGACCTCTAAATCTTTACTGGACAGTGTCCAAATACAGGACAGTCCGGTTCAATACTGGACACCTGACAACCCTAGCACCGCTGACATAATCTTCAGGGTGGAACGGGTGCTCACGCGGTTATTGTGCCAAAGGGAAGCAAAAAAATAAATCAAATCCAATTGCTTTTAAATCGGCTCTTGTGCTTAATATTTGGTGCAATATCTTTGCCCCAGAATTGCACAACTTTTGCTTGAATACATAGGGGAATATTTACTAAAGCCTCCTAACTGCAAAAAAACAATTGCTGTTGATGCGTTTATTGTCATTTAACAAATATGGTGCGTTGTTTTGCACTGGTATACCCCATAATTGCCTATTCAATATAGTCTCTGGCCAGTCAGAATGTTTTCGGCCTAAAACCCCTATTGACGTTAATGGCGGTTTTCAGCTGAAAAGGGTCTACGCTGCCACTTTGGACTATTTTCAATAAATCCTATAGTCTCCTGCTGCACAAATGGGGAAAAACTGACAGAAAAGAACAGTATCAATAGACAGTGTTCTTTTGTTCTTAGAGAATAGACTGCCAAGTCTCATTTATTGTTCCGGAGGATTTCCTATTTTGCATTCATTTTTAGCATCTGTAGTCTCATAGACTTTAATGGAGTCTCGCTCGCCGAGGTCACCATCTCCAAGAGCCACCACCAGACCAGGTATTAAGGATATCCCTGCTTCAGAACAGGTGGCTCAGTCGTTTTGACGTTCTTGGTCTAGAAATTAGAAACTACAAATCTAACTGATTTGGTGTCTTTGAAATGTGACTCCTGTACCAAAAAGCAGAATATTAAACTACTCATATTCATTTATCAAAGTCTCCCGGGGAGATGTGTCTGAACCAGTCGACATTTTCGAAAAGGGTTGAACAACCAGAGAAAAAATTCGAGCTAACTTTTTTTGGCTCTAAAATTATTCAAAAGTTCCTGTGCAGCAGCCCTGCAACTATTTTACATTTATTTATGGAATAATGTGATCGAATTTCGAAAAGTGAAATTAATCTAAATAAATCGAACATCCAATGACCACTGACTTTTAGCATTAAACAAACTTATTTTGGGCTCGGAGCAAACTTTTTTTTCTCTGAACCAAAAAAGGGGTGAAATGCCCAACGCATGCAAAACGTTTGCACACCTCTACTTCCGGGGGAAAGAGTGGGGGGGGGGGGGGAAACAATCCCATTTAATATTGAGAGAGGATCTGTTTCTCTCCACAGAAATTTTCTTTGATAATGTGGCTTTTTTTTCCACCATTTTTTTTCCAGCCGGGAGACATCAATAAGTTTCCCCCAGCGCCATCGGGGAATTCGTAAAGTTTACTTTGAGTAATATACCAATTTGCATTAGCCACCTTTGCCCTAAATACTGATAGAATAGAAGTTGAGAAAGACAAAAAGGAAAGAAAGAATGAAAAAGGTAAACTTCCTGGGATTACTTTAAAGCTTGACCATTATCAATGAAATAGCTCCTCCTAGCACCCTGACTGTTTTAACCCATATTGGCCCAGGTCTTGGTGTTTCAGGAATAGGAAAAGATAGGGATACAAAGTCAGACCAGCGGTACTAATGAGAACAAACAACAAATAAAAAAAGCATGCTGGACAGTGAGGGAGAAACCAGCAGCTGGGGGGAGAGCCGGGGCCGGGGGCAACTGCTCTGACCGGCCGCCGCCCCCCTGCAGCCACCGGCCCCTCCACAGCCACCGGGCCCGACCTGAGATCATCCCCAAGGTAAGTCTGAATTTTATATGTATTGGGGGCAGGAGGGGGTGTATGTTTTGTGTGTATTGGGGGGGGGGGTATTTCTTATATGTATTGGGGGGGCGATATTTTTTTATATGTATTGGGGGGGCGATATTTTTTTATATGTATTGGGGGGTGGGGAACAAAAAAATTGTGAACTAGCGCTAAAGTGTAAAACACAGTGTGATATTAAAAATAACTTCTAATAAAGGTTGGCTGCCCGGTGATACTGCCAGTACTAACAGAATAACACAAAACAAAGAAAAACCTGGCGCCAAATTGTCAGTGGAATGTCCTGAACTCCTCAAGGGATCCGCACACTTGCTCGACAGACCATGCAAAGAAAAAAACACAAACAAACAAAAATCATAGCGCAACACTGTAGGGTGAGCAGTACTGCACTAATACACACAAAACAATTAAGAGTCCTAGCGACAATATAAAAAACTATTTATTAAAAAGAACTATGCCAAGCCAGGCAATGGCAAATACAAAGAACCGCAGGTCATCTGGGACACAAAAATTGGAGCCCTACTTACAGACAGCAAGGCTTAAACTCGCATTGGTAGGAACAAGTCCTATATGCAGATGGTCTCCCTGCCGGGTGATGTCTCTGCTCCGTTGCGGCTCAAACTCCAGTCAGTCCCTGCGATGGTAACCGGAACAGCTCCGGCCGTGGAGGCTGGTGTGCGGGGTCCACAGCTCTGCACCGCGTGTAGACACACGCCTCACTTCCTCCTCCGGAGCAACGGGACGTCTCTGCGCGCCCGCGCGCGATAGTACCCGTGTCCTTAAAGGGACAGCTGGCAGGCTGAAGGGAAAGCCGGGCTCCAATGCCAAATAACCATATGCGTCCAAAAGCCAGTCAAACAGTGGCTGTGCCCGTGGACCCCGCACACCACGGCCGGAGCTGTTCCGGTTACCATCGCAGGGACTGACTGGAGTTTGAGCCGCAACGGAGCAGAGACATCACCCGGCAGGGAGACCACCTCTATCTAGGACTTGTTCCTACCAATGCGAGTTTAAGCCTTGCTGTCTGTAAGTAGGGCTCCAATTTTTGTGTCCCAGATGACCTGCGGTTCTTTGTATTTGCCATTGCCTGTCTTGGCATAGTTCTTTTTAATAAATAGTTTTTTAAATTGTCGCTAGGACTCTTAATTGTTTTGTGTGTATTAGTGCAGTACTGCTCACCCTACAGTGTTGCGCTATGATTTTTGTTTGTTTGTGTTTTTTTCTTTGCATGGTCTGTCGAGCAAGTGTGCGGATCCCTTGAGGAGTTCAGGACATTCCACTGACAATTTGGCGCCAGGTTTTTCTTTATTTTATTGGGGGGTGGGGGTATTTTTTTTATTTGTATTGGGGGGTGGGGGTATTTTTTATAGGTATTGGGGGGCGGTATTTTTTTTATTTGTATTGGGGGTGGAGTATTTTTTATCTGTATTGGGGGGCAGTATTTTTTTATTTGTATTGGGGGTGGGGTATTTTTTTATATGTATTGGGGTGGGGTATTTTTTATATGTGTTGGGGGGCGTGGGGGGATTTTTTATATGTATTGGGCAACCCTAGTGGGGGGAGGAGGGATAGGAGTTGAGGCTACAGTTACCAGCCAAGTCAGAGGAGGGCTGTGCTGGGTTGAATCACTGCAGCCTCTGGGGGGGGGGGGGAAAGCACCAAAATAAACCCCAAACTCCCTATAAAACACAGTGTATTCCCCTACTATTCCCACCCCAAAATATATCAAATTAAATTAGAAAACAATAAAATAGATTTCAAACCAAATATTTGGGAGCTCTGCTCACGTGCTGCCTGAAGGGGGGAGGGATTTGCAAAGTATATTCAAAGGACTTAAATTAGCATATTTCCCAAATATCCCAGATATCTCTCCACTTATTATATAGAGGAGTGTTTTGGGAGGAATGTAAGTCAATGGGTTCTCCTCCTTCTGCAGATAGAAGTAGCGCCAGAGTGCGCACAGGGGGTGTCTTACCTTATGCGGAGCTGCCTTCCGTCTGCAGTGTCATGTTGCCATGACATCATGACGCTGCAGGAGGGGCCCCACTGTCAGCATGCCGCCTTGGGGACCCACCAAAGGTAAGGCCGGTACGACGCCAAATTTAGGTACGATTTAACTAATGTAACATTAAGTCCCTGCGTTAACCATAACAGACTTTAGTGGATATGCACGGTTAGGCTACGATTATAGCGGTGACATCATCCTCACGCTGCCGCCGAGCGGCATCTGAACAAGCAGAGGAGACAGGGGGGGGCGTGGCCGTGAGCGGTGCGCCCTCATTGGCTGAACCGCTCACGTGACACGGCCGTCACTCCTGGAAAACAAAATCTCCAGTCTGCCGCTTTGCAGTTTGGCGCTGTGCGGCCATTGCGAGAAGTATGATTTCATTGGATTTATGCCATTTGTTTTCAGCCGTGCGGCGTTGGAATAATCACGGCCTTGGGGGGGACGCCTCGATTGCATGTCCTTATCACTAATGACCGGTATACTGTAGTTAATGCAATGCTCTTACCAGGAAAAAAATCATGACGTGTCACGCTATTATCCTTTGAAGATACTGTACGCGGTAAGGTTTAATGTGATTTTTTAGTTCGATCATGTAATGAAAAGCTTGGTGGATCTGGCCTTGGTTTCCAAAGAAACTAGAACATCCAAATGTTTGCTTTAAATATAATTGCTTTTATTTAAAGATTGCTACTGCATTATTCAATTGTATTTTTTTTTTAAATGGCACCATAAACATAATCTGAAAAGTTAAAAAAAAAAAAAACGTATTCAAAATGAATGCAACTTTATCAGTAATCTCTTGAAATGTTACTATCCATTTTCCGAATATGTGCTCACCATTGTATTTGTATAATGTCACTGGATTATACTTGTGTATTTGTATAATGTCACTGGATTATACTTGTGTATTTGTATAATGTCACTGGATTATACTTGTGTATTTGTATAATGTCACTGGATTATACTTGTGTATTTGTATAATGTCACTGGATTATACTTGTGTATTTGGATAATGTCACTGGATTATACTTGTGTATTTGTATAATGTCACTGGATTATATTTGTGTATTTGTATAATGTCACTGGATTATATTTGTGTATTTGTATAATGTCACTGGATTATACTTGTGTATTTGTATAATGTCACTGGATTATATTTGTGTATTTGTATAATGTCACTGGATTATACGTGTGTATTTGTATAATGTCACTGGATTATACGTGTGTATTTGTATAATGTCACTGGATTATACGTGTGTATTTGTATAATGTCACTGGATTATATTTGTGTATTTGTATAATGTCACTGGATTATACGTGTGTATTTGTATAATGTCACTGGATTATACGTGTGTATTTGTATAATGTCACTGGATTATACGTGTGTATTTGTATAATGTCACTGGATTATACTTGTGTATTTGTATAATGTCACTGGATTATACTTGTGTATTTGTATAATGTCACTGGATTATATTTGTGTATTTGTATAATGTCACTGGATTATACTTGTGTATTTGTATAATGTCACTGGATTATACGTGTGTATTTGTATAATGTCACTGGATTATACTTGTGTATTTGTATAATGTCACTGGATTATACGTGTGTATTTGTATAATGTCACTGGATTATACTTGTGTATTTGTATAATGTCACTGGATTATACTTGTGTATTTGTATAATGTCACTGGATTATACTTGTGTATTTGGATAATGTCACTGGATTATACTTGTGTATTTGTATAATGTCACTGGATTATATTTGTGTATTTGTATAATGTCACTGGATTATATTTGTGTATTTGTATAATGTCACTGGATTATACGTGTGTATTTGTATAATGTCACTGGATTATACGTGTGTATTTGTATAATGTCACTGGATTATACGTGTGTATTTGTATAATGTCACTGGATTATACGTGTGTATTTGTATAATGTCACTGGATTATACGTGTGTATTTGTATAATGTCACTGGATTATACGTGTGTATTTGTATAATGTCACTGGATTATACGTGTGTATTTGTATAATGTCACTGGATTATACGTGTGTATTTGTATAATGTCACTGGATTATACTTGTGTATTTGTATAATGTCACTGGATTATACTTGTGTATTTGTATAATGTCACTGGATTATATTTGTGTATTTGTATAATGTCACTGGATTATACTTGTGTATTTGTATAATGTCACTGGATTATACGTGTGTATTTGTATAATGTCACTGGATTATACTTGTGTATTTGTATAATGTCACTGGATTATACGTGTGTATTTGTATAATGTCACTGGATTATATTTGTGTATTTGTATAATGTCACTGGATTATACTTGTGTATTTGTATAATGTCACTGGATTATACTTGTGTATTTGTATAATGTCACTGGATTATACTTGTGTATTTGTATAATGTCACTGGATTATACTTGTGAACCGATTAACTACATTACCTAATTAATATTAAATACTCAGATTTAGTCATGAGTGACAAACAGTCATATAGTACAGCGGGGCGCAAACTAGGGGGGGCGCGGGGGTTTACAGAGGCCCCGCGCGCTTCCCGAAGGCACTTAAATTAAGTGCCGGGGGAGCTGCAGGGCCTCTGTAAACCTAATTTATCGTGGCACAGCGGCTTCCTCCCTGCGTCGCCATGGCAACGCGGCGTCAAAATGCCGCTGCAAGGTCATGTGACGTCACGTTGCTATGGCAACGTGACGTCATTACGCCAGTGCGCGGGTAAGTTGGGGTTGGGGGGGGCGCGGGAGTGAGGGGACAGCCGGCAGGGGGGGGCGCAGGCAAAAAAGTTTGCGCCCCCCTGATATAGTACATTCTTATTGCAATCATATACTCTCGCTTGGAGTATTCATGCTCCGTTATGCCGCGTGACCCCAAAGATTAATTGGTACTTGGGCCTGTGTCTAAACACTAGTGATTATAGTCAAGTGTGTATTCAACTGGTATGCGGTAGGAATGATTGATACGTGCATGCAAGTACTCGGGAGTCTGAAGCAGCTATTGTGAACAGGAAATGTACAATTAGATTCTTAAATAAGCAGCAGCACTTGGGTAAGGTTGAAATCAAATTTCCACCTAAAATCCTTCTTTCCATTCTATCTGCACTGTGCTTTCCAATAGATTGATTTGTAATAAAATCATCATTTGTGGATTGTTGTTGGGTATACACAGAATCTTATGTGCTAAGATTATATTTGTGCATCAAAATATCACTGCTCAATATATAAATATAAAGTTTGAATACAAACCTTCCTAAATGTGCGTCCTATATATGAAGACGTTTTGACGCATCAGTTCATGTTGTGCCTTCTTAACCATCTACACGTCCCAATCATTCTACCGCTCCAAGCAGGGAGACAGGGGACCCAGACAGGGAATGCCCCATGCACAAGAAGCCACACCCACTTGACAGGTGTTTTGGGTTTAGGATGAAGCCCATAGAGGAACACAAGAACTGACTCAGAGAATTTGGAGTTTGCTTCAGGTGCTGCGCTTCCATAACTCATCTATTCAAAGACTGCAAAGAAGCCATCAAATGTACAGTGTGCCACAGTGACAAGCATGTAACATCTCTACATCCGGAGGCGCTGACACTTGACCAGCTCCACAACCCTTCCTCCATGGCAAAGCATGGCGGGGAGGAAGGAGAAGAGAAGTCGCGATCTGTCACATCCCAGTGCACCGAGATTTGCGGAGAAGGACGTGACCAAAGGTCCTGCTCCAAAATATGCCTGGTCGCAGTATACATCATGCGATAACCTGAGAGGGCTATTACAATGTTCGCAATCAACGATGATCAAAGCAACCGATCATTAGTCAAGTCAGAGTTCTTTAGCTTGTTCAACACACAAGACAATGCTTCACCCTACACACTCAGAACATGCGCAGGACTGACTGAGACAACAGGGAGGAGAGCAAATGGCTATACCATACATTCCGTGGATGGCAGAGTAAAGATACCTCTCCCTACACTCATAGAGTCCAATCGCATGGCGGCAAACAGGAATGAGATTCCCACATCAGACGTGGGACGTCATCACCCACATCTTAGGGGAATAGCTGACCGCATCCCGCCAATAAAACATGATACCAAGATTTTGCTACTGCTTGGCAGGGACATCCTGAGCGTGCACAAAATTCACGAACAGCGCAACAGACCCCACAATGCCCCATTTGCCCAAAGACTCGACCTAGGATGGGTAATAGTGGGCAATGTATATGGCAAAGGGCACAAACCAGACTACGTTGATGCCCGCAGAACTAATATAATGGAACATGGACACACATCCCTCTTCAAACCATATCTTGGCCATATCCAAGTGACTAGCAAGGAAGAGAAATAAGGTCATACCCCTGAGAACCACAAAAACATCTTCATATCAGAGGAATGTGACAATGACCTCGGTGTCACGGTAGTGCTGCCCGCAGACCAGACCCGTCCCAAGACTGAGGTGGAAAGTATAATACCACGCACCCACAGCAGAGGGGCGTGTCCAGAGTGTGGTAGTAGTTTCCAGGCCGGAGTCTTTAGTAAGGGAACCAAAGATACTTGCCGTGTCCGGAGGTAGAAGAATCGTGGTGATTGCTGTAGCCGGGGGTCGAGGGTGCCAGAGGTCCGGGAGGTAGAGGAACGAGCCGAGATCGAAGGGCGGAGAGAGACTGCGTCGTGAGGAGTAAGCCGGGGTCCAGAGCCAGAGGAGGAGTAGAAAGCCAAGCCGGGTCAAACCTGAAGAATACGAAGAACAAGAGCATACACGAATACTAGCCCAACTAGCAGAAGCTATGCAGAGCAATGATTCACAGGGAGAACAGGGGTAATATACGTGGAGGGACCAATCGGGGAAGAAGGCAGAGCGGAGGTGTGCCGTGGAGCATCTTGTGACTGGTGCAGGCTGTGATCCTTGCCTGTGATCAGCTGTGGAGTGTAGGAGTGGGGCTGCAGCTGTACAAGGGGGGCGTGGCTAGAAGAGCGGAGGGGTGAATAAATTACTGCTGGAGGCGCGCGCTGTGTAAGATCCTCCTGCTCGCGCCGCAGCAAGATGGCGGCCGCAAGAGCCAGCGTCGGGCGAGATCGCCGAGTCCCACGCCGAGGACGCACCAGCGGCGAGCGGGGGGCGGCAGCAATGACCTCCAAGGCAGGTAAGGTGGTGTTGCGAGAGCCCTGCTTCCTGACACTAGGATGTTTAGTAGTCCAGACGACAAAAGACGACGAGCCAACTTCACCTGAGGAAGAGAATGATCTCCTGAAGGTGATTGACAAAAATCTTCCAAGATAAAACAAACAATCGGACAACTCTGCCTCCACTCCATCCACCCAGTGGACATCTCCTAACAAAAGGAAAGGGTGTTGAGAAATCAACACAGACAGATCAGTGGCACAATGGGTTAGCTACAGACCAGAACCCTGCGGACCACACTACTGGGTTAGAGTCTACAACTCGCCATCAGAGTACATCATTGCTTACAGAACCAAAGTCTCTGACGCAATCGGATGAGATCCCATTGGTTCTAGCAGATACAGGTCAACCAACAATCCCAGAAACAGCTACAGAAATCCACCTTCCAGTCTGTGCTGTGGTCACAAACGTGACACCTGAAGGTACGCTAGGACTTCATTGTTCCTCTAAATGGACAATGCTCCAGCGAGCGTTCGCACAGCTCAGGCAGGCTATCACTGCTCTCAACCACAAAACTTGTGGTAGAATAGACAGCTGTCGTGGTTAGCTACCTTACAAAAGACTAAGTACTATCAGAACAGTGACCGAGACAAAGATGGTTGTCCCCAGTTGCGTCCAAAGGGGGACGCATACAGACGACCAACTGCGTCAATGGAAAAGGGAACCTCTCTAAAGTGAGTTCCTTCTGGAAGCAGAATCATACGCCCAACAAGGGCAACTCCACAAGAACAGGTGGTCGCCTTACCAATCCCCAAGTGTGCCGGCAGCAACACTGTTTTTATTCTTTAAATCTGATGCTTCGTTCAGATCTGTTTAATGTATTAAGCATACGGAACTCGGCTGGTTAAAAGGGAGCTCTCCCTAGAGCCCAGTGCAGTCCAAAGGTTACCATTGTCATAACAGAAGCTGGAGATGAAGAAAATCATTATTTGTAACACAAAAAATAAATATTTTTTTTTTTAAGCGCAGGACATGCTCAGAGAGCAAGATACTAACATTATGCGTTTAAACTCATATAGGACTCTGGGTGGGATTTGGGCTTTAAAGTTATTTATTTTTTCTACTTGTCATTGAAACTTTAACATTTAGCAAATTATTCCATTTTCATTCTAAGGATCTTCATTTTATTTCTAAGTAGTGCAATAGTGATTAGTTTTATATATATATATATATATATATATATATATATATATATATATATAGAAAGCAAAAATATATGAGACGTACATGCTAAATAGCCCTGCACCCACTGCCAACCAGGAATAACGACCCTAGAGATTAAATGGTTCATTTTAGCAAGAACTTCTCAATGGCTTTGTGTGGGTGCTTGGGTGAAATAGGTCTGGGCAATCTTAGTAAGCACAAAAGCCAAACCCATTGTATTCTATATTTATATATTTAATTGTGCCAATTGGAGCGCTACTGGAAAAGTGACCAAGTATACAGCTGTAAACAAAGAAACCCAAATGCCCATGTGACAAAAATGTTTTTACCTTTCATAAGTATGGGCCATTTAACTCAATATGTTGGCCAAAATATATGACGCCTGCAGCCATGTGAAGGTGGACCCTATCAGAGGGTCCTATGCTACCAATTTTATACTGTGTCCGTTTGTTATTTCCTCCACTGTATGGAGAGAACAAAACAATTATATAGTCTGTCGTGATAAAACCATTAAAATATTCAGTATTTTCTTGAGTTACAAGTTGCATCTTAAAAAGCCATGGTGTTGTCTTATGGCGGGTTAGGCCAATGACCCTGACCTGGTTTTCTGTGTTTGTCTAAAAGTGGGGTTATCCGAGAGCGACCTGCTCCGGGATTATGGGGTGATTAAGCCATAACCCAACACAACCGTTTATAGTAAATTGTCAAACAGAGTATGCACAGAAATGGTTATTCTGCCAGGACCTCACCTTCAAAGGGATCGTTAAATTCCCCCAACCAGATGCGCAAAGGTGACACAAAGTTCATTTTACATTTTCCTTATACATTTACTAAATATGAGATATTTGGCATATGGTACAGTTCGCAAGAAGGTGAAATATATCTTTTCAACTGGTGGGTTCCGCTGTTTATGTTAAGACCAAAAATGACAGGTTGGCTTGTCTACATACAGTATGTCAGATATCCGGTTGTCTCTAAAAATGTAGGAGTTACCCGGTCAAGACTAATCTCTTTGCCTGCGGCACTCGCCCAAAAGCAATGAGGTGGGTCACAATATTTTAGGAATTACAGATATAGAGTTATTCGACATATTATTCTCTGAGGCATTTTTTTATTACAAAACCTCCTCTCCCCAAACTGTAAAAATGTCATTAAAGAGTGACAAGGGGAAGGTAAGGACATGTCCAGAAGGTGGGCTTATTCAGTTTGAAATGCAGAGGGTTTGAGAATAAAAACCATGCATTTGGGATGTGAATTTAGATTTCAACACAGGAGTTTTTGTTGCCAACAAAGGAAGTATAGATCTACTATATATTTGTGAAAGTGTTCTATGTGTCCGTGTCTGTATGTGTCTCCCTGTGTCCCTCCCCGTGTCCCTAGCGGCAATTTCATTGGACCTTGGGCCAGGCCAATGAGATTGGTCCCTTGGTCCGCCCCCGCACACCTCTCATTGACACACACACACACACACACACACACACACAGCACGCGGCTCTCCCCTCACCCCCCCCTCCCCCACACACAGAGCACGCGGCTCTCCCCTCACCCGGCGCTCTCCCTCACCCCCCCCCCCCCACACACACACAGAGCACGCGGCTCTCCCCTCACCCGGCGCTCTCCCTCACCCCCCCCCCCCACACACACACAGAGCACGCGGCTCTCCCTTCACCCGGCGCTCTCCCTCAACCCCTCCCCCCCCCCACACACACACAGAGCACGCGGCTCTCCCCTCACCCGGCGCTCTATCTCACCCCCTCCCCCCCCACACACAGAGCACGCGGCTCTCCCCTTACACAGGCCTCTCCTCCGGCTGTCTCCGCCTCTCCCCGCGAGAGGCCCAGCACCTCCTCACCGGAGCGTCTCAGCCTCGCCGCGGAGGAGCCCGAGGTGGAGGAGGAGGAGGGCGGCCGTGTGCAAGGTGAGTACACGCAGGGGAATGGCTTATTTAACGCTTCCCTGACTCCCCCTGCCCTCCCCCTGCCCTTTGCCCCCCCCTACCCTCCCTCCCCCTGCCCTTTGCCCCCCCTGCCCTCCCTCCCAATGCCCTTTGCCCCCCCTGCCCTCCCTCCCAATGCCCTTTGCCCCCCCTGCCCTCCCTCCCAATGCCCTTTGCCCCCCCTGCCCTCCCTCCCAATGCCCGTTGCCACACTGCCCTCCCTCCCAATGCCCTTTGCCCCCCCTGCCCTCCCTCCCAATGCCTTTTGCCCCCCCTGCCCTCCCTCCCAATGCCCTTTGCCCCCCCTGCCCTCCCTCCCAATGCCCTTTGCCCCCTGCCCTCCCTCCCAATGCCCTTTGCCCCCCCTGCCCTCCCTCCCAATGCCCTTTGCCCCCTGCCCTCCCTCCCCCTGACCCCCCTGCCCTTGCCCCCTGCCCTCCCTCCCTCCCTCCCCCTGCCCTTTGCCCCCTGCCCTTTGCCCCCTGCCCTTGCTCCCCCTGCACCTTTGCCCCTGCCCTTTTCCCCCCTGCCCTCCCTCTGCCCTTTTCCCCTTTGCCCCCCCTGCCCTTTGCCACCCTGCCCTTTGCCCCCCTGCCCTTTGGCCTCTTGCCCCCCTTCCTCCCTGCCCTCTTGCCCCCCTCCCTGCCCTCTTGCCCCCCTCCCTCCCTGCCCTCTTGCCCCCCCTGCCCTTTGCCCCCCTCCCTCCCTGCCCTCTTGCCCCCCTGCCCTTTGCCCCCCTCCCTCCCTCCCTGCCCCCCTGCCCTCTTGCCCCTCCCTGCCCTTAGCCCCTCCGCCCCTCCCTGCCATTTGCCCTCCCGCCCCTCCCTGCCCTTAGCCCCCCTGCCCCTCCCTGCCCTTAGCCCCCCCACCCCTCCCTGCCCTTAGCCCCCCGCCCCTCCCTGTCCTTAGCCCCCCCGCCCCTCCCTGCCCTTTGCCCCTCCCTGCCCTTTGCCCCCTTTTTTTTCCCGTGACCCGGTTATTTTTTAACTTCTTTTTCGTGACCCAATAAAAAATGTATCGCCTATACTGGCCTATAGGGCCTGCACAGACACACACACAGCCACTGATATACACACACACACACACACACACACACACAGCCACTGATACGCACACATACACAGCCACTCATACACACACAGCCACTGACACACGCAACCACTGACACACACACTGATACACACACAGAGCCACTGATACACACACACACGCAGCCACTGACACACACACCCAGCCACTGACACACGCGCAGCCACTCAGACACTGCTACACACACACACACTGATACACACACAGAGACACTGCTACACACACAGAGACACTGCTACACACACACACACACACAAACACTGATACACACACACAGACACTGATACACACACACTTACACTGATACTGATACACATAGACACAGATTCACACACAGACACACATACACTGATACAGATACACACTGATACACACACACTCGCTCTCCCCTATACGCACACAGACACAAACAGTGAATTACAGGCAACGACGGATGTGAGTGACTGGAGGGGGGGCCAGGGACACTTGGGTGGGAGAGGGGGGGCCAGGGACACTTGGGTGGGTAGGAGGGAGGGGGCCAGGGACACTTGGGTGGGTGGGTGGGTGGGAGGGAGGGGGCCAGGGACACTTGGGTGGGAGGGAGGGGGACAGGGACACTTGGGTTGGTCAGGGACACTTGGGTGGGTGGGAGGGAGGGGGCCAGGGACACTTGGGTGGGTGGGAGGGGGCCAGGGACACTTGGGTGTGTGGGTGGGAGGGGGCCAGGGACACTTGGGTGGCTGGGTGGGAGGGGGCCAGGGACACTTGGGTGGGTTGGTGGGAGGGGGCCAGGTACACTTGGGTGGATGGGTGGGAGGGGGCCAGGGACACTTGGGTGGGAGGCAGTGACTGGGTGGGGTGACTTACCCTGCCGCCGGACGCTTTCCCCTGCTGCCCCCGATATCCCCTGCTGCCCGGGATGGGAGGTGGGCTTGGGGGCACGGGAGGTGGGCTCGGGAGGGGGTGCCACGGGAGGTGAGCTCGGGAAGCTGGCCGCGGGGGGAAGCGGGCCGCAGTAGGAGCTTGTACTTCCACCCTCCCCCAGGTAACGTGCGGGCCGCAGAGGAGCTGGTACTTCCTCCTCCGTCCCACGTTGGGAGCGGGGGGGGGGGAGGAAGGGAGCGGGGGGGAGGAAGGGAGTAGGGGGGAGGAAGGGACCCGGCTCTGCTTGACCTGGGGGGGGGAGACACCGCGTGGCCAGCCTCGCTGCGACCCGGCAATTTTGGTTCCGTGGCCCGGTGCCGGGTCGCGACCCACCATTTGGGAAACGCTGGGATAAAGTATCTGTTGTCTAAATTTAGCATAGGTTGAACTTGATGGACGTACGTCTTTTTTCAACCTTATCTACTATGTAACTATGTAACTATACTATATGTGAATTCTCTTATTTCCAAATCCACGACATCTTGGAGAAATCTGATATTGTTATGTGCTAACGTATTTAGATTTTCTGTTTTGATCCTGATTATTTTATGAACCTGTCTGCATATATTATACTATATGTTCCTTGCAACATTATTTTCTGTAACTAAGCACTGTACTGCTTGTATATTGTCTTTGGGCCCTAATTTAACTTTGCACACTTTGAGAGAGTACCTGCTTTTTCGAACACATGTTAGTTACATATGTTTCTTAGTAAATAGGGACCAAAAACCCTGCAAGTAACACTTGAAACTTTTTTTTAGTGGTGGAAGTGATTTAAGATATACAGGCATACCCCGCATTAACGTACGCAATGGGACCGGAGCATGTATGTAAAGTGAAAATGTACTTAAAGTGAAGCACTACCTTTATCCCACTTATCGATGCATGTACTGTACTGCAATCGTCATATACGTGCATAACTGATGTAAATAACGCATTTGTAACAGGCTCTACAGTCTCCCCGCTTGCTCACAGCTTCGGTACAGGTAGGGAGCTGGTATTGCTGTTCAGGGCGTGCTGACTGGCGCATGCGTGAGCTGCCATTTGCCTATTGAGCGAGATGTACTTACTCGCGAGTGTACTTAAAGTGAGTGTCCTTAAACCGGGGTATGCCTGTATATGGTGCTGGATTGAAGGGACATACTCATTTTAGAGATAAGTGGGCCAGATGGATAGCTGTATGTTTTAACCCTTGTCACATATATAAGGCCTGGGACATGGTCAGCGCTTATGCGCTGAGCCGTGCTGCTGCTCGGCACTGAGCCCCTGCAGCTGCAATGAGAGCGGCTTTAGCAGGGGCTCGCGCACGCGTCCGCACGCTTGGGGAAGCGTGTGTCTGACGGCGTTTTGAAATTTCCCCGCTTGCCGGAGCGCAGGGCCGGTCACGTGAGCGGTTTGCCCAATGAGGGCGAACCAGCTCCGTGATGTCACTGGCCCGCCCCCGTCCCGCCTCCGGCCCTCCCCCTGATGGCGCACTGTGTAAGTCCAGGGAAAGCACCGCTTTCCCTGAGCCTCAGCGCGCCTCCGCACTGTCTAAGGGCACTATGTCCCAGGCTTAAGTCACATACTTAGGGCTGCCGAAAGCTTTCCCGGGGACCAGGACTACAGTTTCCAATGGGGCCCCGTGTTGGCAGCCTTGCTATCCCACCCCTCATTCTCTTATACACACTGTAAGGGAGTGAAGGAGTTGACTCACTCCCTTTGCATGGATCAAGAAATCTACACTGGTGTCAGGTTTCCTGCATGAGGTGTATGTAATGAACTCCTGGTTGAACAGGGTTTAAAAGGCATGAAGTGACTGCCTGTCAGGGTCCTTGGTCCTGTTCCTGATGCAACAAGCGTGGAGGGTCACCGAACGATTGTCTTTAACCAGCTGGACCCCAAACGCCAGCAACAGCTTCATGTCTGCAGGGACCCAGGCTTCCTGTTCCCAGGGGCATCTACCTTGGAACAGCAGGAAAACAACAACCGTGGGCTACAGACAAGCTTGCAGAAACCAGAGTATGCCGGACCAGCCTATTAAGATAAGACTTTGATATATATTGCGCCCTGATAATGTTTTGTGCTTCAGACTGGTAACTAGCCTATCCAGCCAGTCAGGTAGTTAGGGCCTTGTCAGTCTAGTAAGTCTCCAAGATGGAGTAGGCTTTGTTTTTATAATTTATGTTTTGGCTTAAGGGGCGGTGTACCCAATATTTTATGTTGCTTTGTGTTGTAAATAAACCCCCCAGAGGGCTTGTTTTAACACAAAATCTACATGTGTATGTTTCTCTGACCTCACCTACAGGCCAGTCCAGCACATTCGCACTCGCCTCTATTCCCCCCCATGCATTTCTCTCCCCTCATCTGTCTTTCTCTCTCTCTCTCTCTCTCTCTCTCACTCTCTCTCACTCTCTCTCACTCTCTCTCACTCTCTCTCACTCTCTCTCACTCACTCTCTCACTCACTCTCTCACTCACTCTCTCTCTCACTCTCTCTCACTCTCTCTCACTCTCTCTCACTCTCTCTCACTCTCTCTCACTCTCTCCATCCCCCTTCCTCTCCCTCTTTTACACCTCCTCTCACACTCTTCCCTCTCTCCACTATCATTCAATGCTCCCCGTCTCACTCAATCCTATTCCCTCAATCCCCCTCCTCACACTCAACCCCCTAATTAATCCCCCCCACCCTCATTGGCTACAAACACACACACCATGCACCCCCACACAAATACACGCACACAATACCCTCACAAAAAAACATACACACACACTCAATACCCCCACAAAAAACCTTACCCCCACACACAATACAGACACACACTTCCCACCACACAGAATACACACACACTACCCCTACACACACACAATATACACACAACACCCCACCACAAAATACACACACGTGCGCACACTACCCCCGACCACACACACTATACCCCACATACACACTACCCCCCCACACACTATCTACATACACAGTACTCCCCCCCCCCATTCCCCACACACACAATACACACACAAACCCTCAGTAGAAACTCTACATTTATTTTGCGTTTTTAATTTGGGGGGCCCTTTAAAAAATTTGCAGAGGGACCCAAGAAATGTAGTTAAGCCACTGCTCTTAATACATTAATCTACATACACAAATCTATTTACAGGACCCACTATGAGGCCCTCTGCAGAACTCTGAGGAACCTGCTTCTATAACATTGGGTGGAGCTGTATATACACCTTTCTTTCTCCCTATGGTGACATCACTGGTCACAAGTAGCTATCCCTTTTGCTTAGTCATCCTACATCACATGATGGGGAGGGGCAATACCAGAATGATCCCACCCAGTTAACCCACTAAGGCTGTTAACCCCTTACATTACTTAGTAGTCCGCAGAGGGGGCTACATAAGTAAAACATCAAATGCAAAAAAATGGTGAAGGCAGCACATGGCTTTTTTTAAAGAGCGCCAACTCTTACAGGACTTTTGCTGGCATTTTGGTCTTGAAGAATTAACCTGAGCAGAGTTACCATGACAAAAATGGTCCCTGCTGGCGCCCGCTTGGATGAGCTTACCCTGACCGGGATATACAACCGGCTCTCTTGGTCCTCTTTTCGGCTTCAATTCCTAGCCACGACCGCTACCGTTGATTTGTAGAACTTGGCCGCAAAAGATGCTATTTGGAACAGAGCAACTTTGAAAAGCCTGCCTTAGCTTCATCGACACAAGTCACTGGATGGTCTCGTTCTCTGCCTCGACCATCTCCTTACATACACTCCGCTAAGCTATACTTAGCATGGAGGTAGGAGAAGCGACCAATCAGAGCATGGGAACCCTATCACACTAGCCAATAGAATAGGTGGCTCGTCTCTTGGCTGACGTCAGAGGAGGGGGCGTGCCAAGCCGGCTCGGAATGCCCCGTGGGCCGGACAAACGAATTGATCAATGGGAAACGCGCCAACATTCTGCCGCTTCCCCCAGTCAACCTATTGCCACCTACTGGGCAGGCTCCACTAAGTCTGGCAGACAAGAGGGTCCACCTCGCAGGGGGTCTCTGTTCTCTGGACTCAGTACTCTGCCTTGTCCCGTCCACTTAGCACCCTGACACCTCTCAACATCCCGTCTCCTCTTTGAACTACAGACTCTATGCAGACTTGCTGGCACCTTTAGCAGATGCCCTGGCTGACTGCATAGAGCCTTATAATAAATGTATAATGTATAATGCACATAAAACATATTTTAATACATAGGGGACTTTGGGGAAACTCGTGACTGTAAGGGAAATTGGACTGAGATATCAGGGCTCGAAAACCAGATGTCTCACTGGGCAGCCCTGTTGTAATTCCACCTGCGTACTGGCAAATCATGCCTGCTCGCCAGGTAGAATTTAAGGTACTACCGGTATCTCCGGCCCTCGAACTCCTGCAAACAAATTAATTGTATTCTTACCCAAATATCCCACCTAAAACTTACACACAGAAAGTCCCATGAGTCTGGGGTAAAGAGAACATGGAAAGTGGAAAAGCAGGGGTCACTTTAACTTTGCATGTAATGATACCTGGCCCCTGGCTTATAGTGCTAGGTAGCTGCCAGGGGCTCAAGGGCAACCAGAGGGCTTAACCTTTATTATATCGCCGGGTTACCCTTGCCCGTCACAATCTTGTTGCAGAGCTTTGTGAATCTGGGCCTTAATTAGCAAAGAACTGGCACCCGATTTACTATGAATTGCTAATATGATTGTATTATGGGGGGACGGACTTGTAAATCTGCAAAAAAAACACCCTCTCCTCCTTTTGGACATTTTCATACAATTATGAGGTCATTGGGGCAGAGAAAGTCAGTTTAGTCGAATAATGGGAATATCATTAGTGACTTGTGTTTGGCAAATGTCAGCAAATGTTTGTCAGGTTTTTAGCATTCCAATCCTAACACTATAAACATTTGTAAGTATCCGCCACGGTGCACCAAGCTGTATATAACTGGAATATTATCATTCACCTATTCCAGGGTAGGGCAAGGGGAGGGGGGGTGGTCCGAGAATAAGGGTGAGTGTACTCTGGGACAAGGGGAGGGTAGAATTGAATGTGGAGAGTGCTGAGAGTAAAAGTGGATATGAAGTGTGTGTGAGGAGGGTGTGTGTGAGGAGGGTGTGTGTGAGGAGGGTGTGTGTGGTCCGTGTGCTTCTGCTCAAAAAAGGTTGAGAGCCACTGACATATTAAATGACAAAAAGTCTATTGACACTGACATTTTGGTACCTGGGCCATGTGATTTCTGTTTCGAGGATCACATGACCTTGCACCCTCTCTGCCCTCAATTGAAGTAGAAGTCCTGCTTTGTTCAGATGGCTACCATAGTTATCTAATAACCGTGGCAGCGATAAGCTCACAGAATGTTGTTCTGAGAATGGCACACAGACTGTGTTTAAACTTTCTCCTATGCCGTTCTCAGAAAAGCATAAGGACACTGTGAGAGTTACATTTCATCTGACAAACATTTCCAGCAAAATACTTTTGCTTCTGTTGCATGCTCCCTTATCTTTCAATTGATAAATAGTCCCATATGTCTAATTCCTTCAGTAGTGGCTGTGCATAAAAACACAATCCTTTCTACTAAGAGGAGGGCAGGTAATATCAGAAACAAAGAGCATAAACCCTATGTCACTATCAAGGAAAGATATGTCTGCTGTACTTAAGTGTGTGATTAATAACCTAGTCATAACCTAGTCCTAAATCACTCATGAAATTCACCTCCAAACTCCATGACACATTTTGTGTCTCTAAATGCGGGTTGAGCACAGTGGGGGGGTGTGGAAAAAATCTGCACACATTTTTACAGTTAACTGGTGTTACATTTCCAAATGTTTGAGATGTCTGGATAAGGTCTTGTGGCTGAGACAGATATCCAGCGTCCCACCTCTTCTACTTTCTGGAGACAAGGTATAAAGATCTTGAAAGGAGACTGAATCCAACAATTCTTTTTTTTTTTTTAATTAAAGACCATGATTTGGGAACTGAACCCTTTAGCTTCAGTGAATTGAGATCAAATGCATCCAAAAGGGATATGGACAGTATTGTTTTTGTTAACGAAGCAAACCCTCCCGTGACCAAAGTGAACTAATGACATTGACATTCTTTTTGGGTCACACCTAGGCGATTCATGGCTTTTTTTAATGTTAATATGAAAACATGGTGACCTCCATCCTAGGACCAACGGGAACTATTAGCAGCGGCATGTTTCTATGGGTTTTTTTTAATGCATTTCTTTATCATGTGAACATAATAAAAGACAGGTGTTGACACGTATTCTCAGTGTTATCACTTCCATGTTGTAAATATATACCAAAAAAAAAACCAATATATAACCCATACAAATTACAAATGCAGAATAAATGTCACCGTAACATTCCTTCTATCATTAAAAATTGGTAAGCGAGCTCTTGGCCAAACATCCTGGTTCACGCCTTTTTTTTTTTTTATATTTCTATCTTACTTACTTTTCTAATTAGTGTATATAATAGATGTAGCTGTCACGGTAGCTTATGACAAGATATAATGAACACCAAATATCTGGGTTGAACTGAACGAGGCTTAGATATAATAAAATATATTTTTTTCCTTAAATAAGGTGAACACAGCAATATAGTACAATTAACAGACAAGAAGGTCACACTTACTTAGGGTTGGGGGATGGAGAAGTATCAGCTAGCAATTCTCCTGCAATCCGGTGACATTCCAGGTGGAATCAGAAGCACAACTAAAAACTGTAGGGTTGACACAGTTTATATACCAGTGTAACCCTATTCTTAACATTGAATACAGACTATTGGTGAACAATTATCTGTATCCAATCCCTAACGTGGAGACACAGATTAACCCATGCCCCCAGCTAATTAGCCCATGTGTACTGGGACTCTATGGGTAGCCCCATAATTAAATCAGGGGCGACGACCAGTCTATCAAATGAAGTATCTGCATTGTTTGTATGTGTAGATATAACACTTACAAACCACTCCAGTTTGATGATTCTCCACCCTCAGGTAACAATTAGAGTGGCAGAGTCTGTTGATTAGTACTTAATGTAAACAATCAGGCAGTTAACTTTTGATCACAGTGCTTAGGCTCAATCAGCCGGCTGCCCTTCATGACCTATTAGCATAGCAGATGGAGTCTGCATTTTCAGGGCAGATCCAAAATACCATACATATACACTTTAATATCTACACATATTAATAAGTTCCATTCTGGTGGGCTCAGTGGATCGAAATTTGCCAGTTTTTAATGCCTACAGTGACTTCACACATTGGCCAAATATCAACTCTCTGCGACCTCCAGAACTGGAGATACAGAAATGCACTTTAAAACATTAAAATACAGGATTATAATGAAACATGGGAACAGGGGAACATACATTTTCCTGACATGACCAGGTGTAAGCCACATTCCTGGACCGCAGTCCAGTTAACCCCTTGCCTTCCTGGTGTGGTCAGGGGGTGGCCATATGGGGTGCAACCCCTTTAATACCGGGCCAACCCCTTTAATACCAGGCCAACCCCCCTCTCCCTCTACAGTAGCCCACCCCGGCTTCTAGGGAGGTTACACCGGTGTGTTATGTATGGCTACCCGCATGGGTTACCTTGACACAGGGTGCTGGATTCAGGCGGCTTGGCGATGTGGTAGCAAGGTTGTGGAAGAATGGGCACCAGGAACCTTTGTCATACAACAGTCTTTTATTTAGGTCCCTGGGCACGGGGACCGCACACCACACTTTATACAATGTTGTACTGTTTCTTTATTGTTATGTACTTCCATGAATGCCCACTCTTAATAATCAGAAGGAGGTATATCTCTTAATTGCTTAACTGTTCTTGAGACCCGGATACCCCTCTTTTTTTGTTCGGGATACCCTTCTATTTTATCCCGGTACTGCTAGGCTCATTGGGACTCCTAGTGGGTCCTGTACAAGTGACCACAACACCTTTTCTTGGTGCGGGAACTGCCACTTTCCTGCAGCCGGAAAGGACTGTTAATGCAAATCCGCGGTTGGAGACGACCTGCCGGCACCCAGGAGTCCTCGTTACTGGGGCCCTCTGTGGCATGCGATTTTCATACTTCAGAGCTTATATTGGACTCCCTTAATCTTCTTATGGGATTCTGACTTAACGGGTGCTGTCCCTATCTACATAATAATAAACAGACAGGCCTGGTCGGTGCTATTACTTTATAAACATTACTTATTCACTCTCCCCGAGGATCCTCTACTCTTGTCCTCCTGGAACCTACCTTCTCAAACTTTCCCCTCCCCTTATATACTCTGTGATGTCATCATCCCATGACAACCCAGGGTGGGGCCCAGTACACACTATCGATACTAGTAACCCTTTAGATGGGTTACATAGAGTTTAATAAAAAGTTTTCTACTCCACCTCCTCTTCATTCGAAGGAGAATAAAAAAAAAATAACTTAAAAGATTGGCATTTATTAAATAAAGGAATCCAATGTTTGGCGGTATACATTTTCATTCAAGGGGCGTACAGGCGCTTTGAGGTAAAGCCCAGCTGTAGAGACGCCGATAAATTGGACTCGGAGGAATTACGCTTTGACATCTGTGGGAAGTCTCGGAGTAGTGATTGGCTATAAAAAAATAAGTTTGATCAATGATATTTAGTTTTAAATTGGTCACATGGAGGAAATCATCTGGCTGTCTGTTATGAACCAGTGGCAAGTTTAATGGGTAAAAATAGGTGACCGACACCATTTCATTAATTTTCTAAACATTAACGTCTCCATAGTAACCACGTTTTAAATTGTTTTGACTATTTACAGGGCTTTTTGTGGACGGTTGTATAGACTCTCTTCATCTTGGTGTAATTCATGCTGCCATCACCTGCCAAAGAGAGTAAGTCAAAGAATAATGAGGACCAAATAAGTTTAGCGTTACACAGACTCAAATAAAATACAAACATAGATTATTATACAGGAAGCAAATGAGCGATTATTTTACTTTAATGGTGACTAAATAAGCCGCTTACATTGATAAGTTGCTTAAAACAAACATTGTTTGCCTACTGCGTGAGACTAGCCCATCCTCAGTTAGATATTTAGTAATAAGCCTTTGGGTCCAAAGCAACTAAACCTAGACATGGGAGATCATGTGTATTAATTGTGTGTAGCTCTAGGGAGTTATTCCAGGCACAGATTGTTCATATACAGACTTTATTGTCCACATCCCTGGTTGTTCATATACATACTCCTCATCTATGAGCTTATTCATATACAACAACACATTGGTATACACTCTGGCTTATATGGTCCTTCCTTCAATACAAGTGTCTTATCATCTTATGGCATATATGGAGGTTGAGCACTGACACCAAGAACACTGGTTTCTTACCACTATTGCTAAACCTAGACTTGAATTCTAAAACAACTATTTCAAATAATAGAGAATGTTCTATTGCTGAGTAGACATCGTTTATTTCAGTGGGACAGAAACAACACGCAAGCGGGAGAAGCTGCCATTGTTTTGACTTAGTCGCGTGCTAAGGGGACAAGGTTAACGCCCCATTGCTCTTGCCAGGTGGTACAATAACCGCTGCTATGTTTGTACACAATAGATTAGCATACTGTACAAGCTAACATGTTACTGTCTCACCGGCTGTGAGCTTTCCTCACCTTCCTCACCTTCATTGCCTTCCCCTGAAGTCTACATGGTGCAGTATATTCACCACAGTGAGATAACTGTTATTGCTCATTGAGGTATTATGGGCCATTCAAGTGACAATGATTATTGCTCTACAGTAAATAATCCCTATGATTCTATGGCCCTTATTCAATATGTTGTGAAGCCCCTTGCTCATTTGAATGGAACTGAAATCTTCCCAAGCAATAGGAAGACACCTTTACAGTATATTGCAGTCTATGAAGCAATTTATATGGATAAATATTGACTGGGTCAGTTTGACAGCGATTGGAGCTCCTTAGATGGGGCTGCGGTGCCTCTTTTCATGTGCAATTTAGTCCAATTGGATTGAACATCTCCGCCCCCTCTCCCTCCTTTCTCTCGCACCTCTATCATTATCGTAATACAGTTAAACATTTTGCCCTATAAGCCTATGATTGGAGTAGAAACTCTTAAACCCGTTTAAAAACAAAGATATTTAGATAAATATTTAATTTATAACGAAGATCTCCTGGCTTTAAAGTAGGGTTGAAACTAGTGCAAAAAAAAAAAAACAAGCACGTTTATCAAAGAGAATCCAATTAAAGTTTTTGCTTTTTGATTAAGATTTTGGTTTCGCTATTTGAATCAAATGTGGGATATTTTATATAGAAGCTGTCACTGTGATATACTACATTTATGCATAGAATTACTTTGCAGACTTGCTAAATTCAAACTTAGGAGAGGTTTGACTTCTATGTGTGTCTTCTAATTACAGTCTGGGAACATTTGGGTAACAGTGATCATAACGGTCTCATTTGAAATAAATGATCAAAAACCATATTCCTTGAGGTTCAACAAAGACTTTAAACTTGAGAGAGGCAGATTTTAATAAACTGAGAACTAATCTCCAAGGAATACATTGGGATGATGTTTTTGCAGGGAAAAAATGTGGAAGAGAAATAAATGGTCGGTCTTTAAAACATTGTTAGAAAAGCACACTTATCAGTGTATACCCTTGGGTAATAAGTATAAAAGAAATAAGTCAAAACCAATGTGGCTAAATAAACAGGGAGGGGGAGGAAATGGACAAGAAGAGGAAGGCGTTTAGATTCTTAAAGTCAGAAGGGATGGAGACATTGTATCGGAATTATAAGGAATGTAACAAAAGTGGCAAAAGGGCAATCAAATTAGCAAAAATGGATAAAGAAAAAAGGATTGCAATAGAAAGTAAGAACAACCCTAAAAAAAAAATCTTTAAGTACCTTAATAACAAAAAAAATGGAAAAGAAAATATAGGACCCTTTCAGTGTGAGATAGGCAGGTAAATTATTGGAGATAAGGAAAAAGCAGAGGTATTACACAAATTCTTTGCCTCTGTATTTACCAGGGAAGAATCAATTGCAATAGTTGTGCCGCAGGAGGAAGCCACAACCTCTATATTAATGAACAATTTGTTAAATGAAGAAGTTCATAGGCGGCTTGCTAAGATTAAAGTAAATAAGGCACCTGGCCCGATAGCATGCATCCAAGAGTTCTCAAGGAGTTAAGTTCAATAATAGCCAAAACCATTACATGTAATATTTAAGGACTCCATTTCCACAGGCTCAGTACCACAAGATTGGTGTAAAACAGATGTGGGGCCTATATTTAAAAAGGCAGCTAGATTACAACCGGGGAATTATAGACCTATAAGCCTGACATCAATAGTGGGGAAGCTACTTGAAAGTTTAGTATGGGATCATTTTCAGGAATACCTAATGGAAAAACAAAATTGTTAGTAATAGTAAGCGTGGATTTATGAAGGATAGATCATGCCAAATAAACCTTATTAGTTTATTTGAGGAGGTAAGTAGGAATTTAGACCAGGGTAATGCAGTTGGTGTGGTCTACTTAGATTTTCTTTTTATATGGTTCCACCCAAGAGGTTAGTGTACAAAATAAAGCAAATTGGACTCGGTAAAAATATTTGCACCTGGATTGAAACCTGGTTAAAGGATAAACAGAGTTTCGTCATAAATTGAACTTTTTCAGATTTGGCTAAAGTTGTGAGTGGAGTACCTCAAGGATCGGTACTGGAACCACTGCTTTTTAAATTGTTTATTAATGACCTTGAAGTTGGCATAGAGAGCAAAGTCTCCATCTTTGCTGATGACACTAAATTGTGTAAGGTAGTAGAATCAGAGCAGGATGTAATTTCTCTCCAGAAGGACTTGGATAGACTAGAAACTTGGGCAGGTAAATGGCAGGTGAGGTTTAATACAGATTAATATAAGGTTATGCATTTGGGAAACAAGAATAAACAGGCGATTTACAAATAAAATGGGGATAAATTAGGGGAATCCTTGGTGGAGAAGGATTTAGGAGTGCAGGCTTAGCAATAGTGCCCAAAGTCATGCATTACCTGCAAAGGCAAACAAGACCTTATCTTGCATTAAATACAAGCATTATGCCCCTTTATAAAGCATTAGTAAGACTACACCTTGAATATAGAGTACAATAGTACAATTTTGGGCACCACTCCTTAGAAAATACATTATGGAACTAGAGAGAGTGCAGAGAAGATCAACCAAATTAATAAAAGGGGATGGATAATCGGATTTATGAGGAGAGGCTAGCTAAATTATTTTGTTTACAGTAGAAAAGAGGCATGCAAGAGAGGATATGATAACTATATACTGTACAAATTTTTTTCGGGGATAATAAAAGGAGCTTTCAATAGAATTATTAATTGCAAGGGCAGGACAAAGGACACAGGGTTACCACTTAAGGTTGGAGGAAAGAAGATTTTCACCAGCAACAAAGGAAAGGGTTCTTTACAGTAAGGGCAGTTACAATGTGGAATTCATTACCCATGGAGACTGTGATGGCAGATACAATAGATCTGTTCAAAAAAAGGTTGGACATCTTTTTAGAAAGGAAAGGTATACAGGGATATACCAAATAAGTAAATATGGGGAGGATGTTGATCCATGGAGTGATCTGATTGGCAATATTTGGAGTCAAGAAGGAATGTTTCCCCTTATGAGATATTATTGGATGATATGTCACTGGGGTTTTTGTTTGCCTTCCTCTGGATCAATATACTGTAAGTACAAATATTGGATAAAGTATCTGTCGTCTAAATTTAGCACAGGATGAACTAGATGGACGTACGTCTTTTTTCAACCTCATCTACTACGTAACTATGTAACGAAGTAACAATAAATACCACTTGTGAGCACAATCACACATCTCAGACAGATCTCCTGGCATACAATGCTTCCACTGCAGCTAGGGATTCTGGGCAATGACGTATGATGTCCTGTGTGTTTAGGAAAGGGCTTTTGACAGGTAAATAGGAGATACTTAATTGGTGTGTTCCCTCCATTCAAAGTCTTTTTTTTTTCTTCATTTTTTTTATATCCAGTAACACCAAAGGTCATATTTATTAAGCCATAATAATGTGCCGTATAGCATCACTTAGTGGATATGGCCTCAAATGTGTGTTTTAGAGGGAGGAACCCCGGGGGTCGGAGGACCACTGGTTGTCCCTTTTCAAAAGTGTTTACCTGCAATTGTTAACGGTTGTCTCCTGTCTATGAAACACGAATCTAAATATATGTTTAACATACACTTATTCCTAAATCTGAAAAAGCACGGAAAGTCTATATTAAGTTCCTATTTTATAATACTTAAAACACATAAAAAATATAATAACCCAATATAATAATAATAACTCTTTAACATACCTCCGTATCATGGCCACACCTGGAAATATTTATCATAAACATGAGTTTAGAGAAACCGCCGGATACTGCCGTCCTCAGCAGGAGCTGAGATACATTTTTAGCTGTGGAGTAGAAACAAGGGCTAGTCCAGGGTGTGTTTCTTCAATAATTTTAACAGATGTCAGTGTTCCCTCCTGGGAAAATTCTCAGCTTGAAATGTAAGAGCTATGAAAGCCTTCTTATGCTGCCAAGGTATTTTTTACATTTGAAGCATGAAGGTTATATGCTTGCTTGGATCGTGTGGTAACTTGTCCTATTTTGTACATTTACCAATTAGAAAGAATGAGTAATCCATTAGTATACAGGGATTTGACGATGTGTTATTCTGGGGGCAATTAAAATAAAATAATAGCACAGATAAGGTTGCTGCTTCTTTGACCACAGTGGGGCGTATTCCATAAACTCCGATATCGTCACAGCAAAATCGGGCGAGGACGGCAGCAAATCAAATCTGGTTGTGTTTATGAAGAAGTATCTGTACAGGCAGTCCTCGGTTATCCGACACAATGCGTTACTCAAAATGGCGTTGGATAGCGAAACGTTGTAAAGCGAAACACGTTTTCCCATAGGAACACTGGTTAAATTAAAGGTTCCGTTCCTGAAGGCATTTTTAATGCTAAAATACACAAATAATTTTACGCAGACAATAAGATATGCAGCACACACATAAATTAAATAGTGCATATACTGTTTTATATATATATATATATATATATATATAATATAACATAATATAAAAATATTATTTATTTATTTATAAAATATTTTACCAGGAAGTAATACATTGAGAGTTACCTCTCGTTTTCAAGTATGTCCTGGGCACAGAGTAAAACAAATAATACATGGTTACAAGTACAGTTACATAAGTGAACAAGGTATACATTATATACAAGACATTGCGTGCACAGTTAAAGAAAATATATATTATGAGCGTATGAAACAGTTACATATTATATTATATAGTATAATATATATCTATTATATACACAAACAACTTTGCAAAGCGTCATAAGAGCGTTGGATAAGCCGTTTTGGCGTTGTAAAAATGAACATAGGTATGCGTTGGGTCAGGTTTTAAGGATATCCGTGCTGCAGCATAGCTAGGGCAATCTGTGGCTCAGTCTAAGACTGGGGGGGGGGGGGTGGAGGGGAGGACCCCTATAAAGCGACAGTGATAATGATTTTATATTTTTATCATTCAGAATACATTATGGGATTTAAAAAAACAAACATTTTAAATGGATCAGTTTCTCGGGCGTTGTGGACCCTGAAGTCTCTTGAGGGCATTGATGGGGCAATAATTACAATTTATTTTACAATTTCTATGAGGCAGCCTAGATAGCCTCCAGTGCTCATTAACGTGTTAAAAAAAATTAGTAGCATCAATGTTTTAAATAATGTATACCTGGGGAATTACCTAAACTAAAAATGCAGAAGTAAAAGGTAGGTATTCTTAGTTTCTCACCGTGTCGGTAGATACTGGAGCTATCTTTGATTGGTTACATATTCTGCCAGTATTAGGCCACACAGTGACGCAGTGTTCTGTTATTCTGCGTTAGGCTGAGTCCCCAGTGGAGGCTGCTGCACAGCACCTCGTGAGCCAACACGGAAGGACACGCTGGGGCCTGCCACTGCCACTACTGAGGTGAGTGATTGGTGTGCGGCGCTTGCGCTTTCGTCACCACCGGGGACCTGGCCGTACCAATCTGTTTTCTCCTCCATTAGCACTGTCACAGATTCCCTTCCAGGGCAGGTTTGTGTTGACCCAGATAAAGAAGAACCTAGAGTGGCGACTAGTGAGGAATCTCAATCAATTGCAGCCTTTCTCAGTAAGCATTTCACATATCCAGGGTGTCCCCTTCCTCGCTCCCTACGAGACAGTAAGAATGTTCTATTTAGTTTCCATAGCTCCTGCCTTTTCGAGGTTGATTCTGTGCAAATCTATGAGGACAAACTTGCGGTGATATGTGTGAAAGTGTGACCTTTAGCAGGATCATATTAATTATATCCGTGGACAACTAATTTATGCTAAAATAGTATGACAAACAATAACATAAATAAAGGTTCTCAGCCAGTCATGAAAGGGTTACGATAGGAATTTATAGCACAATTATTTGCAATATGTTATATAATAGACACTGTTACATTTACTGAATGCTTTTTCTGTTTCTGTAACTATATGATTTTAATTTGTATAATTTAATGTATGATGAAAAAGTTGAGATATACATTTATTTGTTGTTGTATCTGCTTACATGAAAATTGGGCATGACGTAACATTTCGTTATGGAAAATAGCATAGGAAAAATAATAATAATAATAATACAAACCAATAAGAAGTTGGGCACAGTAGTTTTACTGTTATATATTGTTGCTGCACTTGAATGTAATACTTGTCACGTTTGCCTTTAACATGTTTAAATACTTTTTGTTCATGATCTAACATTGTAGAGTAAGCCAGGCTAGAGGTAGAACAGTATTCGTATCAATCGGCATGTGTGGTCAAGAAGACCCTTTGAGAAAACAAGCTGAGTTAAAGCCCTGATGAAGTCCATGTCCCAGCAGAAAGATCAAGTGGAGCAGGCGCTAATCTACCAAGCAACGCACGCCGTGCTACAGGTCATGTTTCCTATTTGCCTGAAACCAGACAGGTTTGTGAGAAGGAATTGTGGGTGTGCAGACCAATAGAAATCTAAGCATGTGCCCATTTCCATAGCCGCTGTCACTGTTAGTCTTGTCAGGTCCTTCTGTACCAGACATTTCCAAATATGTAAAAGCCATAATGTGTTCCAACTTAGCTGGAAAAAAGAACAACCCCATTCAGATGTGCAATTTGCCCTGACTGCTGCCATTTAATCAAAGCGGAAGTCTAACTAATAGGTGTTCTTTTTTTCATTTAATCAACAAAGCTATCTGCTAATTTTGATGTGTATTGATGTATCCCAGGGAACCTAATTGACTTCATTCCCTCCAGTGAAACGCTGTCTCTCTCTTTGGGTGGCAGGTCAAAGCTAGAAATCTGGTCGTCCAATGTTTAGTGGCATCTAGTGAGAGCAGGGCAATTGCTGTCTTTGAACCTATATTTATAATTAATGACTTTAAATAGATCTTTAGCATGCTGCCAGATTTCTGCACCCAGAGTACCTAATTAAATTACACGTGGATAAAATGACATTGCTAAGAAGTAGCACACGGTTTTTCTGGCTGTCCGTATTTACTCTGTGTGAGTTAATTGCATGTGCTGCTCAAATTAAAAGGAGTTGACTGTTCAAGCAGCAAAGGGGGCTAATGAGAGAGCACCCGTGCAGAACATTTAACCCTCTAACGTAGATGAATGAAAAGATACAGTACAGGCTGTTTGTAAAGTGAGAGAACGGCGTTCGCAGTCAAAGAAGGGAACGTTTTGCACTGGACAATGACTCCAATGTTTGAAGAATTGCATGAAAGTTCAGAAATCTACACATGTGGGTTATACTTAATAATAACCTGCTGATTTTGTTCTTGATAACAGTAAGGACCTGGTTAGCTAAGGGTTTGGGTCCGGTCCCTTTTTTGATCGCTGCTGTTTTCTTTCTCCTTATCCCACAATGTCCTTATCAGAGAGCCAATAAAGATAAGGGGAGGTGGGGAGGGGAGACTCTAGCTTTACAAGCGCTCTCTGATCACACAGTGACTTCATCACACGGTGACATCATCACACAGTGACATCATCATACATGAGGGGGTGCAGCCAGAGGAAATGAAACCCCTCCCAAGTGAAACTTTAAAAAAATACTTATAGGTGTCAAATTTGGGCAAAAAAGTATCAATTACCCAGGTGAGACCCCCTTAAACATTTCACTGTATTTAGTTCACTTTGGTCATAGGAAGGATTACCTCTTTAACCCATTCAGTTCCAGTGAGTCATACCACCGCCATGGCCCATCCGTCACTTCCACATCACATGACGCTGTTTCTGTTGCAGAGGTGACACGGAGGGGGTGGGGTTCACGATCTTGGAGCTCCCATCTCATAATGCCCCATTAAAAAAAAAAAAACCCCCAACAAGGGGTACGCCATAAGGTCCCCTGGGTTGGCACTTTTATCAACGTACGTGGTACATCATTAGGGCGCTGAAAGGGTTAAACGTATACTAAGTACAGTTTCATAATTCTGGTTAAACATTGGGTGTGCTGCCAGGATATCACCCCAGATGTGGCTCCCTGTCCAATAATAGATGGCTTTACAATTATTACTGCCTTTCTGTCATTGATTCACTGGGGTTTACTCACTTCCCGAGCACCAAATGTTCATCAAAAGGGGCAGGGTGATGCTTGTGGATTTTCGTTTTTTTATACTTCGCCTTGTACATTTCTGGAGCTTCGGCTGCTATAGTTCACAGTTTATCACACATTGCATCATATCAACAATATTAGTGACACACTTTCCATTACTCATTTCGATTTGAGAGGTGGAAGTGCAAGTACAACATTGTACATGGGTTTCCTAATGGCAAGTTTTCTTATATTAGTGTCAAAAAATAGGTAAAGTTACTTCTCATTAATACTTACAGATATTTTCTACTGGCTGAGTAACAAGTCCAATCATCCCCTGGAATTGGCTTAAAGGACTGCTAAGAGTTGGCATTGTTTAGTAACTCTGTGTCAAAATGTTCTGTGATAGGCTATTGGCACCTTCTACAATTCAATATGCCGCTTTGTCCAATAATGTAATTACAACACACATCACTGCGAAATGCTCCAAATACTAGATTGGCTATCCATTGAATCCAGACGCAAAGTCTATTTTTCCTATCTTCCCTTCATATACTTTCTGGGCAAGCTACCCGTGTATCTGAACAAGCTCCTCACCCCTACTACATGCAGCGCATATCGCCTGAGATCTGTCTCAAAAAGGCTGTTCACGGTTCCAAGGTTCAACAAAGTATCCGGCCGCTCCTCCTTCTCTTACTGTGCACCCCACAACTGGAACAGCTTACCTGAGACTCCTTAAACCGCCTCCAGTTTAAGTTCTTTCAAGATTTCAACTATCTCATATTTTAATCTGGTCTGTAACGGTTACATATGCCCATAATCATATATTATCTTACTGTTCATGAAATGTCGGTAAATATAATGTACAACCTCTGTTCATTTAATGTAACCATGTATCTGCCAGCATAACTCTGTTCCCAGGGCATACTTGAAAATGAGAAGTAACTCTCAATGTATTATTTCCTTGTAAAACATTTGATAAATTAAAAGAAAAGTAAAGTATTTATTGTTAACAGATGAGTATAGAAGAGTTGCAGAAGTCCATCATGAATGAGATTTGGGGGTCCAGACCAATAATGTAATTTTCATGCTGTGTGAAGCCTAAGAAAACATAGATTTTAGGGACTTATTCCATATCTGCATTGGGGATTCTTTGTTTGTTGTTGTATATTTAAAGTCACTCTCCCAGTAGCACTCCAATTGACACAACTATGTACATATGTAATACTGTGGGTCTGGATTTTGAGCTTGCTAAGATTGTGTAAGGACTTATTCTATATCTGCCAAGGCAGTGGAAATTTAAATCAATGGGGAATTTTGTCCGAAGACTCACTCTAAATAACAGAGACTTGGAAGGCCTCAGGTATAATCAATTATTGCTAAATTGTTGTAATGTAACATTTTTACAAGACCTAGCTTTTTATGACCCAACTACTTACTGCCTGTGGCTCTTGCAAGAAGATTAACTCTTACATTCGCTAGCAATTGGAATGCTTACAGTATATATAAAAATGTTTACCAAAAAACGTGCTTATGGACAAGACACAGTGTGGATTACATTTTTGTACAAAAACCCTGAAAGTTGACCATTGCTTCTTTAATTCAACCATCCTCTGGATGTTCTTTAAATGATCTCATTTTAAATTCTATAGCTCTGTGTAGATTTCTGATAGTTACACTGGCACAGAAGAACTGTAATTTTTAGCAGAAGGATACATAAGCTTTTGATACTTTGTAAAGATAAAACCCACGTAGGTTACATAGCTTGTTTACAGGGACATCCACGGATAATTTTTAGGTTGGTTCAATAAACTTTGTTCCCTCTTTCCCATGCGCCGATTGGGGTTAATTTGATTTGAGCAAATCTGTGAAGAGTGATATGTGTAGGTAACTAGATGTCTCATTTGCTCCT
The DNA here is from genome assembly GCF_040206685.1 of Ascaphus truei. Classification (NCBI taxonomy): domain Eukaryota; kingdom Metazoa; phylum Chordata; class Amphibia; order Anura; family Ascaphidae; genus Ascaphus; species Ascaphus truei. The sequence goes on along the minus strand of NC_134493.1, from coordinate 50,000,835 downwards.
GAATAATGTTATTCATCTTAATATATACTGAATTATTCATTTATATCTCAGATAGGGTTTTTAGATATTAATATGCCACTATGGTAATGAAGTGGTTAAACTAGAGTATCTGGTTTGTTGGGAGTAGAGGGGGTGGGTGAAGGGGGTAGTTTCCCCAAGGTGGGGGGTTAGGCCTACCGGGAAGGTTGCGAGTGGAGTTAACCCCTTCATTACCTTAATGGCTACTACCGCTATGGTAATGAAGGGGTTAACCCCTCCCACTACCCATCCGAGAAGCCTAACCACCCACCCCGGGGCAACTACCTTCTTCACCCATCCCCTCTACCCCCAATCAACATTAAAATACAATACAAGCACCAATACTATCCAATACACACATGGTTTGCCAGTGTGGTTACCTATGCCCTCAATGGGAGCAAAGTTAACCCCAATAGCAATGAATGGGCACCCTACTGCCAGCAATCGGATTGGTAGATATACCATGTGAAGCCTTTCCTTTTTTTGAGTGATTTCATCAAAAAGGGAGGGGAGATGGCCAATCACGGGCCAACTAGCACCTTCACCCACCCCCTCTACCCCCAATAAACCGGGCACTGGTACTTAACCCCTTCATCACCTTAGCGCAGTGGTTTTCAACCTTTTTTTGGTTAGGGAACCCCAGAATTCTATTCGTAAGTCAAAAATGTCCCAAACGGCCACTGTGAGCTCTACAGTATTATCCCCGCAGCCCAAGCACCTGAGCTTGTAGACGTGACCTGGCTCTTAACAGGTGGCTATCGGAGACTGAACCTAACAGATGTATGAGGAATGTGTTCACTGTGCAGGATTCATTATGTTCTCTGTGTGAAATTTCTTTTTGGAACTATTTTAAGTGAAATTGTTCTCAGTAATGACATCACTTTCGCTAAAGGGTTTGCTTACAAAATGTAAAAACAATTTCACTATTTGTGCAGAAATGCCGGGAATGTCTCAGATCCCTCGCTGACAGGGCCGGCTTCTATGTAAACGTGATCTTCACTTTTTTGCTGCCTGGGGCGAGCAGCTTGCTGGGTAATAATGTAGGTTAGTAGGGTCCCCCCAATATTACAAAACATAAAAAGCCTCAGTGCCACATCCAATATGACACATTATATAGTTAAATACGTCTCTGTTTTTCTTTTCAGAAGTGGATGTAGCACTGAGGCTTTTTGTCGTTTTTTGTATTGCTTGAAGTCACAATCTCAGTAACACTCTTTTCTGACACAAATATATGTTGTGTGGTGAGTTTGGGTTATGAGCTTACAGGGATAGTGTGTGTTTGTCCAACCAATATTCATTTAATTTGTAATAATATTCAAGCAGCGATGACCTTTTCTGTAGTGGTCAGATTTCTTAAAGAAGAAGAATGAGATTTGGCTGAACATCTGCAGAAATACTCAGCACTTTTGTACAGTGTGTTAATTTTAATAATAATAATAGCATGTTCTTGTATAGCGCTACTAGTTTTACGCAGCGCTTTACAGAGACATTTTGCAGGCACAGGTCCCTGCCCCGTAGAGCTTACAATCTATGTTTTTGGTGCCTGAGGCCTAAGGACATAAAGTGACTTGCCCAAGGTCACAAGGTGCCGACACCGGGAATTTAACCAGGTTCCCCTGCTTCAAACTCAGTGCTAGTCAGTGTTTTCACTCACAGAGCCGCTCCTTCTCCTCTTTTTAAGAGAGGTAGGTCTTAACTTTTCTTTGAACCGCCAACTTTTTTCTTGCTGAAGCTGTGGGCTACAAAGGATGTCCGTACCCCCCCCCTAATGAATCCAGGTAAATCCGGTGGCTTTTAATTTCTCATGATTTATCAACATCAACACAGGTTGAATTAAAATAGGCTATCATCTTCCAAATAGCCTGGTATTGTAATGACACGAGACAAAGAGAATATAGACCTCAAAATGCTATTTGTGTTTCCCTTTCTCACTGATCCATGTGTCAAAAAAGTGTAAAAAAAAGAGAGAACACACCTTAGATCCCTGGGAAATATGCTAATGTAGATCATTTGAATATACTTTTCATATACAAATTACACATTTCCCAAGTATCTCTGGTGTGTTGCGTTTTGTGCACAGATATCTCTCCACGTGCTGTTTTAAAGGAGTATTTGGGGAGGGATAAGTCACTTGGTACTTTACAAAAATAGGACTCCTCTCTGCCTCTCACTCCCCCCCTCGCCTCTCACTCTCCCCCTCGCCTCTCACTCTCCCCCTCGCCTCTCACTCTCCCCTTCGCCTCTCACCCTCCCCTTCGCCTCTCACTCTCCCCTTCGCCTCTCACTCTCCCCTTCGCCTCTCACTCTCCCCTTCGCCTCTCACTCTCCCCTTCGTCTCTCACTCTCCCCTTCGTCTCACTCTCCCCCTCGTCTCTCACTCTCCCCCTCGTCTCTCACTCTCCCCCTCGTCTCTCACTCTCCCCCTCGTCTCTCACTCTCCCCCTCGTCTCTCACTCTCCCCCTCGTCTCTCACTCTCCCCCTCGTCTCTCACTCTCCCCATCGTCTCTCACTCTCCCCCTCGTCTCTCACTCTCCCCCTCGTCTCTCACTCTCCCCCTCGTCTCTCACTCTCCCCCTCGTCTCTCACTCTCCCCCTCGTCTCTCTCCCATATAAAACCAATAAAACACATATTTTAGGGTCAGGATGGAAGACATGGTTCACGCCAGTCCTGTTATTTGATGTTACCACATGGCAGTACTAAATTGCATATAATAAGCTTTGAGGATAACCTCAGGAAAGTAACGTCCGTGAGTTAGAGGACTTCTGTGGAATGGGCCTTTGACGGACATTAGTTAAGGGAATTGTGTCCTCAGGATAACAACATTTCTTTTTATATGAAACCTTAAATATCTTTTTGACTACCCTTTTATAAATACACAGTATATTATATAGATTTTACAGTATAATATATACTCTTCTGATGTGTTCCACAAACCTTTAGAGCAGTACAGTATATAAGTAACCAACATTATAAATGAATTTGCTGAACTGCATGAGCTCAATTACATTTTCCCCTCTTTCTTCATCTTACATCCTGTTACATCCTCTTTATACACTGCCTTATAGCAAATAATTGGATTAATGATGCAAATTGTTGCAAGTTAGTGCTTAGAGCTGAACCAGTGTTAATGACCATACAGTACTTCAACCACATTCCAAATACCCTCCAAGGCACCGACAGGAAGAAGGAATAGATTTAATAGCAAGTGTGCTTCTTGCATTTCCATGGACCTGGATGTTGCATTATTTTTCAGGCCCATATATTATCATTCCCATATAACATCCACCATTAGGCTTGTAATGTGTATTCTGCAAAGTGTACACTCCTCGGACCTTCTCCATTGGATGTTTTCTTTAAATAATAACAATTACTTTATTTATATCGCGCCTTTCTCCCAATTGGACTCAAAGCGCTTCACAGTTACAAAAAATAAAAAAGAAGAAAACATTTAAGGTTATAAGAGAGACCAAACACAAGGACAGATACAACACAGGATGGGGCGGTACTGTAGCTATTAAATGCCGGGCAGGTTGTGGTTTGTTAATAAAATGCCTGGGTAAGAAGGTAGGTCTTAAGTCTGTTTGTATAGATTCCCAGAGAGGGGGCCCCTCGAACTGTACGATGCAGACTTCCAAAGAGTGGGAGCAGCGCAGCTAAAAGCTTGGGCGCCAAAGGTATCAGAGATGCTCGGAACTGTTAGGAGTGTAAGGAATCCACTCCTGGCTTTGATTATAACGTTTGCAGACTTCTGCAGTTGCAAAAGTTTCCTCTGGCAATCTATGGCACATGTGCTGCTTCTCATTGCAGCTTCTGCCCTGTGCTACATCATTGGAGGAATACTCACACACCCTCCTCCTGTGATTGGATCTCCACCCTTTATATCCTGGGCGTTGGCACTGAAACAGTGCCGAGCATAATCTCCTAACTGGACGTTACTGTCTCTGCCACAAACCGCCCCAGGCCTCTCTCCTAGCGTTCTTACCTTCCAAGTTCCTGAGTATCCAGAGGCCTGTTCTTTCTCCTGTGCTGAAGCGTGTTGCCAGCACCGGTACCTGCTGCATTCCCTCCTAGCAGTGGCTACCCTTCCTTTCCTGCGGCCTGCTGCTATCCCCTTGCAGTGGCCTGCCTTGGACTTCTGCACTGAAGCGTTGGTTCTCCCCGACGCTGCCCTGCGGTGAACTTCGGCCAGCCTGCTGTCTCCTCCTGCTGAGATCGGCGTCATGGGCCGAAGTCGCTCCTCGCGCAGAAGCCGCTCACGCTCCTAAGCTGAAGCGGGGAACTCCTGTCTGCTTGTTGCCGATTCCTTGCTACGACTACGACCATCCGGATGTCTTCTATCCTGACCCTGCTTCGGCCATCGATTGTCCTGTCTTCTCCTACCCCGACTTTGGCTTCAATAACGACGATGCTGCCTTCTCCAATCCTGACCCTGCGATGTACGACTACGAACTGCGCACTCCGGATCAGTCTGCGCGGACTAAGGTCGGTGATAATGTAACCCCACCTCAGCCCCGCGGTCCGGTCCCGGTTTGTGGCGAGCATCGGCGTAACAAGGAGTCCTTCATCTGCAGATCTAAGTGAGCAAACAGAAGTGTGGGGAACTGGAACTACTCTCGGATAGCATGGACCCTGGGCATGTAGGGCTTTGAATGTCAGTAAGCCAATCTTTAAATAAATGTGCCATTTTACAGGCAGCCAGTGCAGAGAATGGAGAACAGGTGTCATGTGGCAAAAATGGGTCTGGTTAGGTAACAACCTGGCCACAGCGTTCTGCACCAGCTGCAGGTGGCGTAGCTCTTTTTCCAGAAGACCCAGGTAGAGTGCATTGCAGTAGTGCAGGCGTGAGGACACAAAGGCACGGACAGGCCTAGTAAGTAAGATCCGAATAAGATCCTTCTCTGAGGACATAATTAGATCGGAACCTGCTCTGCCTATGTCTCCTTATTGTTTTTTGCTCCAGCAATATCTTTGTTAACTGTAATGTACTAACATGTAACATACTACTCAGTAAACAACAAAGAACAGAAAGGACAAGCACTGACATTTGAAATCAAGAATAACCTGTATGTGGCATGGGGATAAAGCGGGGAAACTTAATTTGCACGTTAAACAAACTGAAATAAGGGGACTCTGACATACTTTGGGGGTTTATTCATTGTAATTACATGCTGCAAAAAAAAGTATTATGTGTTTTCCAGCATTTACATTAAAGGGTGATAATTACTGAACAGTTGCCAGACAGGACTGGATTAAATGAAATCCATATTAAACATTATGTGAAGTAGTAGATTGACTATTGTCTTTTCTGGACTACTCTGTGCATTATGTTTTGATCTGTTGAATTTTTTAAAATTATTATTACAGGATGGAAGCAGGGGGTCTCTGGAGCTGAGCGGTGCTAATTTCAGCTCTGGGGACCCCCTGCTTCCAGAGATATTTACCTCCAAAGGGGGTGCCGGTGTCTGCAGCCAGGGAAGAACTTGTGTGCCTAACGAAATGGCGGCTTGCGATATGCGGGACAATACGAAGCCGTGATGTCATCCCTTGCAGCTTCCTATTGGCCTGTGTGACCTGGGCATTTAAACTCACAGAGCTAGCGGCGCCCCCTATGGAGGTAAGTATCTCTGGAAGCTCCCCCGGTGAAATTAAGGCTGAAATGAACGCGTTTCAGCACTGGAGACCCGCTGATTTAATCCTGTAATACAAGAAAAATGGGCAAAAAAGCGTGCAGCGCTACATGTTTTGCTGCTTTAAATACAGAAGGTGAAAATTAAAATGCTTTTGTTTGCATCTTATACGGAGATTTCGGTTTTAGGTTTCAACCGAAAAACACCAGATCAGCACCCCCACCTGATCATCGCGCTCTTCCGGTTAAAACGGATACAAAATGACGCATAGTTTCCTATTGGGTACCACCTCTTGTAGCTGCCCAACCCCAGGTCAGAGACAAATGGAACACAATTAACACGGAATGTTTTTCAATAAAATGAAAACCCCGGTGGGAAATAGGAACACCGATTTTCCAAAAAAATTATACTAGATTGTAAGCTCTTGGGGGCAGGGCCTCCTCTTTCCTACTGTTTTATGTCTGAGTCGCTTATTCCCATTGTCTTATAATATTGTCATGTGTATTACTGCTGTGAAGCGCTATGTACCTGGATCGTGCTATATAAATAAAGATATTACATACATTTTTTTTATAATATTATTTTTTTGCAAGTAATCACTTTAACACATATCAACGATATGATGTATATTTGTAAAACACTTCCCTAAATAATTGCATGCTCGTATTATATAAACTCGCAGGCCTACGAGGGAAAAGGCATTCCCCACCCTTTTTCATTAAGTTATATTAATGAATTAGTCCTAGGTTGTCATTTTTATCTTGCTACACCCTTCCTGCCTGTTTTGAAAAACATGATTTTACATTACAAATTGTAAATATGTCACAACCATTCCTCTTAATGAGTATAGCTTACATTTGGATGATGGATGTTTTAAGTTTTCGTTTTGCCAAGCACGTGCTATCTTATTGCTATTGGAAATGTTTCAGATCTGAAATACACCAAAAGCCACAGGTAGACTAATGTTTTTGCCAAGAGGGTTACAAACAAACATGTTTTTTCCTGGAACAGTGCGAACTTTTAGTTATGCAGAAGTTTCAGAGATATTTTAGGAAACGGGTCATAACACAGAGAGATGAATTTCAAAGTTATTCCATGTGGTAAACGCCGCAGACATTAAGCTAGACTCTATTATATGTACTTATTGTTTTGACGGGATCGATAGCAGAATTCGAAATCAATGTAGCTTGTACATGATCTCTGGAGACCTAACAAGTGTGTTCTTTAAAACAGCGGTCCAAGCTTCCATTTAAATATGCGCATCGATACAATCCACACAATAAGTAATTGGCTAAGTTGCCGATCGATCGGCGAAGATCAGGGGTTCACAAAATGGCTGCAGAGAAGTGTTGACTCAGTATCTGTGACTTTGTAAATGGTTGCTATAGAAACAAAAAAAAAGGCTTGTTACATTATAATGCATTGAAAATGTAATTCGGAGATATTAAAAAAACAAAATGCTACAAGTATTTTCTCATAGTACAGAACTGATTTATTCAAACAAATACGCATGTAGGATATTGCTTTGTCTGCAGCTTTAATTGTGCATGTATGAGGCGTGGCCAAGACATGGATAGAGTTGGACATCTTGTCTCAGAGCTCCATCGGGAAAGTGCCAAAACGGGCAAATTGAACCCTCCCCCCCAGTCCACCAATTAAAACCTCTGTTAGGCTTGGAGGGTCCTGTGAGAGCCTGCCCTGTCAGTACAGCCCGCTGCCTGTGAACTTTGACTCCACGGGATCTCCAGCTTCTGCTCTTGTCAGCTTCCTGTAACTCTGTGAGGAATTAAAATGGCTGCCACCAGCCTGTGAGAGATGCCTAACGTGCACCCAGCGTAACTCAGCCAGGCAAGTTTGGAGGCTGGGGAGGGACAGGGTTTCGCAGCGGCAGTCCGTATACCTGATGGGCGGGGATTTGAATTTGGAGGAGAATACAGCACCCAGAGAGGGAAGCACGGAGAAGAGATGCTTTATGTGGTTATAAAAAGGAAGCTGTGTGAGAGCCAGTCCATAAAAGTATGATCTATAAGGGCATAGATTCTGATTGGCTTACCGCCACGAAGCTGCATGGTGCCCATCTTACTACATTTTAATCTGGTCTGTAACTATTATATACGCCTATAATATTTCATCTTTACTTGTAAATGCAATGTCTTGTATATAATGTACTGTATAACCCTTTTCACTTAATGTAACTATGTATTTGTAACCATGTATTTGTCATTGTAGCTCTGTGCCCAGGACATACTTGAAAACGAGAGGTAACTCTCAATGTATTACTTCCTGGTAAAACATTTTATAAGTAAATAATCTTGGAAAAATACAAAATGTGTCTTTTTAAGGAAATAACTCCAGAGCTGTGGTATAGGAACACTGTGACAGGGCCTGAACTCGTCGGAAAGGGCTCCAAGTAGGAAGCCTTGATCTGAGTTCAGAAGGGAGCTGGTTAATTGCGGCTACAGACAATTAGCCAGTCTCCACCTGACTCATCAGTCAGGTAGAAAAGCCTCCTGTGTAAACTGCAGAGGATCTCTCTAGCTCTAAGGAAGTGTGTGCTGCCAGAGAGAGATCCCAAGGAGCCAGCCCCTCTATTCTAGGCACAGTGTTCCATGGAACTCCCACGTACACCAACCCAGACCCGGACAGAGGGAAAGAGCCCCTGATAACAGTTAAGTTTTTGGACCTTCGGTCAGAGGCTGGTAAGAGGCCTATCCTCCCAGCCCTGCAGATAGGAACTGGGAAGTGTGAGTCAGCCCTTACAAAGGGAAATGTTGTTTTGTTTGTTTGTATGCTGGCTTAAAGTTGTGTTGTTTTTGGAAGATACGGGCTAAATAAAAGCCACTGTTTATTTCCCCAATCTATGGGGCCTATTCTAGTAGCTTCGATAAGTAACTCATCGAGCATTTTGGGTACTTCTCGAACAAGTTGCCAAGTGTAGCTATACCGAAAGCTTCGATAATTTGCCAAACTCGCTCGAGAAGTGCTTCTTCCCGATCGTTAGCGCTCAAGCACAGACAAAACCATGCGGGAGCTCAAAAAAGGCTCAAACTCGCATTTCTTGAGATATCACGCTATTCAGGTAGCTTCGATAATCACATCGCGGCTGCAACTTGCAAGCCACTCGCAGGTTCTCATCTCGCCACCTCAAAGGTGCCGAGATGGGATCTGCGGTGGGACTTAGAATAAAAAAGGTATTTCTACTGCATTGGATTGAAGCCGGGAGTCTCCGGAGCTGACATGGATTAATCCCAGCTCCGGAGACCCCCTGCTTGCTTCAATCCTATGTAATAAAAATACATTTACAGGCAGCTTCATTACCTTAGCGGCTAACCGCTAAGGTAACAAAGGCGTTAATACCAGTGCCCGGTTTATTGGGGGTAGACTGGGTGGGTGAAGATGGTATTTTGCCAAGGGTGGGTGTTTAGGCCTACCGGGAATAGCGGGAGGGGTTATCCCCTTCATTACCATTACCGCTAAGGTAATGAAGCTGTTTTTATTTTATTTTAATTACACAGTATTGAAGCAGGGGGTCTCCTGAGCTGAACATAATTAATTTCAGCCTCAGGGACCCCCTGCTTCCTAAGTTACAGGTCCTGGTATGGGGTGCCGGTATCTCTCTGCATTGTTTAAATGTCCCATGTCACATGACCAGGAGATTTAAACATTGCGGAGGTACCGGCACCCCATACCGTCATCTTAAAGGGAGTGACGTCATATCCTTAAAAAAATTGGCTGCCATCACATGGTACTACAACCATCCGATTGGATGGATTACCATTTGATGGCCGCCATTTTTTTCTGGTGAGGTCATTTTAAAGCGAGGGAAGCACATCCTTCCTGATTGTCTGGCTTCTTTCCCTTTTAAGATGACGTCACATCCTTTAAAAAAAAAAACAACCCAGTCACATGATACACCAGCCAATCGGATTGGGGGTGTACCATTTGACACTCAAATGTGACATCACAGGCCTATATAAGGCCTGTCATATCTTATTTGAGTTTAAGAAGCCGACGGGACAACATCCGCCCCATTGGATTACAGCCAAAGAAGAGAAGACTGAAAAAAAGAAAGAAGGAAGAAAGAGGAAAAGAATGAAGAACTCACCAGGGAGACGTCTCTTCAATCAAGATAGGATCACAGACTTGTTCGCATTAGCTGTTGAGGAGCATTGCGTCGAGGGTCAATAGTTGGTGCTCGCGTAAGACGGGGATGAAGACAGCAATGGTAAGAAAAACATATTAGGGTGCCCATTCATTGCTATTGGGGTTATCTTTGCTCCCATTGAGGGCATAGGTAACCACACTGGCAATCAATGAGTGTATTGGCTAGTATTCTGTTTTTAATGTTTATTGTGGGTAGCGGGGGTGGGTGAAGGTGGTATTTGGCCCGCAGTGGGTGTTTATGCCTACAGGGTGGCTAGCGGGAGGGGTTAACCCCTTCATTACCTTAGTGGTAGTAACTGCTAAGGTAGTGAAGGGGTTAACTCCTCCCGCAAGGCCTAAACACCCACAATGGGCCAAATACCACCTTCACCCACCCCGTTACCCACAATAATTTATTATGTGCTCTGTGGATTTTTACTTTATATTCTATCTCCCACTTTAATTAGTGTCTGGTTATCATTATCCCCTGATATTTAAGGCGACGTGTTACTGTATTGGTTGTTTGACCTGGGTAGTCTGCAATACCCTGGTACACAGGAGTCTTTATCAGTCTATTGGCTTTGTTCAGTGATTTTATGATCATCCCAAGTCTCATGATATTAATATGTTTATCCTTTCATCAGTAGGCACGCTTTATACTCTTTGTTTATGTCTTGAGGATATACTGCTATACATCACACGAGTGTGTCTGGATGATGTCAGATCAAACACGCAGGCGCAATATTGCATACCATGCAAATTGGTATCTGATCGGGACCACTGCTCGCTCTTTGGACGGAGATCAGGCAGCCTCCCGACACATAACAGAATTTGTTCCCACATCAAGGAATGTTGCCATGATCTGCACTTCATCCGGGGACTCAGGATGACGTCATGGACTCTGCCCACGCTCACCATAGCACCATAGGGATTGTTTTAGGGGTTCCTCCCCTCTCCCTGATTGAACAGCTGAAACATTTAAGTACGCTATGATGAACTCACTTACCACACGGACTGCTACAGATGACTGCTTGACAGCATTTGGCACTACAACCACTGAGGATTCGTAACGTTCCTTTCACTTGCTATTATGCAATAGGAGAGAGAAATGGCAGAGCACAACCGGAATCATCCAAAAAAGAAAATTAGGAGGAAAGTGCGTTATCCATAAAAGGGTTTAATAGTCATGGAACGAAAAAGGCAAGGCATTACCCTACCAACATGTTTCGTGCTATACAGAGCACTTTATCAAGGCAATTGCCATCTATGCTGGTTTACCAACTAGAATTCCACACCCAGTACCCTCCCTACAATCAAGATCACATCCCAGACCTCACACAGGATTCACCATCATTATTCCATTATTACTATGGCTGTACACGCTTCTTAGCACCACGTATTCTACTCCTGTTCACTATTATACTGTCCTGCTATTATAGCTATTCTTTGTTTAAGAGAATTGTTGTGCTTTGCAGCTTTGTCCAGCATTGGTGTTTCATACTCACGATTTGCTCCATATGGAAGTGTCCTGCAGTACAACTGTTATTGACATTTGGATTGACTTTGATACCCTTGAGAAACGCTTTGATCTATAGAGGGTTACCTTATATTACAATCACATTCAGTAGTGTACAGGACTATTTACTTACCATAAATTGTATACCCAGGTGCTAAATTTAGGTGATTTTGAGTCTCCGGGTATTCTTTGCCGTTTTTCATTGTCTATAACAAGTTTATGTAGTTAGCATATCTCAACATCATTGCCTGATTTAGATGACAGGTTTTGGATGGAGGTGCATAAGGGAAGTACCATTGACTCAAAAGGTCTGTGGGAACAGGCATGAAGAAGGGCTGATTTAGGCCCCGAAACGTTGCCCCCCTTGTATTTATCACTTTATCTTTTACGTTTTTTTATGTAGTTTTTCCCTCTCCCTCCCCCTTTTTCATTGTGTTTTTTCACCCCCTTGTTTTTCCTCCATTCCTCCTCCCCCTCCATTTTTTTGATATTGTATAACACTGCTTTATGAGACGTACTCTCCATGCCTTTATTAGGGGCAACTCTGTATTGCATCTATTTTCAATACATTCTTTATTTTCAAATTGACATTGGTCTAATTCTCCTTTAGATTGTGTGCTGAGAACCTTTCTATATATTTGTGTTTTAATCTTTTTTGTGGGTAGCGGGTGTGGGCGAATGTGGTATTTGGCCCGCGGTGGGTGTTTATGCCTACCGGGTGGCTAGCGGGAGGGGTTAATACTTCATTACCTTAGCGGTAGTAACCGCTAAGGTAATGAAGGGGTTAACTAATCTCGCAAGGCCTAAACACCCACAATGGACCAAATACCTCCTTCACCCACTCCCACTACCCACAATAAACCAGGCACTGGTATTTAACCCCTTCATTACCTTAGCAGTTAGCCACTAAGGTAACGAAGCTGCCTGTAAATGTATTTTTATTGTGTTGGATTGAAGCCGGGGGTCTCCGGAGCCGGGATTAATGTGTATCAGCTCCGGAGACTCTCTGCATCAATCCGATAAAGGAAAAATACATTTTTTTTTCTAAATCCTACCACAAATCCCACCCCTCTACCCTTGGGGTGGCGAGATGAAATTGGTGAGTAGCTCGCTGGGTGAGAGCCTCGATGTTCTCATCGGAGCTACTAGAATAGGGTGATTTTATTTAAAAAAATGCGAGTTGGAGCTGTTTTTCAGCTCCCGCTCGATGAGTTTGGGCTGCAGCACTACCCGCACTTCCCGTACGAGTTCGGCAGGTTATCTGAGCTTTCTGAATAGCGACCTGGCCAAATCATACGGGAAGTGCTCAACAAGCTCGATGAGTTGGTTATCGAAGCTACTAGACTCTTGGATGCGTATCTGGTGTTGCTGTTGAGGCAGAAGTCAACCGTACGGTATTTATCACCGGGGGAAAAATCTAATTGAAATTAATAGGAATTTTATGCTTTGATAAATTTGTTGCTTTCCCCTCCTCCCCCCCAGATCTGCACTGAAGATACTTATATACCCCCGACAAGTTACATTTATTTAACCCAAACTTTTCTCTGTGTCTAATTCTCTAATTTACAATGATTCTCATGCGTGTCGAAATATGCAGACACATAATTTCATACTGAATAACAATTGTAAGATATATATTATATCTGAAGTGGGGAAGCTTTGGTTTTCCCCGGTTACAGTGGGAAAGTCATGCTGCAGCTGTTTGGGAAAATGTATAATTAAATTAAAGTTTCATTCAGCGCTGGTTCTTATCTACTCTCTAGTTACTTTTTCTTTTCTCCTGCTTGATTGGCACATCTCACCATCTGGGTTTGGCCAATGCAAGATTTAATTACATGGCGATGCCTTCCCTGGTGGTACATTTGCGTAACATGAAAATATTCTCTGATGTCTCTTTCAAGGCCTCCTGAAGAACAGTTCTATTTTAACGGGAGAGGAAATAGTTCATTCATAGCTTGGCTTCATGGCAGTGATTACAGTGTCACTTAGACATTCATTGGCAACGTGGACCAAAACAGGAATCCATACTGAAAGCCCCTCGATATGTACAGATGTACTAAAAGTCTCAATGCCTCATCCAGTTCGAGAGGCCCCCATGCTGGCAATCTATAAGAACAGGCTCAAGACCTACCAGTTGACACATGGATTTAATTAATGAACCACAACGGGTCCTGAATGTAATAACTACAACACTGTCCCAACTTGTATTGTATCTTTTTCCTTGTGTTTGGTCTTTTTTTTTTATCACCTTAAATGTTTTCTCCTTTTTGTAACTGAAGTGCTTTAAGTCCCATTGGGAGAAACGTGCTATGTAAATAAAATTATTGTTATTATTATTATTATGCAGAGTGGCAAATACAGCATTTCCATTGAGAACCTTCATAGTGACAAAATATTTGGAAGCCCAAAGTGTCACAGACATTTTGGCTCCTCCAGAGTCGTATTGATCACATGGCCCTTGAATTCACCCCATGCCGTCCTAAACAGAAGGAAAAGTCGACAGGTCGCACTCAGAGCAAAATCCCTGTTCTTAACAAACTACATTTTCCTCCAACTAGAGGTCACAATGTGGTGGTGCATAGGCAGGTCCACGAATTCGAAATCTGAACTTCTCGTAGGTGTGCACTGTAGTTCCAGGGCCAGTACGTGTGCACTGTAGTTGTCCCCGTCTTGTTTCACTACTGTTGAACTCCACATTGTATTCCATTTTTTTAAATGGGCCACTTTAAAGATGACGCTGCTTGCCCTCTGCAAATGCTGCTTCCCCAGATCTGTCTCTAAATATATAGGCCTAAGAAGTCACCTTATCCCAATTAAGTTCTAATAGCACGTTCTATCAACGAGAGATCGTCCTGTGTGTTGCTAGGTGGCACTGCTGCTTTAATAATACTCCAGCAGGAAGATTACGGGTAAGTGCTGTAAATCTTTCAGTATGTGCAACAAATAAAAACATGAAGTCGGTGTACGAAAATAGAAGCATATATACAAGTCAAAGCATGAACTATCTTCATGAATTATCTATAGAGTAGAGAAAATGATCTCCTATGTTCTCTAATGTTGCCTGAACTGTTACCAGATGCAAATGGAATGCTGTTATAACAGATTAGATCCAGAATCTAAAAAACCCACATTTACCTTTTTTTTTTTAATTATTATCAGCAGCTTGCAATAAACCCAAATTTATTTTCATGAATTAAAAATGTTTGATAGAAAAAATGCAGAGGTATTAATGTAACCTGGCTTTTTCAAAGCTGGGATGTGATTCACTAGGTGTGTTAAACAGCCTCAATTATTGCCAAAAGAGCGATTGGAAAAAGTAGTCGGTACACAGTGCTTGATTCGTAAATGTTTTGAACGGGTACGTTAGGCCTGGGATATAGTAGGAGCACGGGCGCCACAGAGCGCACGGCGTCGCGTGCCAGCTCCGTGATGTCATGGCCGCATCCCCCGACACCCCCCCGCGCACATAGCTGGCCACAAATCGCCGACATCAACGCGCACGAGAGCCAGCGCGCTCGCTCCCTGCCTGGCCACAGCCTTGGCTAACTAAGCTACAGCTTAAGGGCTTCACAATATGAGGAGACACAAAAATAGAAAAAAAATTAATGCATTTAAAGCAGGCCTGCCCAACTCGTAAAGTGAGAAGGGCCGAACTGCTCCAAGGAAAAAAAATTTGGGCCGCACGGGTTAAATCATCATCATCTCTCCTCCAGCACCTCTCCATCATCATCATCCTCATCTCCCCCAGAACCCCTCACTATCAACCTTTATGATACTCCCCATCTATCTCTCATACACCCATCTCTCCCCCTCACCCACACAATACCCCCCTCCACATCAAAAACATAATACCCCCTCCACATCCCCCCAGCCCATTCCATGTCAGCAGCCCCCCCAAGTAAGCATCCCATGTCAGCATCCCCCCCATGTCTCTCTTCCCTCAATATAACACTCTCTCCCCCTCCCCTAAATCACACCCTCTCCCCCTCCTCTCAATGACACTCGCCCCCTCCCCTCAATATGACACACTCTGCCCCTCCCCTCAATATGACACTCTTCCCCTCCCCTCAATATGGCACTCTCCCCCCCTCCCCTCAATATGACACTCTCCCCCCCTCCCCTCAATATGACACTCTCCCCCCCTCCCCTCAATATGACACCCTCTCCCCCTCCCCTAAATCACACCCTCTCCCCCTCCTCTCAATATGACTCTCTCCCCCTCCCCTCAATATGACATTCTTCCCCTCCCCTCAATATGACACACTGTCCCCCTCCCCTCAATATGACACTCTCTCTCTCCCCTCAATATGACACTCTCTCTCTCCCCTCAATATGACACTCTTCCCCTCCCCTCAATATGACACACTCTCCCCCTCCCCTCAATATGACAATCTCTCTCTCCCTCCCCTCAATATGACACTCTCTCCCTCCCCTCAATATGACAATCTCTCTCTCCCTCCCCTCAATATGACACTCTCTCCCTCCCCTCAATATGACACACCCCCCCTCCCCTAAATGACACGCTCTCCCCCTACCCTCAATATGACACTCTCTCCCCCTCCCCTCAATATGACACTCTCTCCCCCTCCCCTCAATATGACTCTCTCCCTCCCCTCAATATGACACACTCTCCCCCTCCCCTCAATATAACACTCTCTCCCCCTCCCCTCAATATGACTCTCCTCAATATGACTCTCTCTCTCCCTCTCTTCAATATGGCACTCTCCCCCTCCCCTAAATGACACTCTCTCCCCCTCCTCTCAATATGACACTCTTTCCCCCCTCCCCTCAATATGACACTCTCCCCCCCTCCCCTCAATATGACACTCTCCCCCCCTCCCCTCAATATGACACCCTCTCCCCCTCCCCTAAATCACACCCTCTCCCCCTCCTCTCAATATGACTCTCTCCCCCTCCCCTCAATATGACATTCTTCCCCTCCCCTCAATATGACACACTGTCCCCCTCCCCTCAATATGTCACTCTCTCTCTCCCCTCAATATGACACTCTCTCTCTCTCCCCTCAATATGACACTCTTCCCCTCCCCTCAATATGACACACTCTCCCCCTCCCCTCAATATGACAATCTCTCTCTCCCTCCCCTCAATATGACACTCTCTCCCTCCCCTCAATATGACAATCTCTCTCTCCCTCCCCTCAATATGACACTCTCTCCCTCCCCTCAATATGACACACCCCCCCTCCCCTAAATGACACGCTCTCCCCCTCCCCTCAATATGACACTCTCTCCTCCTCCCCTCAATATGATACTCTCTCCCCCTCCCCTCAATATGACTCTCTCCCTCCCCTCAATATGACACACTCTCCCCCTCCCCTCAATATGACACACTCTCCCCCTCCCCTCAATATAACACTCTCTCCCCCTCCCCTCAATATGACTCTCCTCAATATGACTCTCTCTCTCCCTCTCTTCAATATGGCACTCTCCCCCTCCCCTAAATGACACTCTCTCCCCCTCCTCTCAATATGACACTCTTTCCCCCTCTCCTCAATATGACACTCTCTCCCCCCCTGCAACTCACATCATACCCCCCCTGCACCTCACATGTCAGCAGCCCCCCCCTCACATGTCAGCAGCCCACCCACCCCTCACATGCCAGCAGCCCCCCCTCCCTCACATGTCAGCAGCCCACCCCCCCTCACATGTCAGCAGCCCACCCCCCTCACATGTCAGCACCCCCCCTCACATGTCAGCACCCCCCCCCCACCTCTGTACCAGCCCGTTTTTCACACCCCCCCCCCCCACCTCTGCACCAGCCCGTTTTTCACCCCCCCCCCACCTCTGCACTAGCCCGTTTTTCACACACCCCCCACCTCTGCACCAGCCCGTTTTTCACACACCCCCCACCCAGCCCGTTTTCGTTATACACACACACACACACACACACACACACACACACACACACACACACACACACACACACACACACACACACACACACACACACACACACACTCTCTCTCTCTGCTGCTTCTGCCCCCGCGCGCATTTCAAAACCAGGGGGGGGGGGAGGTGGGATTTTGGCGAAGGAGGAGGGGGTGAGGCGAAGGAGGCGGGGGGGGAGGCGAAGGAGGAGGGGTTGGGGATGAATCGCCGCCATTTTTTTAAACCTTTTTTTTTTTTTTTTTTTAATTTATTTAATTAATTAAATAACTGGCGCCCGGCCGCCGCGGGCCACGCAGAGAGGCCAGGCGGGCCGCATGCGGCCCGCGGGCCGCGTGTTGTGCAGCCCTGATTTAAAGCTTTAAAATTGGATGATAAAAAAAAGAAGATGCTCTACAAATTGACATTTGTATTTAAATATGACCCTAAGCATCATACTGTATGCATTGAAAGTGAGAACATTTGTAGGTCATCATCAATAACTTTGCTCTCCAAAAATAACGAAAGAAAATGTTTTAATATTAAAATGAATGTGATATGCAAACCCTGTTTATTTTAGCTTTACACTATCATCTTTGTATAACTGTATAACAATGCTGGCATAATGCTTTCATTCAATATGTTTATATTTTTCAGGGTCTCTCCAGTGAGAATAATAAATCTATTTCTAAATTTTGGGGCCTCTTAAACTTTACACAGTTTAGGGCCTCAGAAGATCAAAGTCCTGCCCTGGATGAAGCCTCCTCACTGATCTCCTACGTACTGTGGATTCAAGCCTCTCTTCTCCATGTCGCTCCAACACTTTTTCTGATTTCATCCTCCCATCTTACTTTTGATATATGTCTTGCTCTTTTGAGATCCAGTTCCATGTGTTAGGGTAAGCTCACCCAATACATACAACACTTGCAAGGTTTTATCATTTTCCACTGGAGTTCTGATGATGTGTGAGCAAAAAACACAAGATATACGCACATACTGTAGAAATTGACTAACACCCAACATTGAATAATTATTCATCTTTTCTTATGACACATCCTGCTGAAAAAAAGCCTGCACAACTCTTCCTAATTTTCCAAAGCAGTGTTTGGCCAAAGTACAAGTCCTAAATACTAATTAAAGGCAGCAATCCTGTCTGCTTGTTTCTTTATCCCCAGAGCTGAGAGTAGGGTAGTTTAACCGTGGAGATCCCGCAAAATGTGCCAATGCTTGGATAGTATCCCTCTAATGGATGCATGTGAGTGAATCTAGTAACAAAAAAAGGCGTATCTTTTCTTAGTTCAGTTGAGTATACAGGGATATCGATAAGAGTTCCGGTATTAATACTGTTAGCAGTTGGTATATTTGTATTGGTATACTACATTGTTTTGCTATTCTTTTTATGAAACAGTGTTTCTCTTTTGGTCTTTAGAGCTTTTTCAAAAGCATTTGATATCAGGTGTTCATCGTATCCCTTCTGTCTAAACCTCTCACTAAGAAATTGTGATTGTTCCCTAAATGTGTCCTCATCCACACCAGTGTGCCTAATTTGTAAAAACTGTCTGAGAGGGATATTGCTGATACATTTCCGCTCATGTCCACTAGTTGGATGTAGATATGAGTTTACATTGGTACTCTTAAAGAATGTTTTAGTAAGAATACTGTCATTTTGAATATAAATGACTAAGTCCAAAAAGTTGATATGGTTCCTACTAATTTCACTGGTGAATTTAATGTTAAGTTCGTTGATGTTAATCCGATCAATGAAAGTTTGAAAGGAGTCATTATCCCCATTCCAAATAACGAGGATGTCGTCGATGTATCTCTTCCACAGTATTAGCTGCGGAGGAGATACATCGACCCCCCAAATGTGCATGGACTCCCACCACCCCATGTAAAGGTTTGCAAAGGAAGGCGCAAAACGTGTCCTCTTAGCAGTCCCACATAGTTGAAGGTAAAACTCGTGTATGAATAAAAAATAATTGTGTTTCAGAATGAATTCAATGGACTAGTGAATAAACTGACGTTGTGAAAGAGGTAAAGTGCCATGCAGTGATAAATAATAATCAACGGCTTGAAGTCCCCCGTTATATACTCGTGTAAAGTGCTTGTACATCTAACGTGGCTAATTGATATGAGTGTTACCAAGGTAAATCGTGAAGAAGGGTGAGAACAGAAGTGGTGTCCTGTAGATGTGAAGGAAGAGTTGACACTAATGGTTGTAAAATATAATCAACATATTGTGAAAGGTTGGCCGTGAGTGAATAAATACCTGAAATAATAGGCTGGCCCGGGGGATTTGAAAGTGACTTGTGACTTTTTTGGTAAGTGCTAAAAAATAGGGATGGTGGGAGTCACACAGTAGTGGTAATCTAACTCCAATTTAGTCAGAACACCTGAAACTTGTGCCTCAATTAGCATGATTTTAAGCTCTGCCAGATAATCATTAGTAGGGTTCAGATGTAATTTGCAATATGAAATTGGATCAGACAGTATTCTATCCGGTTCTCTGCAGTAATCAGTTTTGTCCTGAAGTTCTGTACCCCCTCCCTTATCTGCCTCACGTATGATAACATTCATATTGAGTTTCACATTTTTCAGAACTGCTTTTTCTTGGCTAGTTAGATTGTTGTTAATATTGAATTTGGGATCATTGGAATTACAAAGGTCCCAAAAATCCTTTTCGACTAGTTTATTGAATGCTTCGATATAGTGTCCTCTTGAGTAATAGGGGTAAATAAACGATTTAGGTTTATATAGGGAATGTGAGATGGACATATCCTCTTGTGAGTTTGTAAGGTCCTCGTCCACCAGGTTCATCAGGTCAACTGTAGCTGCTTGTTCACTCATCAAAAAGTTGTCTGTGTTGGAACTAACATAATTATCTGTTGGTAAAGGTCTATTTGGACCTGTAGTGAAGTGTCTGCTTAAAGTTAACTTTCTGATGAACCTTTGTAGGTCCACATATAGTTCAAAATTGTTGACCTTACTGGTGGGGGCAAAGGATAAACCCTTCCCCCAACAACTCCAAGAGGGAAGTATGAATGACAATAGAGGATAGGTTAAAGACCCCGTTTGAGATCAACGTTGTATCATCTGGGATGATTTTTTGGATAGATGTTCCTCTCCCCCTTCCCCGTCTTCTCCCTCTTCTGAATCTTGTCTCTGCAGGTTCTGGAACTGGTAGCACTGATAGGGAGCCACTTCTTGACTTTTAAATCCCTGCACTGGAGTTAATTGTCCACATCCTAGCACAGCACACATCTAGGGTGAGGTCTGCCTGCAGATTGCAGGAGTTAACCCTTCACTCCTGCACTAACTATATATATATATATATTTATATATATATATATATATATATATATATATATAATTAATAGACGATACCGTTCTGTGTCTAACAAAATGCTTTTATTTGTGCGAGCTTTCGAGATACACTGATCTCTTCTTCCGGCGATGTTACATTGACTAAAGCAGGCAAGGGGTTTACTCGAAAACAGTGCATCTTGGAATGTGATATAAAATCATTTTTAGTTTTCCTTTTTCAGTTTCTTTATCTTCCTGAAATAATCTTTAATTGGAAAACCATCCAGTTGTTTTTGTTTCACGGAAGTATAGACGTGAAATTGTTTCCTTGTTCCAAGGTTTTGCTTATACTGTAACACGTTTCTGATTACTGCTACATTGCTATTGGTGCAGCATTATTTCTTCAGGAGATATCTGTTGTTTTCAAATACAAGGTACTGTATGTTCAACTGCAAAGTTTTTGTCAAACTTGGAACACAAGGAGGTATATGGGTGGCTTGCACTTCCAGCATCTCTAACATATGTTGCGAACCGTGGCAGTTCTTTTCTAGTGTATGAGGATGCACTTATGCTGTCATTTAAATAATGATGGCGTGTTGTATTAAACTTTGTTTGTTTTCTCTGTGTGCTAGCATTGAGATGAGAAAGTATTAAAGAGGAAAGATTAACAGCGTGAAGGACGCAGGCTGTGCTGTTTCACTTTGTCCAGTTGGTTGGTGTCTTAGTGCTTGGACTATTCCCAGACTACTGTATATTGTTTTTGCTAGCTCTGGTATGAGATGTTACAAGAATGTGTCAATGTACTGTTTGTATAATGATGTGTAGGGCATTCAGTGATTCAGGAAGAATATGTAATAATGTAAGATTAAACGTGCTGCGGTTCACATGCTTTACAGACTAAACAATTATGCCCTGAGCTCTCTTAGCTCACAGGGTGGCTGCAGATCTCAGCTGTGACATATATGAAAAAAATATATATAGAATTGGAGAACTAACATGAAGATGTGTTACAATACTGAGAAGGCATATGTTATACAGGGGATAGATACATCAAGAATCAATATGGGAAACGGTTATATGGAGCCAAAGTGTAACAGGAACAGTAGCTTGATGCATATACTGTATTATTATAGCTGACATTTTGAGACTTGTTATTTCCATAACAACAACAGCCAACCCTTCCGCCCGTAATAACTGACCTTACCTGAACTGGACATTCTGCTGAAGAAGGGCAGTCTGGCCAGGGAGCCCCAAACTGTGTCAAGATTTGTGTATCTCAAATGCTCCAGTTAAAAAGAAAAATTGCCCTGATGGTGAAGGAGAATCTAATCTTGGTAAATAAGGTGGTACATCTATTTCTAGTAGCCCACGTCTACAGCACATTTTCTACCGTGGCTCATGTGGTCACTGACACATTACTCAGCCCTGGATCGTTCTTTCTGCTGCCCTGAAAAGAAGTCACGTAGGGAGATGTATCAACGTCAAGAAAGTGCAAATAGAAGTTTGTTTTTACACAATGCTCCATTTTCTGCGTTAGTGTGAGTTTCCTGCATGCCCCTTCAGACCTGATGGAATATTTTTGACAAAGCAAACAAGATATAAAAAAAGAAAAAATCGCACAGGGACGCAGAATGTGATACATCTCTTTATAACCACGTAACTCCTTCCTAATGCCTCCTGTGGATGCTCCCCAAACCGCAAGCTGCAAAACTTTAAGCAAAAAACTTTGTATACTGACGCTAAGAGGCGCGACATAAAATGTGGGTGCAAATTTAGGTTTCTAAATAGATAAAGAAAAATATAACTTGTGAGCACATTCACATGTCCCAGACAGGTTTGCAACCCTGCCTTTCCCCATTATCTCTTCGCATACAGTGCTTCAGATGCAGCTAGGGATTCTGGGAAATGACATGTGTGACGGTAACTTTGTGACAGGCTATTAATAATACACACCCAAAATATACCTGGGTTGAACTGAACGAGGCTTAGATATGATAAAATATAATTTATTCCTTGAAAAAGGTGAACACAACAAGATATACAAATAACAAACAAAATATGACACTTAAGATGGAATGATGAAACCGTCAAATCTTGACTGGCAGTTCATGCAGCAATCTTGAAAATCACGAAGACAATAGCCATAGGCTGAGCCTGGTTCTTATACAATTATTTCTCATTGAACACAACCTAAACCCAGCCCCTCTCATAAATCAGTGGCGAGGTTGACAGTTTTACCCCAGACTAAAACTCCTCCCACCCAAGGACGTTTAAAAACTGCTTTTCCTATCTAAATAACTTCAGTTCAGTGATACTTACTGGCACGCGAGACATATTAATACATTCTGGCACGCATGACGCTCCCAATGAGACTAAATATTACCGTGTAATACTAAAATTAAGAGAGATATTAATATCTGTCTCTTAGGACCTGCTAGACATCATGTGTCTGTAATCGTTATTTGCGGCTCGGTCCCCCGGTTACACATATGTAATTTTTAGCACGTTCAGCCGAGGACATCTCATGGTATTCTATATTTAATAAGGTCACTCATTCTGATATCTCCTTGGGACCGCACCCCTGGCCCCCATAACCCCTGGTCAATAAATCCTTTGAAGCAGGGACTCGTGTGTAGAGAACATTTGTCACAGGTGCTAGATTTCACACCCAATGCCCCAGACATGGGCCTAGCTGTCTCTACCAGCAAGATGTGTTAACATACACCAAACCCCCTCTGTACTTTTCACACCCAACTTCAATCAAGCCTGTTGAAGCCCAGATATTTCTGAAAAGACACCACATATTTGTATTTTCCTAAACTGCAGCTCATTAACCCCTTAAGCCCCAGTGTGTGTGTGGTGCAGACACTGGCACAGAAACAATACATTTATACAGGGGAATAAACAGTTGGATGGCTGAAGCAAGGCAAAAACACATTACTGGACCCCAGTCCAGTTAACCCCTTGCTTCCCAGGTGAGAGTAGAGGGTGGCCAAATGGGGTGTAACCCCTTTAATCCCGGGCCAAATCCCCTCTCTCTTGACAACATGCAAATGAGCAGTGTTGTCCCCTTGGTAACACTGTCTGCTCATTTGCATGTCATTTCCCAGAATCCCTGGCTTTAATGGAAGCCTATTTCTAGGCTGCTTTGTTCCCTAACCTCTGTGTACATATGAGTGACCTGTGCTGAAGCAGGGATATCCTTAAAACCTGGCCTGTTTGTGAACCTTGAGGTCTGGAGTTGGCCACACCTGTATTAAACACTACACATCAGTTGTCGCATGGCTAAGGGATTATATATGGCAAAGTCTAATACATGTTACTAAGTAGCACCAGCTCTTTACCCTTTGACTGCCAGAGGGGCCAGCAATGTATGTATATATATCTTTATTTATATGGCGCCATCCATTTACATAGAGCTTTACAACAGTAGCACACGTGACATGACAGGAATAAGCGCTTCATACATAAAAGTAACATTAGGAAAAGTAGTCCCTGCCCCGAAGAGCTTACAATCTAAGTGGCAAAATATTGGGCTCAACCTTTTTGATGTTGGGGTGCGTTGCAGCCCACTAGCAATGAAAGAGTTAATAAAACAAAAACAGCTCACGCCGTTCATATTTATTTTCGATGCTGTGACTGATTCAGTCACGTTAATATCCAAATGGTGTCAGGTTAATGATCAATCTTCTACAATTGAATAAAAGTGACATACACCAACTGTACAATGTTAGTAATTACCTTCAATTAGTATTGCAGACAACTTTGCCGTTGCACCCTATACTAATCACCTCCGGACCACTGTGGCAGTCCACAAATCCTCCCACCCTCCTGGCCCTTCGACAGCAGAAAGTCACAATATGAATTTTAAAGATGCAATCCCATGACAACCATCTTTAACAAAGAAAAAAACCACAGGAGGTCGAAGCAATTAAAAATATGTAGCGCTCTGTTTCTCCCCTTATTCTAGCAAAGAAGCCTGTAACATATTGGGTCAAACCCAGGGATGGCCAACTGCAGTTCCCAATGGCCACCAATAGATTGGGTTTTCAGGATAGCCCTGCTTCAGCACAGCTGGCTCAATCAGTGGCTCAGTTGAAGACTGCACCTGTGCTGACGCAGGGATATCCTGAAAACCTGACCTGTTGGTGGCCATTAAGAACTGGGTTGACCACTCCTGAGTTTAAAGTTTCTCCTTGAAAACTATACAATACACATTCTATTAATAAACGTCAGAACCAATATCTTAAAGGCAGCCATTTTTGTACTCCCCTAAAAAATCTTTCACACATTTAGGTGCATAGCCTGCAAACTCTCCGGGGCAGGGATTTCCTTTCCTATTGTCTGATTTAGCTTGTTGCACTTATTGTATTATAAATCCCTGTACTGTATGGTCTCTTTTGCAAAGTGCTGAGTAGACTGTGAGCGCTATACAAATACAGATATACATACAGCTGAACCCAGTTATAACACGGTGCTCGGGGTCCACCCGATACGACCGCGTTATAACCGGGATCACGAAAAATAAAATATTTTTTTTTTTAAATGGCCGCCGTGATCTGGTGACCCGGCGGCACCCCCACGCAGGACTTGCCCAGAGCAGGGTGCAGGGGATCCGACACCATGGGTCAGCCATCGTGCGGGGGGTGGGGGGGTGGTGTGTCTGTCTCCATGTGTATGTCTGTCTCCGTGTGTAGGTAGCAATAAAACATTGAATAGTAGAGAAAAAAATGGCCACCACGATCAGGGAACCTGGCGGCACCACAACGCAAGGGAGTTTTAGGTTAATGGTGCAAATGGAATTCATTGAACCTTTTATGGAATTGGATGATATGTTATTTTATGTCCCTGTGCCTCAGGCACCACAATGAGACTGTATGGTCTTCATTCTCCGTGCAAAACTCCTGCACATCTCTGAGAACATTGGCGGCACTTATATCAAGGAAGAATATTATTATATGCAAAACATTTTCCTCTGCTTGGCTCACAATAGTGAGTTGTTTTCCCATGCTGGAGAAGGTTTTAGCCCCATTTATTTGAATGCCTCTTATCACTTCTCCAACACGGAGAAGATAGTGTCACAGGGCCTATGAAAGATATATCAAGCGCCTGGATTGGCTATTTTGTTTACTTTAAAGTATTAAGACATGTTCGCTCTCTTATAACTAATTTGTAAAGCGATTCCTGAAGAGCAGAAAAACTTGACTTTGCATTTACCCTCTTTAATACCAGAAGCCCCATGGGGGACACATCCCATTGATTGGCGGAAATGGATGGATATCCCTTCATCTTTCCTTTATTGGCATTGGGCTAAGGAAATTAAAATGATTAGACCTCCACACTATTAGAAGAGGCATATATAAATATCACAAAACAAAACAGATTACCAGTGCTCAACCAATAGTCCTTAATCATTCAAGATGAAGTGGGTCTAGTGTTGTAGCCTTCAAGGGGCTTGGTTCCTCAGCCCTTCAAGGTTCTGCCAGGGAACCTCCAAATATATGTACAAACGAAAAGAAGACAAACACATAGCTCTTTAAGTATTGTATTGTATTGTATTGTATGTCTTTATTTATATAGCACCATTAATGTACATAGCGCTTCACAGTAGTAATACATGTGGTAATCAAATAAATAACAGATAATATAAATAACAGATCATGGGAATAAGTGCTTTAGACATAAAGCAAGTAAGATTGGAAGGTAAATGTATTGGGCCACAAGCCCCTATTCTAACTTACGAGTAAGGTAATTGCAGTGCAGCATCCGAGGAATAAACAGGTTGGAGTGGGTGAGCTAACCCACAAAGGATATAAGCTGCAGTTATATTGCCATCACAGTTTGATCTTTGTGAAGCACCAGGCCTGCAACACACACACAGTTTATGAGCTCCAACGATTGTGCTAGCACACCAGGATCTACAGGCCAGTACCCCATGACTGAGAGGCCTGACAGGGATAAAAGTTATAAATCGTTTGCGTAGCGATCACACTGTTGTTATAGTTTGTTTAAGTATATATGTGTATGGAGTGATTCTGAGGTTAAGACTCACAGTACTGGTTCATATGTTATATGTAATGCCACAATTTATGGCTCTAATAATAGAAATAAAGCTTGTTATAATTCATTACAGTTGTGTTGTGTTAAGTCACTTCAGTCTCACACCACGTGTACCACACACACCATAAAAATAAACCAGTAACCCATAGGACTCAGGCCCCCATCTCAGTGACAGGACATATAATCTGAGGTAAAATAAAGAGAGGTTACACTGTATCACAAATATATGGTGACTAGAAACAAATAACATAAAACTGGGAAACAGCACTGGAGAAAGATTCACTACATACTGTATAACTATAAAACTAACAAACAATGCAGGACAAAAAACAAATAACAATTTATTCATAAAAATTATGTAAAAAACTAGTGCACTGGGTATATGAGATGTAGCGCTGGCATTCCTCAAGGAGTAAAATTGAAATCCTACTTACGAGATTTGATGTATGTAGGCACATGTAGTAATGATATACACGAGCGTGGTTCAATGAAGTACACCCGATGCTCGCTCTCGGCAAGATTTTCTCGGCTCCGATGTCAGTGGAGATGATCCGTGTGGCTCATGCTGTGCAAACAGATGGTGGTATTGTGCACTGCCTAGTCACCAATTAAGCGATTACTATACCAAGACCAATTTCCCTAGCCAATTCCAATTTGGCTTTCGAACCAAACACTCCACAGTAACTACCCTCCTAAAAGTTTGCAATGAGATCCAGTGTGGAATAGAACTGGGACAACTCACTGGTGCAATATTCCTAGATTTTGCAAAGGCCTCTGATACTGATTATCATGTTATCATGCTAAACAAACTTCAATGCACTGGAATAGGGAAGCATGCTTTAAACTGGTTTCATTCCTACCTATCAGGTAGATCCCAACATGTGTCTATCTCGGGCACTAACTCCAAGTTACTTTGCTACTTTAAAGGTAATATGCACGTTGTAAAAACGATGTTGGAAATAACTAACAGCATGAGTCAAAATAACTTTGTTTTTTTAAAATTTGACACCACTTCATGCAAAATGTGGAATTGTATCAGCCTATGATAGGGACGTTCTTTCTTCTGAAACCCCATGGTATGAGTTTACTCTTGTAGTACTTGCTTAAACTTAAGCCACACCAATCAAATGTTTATTTTACTAAACAAACTATTCATTAAATTGCAATGCCTCGAGTTTAATGGACGTGTCCTCAGTGCTTTGGCACTTGAATGACACTGTAGATATGACTACACTGGTATCATTCTCGTGCTATTTTTTCTTTTCTCCGGCGTTAGGCAATCCCTTTTCTAATCACTTTAGAATGCACTTACATTGATAATGTTTATTAATACAACCTAACTTGGGGTGTGGTCTAAAGCGATGAGCTTCTTTATTTTGTTAGTGAAACTGAGGAGGGCCCTGCTTGGCGACCAAAATGTCGGTACTGGGTATTTATCTTTCCAACATCCATGACAATAAATGCAATACAGTTATAATCGGAAGGAGTGCGGTAGTTTTTTTTTGGGGGGGGTGGGTGGGCGAGGGGCTGTACAGTTGCTGAATGACCTACTGCTAAGTTATGACTTTCTACTTGGGATAAACGGTCTCGGTGACCTAGTTTGCGGTGAGTCACCCGTTCTGGCTGCTATACATATATGTAACGTCGACAAAGAATTCCAATTGAGAAAGTGTTGCCCAGTGAGTAAAGACACTGACTGGAACAGAGTTTGAAGCAGGGGAACCTGGTTCAATTCCCAGTGTCAGCTCCTTGTGACCTTAGGCAAGTCACTTTATCTCCCTGTGCCTCAGGCACCAAAAATATAGATTGTAAGCTCCACGGGGCAGGGACTGTGCCTGCAAAATGTCTCTGTAAAGCGCTATTAAAACTAGCAGCGCTATGCAAGAACATGCTATTATTATTATTAATTAAAATCACTTAGAAAAAATGCATTGTAAGTCCGTCCTTTACTGAAGCCGTCAGTTGTGTTTGTGTTGACGATACATGAAGGACAGTCACTTACTTGAACCAAACTAAGGTCCGTAAATATGCGAACCCTTTTGCTACCAGTGATATTCGTGGATACGTTTTGGTGCCAAACATAATGGCATTTTGTTTGCACATCTAAATATACCAGTATACAAGTGTTAATTTATATTATATTCATATATTTTTTTAAATGTGTGCACAGCAAAATAAATAAATGGGGTTATCTAAACATATTCCCTTGTCACCCACAGAATAAATTGTAATGCAATTCAAAGAGAATCAGACAGGGGAAATGCAGCTGTAAATCCAGAGATTCGATGCCAGAAATGTTGCTGCATAGAAGTTGGCAGAAACCCAGCAGTGCTGCCAGCTGCCAAGAATGAATTGCTCTGTGCAGTGACTTTTCTCCTGTAATTCAGCTGAAACTGCTTCTGAAACTGTTTTTTTTTTTCCTGGACTGTACTGTTCCCCCATGAAATAGACCTGGCCATTATGAGACAAAGTTAACATTTAGATCATCTCATGCAGATAAGCCTGTCAAGGGTGGATTTCATACATCATGATATTAATCCTCACACCAAGATAATGACTGAAAATGAGAAAATGTGAATTTAATTCAAGCATGTCATTTTTTTTATTCTCCCCCCCCCCCTTAGTACATTGCAAACTTGGAGGTGACTTCATTCATTTGTTGATACTTGGCATTGTTGGAGGATATAAAAGAACTTGAAGAAGTGCCAGCAATTATACATAATCGCAGAGCCACATACTTGGTATAAACTAAACCAGACGATCATGGGCACTTATTGTGCTGAAAAGGTGTATTTAACCCTAATGCGGCAATAAAAAGCCTGGCCAGGGTCATTTGACAGCGAAATGGCAATAAACGATTCTAAACTATTCTCTACCTTTTCAATCACATTTTTTTCACTGTGATCTTTTAAGCTCCTGTGAAATGTCAGATTTCAGTTGCCACTTGTAGCTTTAATTGCCATTTTGTCCTTTTTTTGCATTGCAATGTCCCTTTCTATTTATTGCTTTACTTGGTTCTAATTTTTCCACTACCCCTAAATTGCATGATCACATACTGCATTAACTACCGTTTATCTTTCCAGCAGTGTTTCGTTATTGTAATAATAACGTATGGAACGCTCCTCGAAGGTGGAAATCATTGAGAACTTGCCTAGACTTCTTTTTAAATTCTGCAAAGTGCCTGTATTATTACTTAACCAAGATGGATGTAGTGTTTCAATGTAGATGGTTTCAATTCACTAATATTGCACCAAAGTTCAGGCATACCCCGCATTAATGTACGCATGTATGTAAAGCGAAAATGTACTTAAAGTGAAGCACAACCTTTTCCCCACTTATCGATGCATGTACTGTACTGCAAACGTCATATACGTGCCTAACTGATGTAAATAACGCATGTGTAACAGGCTCTATAGTCTCCCTGCTTGCGCACAGCGTCGGTACAGGTAGGGAGCCGGTATTGCTGTTCACGACGTGCTGACAGGCGCATGCGCGAGCTGCCGTTTGCCTATTGGGCGATATGTACTTACTCGCGAGTGTCCTTAAAGTGAGTGTCCTTAAACCGGGGTATGCCTGTATGTAGCTACCTTTAATAATGGTTGCACCAAGTTGGGTAGCTGTCTATAGCAATGCTGTTCTAAAATAGTAACCTTAACTAATACCATTGTAAGTTAGATGGTTGTATTATCAATAATTGACGTAGTGTGTATTAATATGTCCCCAAATGCACTCTATTGACTTTGCAGATCCCTGGTCTTACAATTCCCATTATTCCTCATTATGCATGCATCATAAAAAGTAACATTCACTTCTCCTCCACTTAATGCCATTATACGTATGCACCGCTGTATTCCATTCTCTCACCAGCCACGTCAACAAATCAATCGTTCATTAGCTTTCATGCAAAGAAATGACAAGATTGTAATTCAGTTTCAGTTCATCACCTTGAGGTAACCAGGCGTTTCTACCAACCCGCCCCCCAAGAAACGGACATGAAAGAACTTAATTGTGATATAATTTTCTAGTGTGTGTTTCTAACGTCAAACTGATTCTTACTAAGCTATTAGCTCTTATCAGTGGAAACGTATCATTCTCATGGGAATTTGCTTCTTTGATTTATTTATTTTTATAGCTTACATTTTTATTGAGTTTTACGCAGATAATACATAACAATCCATAGTCAGAATGTGTTCTCCCAAATCAATAACATTAATACAGCAAATATGCTTCTTAGATTTGATGCAGATTTATTAGTGAGATATTATTTGGACACTGAGAAAAGGGGAGGAATATACCTGCTAAATACACTGACACATGCCATCAATGTGCCAAGAAGACAAAGAACTTTGTGTTCACAGCTGCATTGAATCTCAACACCTCCAGTATACATCTGCGTTTCCCCACAGGCGGACAGCCTTTGGCGCAGCTAAAGGGTGTGAGCCGTTTGCTGCCGTTCACTGATGTTTGGTGATGTTAAAGCTGCTCTATTTCAATCTGAAACTCACTAGCCCCTTTATCCTCTGTACCTAATTTTCCAACTTTATCTGTCCATGAAATGCTTGGGAATTGACTATATAACCCCTGTTCTTTTAATGTAACCATTTATTTTTTACAACTCTATGCCCAGGACATACTTGAAAATGAGCGGTAACTCTCAATGTATTACTTCCTGGTAAAACATTTTTTTATAAATAAAAAAAATAGCACATGCTGTGTATCACATCCCAAAGCCTGCCTATATATTGTCAAATCACACACTGATGCACATATGGTAGTAGAAGTGCAAAAGCATCTTGATACATTAATGCTAAGAGATGGAAATGCCTCTTTAGATGTTACTCTGAAGACACAAAGTAACCTCCTGTAGTCATTAAGCCGCAATACTGCTGATCGCATTGGATTTAAATGGCAGTTTTCCTGTGATCTTGCTGTAATTGTCAGCAGTGCAGCTTCATAAATAAGGCTTAAATGCTGGTTTCCTGCCTAGGTATAGGACCTTTCATTTCTGTCACTCAGTGACACTAGTGGCGGAAAAGGGGAACCTTAGGAAACATTCACTAAAGGTTGATAATTAGTGATAAAAAAAAAAATTACATGGCAATATTTCAAGTTATTTTTTCACAGAAGGAATATTGCTAGCATCAAAGCAGAGAAAATAGGCTTATACGGCACAGTGATATGTTTTGGATATTTTTAATGTAAAAATGATTCCAAAATTACATTTTCACGTGCTAAATACTAAAGTCTGATTAGACTGATGACAAAAAATATGGCACTTACACCAGGTTTGCATAAGCCTATTCTGACAGCATGTTCATAATGGCAATTAAACACATAGTCAAGATAACACTTGGCATCCTGGAGAATGTCCATGTGTATACATATATACAGTATATATATACATATATACAATATACAGTATATATACCTGTGTATATATTGCTTCTGTTATTTATATACATATAACAAAAGAGCCAGTTAGTTGCATCTTTTGATTAAAAAAAAGATTCAAGTCGGCTAACCCCATCAAGGTAAACTCCATTCCAGCAGGTACCTACACTAAATGCATATCATTTCGTATTGTCCTGTGGACTTAATTTAGTGACATATGTGAAAGTGCTTAAAGGGTTAAATGAATGAAGCATAATGCTGTCTGTGATTCAGTGCGATTAAAAAAGTTTCCCATCGCATTTTGTGTGCACAAGTTTTGTATTGAAAATCAATAATATATATACACACACACACAGTTCTCTTATTTATGTCAGCCATAGACACACACCACCTCTTCAGTAGAGAGTGAATGTCAGACTGCCTCAGATATGTTTTATACCTATTTGCTAATTGGGCAATTGGCAAGGACATCAGGACCTGAAAGAAGGGGCAGGACACCTCCAAAAACTAGACAGTCAATAGGAAATAATATGCATTTAGTATAGGTACCTGCTGGAATGGAGTGTACCTTGCTAGGCTTAAGCAGGCTTGAATAATTCTTTGATCAAAAGATGCAACTAAATGATTCCTTTGTTATTAGACTTAGTGAGATTCTACACTTTGATCCTAATAAATTGCAAGCCAATCTGGGAGGAGAGCAGGATTTGTGCTCAGCATTTGTGTCCCATATATGTAAGGCCAACTCTTTTCTTAGCTGTATACTCCATAAACAGAGGTGTTCAGGATATATATATATATATATATATATATATATATAGAGAGAGAGAGAGAGAGAGAGAGAGAGAACTAGATTCTGTTTTGTATATATATATTGTGACAGAAACCAGGGGTTGGTAATAAACGCCATATACAGGGCTCCCAGGATACTGAACAGTTTCTGTCCTGTCTAAGCTGAACAGGGCAGCCTCGTGGTACAGGCACTCCATTCCACAGTTTGTCTGCTGCCTGTTTTCTGTCACCTGTCATGCTGATTAGAGTTCAGGTATATAAGACCTGTTTCCTGTTTCCTCTGAGCCCCGCCCAAGAGCCTGGAAGGCTGCTGAACTGCAGAGGGGTGAGAAAGCCTCTTTCCCAAATCGCTTCATTCATTCTGTTAGTTTGTCTAAAGACTGCAAAGGTACTTATTTTGTTGGTGGAAGTGGACAAGCCACTTCCAACTCTGAGTCAGGGACATCTAAGTTTAAGTTATCGCTCAGACGAGCAGCTTTTTGTTTGGCTTTGTTTTCTGTTTAAACTGTGGCAGTCTCAGTGCCTGGGACTGAATAAACCAGGCATAGCCTGTTTAAAGGAACAGTACGTGACGTCTCATCATTTAACCTACCCTAAAAGACCGTGTTCTAACAGTCCCGGACAGACGGCGGAGCCCCGGAGTAAGCCGTTTGTCACATATGGTGGAGAATGCGGGCAGAACACTGAAAGGTCTGGGGGTTAAAGAAATTTAAAAAAAAAAAAAAAAAAAAAAAGAAGGTTTTTTTTTCTCTCTCTCCAAACAAGATGGAAGACGTGGTGAGTGCGCTGGTACGCAATGTCGCTGTCCAGAAAGACGCGAATGAAGCCCAGCAACAGGCGAGTGAAACCCAGCGACAGCTGTTAATAGCCCAGCAAGAGACTAATGCAAACCAGCAAGAGACAAACCGCCTGCTGAGAGAGGAGCAAAAGCGGTTCGCTCAGGGCTTACAGCAGGAACTCGAGATCCTGAGGGGGACTATCAGTAACCTTCCACTGGCAGAGGCAGCCCCAGTTCCGAAAATGACCAGGGCAAGCCACTACCTTCAGAAGATGGGACCCTCGGATGATGTGGAAGCCTATCTTCTCACGTTTGAACGCACGGCACAGAGAGAGGGATGGCCAGAAGCTGAGTGGGCTGGTCTAATCGCACCCTTCCTAAGCGGCGAACCCCAGAAGGCTTACTTTGATCTAGAGCCAGCCGAAGCTAACGTCTATGCAAAATTGAAGTTCGAGATCCTCGCCCGCCTCGGCGTAACCACGGCTGTTCGTGCCCAAAAGTTTCACGCATGGTCCTTCACGATGGATAAAGCCACCCGAAGCCAGATGTATGACCTCATCCACCTCGCCCGGAAGTGGCTACAACCCGAGATCAACTCAGCAAGCCACATCGTGGAACGGTTGGTCATGGACCAGTTCTTGAGGAAACTTCCCTCTGCCTTACGCCGTTGGGTCAGTCGGAGTGACCCCCACAATGCGGATGAGCTTGTGGCCCTTGTAGAAAGGTACAGTGCAGCAGAAGAGCACCCGCAACCCACAGTCGTGGAGCAACCCCACTATCCGAGGTTCCAGGACTCTTCCAGAGACGGTAAAAGGGTACCGGGGTTAAGGGGCGCTGAAGAGCGGCGACCACCTTCACGCCGCTCCAGCAACAGTGGTTCGCACACTAAGGGCAATAGCCAACATGGGGAGCCGGGAAAAGGCTCTAAGTGGGACACAGACTATGTACCTAAATGTGTAAATTGTCATGAGAGGGGCCACACAGCAAAAATCTGCCCACTAAATGATGAGCCCATGCAATGCAACAGCGTGGAACCTTATTCGCTGTTGTCCCAATGTATGGGCCCTAGCCCAGAGGACCCCTTGAATAACCATCTGTGGGCATTTGTAAAGGTTAATGGTAAGAGGGTTCGGGCACTTCTTGACTCTGGGAGTATGGTCACACTAGTGTCCGAATACCTATTGCCCATTAAGAAGAAACAGGTAAACAGTTCACAAAGAGTGGCAATTTGTTGTATACATGGGGATAATCATGAATATTCCACTGTTGATGTTTTTTTTGAAACAGAATTTGGTTCTTTAGATTTCAAGGTGGGTGTTGTGCCCAAACTGGCACATGATGTGTTAATAGGGACCGACTTTCCCCATTTTCTAAAAATGTGGTCCCCAGCTCAGAATAGCGCCCAGAGTTCAATAGCAGACCATAACGAAGTGTTAGAAGAAACAAATCCTTTCCCTTTTTCAGAAATGGAGGTTGACGAGGGCCCAAATAAGAAGGGGGAAAAGGAGGAGTGCTGTGAAATTCCCTTCCCCATCACTACTTTGGTAGGGAATACCCCAAATCAAGATGTTGATCAGGCACTTACCACCCCAGTACAGGATAAGACCCTCGCTGACCTAGAGGTCAGTCCTGGGAGTTTTAAGAAGGCCCAGTGGGAGGACCCCACATTAGCGGTAGCAAGGGGAAATATACGGGACCAGAATAGTACTCATGGCCAACCAGATAGGTCACTTGCTTACCCCTACTTCGAGGTAGAGAACGACCTAGTATATCGGGTTGATAAAAGAAAATCAGTTACAACTAAACAATTGTTGGTACCACGGACATTCCGTAACATAGTATTACACCTCGCACATAGTCATCCATTGGGGGGACACCTAGGGGTGGAAAAGACAAAAGAAAAGGTTCTCCGAAGCTTTTATTGGCCTGGGGTTCTGGCAGAAATTACAAACTATTGTTCCTCATGCCCAGAATGTCAGATCACCGCCCCGTTCAAAGCATACCGCAGCCCATTGGTACCCCTTCCCATAATAGAGGTACCATTTGACCGGATTGCTATGGATCTAGTAGGACCCCTAATAAAGTCTGCTAGGGGACATCAGCATATATTGGTAATATTAGATTATGCTACCCGATATCCGGAGGCAGTTCCCCTACGTAGCACCTCTGCTAAAAACATAGCAAAAGAGTTAGTACTTCTGTTTTCCCGGGTCGGAATTCCTAAAGAGATCTTATCTGACCAGGGAACACCATTTATGTCCCAAGTAACAAAAGAGCTATGTAAACTCCTAAAAATCAAGCATCTCAGAACCTCAGTCTATCATCCACAAACAGATGGTTTAGTGGAAAGGTTCAATAAAACCTTAAAGAGCATGTTACGCCGGGCGGTCGATAAGGATGGGAAAAACTGGGACTGTTTGTTACCATACCTGTTATTTGCCATTAGGGAAGTTCCCCAGTCATCCACAGGCTTCTCCCCGTTTGAACTATTGTATGGCCGACATCCAAGGGGCTTACTGGATATAGCCAAAGAAACTTGGGAACACGAGGTTACCCCTTACAGAAGTGTAATAGAGCATGTTGCCCAAATGCAGGACCGCATTGCTGCAGTCCTACCCATAGTGAGGGAACACATGGAGAAAGCTCAAGAAGCACAAAGGAATACGTATAATAAGGGTGCTAGGGTCAGAATTTTTTTTCCAGGTGATAGGGTACTAGTTCTGGTTCCCACCGTGGAGAGTAAATTCCTTGCTAAATGGCATGGGCCATATGAGGTCTTGGAAAGAGTGGGAGAAGTAAATTATAGGGTAAGGCAGCCAGGTAGGAGGAAACCTGAGCAAATTTACCATATAAACCTACTCAAGCCCTGGAAAGATAGAGAGGTCTTGTTAACCCTAGTACCCCCAGGTCCGTCAGAGAATCAAGAAACTGACCCAGAGGTTAGCATAGCTGAAACACTGTCCGTGCATCAGAAACGAGAGGTCCAGAGTTTAGTGAGAAGGAACAAAGAAATCTTCTCTACACAGCCAGGTAAAACTAACGTAATTAAACATGACATAGTCTCTGAACCGGGGGTCCGAGTTAACCTTAAACCGTACCGAATCCCAGAGGCCAAGAGAGAGGCTATAAGTTTAGAGGTTAAAAAAATGCTAAAACTAGGCGTAATTGAGGAATCCCAAAGTGGGTGGAACAGCCCTATAGTTTTAGTCCCAAAGCCAGACGGTACAACAAGGTTTTGTAATGACTACCGGAAACTAAACGCGGTGTCAAAATTTGATACTTATCCTATGCCCAGGGTGGATGAACTTGTAGAGAGACTGGGCAAAGCCCGATATCTCACAACCCTAGACCTAACAAAAGGGTACTGGCAGGTTCCCCTCACAGAAAGGGCAAAAGAAAAAACAGCCTTCTCAACCCCAGACGGCCTCTTTCAATATAAGGTGCTGCCTTTTGGCTTACATGGAGCTCCCGCCACATTCCAAAGAATGATGGATAAAATTTTAAAACCACATGTTCGGTACGCTGCCGCCTACCTGGATGATGTGGTAATCCATAGTGAAGATTGGCAGTCCCACCTTCCAAAGGTCCAAGCTGTGCTCGACGCAGTTCGGTCTGCTGGACTAACTGCTAACCCCGCTAAATGCACTATTGGTCTGGAGGAGGCCAAGTATCTGGGGTATTCTATTGGTAGAGGGTTACTCAAACCACAAACACTCAAAGTAGAGGCGATACAAAATTGGCCAAGGCCAGTCACAAAAAAACAAGTAAGGACCTTTTTGGGGTTAATTGGCTACTATAGGAGGTTTATTCCCAATTTTGCAACTAAGGCAACCCCACTAACCGACCTCACAAAAGCAAGAGGACCGCTAATGGTAAAGTGGTCCCCCGAAGCCGAACAGGCCTTTAGAAGCCTGAAAGAAGCTCTCTGTGCCCAACCAGTGTTGGTCACACCTGACTTCTCCAAAGAGTTCGTAGTCCAAACCGACGCATCTGAGGTAGGGCTGGGGGCGGTACTCTCCCAGGAGTCTCAAGGGGAGGAGCACCCCATCCTTTATTTAAGTAGGAAACTAAATCCCCAGGAGAAAAATTACTCCATAGTCGAGAAAGAGTGTCTCGCAATAAAGTGGGCTGTAGAGACACTCAAGTATTATCTGTTGGGGAGAAAGTTCCGATTGGTCACAGATCATGCACCCCTTACCTGGATGTGTCAAAATAGGGAGAAGAACGCTAGGGTGACCAGGTGGTTCCTAAGCCTACAGCCCTTTTAAATTTTCTGTGGAACACAGGTCGGGGCACAAACATGGCAATGCCGACGGGTTGTCAAGGATGCACTCCCTAATATCCATGGTCGCTCACCCCTCGAGGTCTGAGCTGGGGGGGAGGATATGTGACAGAAACCAGGGGTTGGTAATAAACTCCATATACAGGGCTCCCAGGATACTGAACAGTTTCTGTCCTGTCTAAGCTGAACAGGGCAGCCTCGTGGTACAGGCACTCCATTCCACAGTTTGTCTGCTGCCTGTTTTCTGTCACCTGTCATGCTGATTAGAGTTCAGGTATATAAGACCTGTTTCCTGTTTCCTCTGAGCCCCGCCCAAGAGCCTGGAAGGCTGCTGAACTGCAGAGGGGTGAGAAAGCCTCTTTCCCAAATCGCTTCATTCATTCTGTTAGTTTGTCTAAAGACTGCAAAGGTACTTATTTTGTTGGTGGAAGTGGACAAGCCACTTCCAACTCTGAGTCAGGGACATCTAAGTTTAAGTTATCGCTCAGACGAGCAGCTTTTTGTTTGGCTTTGTTTTCTGTTTAAACTGTGGCAGTCTCAGTGCCTGGGACTGAATAAACCAGGCATAGCCTGTTTAAAGGAACAGTACGTGACGTCTCATCATTTAACCTACCCTAAAAGACCGTGTTCTAACAGTCCCGGACAGACGGCGGAGCCCCGGAGTAAGCCGTTTGTCACAATATATATATATACATACACACACACACACACACATACATATATATGTTATATATATATATATATATATATATATATATATATACACATATATATATATATATACTGTGTGCTCATTTGCATGTCATTCCCCAGAATCCCTTGCTGCAGTGGAAGTGCTGTGTGCTGGGTGATAATGGTAAAAGGCGGGGTTGCAGACCTGCCTAAGACATGCAGATGAGCATACAATTGTATTTACATTTGCATATTTGCTTTGCTGTGGAGGGTTTTTGTCACTTTTTTTACTCACCATAACGTGTGTGTGTGTGTGTGTGTGTGTGTGTGTGTGTGTGTGTGTGTGTGTGTGTGTGTGTGTGTGTGTGTGTGTGTGTGTGTGTGTGTGTGTGTGTGTGTGTGTGTGTGTGTGTGTGTACAGAATCTAGTTTATATTTCAGTCTAATAAAGGTTATCATCACCTACTGTACAGTGAATTCAGTTTTCTTCGAGCCAAACACAGATATGACCTCAAACTCTACACTGCATGGAGGCTTTAGTCTCTTTCTGATACATTATTACAGGATTTGCAGGATGAAAACAGACTTTATTTGGCATTGTTTAGCGTCTAGTGACTTTTTAATATGAGTCATTTTTCAGAGCAAGAGCTTATTTCTTTATTCATGTCATTATTCATGGGAACCTTGCAGACCACTTGCTCAAAGAAAGGCATGTAAGCTAATAGTTTAAAGACTTCAAAAGGAGAATAGAAGCCTTAATTATAACCGACTTTTAACAGTAACAATGTTGCTTTTTGGGCTGCTAGCAATTTTAAATCGGCTAACGCCAGGGTTTTAACATGGTCATTTATGTCTCTAAAGCCAAACTGCTTCATTAGAGATCCCAGTAGTAACCAACTTTCAACTAGCAAAATAAGGACACTAATGATTATTGCTAGACAATAATAAGAACTTTATTTCATATAGCACCTTTCTCTCTATAGGACGCAAAGCACATCACAATTACAGAATAGTGTGTGATACGCAGCACATAGGAGTGTTACAGACACAGTCCCTGCCCAGATGAGCTTACTATCTATGATTTTGGCGCTTCTCCACTCAAACTCAGTTAAGGTTGTCACAGGAAGATATGCTGATTTGAATGACCGTATTTCCTCGATTCTAAGACGCACCTTTTTCCCCATTTTCAATTGTCTGAAATCGAGATGCGTCTTAGAATCGATGTTTAAAAAAATAATAATAACGAGTCGGCAAGGGGGCGCTGCTGGAGCAGCCGCAGCGGGGATCTTTACAGCGCCCAGCAGTCTTGCCCGGCTCCAACCACGGCTCCCCCCCGACTCTCAGCGACTCTTGGTCTGGCGGGCAAATGTTAACGGGACCGGAACTGCAGGAGGTGCAGTGGGAGCGCAACAAGATCGCGGAAGACAACGTAAGTATCACATGATCAAATGAATGAATGACGGAATTACGTTACAGGATACTTGCAGTGCTGAGCATAAAGTTGTACTGTGGTATAGTATGGTGTGGTGTGGTGTGGTCATTGTATGGATAAATGTATGCTATTGTCTGCTAGTAAAAACATTTTTTCTGCACATTTAATTGTAGTGGGGGGTGTTTTTTCCCCAAATTTTTTTTATTAAATCAAGGGTGCGTCTTAGAATCGAGGAAATACAGTATTTAAATTTCCTTTGCCCATTAAAATTAGCATATTACCAAGGTATCTCAGGTGTTTTATTTATAAAATGTTTTACCAGGAAATAATATATTGAGAATTACCTCCCGTTTTCAAGTATGCCCTGGGCACAGGGTTATGATTAAATGAACAGAGGTCATACATTCAATTTAGAGACATTTCATGGAGAGTTAGAGATAATATATGTTATGAGCATATGTAACAGTTACAGACCAGATTAAAATGAGAGACAGCTGAAGTCTAGAAACTAATTAGAGTCTCAGGTAGGTTGTTCCAGTTGTGGGGTGCACGGTAACAGAAGGCGGAGCGGCCGGATACTTTGTTGAGCCTTGGGACCGTCAACAGTTTTTTTTAATCAGACCTCAGACGATAAGTACTGCGTGTGTTTGGTAGGGGTGAGGAGCTTATTCAGGTAGGTGGGTAGCTTACCCAGAAAGTATTTGAAAGCAAGTCAGGAAAAATGTACTTTGTGTCTGGACTCCAGGGATAACCAGTTCGTAGAGCATTCTGCAGTGGTGTGTGTGTTATAATTACATTGTAGTACCAAGTGGCATTGCCCTCCACCACCACCACAGTTCTTC
Source organism: Ascaphus truei (assembly GCF_040206685.1). Classification (NCBI taxonomy): domain Eukaryota; kingdom Metazoa; phylum Chordata; class Amphibia; order Anura; family Ascaphidae; genus Ascaphus; species Ascaphus truei. The sequence continues at coordinate 49,960,096 of NC_134493.1, read as the reverse complement.
TTCAGGGTCGGGACTGGTGTAATTGTACGACATACTTAACGGCACACTATTGGTAGCTAATGCTATGTTGTGCTACAATGACGTGACGCAAGCCTGTGCTAATGAGCTATACAATGGTCATTGTTTGAGCATACAATTAGCTCTGTGGATATGTGTTCACCTCAGGGTTTGTTCCTGATTTAGGTAACGTCATGTTGTAACACTCTGCATCCTATTCTAGACCCTTAATCCTTACGCTGTGAAGCCATCGTCCCCATGCTGGAGTATATTTTATTCCCATTCATTTGAATGGATCGGAACTCTTTTCCAGTACAAGGGGTCATCATAGCACATTGAATAGGGGACATTATGAGATCAGATGAAGACCTAATTTCCATTTTCTGGTCCTTTTTCACATAATATGCTGCCATCCTCCCGCTGCATTTAAATGAATGGAGCTGAAACCATCCCAAGTAAGAGGAAGACCGCCTTCACTGAACGCTGAATAGGGAATAGATCATTGACACTGTGTCTCCCTTCTTACTCCTTCCTCTGTGCATCTACAGTCAACTAAACGAAAACAAAAATAGAGAACGATCACGTCGTCTCCAAATTTGGGACGTTGTAATTCAATCCAACATGAGGTGGGACATTCCCTAGAAGTTCAGCAGCTGTAGAACATGGAGGAAAGAAGGGGGAGAGGGGAGACGATTAAAACGTTAAAATATATCCAGGGTTTCATCAATATACGTGTAGGAAGTACATTTAAGAGGAAGAAAAGAGTGAGAACAAGAGGTCATGTTTTGAAGCTGGAGAGGGTGGCAGGTTCGAATTGAAATGTGAGGAACAACTTCTTCACGGAAAGGGTAGTGCATTTGTGGAATTGCCCCCAAACAGAGGTGGAGAAGGCTAATACAGCAACCCTGGGGTACGCAACTTCAGACCTCAAGACACCACAACAGGTTAGGTTTTCAGGATATCCCTGCTTCAGCATAGGGAAATAGTCAACCGAGATTGGTTCTTATTGTGTATTTCTATGTTTAAATTTGGCACAGCTCTGCCTAATCTGGGACAATAGCTAAGCCTAGTGATCCCGTCCTTTTCCATGCAGTGGCTTGCTGGCCACTCTGACAGCGGGCACATTAACCGTGCAATAGTTTTCCCTCGGCCCAATGTCACAGGCCAGACTCTTTCAGAAGTAAAACGGAATGAAACAATCATGTGACGAAAACTCAAAGCCTCACATGACAGCTTTTCAGGAAGCTCCCAAATTCTTACACAGAAATAAACTTTTCCGGATAACATTTAGTTACTGTGTTACTTCTCTAACTGCAGTTAACATGTTGATGTTAGACAAAATGTTAGTATATATCCCTATCGTCTAAGTTCTAGGGAGAAAATAAAATCACATCATGTTTTTAGTAGGTCCTTTGCATATCTGGGTTGTTCCCAAAACAATCTTCAGATAGATTGTACTAATAAATAATTGATGAGCTCCTGGCATTGCAGCCATCTGCTTTATACAAAACACCATTGGAGTGCAAGTTTACAGAAAAAGGGAGAGATTGGGCTGAATAAGAGTAAGGGTCTTATTCTATATGCACCAAAGTGGCTGTTTCGGCCCAAAAATCCTATTGACTTTAATGGAGATTGTTGGCCGAAAATGGGCCTACCTGCTGCTTTGTTGGATATATAATTATTACCCCCTAAGTGCAATAGGGCAGGCACAGGAGGTCTTCTTGGATTGTAACATGGACACATGTTTTATAAGAGGCCAATTGTAGGACCTTTTGACATCAACAGGGTTAAAAAAACTGGTACTAAATTCTAAACCCATTAAATACAGAGACAAAACTTAGTAAGTTTGATGTACTATATTGGCTCCAAAAACATAAAGGGATAGGTCTTCTTTTCTATTAAATCCCCATTCAACACCAACTTGACACTTTTGAAGCTATTTTAATCATGTCTGTCTGCACCAAAATACCAAGGGCATTAGCTGGGATTTTGCTACACCTGAGTAGACCGTGAGATTTGGAGAGTAGCAATGAGTGGAACTTGGAAGGTGTTTCTTGATAAAAAAAAAAATTATAATGGATATTGTTGTCCATTAGTGTGTGAGATAAATAGCCACTATACTGACAGGTGGTCAGTAACATGTCAATTGTGTTATAGTTGACGCAGACTATATATATATATATATATATATATATATATATATATATATATTGGAGTAGTGTATCATTGATCCACAGTTTGGCATGAGCAGTCTTCTTCATGCATAACTACAATAGGGGTTTTTTTTTCCAGCTTCGTTTTCTGTCCCCTCTTTCCATTCGGCTGGTCTTATATTTCTAGTGATATTTCATCTCGGAAAGGAATGCGTCAGTATATTGTGCCATTGTATAGCGAGAGGTTTAAATATGAATTGTATATGACTTTTCCAGCTCAAAATTCCAAAGCCCTTGCCAATGTTATTTCTATGAAATAGAATGAGCGTTGAACTTTTAAACCTAACATCTGCAGGATTTCTGATTCGTGGTGAATCATTGTGAGGAGTGAATGGCTTCTCTTTGCAGGAGTCATTGAGTGAGCATGAAAAATAGCATAAGACCCATATAGCAATGTGTCTTGTGACAATCACAGGCTTTTTAACGCCAATCTACAAAGCCACATCAAACAGAGCCATAACAAAGGAGGGAGTAGATGGTATGATACATTTTATTGGACCAACAAGTCGTTTTATTTATTTTGAATTGTTTCTAACTCGCCAAGAAACTCGGTACTACAGTGCGTGTAGGAACGTAGGAAGGACGCCCATCCCAGACCTACAACTGGGACCGACCGAAAGAAAACATATAGGGGAATCGACGAGGATGAACAGCAAAGGGCAGGAAACACGAGTGGGAATAATTGACATGTTGCGCTCTTTCGAACCTCTCAGGGTATTTTATAGGGTAAGGAAAAAACAAAAATAACAAGAAAGCAGCGCAAGTGACTTCACTAAATATTAAACTCACAATGAAAAATATTAAAGCGATCGGGTTAAATCATATAGTAACAAAGGAGGGAGGAGGGGGTATGATATTTATTGGAGCAACAAGTAGTTGATATGTTACAAGCTTTCCAACCCATTGTAGTTCTTCATCGGGTATCATGGATCGGACCCTGAGAGGTTTGAAAGCTTGTAACATATTAACTACTTGTTGGTCCTATAAAAGGTACCATAGCACCTACTCCCTCTCCCTCCTTTGTTACTATATGGAAGAAAGGACCAACACGGCCCCCCACCTTTCTTTGTCATCCCACAGTTTGTGACCCCTAGAGTTAGGACTGTGGCATCCCAAAACTACACCCCTTCTGGTGTTCCTTTAATGGGGCAATCCATCCAAGGATGAAAGCGATATAGGACAGTGATAGACGTGTCTGATTGGCACCTTAGGCTACGGCCCCGCTGTCTGCGCTGCACGCGCGTCTGCAAGGCTGGCGGCGCATGCAGCCGAGTTCCCCGGTCTGCAGTGAGCTGCAGGGGGAAAGGCAGTTGGGGGGGGGGGGGGGCGCGACGGGGGTGCGGCCATAACATCACCCAACAGGTTCGCCCTCATTGGCTGAACCATCAGGGGGCGTGGACTAGCGCTCCGTCACGACTATTAATCACAATTTTCCTGTCTGCAGGAAATACGCACCGCGCGGCGGCCGCCCCTTGCAGCGTGCCCGGCCCCATTGAGGGGCAGCTCGTGTCCCCTCTGTGCCCACCATAGCGGGCGCTGCAGTAGCTAGCGGGGACCAAGCCTTAGTCTTACTTTTTTTTTCACATTGCTATGGTGAACAAAAGTTTGTACAATCTTTATCAAATATCTTTTGGTGAGAAGGTGAGTAGAGATAAACGGAGCACTATCCAAGGTGAAAAAATGGATCCAGAGGGGGCTCACTCATAAAAAAGAAGAACAGACTTTATTGGACCATACAAAAGAACCCTAAAGAGCCAGCAAAACACAACGCGTTTCGCGTGTATAGCGCTTCATCATGGAGTAGAGTTGTAGTAAAAATCAGCATA